>NC_080386.1:12618207-13233032 GCF_014773155.1 Arachis stenosperma | reverse complement strand
TCTTGAAGATGAATTCTAGAGTTTCATGATGATTTGTTGAAATCTGGCTGGCTGAGAAGCCATGTCTAATCTCATTGGACCGAGGTTTCAACTTATCATCACAAGAGCTTGTTGATTTTCATCAATCTTGCTTTTGGAGCAGTGATTTGCTAAGGCTTGGCTGGCCTTAGGCCATGTCTAGTGTTTTGGACCGAAGCTTTCTTTGAAAGCTTGGCTGGCTGTGAAGCCATGTCTAATTCCTGGACCGGAGTCTTAGACTAGCATTGCACTGATTCCTGGAATTCTCATTAAGAATTTTGATACCTTTTCCCACTTAATTTTCGAAAAAAAAAATTCCAAAAAAAAAATTACAAAATCATAAAAACCAAAAATATTTTATGTTTCTTGTTTGAGTTTAGTGTCTCATCTTAAGTTTGGTGTCAATTGCATACATTCATGTGTCTTAAGGATCCTCAAATAATTCTTGATGATTTCTTACTCTGATCTTTGAATTCTTTTGACTTGAGTGTTTATGTGTCTCATATAGTGTCAGTAGTATACAAACTGCTAAGTTTGGTGTCTTGCATGCATTGTTATTTGATTCTTGTTGCATTTTGATTATAACAAAATCCAAAAATATTTTTAATTTGTGTCTTTTCAAGTCAATAATACCAAGAATTGAAGATTCAGAACATGCTGCAGAGGAATTATACAGAAAAAGCTGGGCATTCAAAAATGCCCAGTGAAGAAGACAGACTGGCGTTTAAACGCCAGCCAGGGTGCCTGGCTGGGCGTTTAACGCCCAAAAAGGGTGCATTTTGGGCGTTAAACGCCAGAATGTGCACCATTCTGGGCGTTTAACGCCAGGATGGCAAAGGGGGAAGAATTTTGTTTTCAAATCAATTTTTTTCAAGTTTTCAAAGTTTTTCAAAATCAAATCTTTTTCAAATCATATCTTTTCAATCAAATGCTTTCAAAATCAATTTCTTTCCTTTTTCAAAGATACTTACTAACAATTAATGATTTGATTGAACATCTCAAATTTGTTGCCTTTTCTGTTGAGAAAGGTTTAATGTTTGAATCATATCTTTTCTTGTTAGGCAAGTCATTAATTTTTAAAATCAAATCTTTTTTTAAAAAATTGTTTTCAAATCATATCTTCTCAATCACATGTTTTTAAAACCAATCATATCTTCTTAACCACATCTTTTTCAAAATAATTTTCAAATCAAATCTTTTTGATTTCTAATTTCAAAATCTTGTTCAAAAAACACTTGATTTCTTTTCCACTTTCAATTTTCGAAAATTATCAATCAATTTTTAAAATGTTTTTAACATCTTTCTAATTAATTTTCGAAAATTCTCTTCCCTCCCTCCCACATCCTTCTATTTATGGAGTACTACTCCTTCTTAATGCACAATTCGAACTTTATCTCATCAAGTTCGAATTCTTCTACCTTCTTTCTTCTATTTTTCGTTTCCTCTGACACCTTAAGGAATCTCTATACTGTGACATAGAGGATTCCACATCTTCTTGTTCTCTTCTCTTTCATATGAGCAGAAGCAAAGACAAAGGCATTCTTGTTGATGCTGACCCTGAACCTGAAAGGACCTTGAAGAGAAAGCTAAGAGAAGCCAAAGCACAACTCTCTTTAGAGGACCTGATCAAATTCTTCAAAGAAGAAGAACACATGGCAGCCGAAAACAACAACAATGCCAACAATGCAAGGAAGGTGCTGGGTGACTTTACTGCACCTACTCCCAACTTCTATGGGAGAAGCATCTCTATCCCTGCCATTGGAGCAAACAACTTTGAGTTTAAGCCTCAATTAGTTTCTCTAATGCAACAGAATTGCAAGTTCCATGGACTTCCAATGGAAGATCCTCATCAGTTTTTAGCTGAGTTCTTGCAAATCTGTGACACAGTCAAGACTAATGGGGTTGACCCTGAGGTCTACAGACTGATGCTATTCCCTTTTGCTGTAAGAGACAGAGCTAGAATATGGTTGGACTCACAACCTAAAGATAGCCTGGACTCTTGGAAAAAGCTAGTCAATGCCTTCTTGGCAAAGTTTTTTCCACCTCAAAAATGGAGTAAGCTTAGAGTGGAAGTCCAAACCTTCAGACAGAAGGATGGAGAATCCCTCTATGAAGCTTGGGAAAGATACAAACAATTAATCAGAAAATGTCCCTCAGACATGCTTTCTGAATGGAGCATCATAGGTATTTTCTATGATGGTCTCTCTGAACTATCCAAGATGTCTTTGGATAGCTCTGCTGGAGGATCTCTTCATCTGAAGAAGACGCCTGCAGAGGCTCAAGAGCTAATTGAAATGGTTGCAAATAACCAATTCATGTACACTTCTGAAAGAAATCCTGTGAACAATGGGACTAGTCAGAAGAAAGGAGTTCTTGAGATTGACACTCTGAATGCCATACTGGCTCAGAACAAGATATTGACTCAACAAGTCAATTTGATTTCTCAAAGTCTGTCTGGAATGCAAAATGCACCTGGCAGTACTAAGGAAGCTTCATCTGAGGAAGAAGCTTATGATCCTGAGAACCCTTCAATGGAAGAGGTGAATTACCTAGGAGAACCCTATGGAAACACCTATAATTCTTCATGGAGAAATCACCCAAATTTCTCATAGAAGAATCAAGAGAGACCTCAACAAGGTTTCAATAATAATAATGGTGGAAGAAACAGGTTTAGCAATAACAAGCCTTTTCCATCATCTTCTCAGCAACAGACAGAGAGTTCTAAGCAGAATACCTCTGACTTAGCAACAATGGTCTCTGATCTAATCAAAACCACTCAAAGTTTCATGAATGAAACAAGGTCCTCCATCAGAAATTTGGAAGGACAAGTGGGTCAGCTGAGCAAGAAAGTTACTGAACTCCCTCCTAGTATTCTCCCAAGTAATACAGAAGAAAATCCAAAAGGAGAGTGCAAAGCCATAACCATGGCCGAATATGGAGAGGAAAGAGAGGAGGTGGACGCCACTGAGGAAGACCTCAATGGGCGTGCACCAGCCTCCTCTGAGTTCCCCAATGAGGAACCATGGGAATCTGAGGCTCAAAATGAGACCATAGAGATTCCATTGGACTTACTTCTGCCTTTCATGAGCTCTGATGAGTATTCCTCCTCTGAAGAGGATGAGTATGTCACTGAAGAGCAAGTTGCTAAATACCTTGGAGCAATCATGAAGTTAAATGACAAGTTATTTGGAAATGAGACTTGGGAAGATGAACCTCCCTTGCTCACCAAAGAACTGGATGACTTGTCTAGGCAGAAATTACCTCAAAAGAGACAAGATCCTGGGAAGTTTTCCATACCTTGTACCATAGGCACCATGACCTTCAAGAAGGCCCTGTGTGACTTAGGGTCAAGTGTGAACCTCATGCCTCTCTCTGTAATGGAGAAGCTAGGGATCTTTGAGGTACAAGCTGTAAGAATCTCATTGGAGATGGCAGACAACTCAAGAAAACAAGCTCATGGACTTGTAGAGAATGTTTTGGTAAAAGTTGAAGACCATTACATTCCTACTGATTTCATAGTCCTAGAGACTGGGAAGTGCATGGATGAATCCATCATCCTTGGCAGACCCTTCCTAGCCACAGCAAAGGCTGTGATTGATGTTGATAGAGGTGAACTGATCATTCAAGTGAATGAAAAATCCTTGGTGTTTAAGGCTCAAGGATATCCCTCTGTCACCATGGAGATGAAGCTTGAAGAGCTTCCCTCAAATCAGAGACAAATAGAGCCCCCAAAGTCAAACTCTAAGTTTGGTGTTGGGAGGCCACAACCAAACTCTAAGTTTGGTGTTGAACCCCCATATTCAAACTCTAAGTTTGGTGTTGGGAGGTTCCCACATTGCTCTGATCATTTGTGAGGCTCCATGAGAGCCATCTGTCAAGCTACTGACGTTAAAGAAGCGCTTGTTGGGAGGCAACCCAATGATTATATTTTATATATTTTCTTTTGTTATTTTATGTTTCTTGTAGGTTGATGATCATAAGAAGTCACAAAATCCATTGAAAAAGCAAAAACAGAATGAAAAACAGGAAGAAAAACAGCACACCCCGGAGGAAGAATTCACTGGCGTTTAAACGCCAATGAGGCTAGCAGTTGGGCGTTTAACGCCCAGTCTGGCACCATTCTGGGCGTTTAACGCCAGAAAGGGGCACCAGACTGGCGTTAAACGCCAGAAAAGGGCAAGAACCTGGCGTTAAACGCCAGGAATGGGCACCAGCCCGGCGTTTAACGCCAGAAATGGCTCAAAACGTGATTTTGAGCAACATTTGGTGCAGGGATGACTTTTCCTTGACACCACAGGATCTGTGGACCCCACAGGACCCCCACCTACCCCACCACCACCCTCTCTCTTCTTCCCCCATTCACCAATCACCTCAATACCTCTTCCCCAAAAACCCTTCACCTATCAAATCCCATCTTTCTCTTCACCACTCACATCCATCCTTCATAAAACCCCACCAACCTCACCCTTCAAATTCAAACCACTTTCCCTCCCAAAACCCACCCATAATGGCCGAACACCATCTCCCCTCTCCCCTATAAATACCCTTCTTCACTCTTTCATTTTCACACAACCTAAACACCACTTCTCCCCTTCTTTGGCCGAATACAAAGCCATCCCTTTCTCCCTCATTTCTTCTTCTTCTACTCTCTTCTTTCTTCTTTTGCTCGAGGACGAGCAAACCTTTTAAGTTTGGTGTGGTAAAAGCGTTGCTTTTTCGTTTTCCATAACCATTTATGGCATCCAAGGCCGGAGAAACCTCTAAAAAGAGGAAAGGGAAGGCAAAAGCTTCCACCTCCGAGTCATGGGAGATGGATAGATTCATCTCAAGGGTGCATCAAGACCACTTCTATGAAGTTGTGGCCTTGAAGAAGGTGATCCACGAGGTCCCCTTTTCACTCAAAAAGGGTGAATATCCGGAGATCCGCCATGAGATCCGAAGAAGAGGTTGGGAAGTACTTACCAACCCCATTCAACAAGTCGGAATCTTGATGGTTCAAGAATTCTATGCCAATGCATGGATCACCAAGAACCATGATCAAAGTATGAACCCGAATCCAAAGAATTATCTTACTATGGTTCGGGGGGAATACTTGGATTTTAGTCCGGAAAATGTAAGGTTAGCATTCAACTTGCCTATGATGCAAGGAGATGAACATCCTTACACAAGAAGGGTCAACTTTGATCAAAGGTTGGACCAAGTCCTCACAGTCATATGTGAAGAGGGCGCACAATGGAAGAGAGATTCAAGAGGCAAGCCGGTTCAATTGAGAAGGCATGACCTCAAGCCCATGGCTAGAGGATGGTTGGAGTTCATTCAACGCTCAATCATTCCCACTAGCAACCGGTCCGAAGTTACTCTAGACCGGGCCATCATGATTCATAGCATCATGATTGGAGAAGAAGTGGAAGTTCATGAGGTTATAACCCAAGAACTCTATAAAGTGGCGGACAAGTCTTCCACCTTGGCAAGGCTAGCCTTTCCTCATCTCATTTGTCACCTCTGTTATTCAGTTGGAGTTGACATAGAAGGAGATACCCCTATTGATGAGGACAAGCCCATTACCAAGAAAAGGATGGAGTACACAAGAGACCCCACTCATCATGAGATCCCTGAGATTCCTCAAGGGATGCACTTTCCTCCACAAAACTATTGGGAGCAACTAAACACCTCCCTAGGAGAACTGAGTTCCAACATGGGACAACTAAGGGTGGAGCATCAAGAACACTCCATCATCCTTCATGAAATTAGAGAAGATCAAAAAATCATGAGGGAGGAGCAACAAAGACAAGGAAGAGACATTGAGGAGCTCAAGCACTCCATAGGATCTTCAAGAGGAAGAAAGAGCCGCCATCACTAAGGTGGACCCGTTCTTTGATTTCCTTGTTCTTTATTCTTCTGTTTTTCGAATTTTATGCTTATGTTTATCCATGTTTGTGTCTTGTGATCATTAGTGTCTTAGTGTCTATGCCTTAAAGTTATGAATGTCCTATGAATCCATCACCTTTCTTGAATAAAAACATGCTTAATTGAAAAGGAAAGAATTGCATGAATTCTGAATTTTATAATAGTTTAATTAATTTGATGTGGTGGCAATACTCTTGTTCTCTGAATGTATGCTTAAACAGTGCATATGTATCTTGAATTTGTGGTTCATGAAGGTTGGCTCTTGAAAGAATGATGAAAAAGGAGACATGTTACTGAGGATCTGAAAAATCATTAGAAATGATTCTTGAAGCAAGAAAAAGCAGTGAATACAAAAAAAAGAGAGAAAGCAATCGAAAAAAAAAACCCGAAAAAAAAAAAGAGAAAAAGAAAGAAAAAGAAAGAATAAAGTTGTGATCCAAGGCAAAAAGAGTGTGCTTAAGAACCCTGGACACCTCTAATTGGGGACTTTAGCAAAGCTGAGTCACAATCTGAAAAGGTTCACCCAATTATGTGTCTGTGGCATGTATGTATCCGGTGGTAATACTGGAAGACAGAGTGCTTTGGGCCACGGCTAAGACTCATAAAGTAGCTGTGTTCAAGAATCATCATACTTAACTAGGAGAATCAATAACACTATCTGGATTCTGAGTTCCTAAAGAAGCCAACCATTCTGAATTTCAAAGGATAGACTGAGATGCCAAAACTGTTCAGAGGCAAAGAGCTAAAAGCCCCGCTCATCTAATTAATACTGATTTTCATAGATGTTTTTGGAATTCATTGCATATTCTCTTCTTTTTATCTTATTTGATTTTCAGTTGCTTGAGGACAAGCAACAATTTAAGTTTGGTGTTGTGATGAGCGGATAATTTATACGCTTTTTGGCATTGTTTTTAGTATGTTTTTAGTATGATCTAGTTAGTTTTTAGTATATTTTTATTAGTTTTTAGTTAAAATTCACTTTTCTGGACTTTACTATGAGTTTGTGTGTTTTTCTGTGATTTCAGGTATTTTCTGGCTGAAATTGAGGGATTTGAGCAAAAATCTGATCCAGAGACTGAAAAGGACTGCAGATGCTGTTGGATTCTGACCTCCCTGCACTCGAAGTGGATTTTCTGGAGCTACAGAAGCTCAATTGGCGCGCTCTCAACGGCGTTGGAAAGTAGACATCCTGGGCTTTTCAGCAATATATGATAGTCCATACTTTGTCCAAGATTTGATGGCCCAAACCGGCGTTCAAAGTCACCTCAAGAAATCCCAGCGTTAAACGCTGGAACTGGCACCCAAATGGGAGTTAAACGCCCAAACTGGCATAAAGCTGGCGTTTAACTCCAAGAAGAGTCTCTACACGAAATTGCTTCATTGCTCAGCCCAAGCACACACCAAGTGGGCCCGGAAGTGGATTTTTATGTCATTTACTCATCTTTGTACACCTTAGGCTACTAGTTATCTATAAGTAGGACCTTTTACTATTGTATCTGTAGACTTTGGTAGCTATCTTCGTTTTATGCTATCTTAGATCATTGGGAGGCTGGCCATTCGGCCATGCCTAGACCTTATGCTTATGTATTTTCAACGGTGGAGTTTCTACACACCATAGATTAAGGTGTGGAGCTCTGCTGTACCTCGAGTATTAATGCAATTACTATTTTTCTTCTATTCAATTCCGCTTGTTCTTTGTCCAAGATATCACTTGTTCTTCAACTTGATGAATGTGATGATCCGTGACACTCATCATCATTCTCACTCATGAACAAGGTGACTGACAACCATTCTTGTTCTACAAGCAATCAAAGCTCTAGTGAATATCTCTTGGATTCCTGATAACACGATGCATGGTTGATCGCCTGACAACCGAGTGCTCGCCTGACAAACGAGCCAGCCATTCCGTGAGATCAGAGTCTTCGTGGTATAGGCGAGAACTGATGGCGGCATTCAAGAGAATCCGGAAGGTCTAACCTTGTCTGTGGTATTCTGAGTAGGATTCAATGATTGAATGACTGTGACGTGCTTCAAACTCCTGAAGGCGGGGCGTTAGTGACAGACGCAAAAGAATCACTGGATTCTATTCCGGCCTGATTGAGAACCGACAGATGGATAGCCGTGCCGTGACAGGGTGCGTTGAACATTTCCAATGAGAGGATGGGAGGTAGCCACTGACAACGGTGAAACCCTTGCATAAGCTTGCCATGGAAAGGAGTAAGAAGGATTGGATGAAGACTGTAGGAAAGCAGAGAGACGGAAGGGAAGGCATCTTCATACGCTTATCTGAAGCTCTCACCAATGATATACATAAGTATCTCTATCTTTATCTTTATGTTATTTTCGTTTATCACTATACCCATTTGAGTCTGCCTGACTGAGATTTACAAGGTGACCATAGCTTGCTTCATACTAACAATCTCCGTGGGATCGACCCTTACTCACGTAAGGTATTACTTGGACGACCCAGTGCACTTGCTGGTTAGTTGTGCGAAGTTGTGTAATGCCATGGAATTGAACTACCAAGGTTTTTTGGAGTTCATGACCGGGGATTATGAGAGTTGTGAAAAGTATTGTTCACAATTTCGCGCACCAGCCACCAAGAAGGAAAGGACTGAGAAAGCTTCTAAATGGGGCAACAAACAAGTTCATCCGCACAATCCTTTGAAGAAACTCATCAATTGTAGCAACCCGTCCACCTTGCTCTTCTTTGCATGCACCGAGGACGGTGCAATCTTCAAGTGTGGGGAGGTCGTCGACCGATCTCCATGGGCAACAATTTTCTTTTTCAACACCAATGTTAGTTAGTTATTGCATTTGCATGATAGGTTGCATGTTAGTTAGAATTTGTACATATTTTACTACCTTCTTCTTATTAGGACTACTTGGTTAGGGTGATGATTTCCTTTCCAAGAAACTGTTTTAGGGCACCCTACCAATTTGAAAAAGAAAATTTGTAGAACTTGCTTGAAAGAATTTATTTTGGAACATGGTTTTTGAGCTAAGAACACAAACAAGTGAGATTTGAGCCTAATAGTGTGGTTACATCTTATAACCACTTATTTTCCCTTCTTGTGTGCATTATTCTCTTTCTATGATTGTAATCTTTGATTTGTTTGATTCTTTATGTCCATTATTTTGTGTATACATGCATTTATATGATTGAGGCCATCATTCCATTAGCTTACTTACCCAAATAGCCTTACCTTTTATCTTCCTTTGTTAGCCATATTTGAGCCTACGATTAACCCACTTTGTTCTTAATTTAGCACATTACAAGCCTTAAAGCGGAAAACAATAAAAGTCCTTATTTGGATCTTTGATTAGCTTAGGCTAGTGTGTGTGAGTATCATTCAAGTGTGGGAACCTTGGGACATTGGGTGAATAAAAGGGTAGTTTTATATTATTAGTGTAAATATTGGGAATTGGGTACATACTCATGTATTGATCAAATGTAAAACCTTATGCATTGATGCTCTTGTATATAAAAAAAAATAAGAAAAAAAAGGAAAAGAAAAAGAAAAAAAAAACAATATGAAAAAAAATATATAAAAAAAAAGAAGAAAAAGAAAGAAATAAAAGGGGACAAAATGCCCCAAAGTAAAGTCCAATAAAGATCAATGCACAAGTGTTGTGAAATGAAAAGGGATACATGAGTATGTGGAAAAGTGAGAAATGGGTAGTTAGATTAGTACTTAATTGTATAGGTCATTATATAGGTTAGGTGGAAAAGTTTAAGTTAATCAAAGATTCAAATCCTAAGTCCACTAGCCATATATGATCCTACCTTGACCCTAGCCCCATTACAACCTAAAGAAAAGACCTCATGATACATGTATGCATGCATTGAATAATTGTTGATTGTTAGAAGATAAACAAATCTTGGAAAGCATGATTAGGGGAGAATTGAGTGAATCAACCCCAAACACCGAGTGACTAGAGTGCAAACACTTCCGGTGAGGGTTCGATGCTCAATTCCTTGATTCCCGGCTTTCGTGAGCATTCTTCTTGCAAGTCTACTTGAACTTCATTTTGATATTCGAATTGGTAGGATTCATGAATCGTTATATGATCTTGGCCCTACTTGTTCATGTATGACTTGGAGGATTGATTTATTTTTAACCAAGTAAGTAAAACCATTTTACATTTAGTTGCATCCATTTAGATAGTTGCATATAGTTTAGGTTGCATATAGTTTATTTACATTGAATAAATGTTGATACCCTTTGCTTCTCTCTTGGCTTAAGCATGAGGACATGCTTGGTTTAAGTGTGGGGAGGTTGACAAACCCCGTTTTGACGGTTTATCTTGTATTGAATTTAGGGGATTTTATCACCTTTTACCCACATTTATTCAATGAAATAGCATGGTTTTGTATATTCTCCTTTAATTGTGCTTAAGAGTGAAAACATGCTTTTTAGGTCTTAAAATAGCTAAATTTAATTCTCCTTGATTCCATTAGATGCCTTGATATGTTTGCTAAGTGATTTCAGATTTAGAAGGCAAAGATTGGATCAAGGGAATGAAGAAAGAAGCATGAAAAGTTGGAGAACTCATGAAGAAATGAAAGAACCGGAAAGCTGTCAAGCCGACCTCTTCGCACTTAAACGACCATAACTTGAGCTACAGAGGTCCAAATGATGCGGTTCCAGTTGGGTTGGAAAGCTAACATCCGGGGCTTCGAAACGATATAAGATTTGTCATAGTTGCACCGCGCATAGGGGCGCGCACGCGCACGGTACGCGGACGCACCGATGGTGGCACATGACCCACTTAATGCAACATGTGGCCAGCGATTTTAGAAGTCTTGTGGGCCCAATCCAACTCATTTCTGATGCTATTTAAGCCAAGGATTGAAGGGGAATTAACATACTTTTCATACTTTACATGTTAGTTATCATTAGTTTAGTTTAGTAGTTAGAGTTAGTTTCTAGAGAGAGAAGCTCTCTCTTCTCTCTAGAATTAGGATTAGGATTAGGATTAGTTCTTAGATCTAGGTTTTAATCTTTGCTTTCTTCTACTTCTACCTTTCAATTCTTTGTTGTTACATTCATCTTCCTCTATTCTTTTGTTGTAATTTCCTTTATGTTGTTCTTATGTTTTGTTGTGGATCTACTTTTGTTCTTCCTTTCTCTTTCAATTCAACTCAAGGTAAATCATAATAATTGTGTTCCTTTTGATTTGTTGTTATTAATTCTTTGCAATAATTGTTGTTAGATTCTATTCTTGTTATCAATTTACTATGCTTTTCTTTTATGCCTTCCAAGTGTTTGATGAAATGCTTGGTTGGATTTTAGTGTAGGTTTTGTTCCTCTTGGCCTAGGTAGAGTAATTAGTGACTCTTGAGTTATCTAATTCCTTTGTTGATTGATAATTAGAAGTTGCTAATTAATTTGAATGCCTCTAAAGCTAGTCTTTCCTTTAGGAGTTGATTAGGACTTGAGGAATCAAATTGATTCATCCACTTGACTTTCCTCCATGGTTAGAGGTTAACTAAGTGGGAGCAATGGACAATTTGTTATCACAATTGAAGAGGATAATTAGGATAGGACTTCTAATTCTCATATCTTGCCAAGAGCTTTGTTAGTTGTTAGTTTAATTTCTTTGCCATTTATATTTCTTGTCCAAAATCTTAAAAACCCCAATTATAACTCACAACCAATAACAAGACACTTTATTGTAATTCCTAGGGAGAACGACCCGAGGTTTCAATACTTTGGTTTATAAATTTAGGGGTTTGTTACTTGTGACAAACAATCTTTTGTATGAAAGGATTATTGTTTGGTTTAGAAACTATACTTTACAACGAGATTTTATTTGAGAAATTCTAAACCATCAAAAATCCAATCGTCAACCCTCCACAGCCTCCTGTTCTTCCGCCTTCTCCATCTCCCAATGATTCCAGACCGGACGATGATCCTGCTCCTACTATCATGCCTCCTCCTCCCGCTCGTTCTTCAAGGGTAAGGAATCCACCTCCTCATCTTCTTGATTATCATTGTTTTTCTACTATCCTTCATCAACATGAACCTAAGTCATTCAGAGAAGCCTCCACAAATCCAAATTGGCAACAAGCAATGCAGGAAGAAATACAGGCACTTGAAAAGGCACACACTTGGGATTTGGTTGATCCTCCTTCTGCTCAAGAAGTTGTAGGCAGCAGATGGGTATACAAGATCAAGACTCGCTCTGATGGTTCTATTGACCGATATAAGGCGCGATTGGTTGCTCAGGGTTGTACGCAAGAGTATGGTATTGACTATGAAGAGACTTTTGCTCCTGTTGCTCGTCTCACATCTGTTCGTGCTCTTCTTGCCATTGCTGCAGTCAAAAAATGGTCTCTCAGTCAAATGGATGTGAAGAATGCTTTTCTTAATGGAGATTTGAAACAGCAAGTATATATGAAGCCCCCTCCGGGTTATTCTTGTCCCTCTGGCAAAGTTTGTCTCCTTCGCAAAGCACTCTATGGGCTTAAGCAAGCTCCTCGTGAATGGTTTGACAAGTTCAGCACTACCATATGCAGTCTTGGTTTCACTTGCAGTCCTCATGAGCATGCTCTCTTTATTCGTAAAAGTGAATGTGGAGTCGTTCTTCTACTTCTGTATGTTGATGACATGATCATTACTGGGGATGATGTTGATGGTATCTCTAATCTCAAGGCCTCACTTCACCAAACCTTTGAGATCAAAGATCTTGGTTCTCTCAGCTATTTTCTTGGTCTCGAGGTCATCTCCACCGATGATGGCATCTATCTCTCTCAGGCTAAGTATGCTTCAGATCTTCTTGCTCGCGCTGGAATTACAGATAGTCGCACTGAGTCTACTCCTCTTGAGCCTAATGTTCGATTTACCCCTATGGATGGCACTGTTTTGGATAATCCGACTCTCTATCGACAGTTAGTTGGCGGTCTCGTCTACTTGACTGTCACCCGACCAGACATCGCCTATCCAGTTCATGTACTTAGCCAGTTCTTGTCAGCTCCTCGTACTACTCACTATGCGGCAGTTCTTCGCATTCTTCGCTACATCAAAGGCACTCTATTTCATGGCCTTTATTTTTCGGCCCATTCCTCTTTGTCTCTTCAGGCTTACTCCGATGCTGATTGGGCTGGTGATCCCACTGATCGTCGTTCCACTACTGGTTACTGTTTGTTTCTTGGCAACACTCTCATTTCTTGGCGTGCTAAGAAGCAAACGTTCACTGCTCGCTCAAGCACAGAAGCTGAGTACCGTGCCCTCGCTGACACCACTGCTGAAGTTATCTCGGTTCGTTGGCTTCTCGCGGATCTGGGTGCTCCTCAGTCATCCCCTACTGATGTTCTTTGTGATAACCGCAGTGCTATTCAGATCGCCCATAATGATGTTTTTCATGAACGCACCAAACACATTGAGATTGATTGTCACTTTGTTCGGCAACGTATCCTTATTGATGCTATTCGTCTCATTGCTGTTGGAACACTAGATCAGACTGTTGATATCTTCACGAAAGCTCATCACCCGACTCGTTTTCGGACTTTGTTATCCAAACTCAAGTTGGTCTCCTTAGCTCCCACTTGAGTTTGAGGGGGGATGTTAGAGAATCATTAGCATCAAATTAGACCAATTAGTATCGTCTATATTTATATAGTATATATGTATATTAATTATAGGATTCTATGCCTTTATTACTCTGATTCATTTAGCACCTATAAATACCCCTTGTATATTGTACCTTTGAGATAACTCAATAATACACTTTTCATATTATTCTCTTAGTCTCTTGTTTCTAACATTTACAAAATGTTAATGACATTTTGTTTCTATATAATTAAAATAATAAATTCTGCCTATGTTACACTTGTGGTACATAGTTGGTCCCAAACCTGGATAAAGGAGGAGGGTTGTGTTAGGTCTTTGACAACCAACATAAAAATATAGTCGAATCCCATGACATGAATCAAAGACATTATTGCGCTAAAGCTAGGTCGTTGCCTGGAAGCAACGTGCTGTATGGCTCGAATACGGTGTCAAATGAGCAAGAGCCGCTGCATCAGTACCCGGATGTAGTGTTAAATGAGTAAGGGTTCCCGCATTTTTGTTAACAGATAAGGGTAAATAAGCTAGTTCATAAAGTAAAAGGTAAAAGTCAGAGCGACAGAAGGTTGAGATTTGGGACATGGAACATAGGCACTCTAACAGGAAAGTCTATGGAGGTGGTGGACACCATGACAAGAAGAAAGATTAACATTATGTGCCTACAAGAAACAAAATGGGTTGGTGCAAAGGTTAGGGAGCTGGATACTTCTGGTTTCAAACTTTGGTATACAGGAAAGGTGAAGAATAGGAATGGGGTTGGTATTATTGTAGATAAGCAGTGGAAGAATGACGTAGTGGATGTCAAGAGGGTGGGAGATTGGATCATCTCTATCAAATTTGTGGTGGAAGGAGGTGTTTTCATGTGATTAGCGCCTATGCACCACAAGTGGGTTCGGACGAACAACACAAGATAAGGTTTTGGGAGGATCTAGAGAGTTTGGTCTAAGACATACCTTCGGGAGATAAGATTTTCTTAGGAGGAGATTTAAATGGCCATGTTGGAAGAGAAGTGACTGAGTATGGAAGTATGACCATGGTTTCGGGGTGATCAATGCCGAGGGTAAAACTATTTTGGACTTTTTCTCAACTTTTGACCTTCTCATCGCAAATACATGTTTTAAAAAGAGAGACAAACATCTTATAACCTATAAGAGTGATGGCATGACAAGCTCTCAAATCAACTTCTTCTTGTTGAGGAAAGTCGACTGGAAATTTTGCATTGATTGTAAAATTATCCCGGGAGAGAGTTTGACAAAACAACATAGTGTGCTCGTCATGGATTTTCACGTTGAGTAAAATTTGAGGAAAGACATCATACAAAGAACCTAAGGACAAGGTGGTGGCGGATGAAAGGTGAGGAACAAAGAAGCTTCCTAAGACGAGTAAGAAAAAAGGCAAAGTGGGATGAAAATGGAAGCGCAGAAAAGATGTGGCGGGAGATGACAGAAGTTATTAGAAGAATAGCAAAAGAAAGTTTTGGAGAATGTAAAGGAATATGACCAAGAGACAAGGAGTCCTGGTGCTGGAATGCGAGTGTACAAGAAAAGATAAAGATGAAAAGGGAATGCTTTAAAGAGTGGTCTTTATGCCGCAATGCAGATAATTGGAAAAAATATAAGGCGGCTAAGAAAGAGACAAAAGTGGCTGCAAGTGAAGTAAGAATAAGAGCATATAAGGGTCTCTACCAGTCTTTGGATACGAAAGAAGGAGAAAAATGTATATATAGAATCGCAAAGAGCTGTGAAAGAAGAACGAGAGATTTGGATCAGGTTAAGTGTATAAGGGATAAGGATGGAGAGGTGTTGGTTCAAGAGGAGAAGATTAATGAAAGGTGGAAGAGCTACTTTTACGAATTATTTAATCAAGGACAGAAGACTCTTCCAAGCCTTGGTCGGTTATGCACAAGGGAAGAAGATCAAAACTTTGACTATTATCGAAGAATTTGAGACTCCGAGGTAAAAGAGGCTCTAAAGCAGATGAAAAATGACAGGGCAGTAGGACCTGATAATGTCCCGATTGAGGTTTGGAACGGCCTTGGAGGAAAAGGCATCAACTGGTTAACTAAGCTTTTTAATAATATTTTAAGGTCAAAGAAGATGCCTGATGAGTGGAGAAAGAGCACCTTGGTACCTATCTACAAGAATAAGAGGGATATATAAAGTTGCAAAAACTATAGAGGAATCAAACTCATGAGCCATACCATGAAGTTATGGGAAAGGGTGATATAATGGAGGTTGAGAAAAAAGATACAAGTAATAGAGAACCAATTTAGATTTATGCCAGGCAGATCTACCACCGAAGCGATATACCTGTTAAGAAGGATGATGGAAAGGTATCGTAGTAATAAAAGAGACATATGGTGTTTATTGATTTGGAAAAAGGGTACGATAAGGTGCCAAGGGAGGTCTTATGGAAGGTTTTAGAAAAGAGGAGAGTAAGGATCGCATATATTCGTGCAATTAAAGACATGTATAATGGGGCCACAACTAGTGTGAAGACTCAAGGTGGTGTGACAGAGGAATTTTCTATTGATATAGGATTACACCAGGGATCATCCTTAAGTCCATACCTTTTCACATTAGTCTTGGAAGTACTCACAGAGCACTTCCAAGAGCCTGTGCCATTGTGCATGCTTTTTGCCGATGATATCGTCCTTATGGGAGAGTCAAGAAAAGACCTAAATAAAAAGTTACACTTATGGAGAGAAGCTCTAGAAGTGCATGGTCTACGCATAAGTCGTAGCAAGACGGAATATATGGAATATAAGTTCAACTTGAGAAGAGAAAACCCTAATATAGAGGTGAAGATTGTAGAAAACATCTTACGAAAAGTTAAAAGTTTTAAGTATCTTGGGTGCATCATACAGGATAATGGAGAGATTAAATAGGATATAAATCATAGGATCCAAGCAGGTTGGTCAAAATGGCGAAGTGCATCTGGTTTTATATGCGACAAAAAAGTGCCTTTAAAAATTAAAGGTAAATTCTATAGCAATGCTATAAGACTGGCTATGCTTTATGGTACGGAATGTTGGGCGGCCAAAGGCACGAACATAAGCTGAGTGTGACAGAGATGAAGATGTTGAGATGGATGAGTGGTCATACGCGATTGGATGGTGGTCATACTCACTGGAAGGAAGCTATGCTGGCAGAATATAGAGCATTAGTTCATCACAAGACTTGGAGTTTAGTAAAACTTCCACTAAATGAAAAGTAGTTAGTTGCAAATGGATATTTGTCTTGAAAAAAAATGCTTAGGGACAGGTTGTGAGACATAAAGCCCGTCTTGTGGCAAGAGGTTATACTCAAACTGTTAGGGTTGATTTCGATCAAATATTCTCACCTGTAATCAAGCCTGTCACTATAAGAATCATACTCACTCTTGCGTTATCAAAGGGCAGGAGAGTTAAACAATATGACTTCCACAATGCCTTTTTAAATGGTATCCTCAATGAAACTATTTATATATCTCAGCCTCCAGATTTTACACACTCAAATTTCCATCTTGTATGTAAATTGCACAAAGCCATCTATGTCTTAAAACAAGCTCATAGGGCTTGATACCTCACCATTACTACTGCATTTAAACAATTTGGGTTCACCTGTACTAAGTCTGATCCTTCACTTTTTACGAAATTTTCTTCTAATTCTATTATCTATATGCACATATACGTTGATGATATGTTAGTGACAGGAAACAATGACACTGGAATCACTTCTGTCTTAAAGCAGCTTCATTCAACTTTTCTTCTAAAAGATTTAGGGGACTTAAACTTCTTTCTTGGCATCGAGGCTGTCACTCACTCACCTAATTTAATTTCTCTCAATCAAAGTAAATACATAAAAGAATTATTATACAGGGCTGGTATGCAAGATGCTAAACCGGTTAGCACTCCTATGATTAGCTCTTCAAAATTATCGACAAATACAGGTACTCTTTTTGAAGATCTAACATTATTTCGATCAATTGTGGGGGGACTTCAATATGCCACTGTCACAAGACCAGACATCGTATTTGTAGTAAACAAACTCAACCAATTCATGTCAAAGCCGAGCCAAGATCATTGGATGGCGGCAAAGCGTGTTCTTCGATATTTAGCAGGTATAGTTGATCTTGCTCTTCAATTTCATAAGACTAATGATCTTCGTTTAACTGCCTTTTCAGATTCGGATTGAACTGCTGATGTTGATGATAGAAGATCTGTGTTTAGATACTGTGTGTACTTTAGAGCAAACTTAATTTTTTGAAAATGTTCAAAGCAACCCACTATCAGTAGAAGCTCCACCGAGGCTGAATTCAAGGCGTTGGCAGCTACTTTCTCTGATTTAATATGAATTCAAATCCTACTTAGTGAACTAAAGTAGCCTTGCACTTCATCTCCCACAGTCTTTTGTGATAACATGCTCACTGTATTATTAGCTTATAATCCCATCTTACATAAGCGAACAAAACATTTTGAATTGAATCTGTATTTTTTATGGGATAAGGTGATTCAAGGACAGATTGCTGTTACTCATATTCCAGGCTTAGAACAAGTAGCAGACATTATGACTAAGCCCCTATCTTCATTGCTATTCAGCAAGTTCAAGAACAAATTTCGAGCGACACAAAAGCCTCCCTAAGTTTGTGGGGGGGGGGGGGGGGGCATGTGAGATATATTAGTTAGAGTTAGTTGTCCTTGGCTATAAAATAGCAAGGTTCAAGTGTATGAATATATGAAAAAAAAAAGAGGTTCTCTTAATAACAAATACTTTTTCATCTTACTCTTTTTCTATTGCTTCTACTTTTTCATTTCTTGGTTTCTCACCACAAGTCTTCTTTCTCCCTTTTGTCAACAAGTTTGATAGAAACGAAGATTTAAGGGAGAGAATTGGAGTAACACTCATTGTGGAAAAGATGGTTGAATCGCGTCTCAGGTGGTTTGGACATGTAAGAAAAAGATCGACATAATATCCAGTCAGGATGGTGGATGAGAAAGAAAATAGACAAGGGATCAAAGACAGAGGAAGACCTAAGAAGACCATTTATGAAGTGGTCAAACGAGATCTACATGTAAATAGTCTTTTTATAGATATAATACATGACAAAACACAATGATATCGTTTGATTCATGTAGCTGGTTTTGCCTAATGGAACAAGATTTTAATTTATTGTTGTTATTGTATAATTAAAATAATATTTATTTACAAAACATCAAAAATAATTTTTTTATAAAATATCAATTACATTTTATACTACCATCAAATTTTATCAAATATTATCGTATTTCACGTTAAAATGATTGATATCTAAAAATTTTAACCTAAAAACACACTCATTTGAATTTATTCCGAAATCAAATTCATTAAGTCAGCAAAAGCTAGCAGTACTGCGGTCTCCGGGGTAGCCTCCTCTGAACTATAGCTGTAGTACACGTAAACAAAACCACACGTGCCAACCCTATTTGGTTGTTATCCTTTCATTTCCCAGAAATAACATAGTAAGAGAAAAGAATTATATTTTATACCCAATTTAAACGCTCAAGTGCTCAACAACGTCACCAACTTCGTTATTCCATCTTATTTGTTTCCAACACTAATCTAATAACCTCACTCTCTAACAATCACCATACCTTTTCCTATCTTCCTTTCTTTTTTCTTTTTTTCAACGCCGTTGAATATGTCCAATCCCATAAATCAGTCTGAGGATCCGAATTCTCCGGATCCGAATTCCAATTCGGATCCACAACTTCCGTTCCGTAACCTCGAACAGATCCGAACCCGACTCGATTCCCTCCATCGCTTTTTATCGGAATCCATCACCTCCAACAACCCTCTCTCCGGCGACCAATCCGCCGCCGTCTCCGATCAAATCGCCTCCGCCATCCACCAAAGCATCGCCAACGCCTCCGCCCTCGTCTCCTACTCTAAAACCTTCCACTCGCCGGGTTCCACTCCCGCCGCCGCGCCGCCGTTACCTAGGGTTGACCTATCAGCCAGTGTCGAGAAACTCAAACGCGCGTCGGATCTGAAAATCGAGCCGCCGGACGAGGACACCGCAACCGATGAGTTCGCCGATAGCGACGAGATCGTGGAGCTCGACGCCGTGGAGATCCTCGCGGAGCACCTTCACTTCTGCGAGATCTGCGGGAAAGGGTTCCGGCGAGATGCGAATCTGCGCATGCATATGCGCGCACACGGGAACCAGTTCAAGACACCGGAGGCACTCGCGAAGCCGGAGAATTCGTCGTCCGCAGCCGTGCGCAGCCGGTTCTCGTGCCCGTTCGAGGGATGCAACAGGAACAAGAACCACCGGCGGTTCAGGCCGCTGAAATCGATGGTGTGTGTGAAGAATCACTTCAAGAGAAGCCACTGCCCGAAGATGTATTCGTGCACGCGGTGCCATAAGAAGAGCTTTTCGGTGCTCTCTGATCTGAAGAGCCACATGAAGAATTGCGGAGAGTCGAAGTGGAAGTGCTCTTGTGGGACCACGTTCTCAAGAAAGGATAAACTTTTTGGGCACATTGCTTTGTTTGAAGGGCATGTACCCTTGCTTGAAGACGATAATAAGGGCAAGCATGTGCAGGAAGATGATGATAGTGATCATTTTAGTGATTTGCCTGATGGCTTTTTTGATGATTTGGGTGATTTGAGCTCTTTAGGGTTTCCCTTAATTTAACTGTTTTTTCATAGAATATTAATTAATAGGATATATAGTATAGATTTTGCATATATGTAATTTTGATACACTTGTTTAGATTTTGAGTTATATTTTTTTATTTCAGATATGATTTTTGAAATTCCATTTAATTGAATGCCATTACTTGAGGAGTGATGATGCTTGGATGTTAATGTGCCATGGTTGGGATTAATAGTAGGAACTAGGAACATGGCAAGTTATATGCATTTGTGTGCATATTAGTATACAAGTATCTTTTTTTTTGTTGGTACTCTTTGCCTCTCATCAGCCTCTCTGTGTATATGCAATTAGTGTAATTAACCTAAGGTTTTGACTCTGGGCGATTCTTGGCTGTTTATGTAAGTACAAGATTAATGGTAAAGGTATAGTGGACCATGGCAGAAAAGGATATTGTCGGAGCGGGAAAAAATTGTGTTTGGCAGTGGTAGGGTGTGTTTTGTTGCTCAGAAACAGAAGTTTTCACTCTTGTTCATATAATGTTGGAAAGAGGGTGTCAGACTGTCAGGATATATATAATATATAAAAAAATTAGGAGGCCAACTAACTAAGCTAATTCATTTTATTTTTTATTTTAAAATTTAAAAAATTAAGATCATAATTTTTTTTTTTATCAGACTCATTTTCTAATAACTAGTTGATTGAAGTTGGTTTTATTCCGAATTAGTTTCTTAGTAAAATCAATATAAAAATTAGAGTATAATTTTAATATATTAAAATTGTTTATATAATTATTCAATTATATATTTATCTATTTAGTTTGATCTTTTGAAAAATTATTCATTTAAAAAATTTAAAAAATAATTAATTTTGCTAATATGATAATATCAGCCTTGAATAATACTAATATAATAATACATATATTTGGATAATGCTAATATGAAAATACGTAAACAGATAATTATTTTTTATAGTTTCATTTAAAAATAAATTGTTTTATTTTAAGTTTGTACTTAATTATTTATACTTAAAAAAAATTTAACCTATATTTTTGTTATTAAAAGAAGAAGAATATTCTTAAATATATTCTAATTCGTTACTTATATCTTGACTACAGAAAGTTTTTTAATTCGGCAAAGTACAAACATACGATAACACACCTAACTTCTTATTATTTCACATAAATAAGAATATCCGTTGTATATGAAGAACCAGGACTAACTTGGAGAAAGAAAACATAGAATATTATGAACATCTACCTAAAGAATAGGTTAACAGAGGTAAGTTCTTAAAACACGTTCACCCGTAATTCACATTCTATAAAATACAAACCCTAACTATGCAGAGAGGTACATTATTCATTTTGAATCCATATTATACTCATATCTTACTCTTACTTATTTGAGTGTCAGAGTACTTTTACAGGTGTCCACTGCCGCCAGACCTCTTAGAGCCAAGGTATATACTTCATCCTTCTCAGGTGAAGACGAGCTCAACCCTGAATAAGACGAGTTATGCACCCTACGAGACTTATTACATAGGAACATTTGGCGCCAACTGTAGGCCAAGTTTAATCTAACCCCCTCCTACTATCACCTTTTCTTGCAGGTTTTTAATCGTTAGCGGAAGAGTAGAACCTACTTCCTCCTCCTTTCACTCAAGCCGAATTACTAGCTATAGTGGCGACAATGTTGATTATTATGCCTCGGAAGTCAAAATCGCGGTAGTAGTCACCCCAACAAAAATAACAAAAAGGACAAACCCTTTCTCAAAAGAAATCATCTTCTAGATGCCCAAAAATTTTACCTTGCCAACAACGTTAAAGCCTTATGATGGGATCGGCGACCGCAATATCCACGTTACAAAATTTCATTCCATGACATTATTGAATGGTCCATCTAATCCAATATTTTGTCATTTGTTTCCTACTTTTTTGGATGGTGCTATCTTGATTTGGTTTTCTAGTTTACCTGCAGGTTCAATATCAAGTTTTGATGAGTTCACTGACCTATTTGTCAATAATTTTGTAGTGTCCAAAATTTATGTGCATGATTCTGATTACCTCAACACCATCAAGCAAGGACAACATGAAAGCCTCAAAGACTACATGACAAGATTTTCTAAAGTGGCCTAGAGATTCCAAACCTCAACTCCACCTATATGCGCATCGTCCTGAAAAATTCCAAGTGACTATAGCAGTAATGAAACCAAAGACATTAGCCAAGTTTCGAGAGAAGACAGCAGACCAAATTGAGATAGAAGAACTCCAACAAGTTCGGAAAGCAAAAAGGCCAACCTCAAACTGAGACGACGACAGATGAAACAAAAACCAAAATAATAACGGGCGGAAGTCATTCAAATTAACTCCAAAGTTTGACATGTACACACCCGTCAATACTAAAAGGGAGGACATAATCAAAGACATCCTACACTCCTAGTTTATCAAACCTCCAAACAAAGCAAGGACCTACCAATATCAGAAATATGTGGATAAATCCAAGTCTTGCACTTTTCATTAGAAATACAAACATACCACAGATAACTGTGTTATAGCGAAAGACCTTCTCGAGAAATTAGGTCGGCAAGGCCTTTCGAACAAATATATTGATGGACAGGAGCAGCGTAGAAAAATGGCAAAACTTGGCCAACCATCAACTACAAATGGCAATTATAGAGACAAAGGGAAGGTAACCGAAAACCCCACAAAATCGCGTGGTGTTATTAATTGTATTTTTAACGGCTTTGTAGGTGGAGGTAGTAGCAGATCTGTTAGAAAAAGGTCGTACATGGCCATGCTGTCAGTAATTGGGTTCGACCCAACTTCCACCACGAAATTGGCTATTCTAGAGATAACATTCAAACTATCAGATTTCAAAGCGATGGACAAAAACTTGGACAACCTAGTAGTTATATCACTCCAGGTGGGAGACCTATTGGTACGAAAGGTGCTTCTAGACCAGGAAGCTGTGCAAATGTCATTTTCTACTCCACATTCTAAAAAATAAAATTAAGTGATAAGGCCTTGCAACCATTAATAGGTGAACTGCTAGGTTTATCAGGTGAGCGAGTTCCAATACGTGATCATATGTGGTTGCAAACAATATTAAGTGAATACCCAAATTGTAAAACCCTAGATATATAGTATTTAGTTATGGACTGCCAAATCCTATATAATATTATCTTAGGAAGACCTTCTTTAAATACATTTGGTGCTATTATTTTTATTATACACTTTCGTGTCAAGTTTTTAATTCAAGACAATATAATTGTGATAGTTCACGCCGACCAGAAGGAAGCTCGTCAATGCTATAATGCAAGCTGAAGAAACCCCCCCCCCAAAGCAACCTAAGCAACAGTACATGCATGCAGTCTATAACTTGGAGCACTTACCTCCTGTTGCAAAGCTTGATCCCAAATCAAACATACAAGACCAACTTATACCAAGAGACACCTTAACCAAAATAATACTAACAGAGGATAAAAACAAATTCACTTACATGGGAGATGCACTACATGGACCAGATAGGGAACAATTGATTGACTTGCTGCGACAAAATATGGACTTGTTTGTTTGGACCCCAACAAACATGTCTGGAATAGACTCGAGTGTCATTAGCCACAAGCTAGCACTCAATCCTTCAATCTGACCTATAGTCCAGAAGAAGAGACACCTTGGCACGGATAAAAAGAAAGCATCCATGGAAGAAATTAAAAAACTACTTCATGTCGAGTTTCTAAAAGAAATATGATTCATAAGTTAGTTAACAAATGTAGTCATGCTCAAAGAACACAATGACAAATGGAGGATGTGTGTGGACTTCACTAACCTTAACAATGCCTACCCAAAAGATGCATATCATTTACCCTGTAATGATAAATGAGTTGATAGTTCATCTAGATTTCAATATTTAAATTTAATGGACGCTTATTCTGGTTATAACCAAATACTTATGTATTTAGCTAACCGGGATAAGACTGCTTTATCATTGACTATGGTAATTTCTGTTACAAGATTATGCCATTTGGGTACAAAAATGTAGGTGCTACATATCAAAGGCTTATGGACAAGATCTTCACTAACAAATCAGACGAAATATAGGGGTATATATATAGATGACATGGTAATAAAGACTAAGCCCAGGGGCATCCATACTAACGACCTTGAAGAAATCTTTCAACAATTCAAACTATACAACATGAACCTGAATCCAAAAAATATGCTTTCGAAGTCATGAAGGAAAGTTTTTAGGCTTCATGTTAACTTGCTGAGGTATAGAATCCACAAAAATGTAAAGCAATCTTGAAAATGAGAAGTCCTCAATCAGTTAAGGAAGTCCAACAACTCACTGGTTGACTAACAGCATTATCACATTTCTTACCTCGGATAGTCCACTGATAACATCAGTTTTTCAAGACCTTAAGAAAACAGAAAGAGTTCACATGGATAGAAGCCTGCGAGCAAGCCTTCACCGAATTTAAAGCCATACTATCTTCATCTCTCAATTCTCCAAAGACTGGAACATGGCAAACCCTTATACCTATATTTATCAGTTACTGACTATACTGTTAGTTCTGTCCTAATCACTAAGATAGATAAAGTGCAACAATCGGTCTACTTTGTAAGTAAGTCACTCTAGAATGCTAAACTCATATACCCAAAGTTAGAAAAGTTAGTTCTAGCCCTTATAACAACTGCCAGACGTCTTAGACATGACTTCCAAAGTTACACTATCATAGTCCAAATAGAGCATCCATTAAGGCTAATTATGATAAACATGAGCTCACCGAAAGACTAATCAAGTGGTCTATTAAACTCTTAGAATACGACATTCAATATCTAGCTTGAGGTTCCTTAAAATTCCAAGCCTTGGCTGACTTCATAGCAAAACTAACCCTCCATAATTTAACTCCCACCAATGTAACATAGACGTTATGCATCAATGAAGCTTCAAACATGTAAGGTTTTGGAGCTGGAGTGCTACTTGAAGATAACAAAGGAACAGTTGTGGAACAATCCCTACAATTCACCTTCAATACCAGTAACAATCAAGTAAAGTATGAAACACTTATAGCTGGTTTCAAATTAGCTCAAAGTCTCAGTATAGGTCATATAAGTGTCAAGTGCGACTCACTCCTAGTAGTACAATAGATAACTGGTAATTTCTAAATAAAAGATACACTGTTAAAAAAATATTTGCATATTGTTAACAATCTTGTCTCTTGTTTTTGAAATTTGAAATATCACATATACCTCGGAAACAAAATTCTTGAACTAATATTTTATCCAAACTAGCAATTACCAGGAATCAAACTCATTTGTCAAGCTTATTGCAACTAGCGCTAAATGAGTCCAATGTTATACTAACATCTGTCCTGAGTGTCACACAAGAAATAGATTAGCGAACACCATTTATTCAATACTTAAACACTGGAAACGTACCAGAAAACCTCAAAAATACATGCTAGTTCGAAAGAAAATCAAGTTTTTTTAACACTGATTGGGGTCGAGTTATATAGGCAAGGATTCACAAAACCATTGCTCAAATGTTTGAGTGAGGCCGACGCTAAACTCGTCATGGACGAGGTTCATTAAGGTGTATGTGGCATATCATATAAGGGTATACGTTAACACAAAAAGCCTTATAAATTAGCGAAACACAAAAACACGTTAACACGCTTACCTCCTCATTACTTTGGATAAATACGAGTATCTTTTATATACGAAGAATTAGGGCCGACTTGGTGAGAGAAAGCATAGAATGTTATGAGCAGTTATCTAAAGAATAGCTCAATAGAGGTAACTTCTTAGAATACGTTCACTCGTAATTCACACTCTATAAAATACAAATCTCTGAATACACACTACACTCATCTCTTACTCTTACTTAAGCGTCTGAGTGTCTTTGTTGGTACATATCACCGCCAATTCTCTTGGAACCAACATATAATCCATCCTTCTTAGACAAAGAAAAATTCAACTCTAGACAGGACGAGTTATACGCCCTATGAGGCTCACTATGCAGGAACATATTCCTTTTATTAAGAAATGGTGTTTTACTAGGAAACATTCTTGCATAATGAAGTTTTTTTTGGTAAAATATTTTTTTGTCTCTAAAATTTGACAAAAGTTTTAAAAATACTCTTAAGTTTTATTTTGTTTCAATTTTGTCTCAAAAGCTTTCGATTTACATCAAATATACTCCTGACGATTAATTTTTCAAAAACTTTAAGACCAATTCAACAACAATTTCATAAGAACAACCTTCAATACAAACAAATCAAGTATAATTTTCATGCATTATTGTTAAATTGGTCTTAAATTTTTGAAAATTTAGCTGTCAATGGTATATTTGATACATCGAAAACTTTTGAAATAAAACAAAATAAAATTTAGAGATATTTTTAAAATTTTTACCAAACTTAAGGTATAAAAAGTATACTTTGCCTTTTTTTTTGGTATAGCATAATGAAGTTTTTTTTTTTCTTGGTCGATGCATAATGAAGTTATTAATGCCAGAAATGAAGAATGAAAAAAGGTTCCATGGTGCTTGGATTTACGAGTGGAAATCAGCCCTTTTTCTTTCAATTCGATCTAGAAATTAAAGTTCTTAATGAGGCACTGCAAGGCCAGCAAAAAGGGCATCTCACAATGTGGGCCTACTGCAAAAATCCAGATTTGAGTTCAATGTTAGTTGGTCAGCAATAATAATACAAGGAAAATGACAGTTGAACATCTCAGTTTTTTTAACGTCCAAAAAAACAAAGCATCTCATTTTATTGTACCAAAAAAGGTCTTTTTTTTTTTATAGTCAAGTCTAATTCGTGTGTGTGGGTGTGGTGTGTGTGAGTGTGTAACTTGGGGGTTGTTCAATCTATCGACAAAAAAAAAATTCTAATTAAGTATTAAGACTATTAACAATTTGGGTTGATTTAGTAGTTAACTCACTAGTATGTTTAAACAAGTATTGATGATTAGAATCTCGCTTTATATACACATTAACTCATTAACCAATGATAAACTCTCAAATAGAACTCTGAAATATAGAATTTTGTGATAATAAACGTATAATTTTTTTTAAAGGTAAGAACAACTTTATGAAAAGAAATATTAAAAAAATACTTTATTGACAATAAATAAAAAATATTGTAGTGATAAGAACAGGAACATTTTTGAAAGTAAAAACAATTTTTTAAATAGAAACAAAGGGAGAAAACAAAAAAATAAATTAACAATAAACACATAAATTGTGTGGTACGGTGATAAATACAGAAATTTAATTTATATTTTTGTGTTATTTAAATTACATTTCTATGTTATGTAACTAAAATTTCTATATCTTTTGACTAAAATTTCTTTATTTTTTAAATTAAAATTTATGTGTTTTATTTTCTTTTGCGTTATTCATCTAAGAAAACTACAAAATTCAAATGAATTTCAGTATTATTTAACTTACATTTCTATGTTATTATTAACTAAAATTTGTGTTATTACTTTGTATCATTTAACTAAAAATTGAACAGATCAAAACAATTTATGTGTTTTATACTTTTATTACAACTAAAATTCATGTGTTTTCTTTTTTATTATTTAACTAAAAATTTATATAATTTAAAATAATTTATGTGTTATGCAACTAGAATTTATATTTATTAACAAAAGTTTTTATGTTTTTCTGTTTTATTTTTTCTTTTTTTTTATCTTGTTTCTTCTTTTTTTACTCTTTAAAAAAAACACACACACAAAAAAAAAGAAAAAATATGAAAAAAGAAGAAATAAAAATATATGCAATAGCAGAATCAAGACAAGGACAATAAAGGAAGAAGAAATATAAAAAAAATGCAGTAGCAAAACAAGAAGTACATAATTCACACACACGTTATTTGAGTTTTTTTTTGAAAAATATTATATGTAAAAGATTTTTTTTTGAATTAAGCCTAACCAAAATTAAATAACAAAGTTTGTATAATTAGGTGAGTGAGAGTAGTAAGAATGTTTTTTTATGTTAAACTAATTTAATTAGATTTAATTGATTAAAAAAATTGTACATGTAATATTATTCTAAATTTATTAGGAGCAAAAACTTAAAAGATGGTTACATATACTTGTGACTCATGAATAGGTCTGATAGTAAATTGAATTAAGTTGAATTAGATCAAGTTTAAATTTGATTGTCAAAAATTAAATTTATATGAGGTCTTGACTAGTTAATATAAGTCTATTTGTAAAATTCAATCTCAACTTATTAAAAATGCATGAAAGACTCAAATAATATAAATATAATCTATACCTAAGTAAAATAATTAATTATGATTTAATATTCTCTAATAAAATTATATATAAAAGATTACTATAAACTTTTATATTTTAACATTAATATATATATATATATATATATATATTATATATATATATATTATCATAAATAATTTAATTAGACTTTTTATCATCTAATAAATAGATAAACAAAAAGATTATAATTTAATTGAGAAACTCTAAATTTTAAATTTTAAATTTATGTATTGTATAAATATATTTAAACTTTTGAGAAATAATACATTTAAAGTTTTAAATTATATATTGTATAAATATAGTTAGTCTTTTTATATTGTATAATTATTTTTTTTTATTCTAAAAAAAATTCAAATTTTAACTCCTATGTCATTTTAAAGGACTATACTTTATAATGATTCTTTGGATGCTAATGAGTCAAATAATGATATTTAGTGAAATTTTAAAAATCGTTTATTGTTCTGTTTTAAATTTATAAGTTTATAAAAATATAGATTGTATGGAAGAATTTGAACTAAAACACAAAAATTGAATTTTTATTCTTATTCGTTTTGATTTTTTTGATATTTTATTTAAATCCAAATGGAGGTATTTTTTTTATTGACATTTATGTTTTAAAGTTAATACAATTAACTTAACAGCAGTAAATGTCAATAATCTGTATCAGTACTAAATTGAATTAAACTGATTCGATTAACTATATATGAGTTGTTCAGTAATAAATCGAATCAACTAGATTTTTGATTTATGTAAATCGAATCTAGTTGATTTGATTTACTATTATCATAGGTTATATTTTGAATATCAATCCTTAGTAATTTAAATCAAATAACTTTGATTTATCAATAACTCTACTAATTCGAATCAAATTGATTCGATTTAGTACCAAAATTTATAATTCGAATTAAATCAATTCTATTTACATAAATATATACATAACATTTTTCATTTTAGAATTATTGACTAATATTGGTAGTTTCTTATTTTATTTAAGTGTTTTAACCATAAAATCAGATCACATTAAGAAGAAAAAATATGACGCCATCTATATATGATCTTATTTGGTTTGCGATTGCATCACTGCTTCAATCATCACCAATCACCACTCACTACCTTTATCCTTGGCTTAACTTGTTCACGTGATTCTTCACGACATAAACATAACATTCATAATAAAAAAAGTAAAAAATATATATATATTTTTAAATTTTACAAAATTTTAAAAATATTTTTAAGTTTTATTTTATTTTTTTTTAAATTTTTTATTTGCATTAAATATATCTTTGATGACTAAATTTTTAAAATTTTAATATTAATCTAACAATAATATATAAAAATTATGATTGATTTGTTTATGTTGAGAGTTTTTTTATGAAATTATTGTTGAATTGGTCTTAAATTTTTAAAAAATTAGCCATTAGAAATATATTTGATGTAAATAAAAATTTTTTAAGACAAAACTAAAATAAAATAAAATTTAAAGATATTTTTAAAACTTTTATCAAATTTAAAGGATGAAAAATATATTTTATCCTAAAAAAAATTGTTGCCTGACCTTTTTTTTTCTTACATCTTTAATGTATATATCTATTAGTTATGTCCTTTCATCATCGGTACCCAAAAAAAAAATCCTGATTTCTTTTAATACATAATGAATGAAATATAATAAGTATATCCATTTAAAATCATTTACAAAGTATATATTTAAATAATGACATAATATTCAATTTAATTTTTAAATTTATTAATTGTGATTTTTTTTGTTCTTAATTCAGTTTTCTTTAACACAATGCTAATATTAAGCATTAAATTATCAGCATAACTAAGGATGGACCCAGAAAAAACTAATAACGGGAGAAAAATATATAAAGTAAAAGTTATGTATAAATATTTTATTTTATCTTTTTTTTATATTATACTCTAATATAACTAATCAAGAATTAATCTGTTGTAGATTTAAATTCTATTTAAAAGTTTGTCATTGTCTAATAAATTATGAGTAAACACTCAATTCGATCTTTGTCTATTTTTACAAAGGACAAAGCGATTCCTGTCTAAAAAAAAGGGACACTTCGACCCTCAACCTTTTTATTTTGGGACAACACGATTTTTCTATTAAAAAAATATTTAAATAATAATAAAAATTGATTTTGTGGGGGTTTTATTTGTATTTTGTGGGGGTTTTAAATCTCCACAAATTATTAATAAGTTTGTTTTTGAAAAATTTCTTTACCAATGGTGGTTAAGTGAAGAAAAATTATCAATAAAAATGATGCCACAAAAAAAAATAGTAATTTTAATACAAATACTTTTTAAAAGAAAAAATAAATCGAATAAGAAATGAAAAAAGAAAATTTTAATGATGATAATATTGGTATTAGTGATGATGACGATAGAGGAGATAATGATGATGATAAATCAATAAAAATAATAGAAGTAGGAGCGATAATAATGAGGATGAAGAAGATAGTGATAGTAGTGGAAGTAATTAGCTATATTATTGAAAATAATTTTGTGAAGGTTTAAAATCCCCCACAAAATACAAATAAAATCCTCACAAAACTAATTTTTATTTAAAAAGGGTACTGCTAGGGAGCCAATGGCCTAAACATACAATGTGTACCTAGGGAGCCGATGGCTATTTTGGGATTCACCAAGGGTCAAATTCTTGACCTTCCGGATCTAGAACTCTAATACCACGTCATAAACTATTCGTCCCAAAAACATAACCTGACAGGACAATGTAATATTAGTGATCATATCTCTAATATTTTATAAACCTCCATTATACACATTTTACGCTTAGGCCATTGACTCCTTATACTTTCTCATAAGAGAAACAATAGATTATCTAACTGTACATGCTCACGAGTGTATTTCAGCATTTCCTCTAATTTGAACAATACTACAGTCAATTAATAATAACGGAACTTCCTCATTTGAATTCTACACACTCATCACGTGACATGTATTCATAATATATATATATATATATATATATATATATAAGTAATTTGTTATAGGAAGCAATCATTATAACTTACAACACAAACATATAAGCATCTTCGATCATCAATTGGAGGCAAACCATTCTGAATAGTTAACAATAGTTTGCGTTAGCCTTTTCACCTTTTTGAATTGAAATACTGAAATCTTAGCAACGAACAATCCAAGTGACAATGATGGTTTCCTTAGAAGCGTTGGCAATGGCAGGCGCAAGTTATGGCGGAGAATGCGCCATGGATATTGAAGAATGGGAACGAAGAGACTTGGAGGGTTATCCACTGCCGCATTTGCTAGCCGAAGACGAAGACGAAGACAAAGACGTCGGAGAAGAAAGATTCACCAAAGAAAATGATGAGAATAATGAAGATTGTGGTGTCAAATTCAGGAATAATAACAAAAATAATAATAATAATCAAGAAAAGCTTGAGCGGAAAATGGAAATGAGGAGGTCAAAATGCACGACGATCTCAACTGAAATATTGAAGATTGCACTTGCTACAATATTATGCATGATCTTGTGGTGTAAGAAGAAGGAAGAGATTCAAATTCTAGCAGCTACTAGGCAGCAACACTAATTAATTTATGCTATTTATATTTAGAATTTTGTTATTTGTATATTTATTCTTCTGTTGTAAAAGAATAAAATACTATTTTAGTACATAATTAATGATTAGATTAAATTTTAATTTAATCTTTAATATTTTAAATATTTTATTTTTATCTTAAAATTTTTTATCATATATATATGTAACCATCATAATCATCCATTTATAAATTTAACTAAATCAATAGAATTCTTATTCTAAATTACATGGTATATATAATGATCTTAGTGATAGAAATTCGTTAAAAAAACACGCGTGGTTTTCACAAGAAATTAAGAATAGAAATAGGTTTTTTTGGGTTATTATGAAATAAATGTTTTTTGTCTAATTCTCTTATTTTTTTAATATATTTTAAAATATATAAAAAATTATTTTTTTATATCTAGAAAAAAAATATATATATTCAACTTTTTTTTCTTTTTTTTTCTTCTCCTTCTTTATTTCCTTCCTGCAATGATAAGATATAGCGAATAATATGTAGACGAATATTATAATACGTGTCTATGTCAGAATGTCATTTACTGACCAACATATTATCGTGCTATTACCTATAGCCAAATTATAAACGAGGCATATCACTAATTGTCTATGTCATCGAGCATTGCTAGTAGGCTGTTAACACTAAATAATAAATAAAAAATTTATATAATGTATTTTTATCAATCTTAAGAGAACATAATTAGTCCAATTTGAATTTTAAAAATAATTTTGGTGTACGACGATAGTATAAGAAGACGTAATAATAATGGAATTTTTTTAATTTACTAATAGCCATGTGAAATTTGTAACGAAATGGGTGAATTTGATTGGATCGATGTTGTAGTATCAAGTCGAAATGAGAACGTGGATGTAGTTGAAAGAATAATGAAACTGGAAAAGGTGAACATTCGTTTGTATCTCAGTTTTGCCAAGAATGAATATGACAACTGCAAGAAGATTACGTAGACAATGATACAATAATGTGATTGTTTCTTAATAAAACTCTAGAGTAATTCCGGTCTTATTTTGACTTATATGAATTGAACTACATATATATTATATCTTTGAATTGAATTTTCAAATTCAAAGTCTATTGGTTGAAAACAAAAGTTAAGTGCGATGTGCATGTACATGTAGTAAATCACCAAATTAGTTCATAATGAAGTATTTAAAAAAACTTTGAATTTCTTATATATTTGTAGGAAACCGCTTTCTATCATGCATATAAATATCTAAACATTTCAATTTTAGGTTGTTACATGTGATAGTAGTGCATGTTTTTCTCAATATTTAGATATATACACTATATAGGGTTGAAAGTGAGTCAAGTCAATTCATAAGTCAGCTCGAATTTGATTCGCTAATATTTCGATGAGCTAAGTTCGTGAACTGGTGAGGCAAGTTTGAGCTTGAAATTGAATTCATAAATTAAATGAGCCGAATTTAAACTTGGATAAGCTCAGCTCATTAGCTCGTGAGCTGACTCGATTATATATATATATAATCTTAATTATTTAAAATTTTATATTTATTTTTTATATATAATTTTGATATAGGGTATAAATAAAAAATTTATAATTTATTGATGGATAAACAATATATAAAATTGATCTTTTTAAATATTTTTTAAAATATATAAATTATAATTTATTGATATAGAATTATAGATTATGTATTTATGTTTCTTTTATTTGAGTCCGCTCGTAAATTCGAGCCAGGCCAGTTCATGAGCTTTCGATAAGTCGAGATTGAGCTTAAGAAATAGGTTCGATTGTTAATGAACCAAGTTCAATTTTTGTGAGACGAGTTTGAGTTTGGTCTAGCTCGACTCAGCTCAACTCATTTTTAGCCCTAAAATTACTACATAATTATCTTAAAATTACATTCTATTTATTATAGTTAATTTCATATATATTGTGCCTATATATTAATAATTATTAACTCACCGTTATCATATCCATCTTGGCTAATTTTTCCTCTATTTTTTAAGATTCTCATAATAGACTAAATTTATTCGATCAATCTATTTACTTATTTAAACTAACAGATTTTTATTTGTAAAATAAATCCATTTAAATTTCTGATTAATCAGGTTGAGACCGATTTACTTAAAAAAAATAGCAAATTAAATTATTTAAACCTCTTTTAATATTTTTTCTGATGTGACCCGTTTTTTGTCCAAATTTTTTTAGCCTAAAATTGAATTTATTAAATAAAATATTAAAAAAAATAAATCAGACCGTTTAACCCATTAGACCCATCGTAAACATTCCAAAATCCAAACTTAAAAATTAAAATACATAAACAAACAAAAAATAAAAAAGCCAACACGTATAACTTGCAGACTTAGTCGAGTCTGGTTTAAATTGTTTCCCAATACTTTCTCTTATAGAAATTCTTTTATTTAGACGCTAGCGACTAATTTTATCCATTGATAACTTTGGCCAAAAATTGCTTTAATTTTGGACAACTAGCGATAGATTTTTCCATCACTAATGCGATCCCATGAGAAAAAAAAGGGTATGTTTGGAAAAGAAATATATGTCGCTAATAATAATAAAATTCAATTTTTCTCTAGTATTTTGAACTTAATTCTATGTTAAAATCAACGCATAAAATCTAATTATACAATAGATGGTACATAATTTACAATTTATCCATATCAATAATTTCAATAATATTAGACTTAATATATTTTTAAATTTTGTTAATTATCTTTATTGAACAATTAATTCCTTGAACTAATGAAATTAACCCCTAAGTAACTCATGTAGTCATGATTAAATTTTCAAAAGTTTGAGGTCTTATACTCTTAATCTAGTGTTGCATTTTGTAAAAATTACTTCGATAAAAATTTATACAACGTAACGGTGCAACACTTAATTAAATTTATATTAATATTCTTTGATCCTATGCCACATTAGGAAAGGGTAATATGGGCAAGAAGAGAACTCAACTAAGAGAAGAAGATTCTGAAAATTCAGGATCTAACAAACTCCGAACCATGATCCAATAATGCAGTTTGGCGAGCATCAATAGTTGGAAGATAGTGAAAATTTTATCTGGTAAAAACTGAATGTAAGTTATATTATGTAAGTTATATTGCATAAGATGGTTAAATCAAGATATATGGTGGTATGAATTTTTTTTTTGTTCTGTTATATTTTGTTCGTTGTGAGATGAAATAATTTTATTTTTTACATAATCTGTGTTGATGTTCAAGTTTCTTAAAAGATAAAAAATGATCTAGATTCAAATTTCTTCTCTAAGCCATTGTAAACCTTCACGCCGTTTGGATTAAATTGGTCGATTTAATCGTTGTTAACCGGTTCAAATGTAGAAACGATTCTAATTTCTAATCGAGTTGACTAAACCTCCAGTTAACTAGTTATTTGGTCGAATTTATCAATTCAACTAGAATTTGATAACTGTGATCACAGATGGAGGTAGCTTTAGGTGCTTTAGGACCCATATATATAGCGGAGAGAGAGAAAGAGGGAGGGAGGGAGAGAGATGTTCAAACTGGGGGTTAGGACTAAATTCCTATTTTGGTCCTGAGATTCACGTGATTACTCATTTTGGTCCCCGAAATTTAAAATTACCTATACTGGTCCTCCAGATTCAAGTTTTGGCACCAATATGTTCCCTCGATTTTTTCCGGTGATGATTAGACAAATAGAGTGCTGAGATGACACCTTTCCTGTCACGTTGGACGCTGTAACGGCTAGTTAATGTGGCGAGGGTTGTATTTGTATCCAATTTAGTCCATGAAACCCTAATTATCTTATTATTTATCTGAGTTATAATGACAAAGTTTTAATAAGAGAGACTAAATTGGATACAAATACAACCCTCGCCACATTAACTAGCCGTTACAGTATCCAACGTGACAGGAAGGGTATCATCTCAGCACTCCATTTGCCTAATCATCACTGGAAAGAGTCGAAGGACCATATTGGTGCCAAAACTTAAATCTGGAGGACCAGTATAGGTAATTTTGAATTTCGAGAACCAAAATGAGTAATCGCATGAATCTCAGGGACCAAAATGGGGATTTAGTCAGGGGGTTAGTCTGATGAGGTGATAGAGATAGAAGAAAAAATAAGGCTCGTAAAGATCATGGGAGAAGAAATGAAAATAATAAAAAGAGAAAGTACTGGAAACAATATTAAATTATTAACTGTGTACAATGTGTATAATGAACTAAAAAAAGTAAAATTAAAATTAAAAATTAGATCATGAATTAATTATTTAAAGTAGGAATGCGGATGCTTATTTTATTTGTATGTAGATGATTATTTTGATTGGATTGAGTTTAGTTATTATATATAATTAAAATATGTTAGATATTCAATTCATTAGGTATGTAGATGATTATTTTTATTGTTAAGTGGATGATTATTTTTATTAATGGTGAATGGGATGTGGCAAGACAAATAATGATAGTAAAATAGAATGATTATTGATGAAGGTGGGGTGGCCGCCGGTTAAAAAAAAAGAGAATATTAAAAGATTTTATATGATTATTTTTTTGAAATAACTAATTGAATTTTTTTTAAAATTTGAAATTTGAAATTGGAGAATTTAAAATTTAAAATTTAATATTAAATAACGAATGAGAGTTTTTAAATTTATTATTTTGTGAGTAATTTTTATTTTTAATTTATATTGAGCTAAATAAATAGTCAATTGTACACATTATATAAAAATACATAATTGATTACTCTATTTAATATATCTGAATATTTATGAGAGGAGATTACAATCTTTATTATTACGATTTTCTTAGTACCTATAAATATATTTTATGATTTCAATATAATTAGGAGTCAGCTCCGCCGCTAAGCTACTAGCTCCTCTTTTCCACTCTCTCCCCTCCACAATCTCCGCCGTAGCCGTTTCTTTTACTCCACCGTAACCGCCATGGTGCCCCACCCCAAGGACGATGAGTATCTGAACCTCGCCATTCCAAAGCGTATCAAGATATTCGAGTCCATTCAGGCCGAGCAGAAAACCCAGCGCCTCTCACTGTCGCGGGATCCAATCAAGGTCACACTTCCCGACGGCACGGTCAAGGACGCCGCAAAGTGGCAAACGACGCCATTCGATGTGGCGAAAGAGATTTCCAAGAACCTCGCCAACAACGCACTCATCGCGAGGGTCAATGGCGTGCTATGGGACATGGCCAGGCCTCTCGAGCAGGATTGCGAGCTCAGGATCTACAAGTTCGAAGACGACGAAGGCCGCGACACTTTCTGGCACTCTAGTGCTCACATTCTTGGCCAGTCGCTTGAGATGGAGTACGGATGCAAGCTCTGCATTGGGCCTTGTACTACAATGGGGGAGGGTTTCTATTATGATGCGTTTTATGGTGGCTTGGGATTAAATGATGATCATTTCAAGCAAATTGAGGCTGGGGCGTTGAAGGCAGCTGGGGAGAAACAACCTTTTGAGCGCATTGAAGTAACACGTGATCAAGCACTTGAGATGTTTTTAGATAATAAGTTCAAGGTTGAAATTATCAATGATTTTCCTGCTGATAAAACGATCACAGTATACAGATGTGGTCCACTAGTAGATCTGTGTCGTGGACCACATATACCCAATACTTCCTTTGTTAAGGCAATTGCCTGTTTGAAGGCTTCTTCAGCATATTGGAGGGGGAACAAAGATCGGGCTACTTTACAAAGAGTTTATGGCATATCTTATCCTGATCAGAAGAGTTTAAGGGAATATTTGCTTAGGCTGGAGGAGGCTAAAAAGTATGATCACAGGATTTTGGGAGCGAAACAGGAGCTTTTTTTCCGTCATGAATTGAGCCCAGGAAGTTGGTTTTTCCTTCCACATGGTGCACGGGTATACAACAAATTGATAGATTTCATACGGAGTCAATACAGAGTCAGGGGATATCAGGAGGTCATATCTCCAAATGTATTTAACATGGATCTCTGGGTGCAATCTGGTCATGCTGCAAAGTATAAAAAGAACATGTTTATCTTGGAGATTGAAAAGCACGAATTTGGGCTGAAACCAATGAATTGCCCAGGGCACTGCTTGGTCTTCAAGCATAGATTTCGCTCGGACAGGGAACTTCCTCTTCGCATAGCTGATTTTGGGGTCTTGCATAGAAATGAGGTAAGTGGTGCTTTGAGTGGATTGACGCGTGTTAGGAGATTTCAGCAGGATGATGCACATATTTTTTGCAGGGAGTCTCAGATAAAGGATGAAGTTAGAGAAGTCTTGAAGTTCATCGATTATGTCTATGAAATATTTGGTTTAACATACGATCTCAGGCTTTCGACGAGGCCAGAGAAATCCTTAGGAGAAATAGCAATATGGGAGAAAGCTGAAAGTGCCCTTAAGGAAGCTCTGGATGAATTTGGGAAGCCTTGGCAGCTGAATGAAGGGGATGGTGCATTCTATGGACCAAAGATTGATATCAATGTATCTGCTGCATTGAGTAGGAAATTTCAGTGTGCAACTTTGCAGCTTGATTTCCAACTACCTGATAATTTTAAGTTGGAATACTCGGCTGAGGATGAAGCCAAGATTGAGAGGCCTGTCATGATACACAGGGCCATTCTAGGATCTGTTGAGCGTATGTTTGCCATACTTTTAGAGCACTACAAGGGTAAATGGCCCTTCTGGCTAAGTCCTCGTCAAGCAATTGTTTGCCCTGTGTCGGAGAAATCACAAGCTTATGCAGAGAAGGTGAAAGATGAAATCTACAGCAAAGGGTTTCATGTTGATGCTGATTTAACAGATAAGAAGATTCAAAAGAAGGTGCGAGAGGCTCAGCTAGCACAGTACAACTACATCTTGGTTGTTGGAGAGCAGGAAGCAAAAACTGGACAGGTGAGCGTGCGGGTAAGAGATAAGGCGGACCTTACCACTATGAGTATCGAGGGCCTGCTCGAACGGTTCAGTGAAGATGCAAAAAATTTCCGTTGAAACTTTTGTGAAAGCTGTTTTATAGAAGAGTTTAAGTGTTATTTAGAAGATATTATTAGTTTATATTTTTAGAATGTTTTAATTTAATTTGATTTATTTTGATTTTGTTTATTTAATTATTAGATTGAGTCTTATGTTCTTTATACTCAATTTCAATTTATTGTTTTTATTTTTATTTTAATTTTAATGTATTTTTTTATTTGGTTTAATTTATCTTTATATTTATCTTTTATTTCTTTATATAAAGAAATAAAAGATAAATATAAGACTCAATTTAATAATTAAATAAACAAAATTAAAATACATTAAATTAAATTAAAATATTCTAAAAATAAAAATTAATATCTTTTAAATAATACTTAAACTCTTTGTATCTCGAACATTTAAAACACTTATAACTGTTAATAAAAATTCAACCCCAGACCGCGGTGACCTTATTTTTGTGCATCCATTTATATTCTCAACCTAACAATGTAGTATGATTTTAGCTATGATTTGGATGCCTTATATTCTAACACATATGACTACCTATAACTAACTACCGGCAACTAACAAACATTAAGTTACTAACTCTAGTAATATACTCACTCGCTAAATAAATCCCTTCCTTATTGTATCAAGAGTGAGTCCAAAAGAAGGGAATGACAATAACAATTTTGGGTGGGGCAATACCATCTCCGTAAAAGACGATACATGAGCAAGGATATTCATGAATCGTGAATAAGATTAGCTAGTCTCTGATTTTTTTTAAGATATTTTCTATCAAATTCATCAGATTAAAAACTAATTTACAGTGATATTGAAGGCGCCTGATTTAATACTCCTGAAAGGTTTGAAATATTAAAACTCTTCTTAAAAAATTAAACAAAAGTTAACGTATTTGGAGTGTTAGTATTCTTTAATTAAGAAAAGAGAGAAAAATCATCATTTAATTATTAAGAAAAGAAAAAAGAATTAACGTTAAATTTTATTTGGGTTAAATTTTTTGTTTTAATTTAAATTTATTTTATTTTAGATTGATATTAAATTATTATAAAATTATGATAAAAATAAAAATTTTAAAAAATTAAAAAGATATAATACTCTTATTATTCTAAATTTTTTTTATTTAAACAAAATATTCATATTATTTTAAAATTAATACGAATAAATTTATTTAAAATTTTTAAATTTTAAATAAATATATTCATCTTATTTTAAATAAATGTTCTTGTATTATTTTTTTTAAAGCGGTTAAACATGGTTTTTAAATATCTCAACAAAAGAAATAGATATATGTAATCTTTTAAATTAATAATATTAGAGTGTATATATAAGTACATAATATCTGAAAAGATTAATAAATCTTACTTAGAAAATATAGTTAGAGATATTTTTTGCTTAAGATAATAAAAATAATACGAATACATTTATTTTTATTAAATTAAATTATTAATTTAAATTATATCTATCTAAATTTTAAATAAAAAATTTTAAAAATTTAAAATTCAAATATGTGAATAAGATTAGATTAATAATAAAAAAATAAAAATATACTTATACGATTCAAATTGTACAAAAATAGGAATAAGTTTGTCGGTGAACAAATTCATTATTTTCAATGAACAAAAGAAGATAGTATATTAAATAAACTTTATGAAATAAATTATAATTTTAAATAAATAATTAAAATAAATAAAATATAAAATTATTAATTAATTAGATTTTATTAACTAATTAAATAACATATATTAATAGAGCATATTAAATTTTTTATAATAATTATAATTATTATTTATTAAAAATATATTTTATAAGTTGTAATTAATATGTTTGTAGTTTTTCAAAAAAAAGTATTAATTATTTATTGATTTCATCAGTATGCATTAAATGTTAACTTAAATCAACGTAAAGTAAATTAAATTTTAAATTTTAATAGTTTTTTTTTGTTAAAATTATATAGAATTTTAAAACTCTAAATATCAAGAGAGTATTATAACATCCACCGATATTAAATTCCATTTATAAATTTGTCATTAATCAATAAATTACTTTAACTAGTCTTTGATAATATGATTAAAAAAAATTAAAAGGTCGTTAATTTTAATTTATATTGATTAATATTTTTAATTGATAATTTAATATTTTTAATTTAATATTATATTTTCAGTCGATACTTTTAAATATTAACTAATCTATTGGTAAAATTAATAAATTATACTAGTCATGTATCAGTACCCATTGAAATATACTGATAACAACTTTTTTTTTAAATAAATATATACACCTAAGTAAAAAAAAGAAATACTTTTAATCAATGTGTATAAAAAAATACGCACGACTAATTCTTTATAAATGAAAATAATTATTTTTTTAATATATTAAATATGGGAGCCACTTAGATAAAGATGTCAAAAATGTTTTTTTTTAAGATATTTTTTAAAAATTAAAATTTAATATATATAATTAATTAAATTATATTATTTTTATTAAAATTAGATCGGACAAATTAATTTAATAAAAAAAATTAATAAATTAAATTTTGAATTGGTATAAATTAATATTTTTTATAAAAAATTACTACAATATTCTTATTATAAAATACAACTAAAATATTCCATATATATATATATATATATATATATATATATATATATATATATATATATATAAATTTTAAAAACTTTAAATTCTAACCCTATAACGACAGAGAAGAAAATGACTAGCATTTATGATTCTCAAAATTAATATATATAATAAGAGTATTTTAGTCATTTTATATAATAGGGATATTATAGTCATTTAAAAAATAATATTAATTTAGACCGATTCAAAATTTGATTCACTATTTTTTGGTCAAATTAATTTGTTTAACCTAATTTTGATAAAAATAACACAATTTAAGTGATTATATATGTTAAATTTTAATTATTAAAAAATATCTTAAAAAAAAGACGTTTTATGCGTCTTTATGGAGCATCCACCATTAAATATATTTTAAGAGCATCTATTAAAACTCTTTTCCAACTTAAAAAATTTTTAAAAAACATACAAAACATCAAAAGAGTAAAGGGAAAGAGATCGGTGATCACGTGTTATTAGATATATTGAAACCTTAACCTCACATATGGCCATGCAATATCCGTGACTATGGTTTATTTTAGTTGCCTAAAGCACTTAACGTAGTAAATTAAACCAACAAAACCCTTTGCTTGTGTTAGTATATAAATGCTCCTTTAGTTTCTACCCCAATTACAAGACTTACAACAATCAGCTCTCTTTTTATGTTATATTATTACTATCTCATCGTCAATCCTCTTCATTTTAATTAACCATGTCTATAGAAGCTATGGCTATGGCAGGCATCGATTACAAAGAATGTGACACCAATTTAGAGGAATGGGACAATGACCCTAGCCGAGAACACTCTCCTCTTCCTCCTCCATTGCACTTTCAAGCTGAGCAGAATGTGTCTGTCAGTGTTGATGTTGAGTGGATGAAAGCAAAGCTCAAAGAATGGGCGAAAGCCGTAGCGTCAAACAAAGAACAAGTTCTGTTATCTTTTCATGTCACAAAGAATGAGATGTTACCCAATGCATGTGCATTGAGTTAGTAGTTCCCTAGTTTGGGGAAACAATGTTTAAATGCTTCCTACTTCTGTAATATATCTATGCTTGTCTCTTCGATTTTATATTCTTATGCTTTTATTTAAGAATTTGAAGGAGGGAATTCTTTGAAAGGGAGATTATCTGGTGAGGACGTTGAAAATAAGCATGTGATGCTGATGTTACGTGTCAAGTTTAGACTATAATGTATGTAAGTTTCATTGATTATGGATTTCTTTTTCCATTCCTGGCAAGTGAAGAAATTAATGATATTGATTTGTGAGTAAGTGTTCATATATGGAGCATATTTGGGCCAGTTAAAGAAATTTAGCTGATAAACTAAAGTGGAAGGGATGCTTTTTTTTAGAGTGTAGACTTTAGTAGCCGTCATTATTTATAATAAAAAAGAGAAGAGATAATCGAAAAATAAAATTTATTTCAGCTAAATAACATAATTTTTTATTGTACAGGATATAATATGCACAAAAATATAAATGATGAATAAAAGAGGGAAAAAATGAAGATCAGAATTTAAAATTTAAAAAATAATTAAAAAAAGTAATAAATAATAAACTTAATTATCTCTTTTAACATGTAATTTTTTTTAATATCAGGCACATATAAATTGATGCCGTTTATGTTAAGTAAAAAGAGAATATTTTGCTTTTTAAACCTATTATGAATATATTTGAAAAAATGTGTAAAATTTGTATTTTTTTCTGTATAAACATGTTATAATATTATATTTATATTGTCTATCATATACAAGCGTTGAAGTGAGAATTGTTCACACCTTATCATCAATAAACAATATTCAATATGACCATGAAAAAAATGTTAATATTAATATCCATATACTTTGTGCATAGATTTATGACATAAATAATTTTTATGACAATATAATATGATTCTATATTTACACCGAATAGATAAATTTAAATTCAAGAAGTTGAAAATTTAGCTTCTTAATTAATGAATACTTTGAACCTAGAAAATTTATTTTAATTAAAAGTTAAAGCTAGCAATACTAATTATGTTATAACTATAATTAATTTATTTACCATATTATTTTAGTGAAGTTAATTTTCTAATAGTTATAAATAGTGGATAACAATAATAAGTACTCTAAGATACTCCGAAATACTACGTTGTTCATTTTCAATTTTAAGTTTTGTATTTCTTTATATGACAAATTTATTTTCTTTGAGTCTTCTTTTAAATTAATCTTATTTTTTTCACTAAAATAAAATCCCAACAACGATTTTAGAAAACTGTAAAATTATTACATTCAAAATTAGCCAATCAAGATGACAACACTTATCTGTTATAGCTGGATTTCGAATCCAAATGTAAGACACTAGGCACATGAAAGTGTAGTTCAAGACATAACACAGCAGAAATTCATAAAAAAAAATTATTCTAAACCAAGAGTCGTTGTCATGCATATCCAACAACATAGCAAGCATAAGAGGCTACGAAATTTCCCGTAATTCATACAGAATATATATAGTAAGTGAAACAAAGTAGTGTCTGATATGACCAGATACTAACATTCGTGTTGGTCGTGAGTCCAAACATACATATTAAGCATTTTGAAATGGTCCCAATGATACTGTACAAAAGGTCGAGGAAGATCAAGATGTTTTTCACTAGAACAGAACATTTAAGAAAAAGATGCACACTTTATCTTGAATGCTTCAAATAACGGAGTACATCGGAGTACTTATTGTTATTATTCATTATTTATAGCTATTCAAAAATTAATTTTATTAAAATTTAACTAGATATACTAAATAAATTAACTATGATTATGATGGAATTAGTATTGCTAATTTATTTTGACCTCTAACCAAAATAATTTTTTTATTATTCTAACTAAAGTTATAAAAATAAATACTATCTGAAAATTATTCAACCATATGAATTGATTAAATGAATTAATTTTATAATTTATTTATTTTAATTATTTTTATTTAATGATTGAAAAGACTAAATTTAAAAACACTTTTACAAACAAAAAATTGATTTTAATATATATAATAGATTAAACCAACTACCATTATAAAATATTACAAAATAATAATAATAATCATTTTAATATAATTAGGTTCAAAATATTTTTAATTTTTTGAATTTAAATTTATTTATTTGGTGTAAATATAAAATTAAATTATATCACCATAAAAATTATTTGTGTCATAAATCTATACACAAAATATATGAATATTAATATTAACATTTTTTTTCTTACGGTTATATTAGATATTGTTTGTTGACCGTGAGGTATGAACAATTCTCACCTGAACGATTCTATATAATAGACAATATATATTATAACATGTTTATGTTTATATATGATAAAATATAAGTTTTACACATTTTTTTAATACATTTATAATAAGTTAAAAAAATATTCTCATTTTATTTAAAATAAACTGCATCAACTTATATGTGCATGATATTAAAAAAATAATATGTTAAAAAAGATAGTTAAATTTATTATTTACTTTTTTTAATTATTTTTCAAACTTAAAATTTTGATCTTCATTTTTTTTCTTCTTTTATTCATCATTTATATATTTAGAATAATTGACCATTTGTACTTATGAGAGTTCAGAATGCTGACATTTATACTCATCGTAGATGGAAATTGACTTTGTAACCATGAGAGATGGGCTCCGTGTGATAAAAGTACCTTGACTTGGTCGGCACTTGCTTCGGGTTTGTAGGACCCTACGTGGCTCTCCGAACCTCCCAAAGCCCAATCTATGTGAAATTAAACAATTTTTTTTAGTAAGGGCTGGGAGATTGAAAAACATTTTGCGGGACTCTGTTGATGCCCTAGCAGAGATCGTCGTTTTGTTTCCAACTCGAAGAAGACATCTAGAACACTCCTAAGCCATCACCCTGAAGCTACGAATTTCAACGCTGTCATTCCCAAGTCGAAAAAGCCATTCGGAGCAGTAGCAAGCCATCAGTATAAAAACGTGAAAGAGGAACATGCAAGGAATAGCTAGCAGAGCTCGAACCCAGGGATTTTGTCGTCGATGGTGTAGAGGTCACTCCCTTTGGTTGGCAGAGAGCTGAGGTATGTCGTTGCCAATGTTGATTAATTTCAAATGTCATTGAGACTAGTTAGATAGATTACATTACCATATCAAATTCTGTTTGAGAATTGCTAAATTAGTTGATTTAGGGTTTGTGTTAGGTGTAGTAACATGTACTATTTTCAAAGAATGTGTTGGTTTATTTCACTTTTAGAAATGGCCACCATCCATATAACACTGTCTATTAATCATAGAGGACAGTTTGAGAGAGGGCCGTGTGGGAAGGTTAGTTACGTTGGTGGTGAAGTCATAGAGATAGAGAGGGTTAATGTTGATACCTTGAATGATTTTTTCATATCTGATTTGCTGAAGGACATAGGATATACATCTGCTACTAATTTTTTCTAGCTGGAACCTGGGAAGGAGCTTGATGATGGGTTGAGGGACCTAAGGGTTGACATGGATATAGTTAGAATATATGAGGCAGCTGTGAAGAACAGTAACAGAATAAATGTATATACAAAGCATCCAGTGGATGAGCCCGTGTTAGTTGAGGAGAACAACATGACTCCATCAAAGATGAGAGTAAAGCGCTGTGCTAAAAGGGTTCCAACTCCAAAAAAGAGTCTAAAAAAAAGATTGATAGTAGTAGAAGATGAGGATGATGCTGAAATTGTACGTAACGTACAAGTTGGGATGGAGGACCGAAAAAGGAGTGAGGCCTAGAGCAGGGAAAAGGCCTATGAAGCACATAAACAGGCTGGTTTTGAGGCCCAAAAAGAGGACAATATCCATATAGCCCAGGAGACAGCAGACCCACTACTTTCAGGATCTGATAAGGCAGGACAAGTTTCTTAGCCTCCCCCAACACCTATCATACCAGATAAATCACCATCAACTCAGTCCCAACCTTCCCAGCCACCTATTCAAGAATATTAACAACCAACACACACTACTTGTTCAGACTCAGTCCCTTCTTCTGAACCCAATGTCTCTGCACCTCTTGAACCAGAACAACTAACCCAATACACCCCACATCCGTATGGGAATCCACTTTTACAATCAATCTGTCAGACAGTCCCATCCTCTGAGACCAATAGGACTCCCCAGAATGATCAGAGCAATCCTTCAAATGAGGTTGAGGAAAGGCCAAAGGTGAACAAGAGGAGATTAACAAAGAGGCCCCCCTACAGGCCAGTCTTTCATCCCAAACCCCGATCCAGACAAGCCTCTAACCTTCTACGTCCTCGTTGATGAGGATGATTTCTCTAATGAAAATCCTGGACATCATTGCTATGAATAAGAGGAATTGCATAGCATATATAGTAAGTGACGAGGATACTGACCAGAGTCCAGACGCCAGTTTTTCCTCAGAGCAATACTGATGCCCAAGTTAGCCAGGTGCGGTTGGAGGTTGGGATGGAGTTTGAAACTCTAAGCCACTTCAGAAAGGCTGTCCGAAAGTTTAATATCAATATTGGAAGGAGCATATTCTTTACTTGTTGTGATTCTACAAGATCAAAGGCTATATGCTATGATGAGGACTGTCCTTGACAAATATACTGTGCCAAGAAAATATTTCCAGCAAGTTATCAGGTAAAGACATTCGTAAATGAACATACCTACAGTAGGGACAATCACTGTAAGTCAACAGATGAAAAATGGGTCATAGATGAGTTAGAGGAGAGGATACGAGTGCAGCCAAACTTGACAGTGAGGGAGGCTGACCAATACTTCAGATCTGAGTATGATGTACTAATCAATGAAAGAAAAATTTATAGATCTATGAAGAAAGCAAAGGAGAGGATTGATGGTTCTGAGATTGCACAGTATGCACAACTTCATGATTATGTTAACGAGATACTGAAGACTAATCCAGGGTCGACAGTAAGGATCCACACGAATCCCATGCCTGATTCGAATCCTATTTTTATGAGGATCTATGTTTACTTTGATGCGTGCAAAAAGGGGTTTGTGAGTGGATGTAGACCTTTTATAGGGTTGGATGGGACATTCATAAGAGGATATTATGGGAGGCAGTTACTGACAGCAATAGGACAGGACGCAAATAATCATATCTATCCTATTGCCTACGCAATTGTGGAATCAGAGAACAAAGAAAGTTGGAAGTGGTTTTTAGAGATACTCCAGGAGGATGTGGGAGATTTTTAAGCTAATGGGTTTAACTTCATGTCAGATATGCAGAAGGTACTTGTGCATATTTACTTGTTAAGTCTGTTAGGGCAAGTTTATACCTTTTCTATCTCTTTTAAACATGTTATAATGATGTATGTTTGACTCATGTGTTTAGGGACTTTGATGTTAGGTCTTAATTTGGTTATGATTTTGGGTTGTCTTGAGAATTCATGTATGGACTTGTTCAGGTCTGTTTTACAATTTCATTGAAAGCTCATTACTTAATCATTACTAGCTTATTATTGAATTCTGTCTTCCATTTTCTGTAATGGGACTGATATTGAAATGTTGGAATCTAGTTTAGCTAAATATTGAATTTTGTTTCTGAATTGTTGGATTTCTGATAGCTGTTTACTTACATGCATGCCTATAGAGGCTAATACCGGCCGTACAAGAAATTTACCCAAATGTCAACCACAAATTCTGTGCAATGCATATATGGCAAAATTTTTGCAAGAAATAGAGTGACTTGCAGCTGAAAATGTGCATGTGGTCTTGTGCCAAGGCAACCACAATACAAGACTTCAATGCTACCATGGAGAGACTAAAAAGGATCAATGCTGGGGCTTGGGAGTACCTGGATAAGATAAGCCCTAAACAATGGAGTAGAGCACATTTTAGTGAATACGCTAAGTTGGATAACTACACCAACAACAACTGCGAGGTGTTTAATGCCAATGTGAAGAAGATGAGGGGTAAGCCGATAATTACGATGTTGGAGGAAGTGAGGTGCTACGTAATGAGGATTATGGCTAGGAACAAAAAAGCTTTGGTTGGGTACAGTAGAAGGTTAGCTCCAACCTAACAGAGCAGATTAGAAAGGGAGAAGCGAGAGAGCAACAAATGGAGGCCTCTGCCTACTGGAGATGACACATGGAATGTGTATGAGGTGCAATGTCTGCAATAAAGGTAAGTGTGGATCTTGGCAAAGGTACACGCAGCTGTCGACTTTGGCAAATCACAGGGCTACCATGTAGACATGCCTGTGCTGCTTTGGCTTACCAGAACAGAAGGCCCAAAGAATATGCACACAACTGGCTCACCATGGGTGCATACAACGCAGCCTATCAAACTTCCATGCGTCCAGTTCCAAGCCAGGAGTACTGAGAGTACCTTGAAATCCTCCCCATTTTGCCACCACGGTATAGAAAACCAATCGGGCGACCTACATTCAAGAGAGACAAGAGAAATGGTGGCCCTAAAGAGAAGAGTGACCCTCATAGAACAACAAGGAGGATTGGGACTATTATCTACAAGTACTGCCTCCAGGTATGGTAAACCAATTTGTAATGAAATTCTGTAAATTCTATAATTATTGATTCATGTGATTTTTAGTTGAGTTTACGACTAATACTTGTTTCATTAGCCAGGCTGGTCACAATAAGAGAAGTTGTAAAAAGCAGAAGGAAGCAATGGGTGAAGGGAGTTCTGCATCGCAAGCTGATAAACCCCATTTTGAGGGTTTATCTTGTGCCGATTTCAGGAGTTTTATCAATGATTCCACACACTTTCTATGTGAAAATACAAGATTTTGTGTTCCTATTCCTAATTTTGCCCCATGGATGAAAGCATGCTTATTTTGCACTAAAATAGATACATTTCTAATCTTCTCTTGATGCCATTCGATGCCGTGACTTGTGTGTCAAGTGGTTTCAGAATATAGGGCAGGGACGGACCGGAAGAGAGAAGGAGGACGGGTGCAAAGGAAGGGAGCATGAGAATTGAGCCTTGGAAATCTCAGCATGGGCGCGTGCGCGCACTTGACGCGTCCGCGTGGACAGAGCAGCTAGAAGTCGAAGCCAAGAGCCAAGCCACGAGCCGGCTTACGTAGCGGCTAAGCTATGATCTTCAGTGGCGCGCACGCGTGCATCACGTCTCCGCGCACATTACAAGATGCTTCGGTGGCGTGCGCGCGTACCTTGCGCGTGCGCGCCGATGTGCGAATGTGATTTTTTTAGAAGTCACGTGACTTAGGCATGGAGGTAGTTAGGAATCCATTTTGGCGAAATGCCTTGGCAGGAAAAGCTTAAGAAGACCAAAGGAACAAGGGTTAAGGACTTTTAGTTCATTTTCTAGATTTTAGATATTTTTGAGGGGATAGTTAGTTACACTCTTGGAGAAGGAGAGAGAGATTCCAAGCTTTCACTAGGGTTCATCTTCATCCAAATTCTGAATTTTCAATCACTCCTTGGTGAGATCCATTGCAATTCTCACTTCACTTTGTTCATGTCATAGATATTCTTCTCCAATTTCAAGTAGTGGTTGTAATTGCTCAATTCTCATAGATCTAGAATTTAACTTTGTAGTTTTGGATTTTATCAATACCTTGAGAATTTGATTTTCATTGTTGTTCTTTGATAATTGTTGTTAGTTCCTTGTGTTGCAATACTTTTAATTCTACTTTTCTCTCATTTTACTATGACTTTCATTCTTGCTCATCAAATGTTTGATAAAATGTCAATACTAGTTATGGAGTAGAAATTTCTTACTTGGCATAGGGTTTGGGCCATTAGAAGAAGTTGAATAGTTGTGTCAATTGTTGATTTGGAATTAGGGATTGCTAATTAACTTGGTTTGCACTAAAGCTAGACTCCCATGAGGTGAAGCTAGGACTTGTGACTCAAGTTGATTATTCTCATTTGACTTTCCTCTATACCTAGGGGATAACTAAATGAGGTAAGGCCTAATTGTTGTCATCATTGAAGGAACTATAAGGATAGAAATTCTAATGCCAACCCTAAGCCAAGTCTTTTAATGATTGATTGTTTGTTTCCTATTACTTTGCTAAAACCTTCAAAGAATCCTACAAGGCTTTCTAATCAACAAGATGCACACTTTGGCAATTCCAAGGGAGGACGACTCGGGAGACTAGTACTCTCGGATATAGATTGTAGGATTGTTTGGTACAAAATTTAAGTGTCGATTAGACTATACTCACGATCATATTCATCTTTGAATTCTAAATCGGCATGCTAAATTTCGTTTATCACAAGCACCAGCAGATGATGAGGATGAGGATATGCTGGCTGAAATGTTGTAGCGACCTTCAGTTTTAAAAATATAAAATATAAATAAGTTATAATTTATTTCATAAATTGGAGTTTTTTTACCATTAGAAATTATTTTATTATCAATAATTGAACTAATTTTATAACTATTTGAATCCAATCAAATTCATATTTTTATATATATAAATATTTTATGATAAAATATTTTACATAATTAAAATTATAATTCCAGTAATTTATAAATAATGAAACTTATATGTATATTTTAATTTGAATAATTGATATTGTAATTATTTAAAAATAGAGTTTAGATCATAATATTATTATCGAGTTTGATACTTAATTATATGAATAAATATCAGTACTCTTTGGTGAGCTTAGCTTTACTAATATTTCACCAAATATCTTTTATCCTTAAATTACTAATATCATTTATATTAATAACTCATATACTTTCAGCTTTATAAATATTATTGCTATAATTGTATTATTATTATTACTATTACGTTGTTTATTATTATTATTATTATTATTATTATTATTATTATTATTATTATTATTATTACTACTAATCATAAAGCATGGAAGTAAAAGGCGGCTTCAATTATGGATTACGTTGGATATATATATATATATTATTACATTATTATTATTATTATTATTATTATTATTATTATTATTATTATTATGCATGTACGCAAGGCGGCAGCCCTTTAGCTAATGAAAAGCCTTTCTATACGTATACATATATGTAATAAATAGTTATGAGAATTGTTAGCTTTATTATATCATTAGCTAGCTTTATATATAATAGTATCATATGAAGGAATAAGTAATATTTACTTTATTACTATTATTATATTTACGCCGCCATACATATATGTATACATACAGAAAACGAAAGAATGAGAGACGAGAGAGAAGAGTGACCGAGAGAGAGAAGTGTAAGAACGTAAATCTCCTCTAACCTTTCGGCTTCGATTTCTTACGATCCGTAACTCCAATCAAAAATCTAATCCGGTAAGAGTATTCGTAACCTCCTCCTCTACACGTTGACACTATTTTTGATTAGTGGAAGTTGACAATGACGTAGTTCCTCTTTCCTTTGGATTTGGCCAACGAGAGTTTTAGGAGGCAAAGACGATTCTGGACGTTTTCTTCTTCGATAGCTCGGTCAGAAAGTTTCTCCAGAGCTTTGAATATTTTGATTTCGTACGAAGGTATGGTTTTGGTTTCTCGTAGTTAATATTTAATGTCACGTAAAAACTTAGGCTAGAAGACCTTAAGATAGGAATGAACTGAGTGAATAATTGATGGTTTGTGTATATGGTATAAAATGTGAGGTTTAGCTGTTGTCAATAATTTGCTGTTGAAGTTGGTCGGTTTGGAAAAAGATTTAATATTGGTATTTGTTTGATTATGAAATAATTTGTTGCTGGAAATAATTTGAGTGACTGAGAGGTGTTTGGTTTGATAGTTGGGACCCTTTAAGGGTGGCAGAAATTTGAGTCTTAGAGGAGATAATGCCAAAATTTCTTTAAGAATTGGAGTTTAATTTGAGGTGGTATTTTAAAAAGAAAGAGATTATTATGTGGCTTGTGGATTTGAGACTATTTATTGACCCTCTGTCGCAAGATGTGACTGGGCACTTTAACTCCCCGAATTCCCCCATGGGCATGCATATAAATATGAATATTGAATATTATTGAGCTTGGAGTTTAACTCCATGGAATACTATACTATTGAGCTTGGAGTGTGACTCCATGGAATATTATATTTGAGCTTGGAGTTTGACTCCATGGAATATTATTGAGCTTGGGGATGCGCGCACAGAGGGACTGTCCAATGATTAACTACCAGGACTTGTCGGGTTGGCTGTATAACCGACAGATGAGACTCATCAGCCATAGGACAGGCATACATCATATGCATTTGTTTGTTTGCTTGAGTGTGCATTGTTTTGGTTTGCTTAACTGTTTAATTCTGCTTATCCGCTACTTGTTCTACTTGCTGTAAATGCTTCTCTACCTGTGCTTTTCTTGCTTGAACTATATGTGTATGTTTTCTGAGAAATCCTTCTTGGCGAAGGTGTGAGGAGAGAGGATTGTTCCACCAATGATTCGGAGGATTAGAGGAGACAGAACGTGAATTATTAGGTTAAAGTTAGATTTAGAACTAGAATACCTTAGACAATTTACCTAACTTCCGGTTTAGTTGAATTCTTAAGCTGAAATCTGAGTGTCGAAGTTTTAGGAATGCCTCTGGCTTTCCCGAGACCTTTTATATTAACTATGCGGGCACCTTTACCATACTGAGAACCTCCGGTTCTCATCCCATACTATGTTGTTGTTTTTCAGATGCAGGTCGAGAGACACCTCGTTGAGCATTTGGGTATCCTCCTTACGAGCGAAGAACTGTCTTTTGGACTGTCATATTTTGTTTTAGGCTATGTATATATGTTTATAGAATCTCCGCATGTATATTTTGTGTTTTGTCCCTCCTAGAGGTCGACTTGGAGATACAGGGGATTATTTTGTGGTTTGAGTTTTATTTTGGGTTGTATATATACATAATTATATACTCTGGTCGGCCTTAGCTTCGCAGGTCGAGTCTGGAGCTTGCTATTTGAGTTTTGGAACTCTGATATGTATATATATGTGTTCAGTTATCTTTCGATTTTACCTGTCCGTTTTACGAATATCCATGCGAGTGTGTCACGATTTTCTGTTTATCAATTTGTTTAGCTTGTTCTTCAAGGCTCCTAGATATGATTTCACCCAACTATATCTATGTAGATATCATTTTCTTTTAGAGGTCGTAATACCTTGCCACCTCTACTTTACGACTTAAGCGTAAGGCCCTGTGTGGTAGGGTGTTACAAATGTACTATGAGGAGACATTAGAAGCTGCAAAGACTGAACAAGAGGCCACTGAAGAGGGAAACGAAACCGCAACAGCCCACACTCCCAGTGCAACGATTGTAATCAACACTCTAATTTCCCTAATTTCAACCCTAAATTTGTCTATCTTCCTAGCCTCATTGAGGATGCTTGCTGGTTTTCCCCCTGCAGTGAGAGTCAATCCATCATCAGGCATTGCATAACAATGCTCGAACTTTCTCTTGGCTAAACTTCTTGCCAGGACCTCCCATCCTTATTCGAGTTCATCCACCCAAACAAAAGTATCTGCAATCTCTTGTCTGAGAAAACAAAAAAAGTCCCACATTGTCAACTAAAACTCAGAAATAATTGTCTCACCTCAACAACAGCAGCATCTGGCCCTTACCGCCCATAGAGGACATCTGATGAACCATTTGTTAGGGTTCGTAATCATTCCAGACTCCATCAACACAACATCCCTCTCACAGAAATATTTTCCGTCGAGCTTCTTCTCCTTCATCTTCTTCAAACTTGAAGAACTGCTGCGAAATTCCAAAATTTGCATCAGAGTTAAATCTAAGTGGTGACATTGCTGGGGTTACGAGATAACTCTGGGTGCGCTTGAATTTCACCAATATTTCATTTTGGGGATATGATTCGAATTGGGGAAGACAAGTTGCTAGGGTTTTCATTTTAAGCATTACCTTCGTATAGAAACGTTTAGATCCACGTAGACAGAGATTTGGGAGGTTCGGAGAGCCACGTAGGATCCTTCAACCCCGAAGCAGATGCCAATTCAAGCCAAACTACTTTTGTCACACGGGACCCATCTCTCATGGTTACAAAGTCAATTTCCATCTACGATGAATACAAATATCAGCATTCTGAACTCTCATTGATACAAATGATTATTTATTCTTTTTATGCCTATTATATCTTGTACCATAAAAAATCATGTTTTCCAACCAAAACAAATTTTATTTTTCATAATCGTCCACACTCTAGAAAAAGCATCTCTTCCATTTTATTCACCATTTAATTAAGTTCTTTTTACTGGTCCAAATATGTCCCATACATAAATACTTAATCACAAATAAATATCATTAATCTTATTTGTCAATAACAAAAAAACAAAAATTCAGAATTGCTCCACAATTAATAAAACTTATACGCATTATAGTCTAAACTTGACATGTAGTGCCAACATCACGTATTTATTTTCGACGTCCTCACCACAAAATTTTTCTTCTTGAAATTATTTGCTTTAGATATTTGTTCAATCTTGTGTTCATATTGTGAAGGAGAGTTTAGTAAAAGAAGAGAGAAATCTTCATTACAATATATGACAACAGTATGTTTTTGGTGAAAGAATTTTATGTTAAGGTAATTAAGAATGTTACATAATCAATAAATATTATTATTTTTTATTAGTATTTAATTAATAATAATTTATTTTTATATTTATGAATATTTTTACACATAAAAAATATATAATTTATATTTGTATTTACTAAAATTTTACATACATAAATTAATATAATTTACATCTTTATTTTTTAAAATTTATATACATAAATAAATAAAATTTATTTATTAAAAATAATTTAATATTTATACTAACTAAGTAACAACTACAAATACTAAAAATTACTTATTCTAAAATTTTTTTTAAATAACAATTATGCAACACTTAAAATAAAATAATAATATATGCATATTATGCATGCACCATAATAATAATAATAATAATAATAATAATAATAATAATAATAATAATAATAATAATAATAATATGCTTATACTACATATAAGTTCCTGATTGTTGAGTGTAAGTGGACGAAGAAGAAGGAAGTGCGCAAGTGAGTGAGTGGAAGTTAGTGGCTTAAGTAAGTGAGTAATTAGTGTTTGAGTGATGTTAGATAGTCAAAATTTTTATATAAAAATTTTTATTTTTTTGATAAGTAAGTGATATATTGATATATATTTTTTTATTATTTATTTTCTTTATCATCTATTATTTTGCTGCATGTTTAGAGTCATTAATATTTTTTTTAAATTAATTTTAGTTTCTCCTAAATCAAATCCTTAACATATCTCAATCATATTATTATCCATTAAAATACAATAATTTTCTGTAAAAATGATGGAAGTTAAATTAAAAATTTTTAACAACTTTTATTATATAATTTATATTTTATATATAGACTATTAAAAAATAAAAAATAAAAAATAAAAAAAATTAAAAAATAAAATTTTAAAAATAATTATTAACTCGTCGTATTAAAATCAATAAATAAGTATACATACGAATATTAAATAAAAATATTAAAATCATAACATATTAGCACACATATGAGATAATTTGAAGAATACAATAAGACATATAGTTTAAAATTTAATAATATTAATTATAAAAATTTATTAATTATAGACATCATATAAATAAAATTATGAATATTATGAGTATAAAATTATAGATGTTATTAATATAAAATTATAGATTTTTGTGTATAAATTTATGAATATTATTAATTGAATTATCTTTGTCTTCCAATTTTCTCCAATTATGGTCAATAATAATTTTGTTTTAATTTCAACCTTGAAACGCTATCCACTTTCATCATCATCTCAAATACATTTTTTCTCTCTTTTCTAAATGCTATTCACCAAATTTTCTACCACCATCATCATCACTATTATCATCATTTCTTTTTTTCAATTATATCTTTAATTTCAATCTCATCTCTAACCTTTTTCCTCTTATCTTAATTTCTCGGTATCTATATATGACATTTTTAAAGAAAATTTTCACAACTCAATTAAAAAATTATCACACTTTCTTTAACCAACAATCACTTAGGAACCACCATTAAAAAAAATTATCAAACAGATTTGCATAGTAAATGAAAAAGAAACAAAAAACAAAGAGAAAAGAATAAAAGAAAACAAAGGCACTTAACGGCCTATCCCCTATCCACCAACTCATGTTCGAATGTAGAAGATGCATTAGCTCCCTGGTGGCTCATTCCACTAAGTTAATTTTATTTGTATATTGTGATTATTGCAGAACAAGAGAATCATGTTGTGATGAATTTTCACGGTAGTAATGGTGATAGTGGTGGTGACGATAGAGGTAAAAGTAGAATTGGACTAAAAAAAATAAAAGTAGTAAAGACGAAGTTGAAATTAAAAATAAGATTAAGGAGAAGAGATAGTGATAGTGATGGTGGTGATGGTGGTGATAAAAAATTTATTGAGAGAGTATTTAAAAGAGAGAGAAAATAATATTTTGGAGATGACGATGAAAGTAAATAGGTTTTAAAAGGTAAAATTGGAAAAAAATATTGTTGACTATAATTTGATTAGAAAACTTAAAATTAAAGATAAAATTAATGCAAATAAAAAATATTAAGGATAAACTTAAAATAAATTAAAACAGAGGTATATTTTTAAAATTTTTAGCAAATTTTAGAAAAATATATTTTATTCTAATATTTTTAATAACTAAGAGTATTTTAGTAATTATTCTATTTTAGTTTCTATATTTATTTTGAATTGAACAAGATACTGAAACATAATTTAATTTTATACACTTTACACTAAATATAATACAGAGATTTAATTTAGTTTTACTCTTTTAATTTCTATATCTCTCAATCTCAATCTTTTTTCTAAACACAGTCTTAATATTAGAGTAAATGACCTTTATAAACCAAAGACGTGCAAATTTTACATGTATCTCCCAAATAAAAAAACATTATGTGAATGTTTCTTTGCATATTCCTATGTAAATCGAATCTATTTGATTCGAATTAGTTGATTTGGAGGATTACATGTAAATCGAATTCATTGAATTCAAATTAGGTTAAGTTGCACTAAATTGATCAATACGTTTTGAATTACATAGATCACTACTAAATCGAATTAAATAATTTCGATTTAGTACCCTTGGTAAATCGTATTAACTGAAGTTGATTTACACTCAATAGTAGCTAATGGTAAATTGAGTCCAGTAGGTTCGATTTACTATGAAATGTCCTATATGTATAAATCGAAATGAGTTAATTCGATTTAGTATATTCCTAACATATATAAATACAAGCTGAACATGAATTTTTCATTGTAGTGGGACTCACAATGGTTAGTGATGATAGTTTTTTAGTTCTGGTGCACTATAGAGAGTCGATTAAAAAAAACATGATAAGGAATTAAATTTACTGATAAGAATTCGCTAAGTATTTTTCTCAAACCTTCGACGAGTTTTACTAAGTTTTAGAATACTATACTCCAAAAATTAGGGCCGCATGATGTGAAATGGGTGGAAAAGTTATTCTATAGAATTCCAATTTGCGTGTTGCGTGATGATGTGAAGTATGATTCATTCATCACAGGCAATGACGAAGATTTGCAAGTTCTGTTCTATTATCATCGTCAGTTTTTCGAGGTGACACAACTAGAAAATGAATTAATACAGACAAATTTACAGACGGATTTAGTCTTTATTACAGACAGATTTTTGGTTACCGACGGATTTTGTCCCTCTGTAAAAGCCCCGTCGGAAATTATTTACCGACGGATTTTTTTTCCGTCTGAAAATTACAGAACGGATTTTTAGCAGTTACTGACGGATTTTCCCTCTGTAAATTTTCTATCCATTTCCCAAAGGCGACGAAAGTTCTGACGGATTTTTCGTCTGTAATTACAGACGGAATTTCAGACGGATTTTCCGTCTGTAATTACAGACGGATTTTTCGATGGATTTTCCGTCTGTAATTACAGACGAATTTTCCGACAGATTTTCCGTCTATAATTTAAACTTTGGAAAACCATCTCGTTCTGATTACAGACAGAAAATCCATCTGTAAATCCGTCAGTAAGATAAAATAGAATTTTTTTAGATTTTTTCATTGCAAAATGAATACTTTAGATTTGTTTTCTAAATTTACTCCATCAAATACTGTAAATTGAAAAAAGAAAGCCAAAAATCACATAAATAAACATAAAATTCATTACATGATACCTATAAAATTGGATGTTATTTTTTAACATCATTGGCCAATATCTCATTGTCTTAATAAAAAAATACCCAAAAAAAAATAAGATGACCATCCCAATGTTACATGAATGTCACAAATTACACTTGGCCAATATCCTAATGCCTGTAGAGAGAGTGCTCAAAGCGTTCCTTCTGCTAAGTCTACTGGTAAATTTCTCTTATAATCAGAACACATGTAATAAGCATCAAATAATATAGAAAACTATATAGGTCATATACAGGGAAAGAAAATGCTTCATTCCAGTTATTGCATAAATGACATATATATGTACTAACCTGAGTTCGGCCGGCAACTGGGGAAAAACATGTTTGACAGCACAATCCAGATATCCAGCAGCCTTTAAGAAGAAATCAACAGAAGCTCGTCTGCTTTCTGTTACAAGTAACAACTATTTTACTTTCGCAATCAACACAATATATACTAAAGATCAGTGCAACTACGAAGACAGAACATTCTTATAAATAAAGTATTACAGTATATACAACAATTATCTCAAGAGCAAAGAGTCTAATTTGAGGTCTAAACCATTCTATTACAATGGATTTTGGCTGTTTCGTACAATAGCTTTGTGTTAAAATTCCAAATTACTTACCTTCAGATACCTTAAGCTGATAACCATCAGTGGATGATCTTGGAAGCAGTAAAAAATTAGCCTGTGATAGTAATAGCATTGCCATCAAATATAAAACTGACAACATTTCATACCAACCATTAGACATATTATGAAAATGGTTGGAGTTACCTCAGCATCATCCTCTTGATTCACCCAAACAAATTATACTTTATATTGTAAATGGCTTCCTTCACCATAAAGCAAATATTAGAATATTTATCTTACAGAAAGGCAAAAAAAAAGCACATATTACATAATAAAAAACAAATATAAGACTTACCATCATTGACTAACCCCAAAAAAATCGGTAAATAATCTTTTAGAGCCTGCAGAAGATCAAGCAATGTCAAACCACCTGCAGATGAGCATGCGTTGCCATACCAATGCATCAGTAAATTTAATCTCCCTTCTTTTATCATTAAATAAAATAAGTTCATCTTTGTTTAAGAAACTGACCATGTTGAGTAGCACTTTTTCTTTTTGTTCTTGTAATTGTAGGGCCTTCTTGGCCAGCCATTACAACTATACGTGTTCTAATAGCACTTTGCTTAGGCATGGACCCTGCATAATCAAATTTCAAGGGAAGTTGAGTAACTTAATTGAATAGAGAAGCTTCTATTCTAAATTCTAATCAATAACAAATCTGATAGTTTGATGGAATTGATGGTTCAAGGCCAAAAGAAAAAAAGAAAGAACGAACTTACAGTCAATTTAATATGCTAAATTTGTAGTGGGTGAAAGTTGTCCAAAGTAGAAAGACTTAAGCTTATGCATAGTTCTATGTGAGTGCTCTTGAAACGGTAGCATTAGTTTCACTGCCATTGATGCTGAGACAGTTTTCTTCATCCACTTCCTGCTCTCATTTCAAGGTGCCAACATGAATCCCAGTGTTGTGAGCATCCTGACCCTGCTTTAAATTAGATGGCATCCTAAACAAAAATAATGAACAGAAAAAGGAAACATATTAATCAGATGGCATCCTAAACAAAATGATGTAACTATAGCAGCATTTTTCAAGAAAAAAAATCATATATAAACTCCATATGTCCACAGCAAGGAATGATTTAAAATTGAAGCCATGATAATACAATCACTTCCATTTAGAGATGGAAACAAATAGCATATTTCTCATAGATATTAAAAAGTTATATTAATTTCTACATAATATAGTACATTCATAAAATTCTAAGAATATATTTTAAAAGTATCAGTTATCTAAGACAGAAAATTGCTGAAAATGGCCCAGTTCTTCTAACCAATATACTTAACATCCAGGCAGCTGAAAATACAAGTGAAATGCAAAGGATAACCTTTAATGAACCAAACTAACCAAGAGGATGAGAAACTCACTAGATTGCTATTTAAGTATATTTTAGTCCTTAGTAGATCAGTTTGAGGCCCAATTGCAACCGGTAGTAAAAGTAGAAGTAATACATTAGCTAAATTAGAGAGAAAACAAAGTCAGAGATTCATATAACTCATCTAAAAGAAAACAACGTGGCAATAAGCAAGAGCAGCAAGCAAATATATGTCATAATATATTGCCCAATTTTATTTTATTCATTCCTTCTAACGTATCTAATCTAATTCCCTATATCTATATTAAAAATTCAACATGGGGACCATGCCTTTTAGATTCATTAACCCCAAATTCAATAACAAATAGGGATATGCATGGATAACAGCAGCTCAAAATAATGAGAAAGTGAAAAAAATTAAAAAGAAAAATGTGTGGAACTGTGACAAACATATTCTCTAATATACACTTTTCACTATAGCAATCAGTATGCAATATCAGCATTTGCAGAATATGTAGTAGAAATCCAAGATTAACTAAGAAAGTTAGAAGGGACAGATTACCTGATTCGCAGTGATTTCAACTACAAGCTTCTTAAACTTCTTGTCTAGACCGAGCCACTGGCAAAGCAGTACTGGTAAATACCACTTAGCAAGCTGCTAATTGAATTCATGCCTCTTTCACCAGCTAATGTGATAATCAACAAGAACAATGTGAAACCAGATGAGCATAGAATATGACTGATTTCATGGAAAACAGAATAGAATAAACATACCTTGGGTATGGCACCTTGATGCTATTGCGAAACTGTTGCAACATCTCTGTTTCAAAATTTTCCGACAATTTAAAGTATAGTACAAGGCTCAAGCCTTTTCAATTTTAATAAAGATATTGCATTATATTTTTTATTATTGGGCCTCTTCTGTTTTATAGAGCTCTCTCAAAAATTCCCAAGCCCACTTTCATAGCCGTATTGCATGTGAATTATTTGAAGTCCAAAATAAATCATTAAAATTAGAGAAAGACATTATTAGCGTGCCAAGTAGGGAGTAGGAAAAACTGAAAAGTGTTAATGGTGATGATTATATATATTCTGCATGAATGATGGTTTAATTCATGTAAAAGATGTATATAGCTGCAGTTATAAATCGACTAGACCTACGTGATCATGAGTGCTTCTTTTAGTTTTGGATGGGATTTGTCTTGTTATTCCCTTGTCCTATACAATAACAGCTACCTAATTATACAATAATACTAAGAAATATGCCAAAATTAATATGCCTTAAGAAAGATAGACACGAGAATTCTAATCCATTAGTGTCTACTTTTAAATTGTACCTGAGATAAGGCTATAAACAGTATTAGCATGGGAATTCCAATTTTGACGCAACTCCCAACCTAACACAAAAGATTTAGATTCAGAATAGTATACTAAACCATATTAGTGATGAGAAAATAATCGTGAATTTCACTATTAATAATGCAGTAAGTGGGGCTGGTGTTATATGTACCACAAGGAACCCTCTGTCAAATAGTTCAAAACCAACTAATGCAATTACTGGAACCATTCCAAGTCGACTGAAAAACCTGAATGCAAAGGAAAGCACAATAATTATTTGGCGTATTCTCCAATCCAAGTTTCTCTCTTTGACTTCAAAAAGTGTAACATACATTTCAACAATATCAGCTGTGTTTCCGTGGAAGAGAGAGATGGAGGTTTGGGTTACCTTGAGATCGATGCCGAGAACGAAACCGCCATGATTGGGAGGACCGAGGCTCTGGCAAGCAACTTGAAGCCAAGCACCTGGAGCACAGCCGAGGTCTAGTACAGATGAGCCAGCCTTGATGAGCTTGTGCTGCTTCTGTATCTGTACTAGCTGTTAACTCAAAGTTAGTTAGTTAGTTAGAAGAAGAAGAAGAAACAGAAGTTTCGAGAACCTTGAAGGCAGAGCGAGCAACATAGCCAAGGCGCTGAGCTTCCTTGTAGAAGAAATCGGGTGCCCCCGCCGCCCCTTCCCCCATCTCAATCCCTTTTCAAGGTTCAATGAAACTTGCACATTTTCTTTTCAGGCTAATGTTTAAAAGAATTTAATTTACAAATACATCCAATTACATGCCACAGTAAAAATAATTATTTTTTATATTATCTTTCAAAAAAAATGAATGTATTACATCTGTTAATGTATTAAATTCACCTCTTATCTTCTAATTAGGTGGCCCTGAACCTCGTTTTACTCTCAAGAAAATAAATCAAACAGAACAAGTGCTAGAATATGACTAGAAAAAGATCAACAATAAAAGGAATCAACAGCACTTTCCTATTTCTTTGCTATGCTGTCATGTTCATTGAACAGTTCTACTTACATTCAAGAAATTTTTGGTTGTAACTGTTCACCTCTTGAAGACCCATTGCTTTGAGAAACAGGATCTCTTGAAGTTATTTTTGGTTGTAACTATTCACCTCCTCAGCTTGCAATCTGATGCTCGAACTCTTCTACAACCTTGCTTAAAATAGATTCAACCAACTGTTCCATGAAGAGAAAAATATTACTTAGAAGCTTGTAGGCTCAAACGCACTCTCGATAGTACTGAAGTAGTGGAAGACTAGTGATTGGACTATGCTCCAACTCTCTGGTTCTGAATGAGAAGATTGGACTATGCTCCAACTCACTTTGAGCCTTCTCAGATTAAAGGGTTAAAAATTGATTACTAACTCCTCCAATCCTTTTACCATTACTTCAGAGCTCACAGAAGATAAGAATTAAAGGGTTAAAAATTGATTAAGTATGTCTTCAAGACTTGGGAGAGACAAGGAGGGCCAGCTTTACCTGGGAACTAATATAATTCAGTAATCCCTGATGAACAAGCTGCGAAATACATAAGCCAACAATACAGAAACCAATACAGATTAAATATTGAACTAAACCTTATTTACCAGAATAATAATTCTGAAACATAAAATAGAACTCTATAAGGGTTATGCAATTGAAATATTAACCTGAGTATTTTGACCCGCTAGACCAACTTGATCTCGTCTAACAGATCCATCGCCAATTCTAGCAGATCCTGAGTATTCCTTCTGTATCAATCGAATCGAATCGATGTAACAGACGCAGTCAAGTCACCAAGAGAACCCCACTGCTCAGCCACCCTTTTATATATTATATTGGAAGTTTGAACCCTCTCCAACATACATATTATGCACTGTCATGCTCTGCAACATTCACAATCTCAATTACTATCAACATAATCTCATAATTAGCATATAATTAGAGACATGAAACCCTAACCTTGAGTAGAGGCGTTACAGATCCATCGTTAAGAGTGAAGATATCAGAAATTTAGAAGCAAATTTAGAAGCATAGTGTCAACAAGATCTTGAGCTATAACATTGAATAACAAGCAAATGATGATCAAACAATGAAAGTTGTAAATAATTATCAAACAAATAGCTCAAATTGAATTACAAATTACTTGAACAAAGCACAACAGAACAGATTCAACATTCGTCCAAGCAAATGATTCAAACGAAAGCTTCGATTGCATAAAAAATTCATCAAAATCAGAGTAAATCCGCAGATTCAAACGAAGCACAAAAGTAGAGTATGATAAATCTAAAACTGACACAGGAAAATTGAGCCCTAAGGTTTATCACAAAGAACAGAGATCACAAAATCAGGATTTATATACCTGAAATTTGAGATGGTTACAAGAAGAACTGAGAGAGCGAGTTGAGATTAGATGGAAGAGGTGCCAGAGGGAGCAGATGCGATGAGAGCGTCGGCAGAGAGAGCTTTGCGACGAGAGCGGCGGCGGGGGGATCTTGTAGGACGCAAGGGATGACAGAGAGATTGTGCGATGCAAGCAGCGGCGGCAGCGGCAACGGCCACGGCGGAAGAAGCAGAAGTAGCAGCCACGGAGAAAAAAGTAACTCGTGCCATGGAGAGAGGAAGAAGCTCGTGTTTGATCTCTGAATGGAGCTCGAAAAGTAACTCTGAATCCTTGTGCCAGGGAGAGAGGAAGAACCCTCGTGTTTGATCTCGTGCCAGGGAGAAAAGTAACTCTGAATGGAGCTCGAAACACAGTTTGAACGGGGGCTGCCACGGAGAGAGAAGAGGGTATAGGTTAGGTCTAAATTAAAATTTTCAGACAGAAAATTTTAAATTACAGACGGATTTTCCGTCTGTAATAATTTAATAAAACGCGAGTTTTATCTACTTAATTACAGACGGAAAATCCGTCTGTAACCATTCCACGGAAAAAAAATTAATTTTTCCGACGGAATTATAGACGGATTCTCTTTTCTGTTTGTAATTTATGCTAATCTATTTTTTTCGTTTTCCAACAAAAAAATTCCTCTGAAATTCTGTCTGTATTTCAGTGGGATAAAATCTGTCGGAAATATCCGTCTGTAATAACTAATTTTCTAGTAGTGTGAGGACCCCTGAGCTGTTGGCCAAGCTTATGGATGTGGCCTATAGTTTAGGAGGTTCGAACCGGAATTCTCAATCCTTAGTAGTACCAGCCTGCTCTAATTCAATGTCTCTTGGTGTCTCGTCATCTATGTTGGTGATTGCACATGAGGCATTTTAATTGCATCTCCGTCCTTTGTAGCTGATCTAAACCGCAGTCATGATGGAGAAATAGATGCTACTCGACCCTTGTGTGAGCTTGCAATTGCAATGGTTGAGGGTGGAGTACCGGATGGTGTCGAGAATGTACTGCATCATGATGATGATGACGATGATGATGATGATGTGGAGTCCGCCACGATTGTTGATGATAGTGATGATGACATAACAAGGACTACTCTAGTTATGGGCCAGAGATACACAGAATATAGGAGCTCTAGCAGAATTCTAGGTTGGTCAGCAGTTTTAGGGTAAAGAGGAGGTCGTGTTAATCGTGAAGACTTATAGCATCCACATAGGGTTGAGTACAAAGTGTTGGAATCCGATCACTGCAAGTACTATGAGAAGTGTAAGGAGTTCGGCACCGGGTGCACATGGCTAATTCAGATCAGTCTTCGCAAGCGTAGAGGTATTTAGGAGGTAAAACGGTACAATAGACCTCATACTTATCTCGCCACATCGATATATAGTGATTATAGGATGCTTGATTATCATGTGATATCGGCCTTCATACTGCCCATGATTAGAGCTGATGCTACCGTCTTAATCAAGGTATTGCAGAATGCAACGGAGGCACATTTTGGGTTTAGACTGACTTACAGGAAGGTTTGGATGGCTAAGAAGAAGGTCGTGGCACAGATTTACAGAGATTAAAAAAAGTCATATAATGATTTGCCGCAATGGGTAATGGGTGTGCAAATCACGATGCCAAGTAGTGTTGCGGTGTTGAGGACAAGTCCCGTACGAGTTGGTGAGCAAGTGGATGAGTCATCAGCTTATTTCCATAGGCTTTTTTGGACATTACCACCGTGTATCGAGGTCTTTTGTCATTGCAAGCCGTTGGTTAGTGTCGACAGGACTCACTTATACGACAAATACGGGGGTACACTGCTCGTCGTGGTTGCTCAGGACGGCAACTCCAATATCATTCATGTTGCATTCGCACTTGTGGAGAGTGAGAATGCAGAGTTGTGGTCATTCTTTCTATCTCACCTTTGATAGCATGTAACCTTTCAACTGAGTATTCTAGTTATATCAGATAGGCACAACAGAATAAAGGCTGCATTGGAGACCCCTAATGGTGGTTAGCTTCCGCCTAATGCATACTAGACATTTTGTATTTGTCACGTGGCGGCGAATTTCGCTCTGAGTTTCAAGGGCAAGGATGCACGGAGGTTTTTAGTGAACGCTGCTTTTGCCAGAACTGAGGTCGAGTTTCACTACTGCTTTGACATCCTCCGATCCAAAGATTTTGCAATGTGTGAATGGGTTAATCGGATTGACTATGCACAGTGGACTCTGCATCAGGACGAAGGTCAGAGATTGGGGCATATGACTACGAATATCTCCGAGTATGTAAACTCGATACTAAAGGGTGTAAGGAACCTTCTAGTGTGTGTGTTGATGAAGTCCACTTATGGGAGATTGACTGAGCTATTTATTTGCAAAGGAAGAGAGACAAAGGCACCATTAAGAACCGGACAGTAGTTTAGTCAGCATCTGATAAAGGCAATAAAGGCTAATCTGAAGGCCTCAAGGTGTTTAACGGTGATTTTGTACGATATGAACAATTCTGAGTTCACTGTAGCTGAGACCACTATGACTAGGAGCTTCTCACTTGGCTCTTATAGAGTGTTCCTGACGAATCAAACCAGTGATTGCGGCTATTTCCAAGCACTTCATTATCCATGTCGGCATGCCTTAGCATGCTATGCATATGCACGTCTGAGTTGGTCCACCTATGTCCATGAGGTATATCGCCTTAGCTCGGTATTCGATCTCTATCGGATGGGATTCACACCTCCAATCCCTGAGAGGTTTTGGCCACCATATGATGGTCTAAGAGTCATACCTGATCCTACCAAGAGACGTGTGTTTGAAGGGCATCCCAAGACTACTAAAATCCAAATTACCATAGACGAGTCTGAGCCAAACAAGGCCAAGATATGTGGGCTTTGCAGACAGCCTGGCCACACTCGTAGGAGGTGTTCACAGGGAGGAGTCACCATTGGTTCTGCATCCGCCAATAATGTGTAGGGTTGTGCTTAGTTATTGTAATGTTTTGTCTTCAGACTCGTCATCGGTTTATTTTAATGTTAGTGTCTGTTGTACGGTTTATTTTAATGTTGGTATATTACGTACTTGTGTTATAAGACAACTTTATCATACATTACGAAATAGTCATATAACAAACCCGGGCTTCCATACAATATGACGTACATGTCCTTCTAAATGTAATAAAATACATCATACAGCAGGTGCTAACTTAAGTTGTTCCTCGGTAAGATATAGCTACATGGAATACATAATAACACGGAATACATAACACGACTGAATAATGAAATAATCACTAGTCAGAAAAGATGCGATCATATGAAGCAGCGACGGGGGAGCCTGATCCATCGTGCTCTTTGGGCCAGAGGGACCTCGTCCTCGTCTCCGTCTCTGTCTCTGTCTTGCTCAATCTCGTCCGGTATGCGCTCCTGTGATGTGGATGGACTGGGATGTGCTAGAGTAGGTGCTGCCAATGACGAGGGGGGTGTACCACCCAATGCAAATGTGGCATCCATATGTCCAGTAAGAGGCTGATTCAGATCGACATCAAGGTGTGCCTGGGATCCACCTACCTGAGATCTGCATCTAGCCAAGTCATCCTCCTACATGATCATGCTGATCTCGTCAAGGAAGCGTGATCCACCAAACTCCGCGTCAAGGTCCTCACTGCCAAGCAAGTTCAATAGCATCTGACCTAGGCTAATGCACTTCTGACTCTCGTGCATCGCCACATTACTGCTAGGAACCCCAAAGAAATAATCACCAAACCTTCGTCTGACTACACCGCCACCTGTCTCACTTCCACCATATACATCATTGCAACCATATACATCTCCCTGCTCACCTGCTCACCTGCCTCACCTTTACCACCCTGGCCTTCACCTCCTCCACCATGACCACCATCCTCACTACCTCGGCTACTCCCACCCTGACCACCATCATCTCCACCACCATAGCCCCCGTAACCACCTCCACGACCACCTCCGTCACCATCGTCGGATCTATCATATCCACCACCACCACCACCTCCGTCATCACCATCGTGTCCTCCACCATCACCTCCCTCATCACCGTCGTCACCCCCATCATCTCGACCATCACCACCCTCGTCTTCATCGCTACCATAACCTCTCTCTCTCCACGTCGGGCTCTACCTTAACCACCACCTCTAGCTCCTCTACAGCTGTGACCCCTCGCCCTTCTCCGCCCACGACCCCTCCCCTCACACTGACTCGAACGTGTCCCAATACGATGTTTCTGCCCAACACGACGTCTGTCCGGGACATCAGCACCTGGTTCATATTAGGAACATGTCCTGGACCTTGTTGCATTGCCTTAGTTGGTATCACAACTGCCTTGGGGTCACCAAGGAGGAGCTTAGGCGACAAGAATCTTCTGTCGTGCTCATGCCACCACTCCAAGTACGCATGTGAAGGTCCTGAGTTTGGAATAACATCAAACTATAACACATGTTGTGCTCTGTTGGCCTAATGAATGTGCCAACTCTATAACGTATCAAAAAACCACCAATCTGCACCTCTGTCATCCTTTGACATCATTGATTCCAGTGCGGCACGAAGTCGATGTTATACACCACCAAGCTGCGGTAGCACTCAATCCACTTGATGCCACTCTATGACAGCAAAATAGATCAATGTTATTAATGCCCTCCACAATGCCATATGTCGTGGCTCCAATATCTCGGGGTGCACCACCTGAATGACATCAGACAAGCTATATGGCATCCACACGAACTATGAACAGAAGTACTTATCGTTAGTCATCATAAACAGTAACAGTGCCAACATAACATTAGCGATGAACATATTGAAACCTTAAATACTCACTAAATGTCTCTTGCATCCAAGTGCACTTCACTGTGAACTTGTCGATGCAGTTCGCGGGAGGTAAAATACCCAATATCTCCTCGAGCCATGCCCACGTAGGGTAGCCACCGTCAATGTGTCGCTCAAAGTCCGTGAGGCATCCTCTGACATACTGACCGTCAATTGGGAGCCTTAATTGGTGCGCTATATCCTGCAGTGTGATCGTGCACTTTCTGAATGAAATGTGAAAAGTATACATCTCCGGAGGCTATCCCTCCACGAATGCACTCACTAATGGCTCATCCAATCTAAACTAAGTCTCATTCAGCCTTGAAAAATGCTATAAATTGACTATCTGCAAGTACGGCACAATCCTGTCATTCAGGGCCATACCATGTTGCCTTCTCATGCTAGTGATACATTGCTGGGGCTGCACAATGATAGAAAATTATTTACAACAACCATAACAAAACATTATTCGATTAAAAAAAGTTCTAAAAATGCTGAATATTGCATACCCTAATTTATAAAAAATTGTTTATAAGAACCATGAAAATTTTGTTCATAGGAACCAGAATAAAATGCTAAATAATGCATGACCTAATTAAAAAAAATGCAAACGTATAATCTCACACATTCAAACAAAAGAAAAAAAATGCTAAACTAATAACTTAAAAATTATCTAAATTATAATTAGATATCGGAATACTCAATTATCATCATGACTGTAAAAGTTGAGTTAAAGTGAATCCTAATCTTAAACTATTTCTCGCTGAATATAAAACTAATAACTTAAAAACTCTATCAGAGCCTACAATCACTATTCTAACTAACATTTAGGTACCATTTCAGGTTCTCAAAATCTAACTAACTAATAGCTTACTACTTCTAACTAGCATTTATATCGAAAACATTAATTTTCTAATTCCTAACTAACGACTATAAACAATTAGTAGAGGAAGTATGTTAACATTACTAGCATGACTAAATTATGTTGAAAACAAAAATTTTCATTCACTAACCTCTTCATTGACGGCACCAGCAATATGCGTGACTCCATCCAACTAATAAATACGATTTGGATCATTCTCCACGTGTTAAGATTTGAATTTTGTGGGGTTTCTTTCCAAAGTTTTTGTCTAGGTTCGTTTGTGGTGGGGTTGGGCGAGAATGATTTGTAATTCGAATCAGTTGAATTTGAGTTCTATATATAGGCCTCATGCAAGTAAATCGACTCCAATAGATTCGATTTACTAGTGACTCACAATGGCTGTAAATCGAAGTCATTACATTCGATTTAGTAGGGATGGTAAATCGAAACCACTTATTTCGATTTACTGTGGGTACAATCCAAAGCCCATTAATTCACACCCATTGTAAATGGACTTCAGTTCATTTGATTTATTAAGAGTACTAAACCGAAATTATTTAATTCAATTTAGTAGTGATCTATATAATTCAAAATGTATTGATTCAATTTAGTGTAATTTAGCCTAACTCAAATTTAATAAATTTAATTTACATGTAATCTCCCAAATTAACTAAATCGAATTAGATTTAATTTAATATTATTAAATCTAATTCAAATTTAATAAATTCGATTTATATAAAAATATAAAAGAGACATCTGCGTAATATTTTTTGAATTGGAGATACATATAAAATTTGCATGTCTTTAATTTATGGTTATCAATATGATCCAGCTAAGGGCGTTTAGAAGCAAAAAATGTACACTTTAAACAATATATTACGGAAAAAAACATACACTAATCTCCACTACAACTACGAGTATAAGATTGAGAGAGACCGATGTAAATATGATTTATTTATATTATGTGCGTGTGTTAAAAAATGTGTATTCAGAGAGAAATTATATAATATTATGTAAATAAAAAATTAATCATCATATATTTTATATATGTATAAATATATATATGCATAATTTAACTGAGTATTAATATATATTTTATATTAATAATTAATTTTAATAATTTATTATTTTAATGTATATCCAACATAGATTGATTTTTTAGCATAAAAGCATGCACTTTTTTCACACAGTTGTTGAACAAATAACATCACTCTAAAATTATATCTATTCTTATACTAAGGATAAAAGTTTGTTTGGATGAATTTTTTTAAAAAAAATATTTTTTTGAGTTATTTTTTTAAAAGATTTTATAAAAAAAATAATTTTATATTTAAATATTTTATAAAAAAAATATTTTTATCTATTAATTATATTTGAGTATAATAATATAAAAATATTTTTTAATTTATTTATTACATAAAATTTTTTTTGAAAAAATAATATCTTTTAAAAAGAGTATAAATTACAGTTTTTTTTAAAAAATATATTTTTTAATTTTTGTAGTACTTTTACTTTTACTACTAAAAAATTAGGGATAAGTATTGTTTTGGTCCCTTACGTTGAGGGTCGGAATCGAAATCGTCTCAACGTAATTTTCGATTTAGAATCATATTTAACGTTTTTTTCGTATTAAAATCGTCTTTTTAATTTTTTGGACAAAAATACTCTCACCACCACCAGCACAATTACCTCCACCACCACCACCACCACCACCAACACCAACACCACCACCACAACCACCACTAACACCAACACCAACACCAACGCCAACACCACCAACACCACCACCACTACCACCACCACAACCACAACCACAACCACCACCAACCACCACCACCAACACCAAGAACACCAAACAGAAACAGCAAGCAGGAAACAACACCAAATAGAAACAGAAACAACACCAAAGAGAAGCAGAAAACAAGAAAGCAGAAGCAATGCGTGAGGTGGAGGCGGCGAGGCGGGAGGCGGCAGAAGCGAGGCGAGGCGGCGAGGCGTGAGGCGACAGAAGCAACGCGGAGGCGGCGAGGCTCGTGATCTCCAACGGTAGTGGCTCGCCGTCCCCTCCCCCTTTCCCCTTCCCCCTCCTCCTCCCCCTCCCCCCTTCCCCCCACCCCCACCCCCACCCCGCGTCCTTTACCCTTCCCCCCACCCCCACCGCGCGTCCTTTCCCCCTTCCCCCTTCGCCGCCGCCGTCCCCCTCCCCCCTTTTCCCTTCCCCCCATCTCGAACCCGCGTCCCCTTCATTTTCTTCCTCTTCTTCTCCGGCTTCTTCCACTTCCCCTCCTCCCTCTCTTTGCTGCTGGCGCCGTCTCCCCCTTCCCCTTCCCCTTCTCCTTTTCCCTCCCCTCCCCATTCGTATACCCTTCCCCCCATCGCGTTTTCTTTTATTTTTTTAAATTTTATAATTTTTGTTATTATAGGGGTAGTTTAGGAATAAATTAAAAAATTTTATTAGAAAGAACGATTTTAAATTCAAATACGACTTTAAGGATGATTTTAAATCAAAATATACACCAGGGACGGGTTCGATTCCGACCAGGACAGTTCTATGTACAGTGGTGTGGGGGCAAGCGTCCCCACTACGATTTGAAATTTTTTTGAGTATTATGTGATAATAATATTTATTTGCCCCATTAGATTATTAAATTTGACCCCACAATAATTTTTTACTCAACTTTTGGTACTTAATCGTCAATTTAAAATTTTTATATTAAAAATTCGTTAGAATGATTAATTCTCAAATTTAAACGAAATTAGTATTATTTTTTAAAAATCAATTCAAAAGAATATTATTTATCTTCTTTTTAAATTAGTTTTAATTTTTGCATAGCAACTGTATTAATTGGAAGAACTTTTTTAACTATAAATATCAATAAGAGTCGACTTCTAATTGCGTTGGGAAGTGAATTTTTAAATAATTATTTAGTAATATATATAAAAAGAGAAAATTTTTTATGGTAGTGTTAAGAGAAAAATTATTTAATTTTTTAAAATATAAAACCTAAAACAATAGAATTTTAAATTATATATTATTATTTAAATTACTATTTCAGTATTGTAATTTATATATTACATATTTTGAAGGCTAATCATATTTTACAATAATAAAATACAATCATATTAATAATCATGTTATATGTACATAAAAAATAATTATTTGTATAAAATATATATTAAATATAAAATACATATTAAAAATAAGAAATAATATATATATTTATACACATATATATAATGGTTAATAGATAATTTAATATTTAATTTTTTATATATACATATTATTTTTATTATAAAAATTATTATGATTTTATATAAATTTTGTCCCCATTATTAAAATTTTTTGGATCTGTCATTGATTCTGACTCTCAATGTGAGAGAGTAAAATAATACTTATCCCAAAAATTTATCAAATACGTTAAAAAATATAAAAATTTACCAATTTAAAAAATAAAAAAAATTCTTTTTTTATTAAAAAAATCTTTTTTATTAAGATAATAATACGCACACAAGCACTAATTATGCCATACCGTTCAACCTTAGCCAAAAATGTAACAGTTGTCAATTTTAATCCTTTCATGCCTTGAACCAAGGTATTGCAGGCGAAACTAATCAACGCACATGGTTATTTCCAAATGGAAAAGTATATGAACCAACTAATAATCAGTCAAGAATAAAATAATATAATTAATTATAATTAGTTTTATTAATTTATAATTTAATTTGTTTTTTAAATTGTTGTTGACCACATTCAAAATATGAGAAAAGATACGCTAGTGATAGGAGAAAATCACAGAACAGATCCTTTGATTATTAATTAGTTGGTTCCATATAATTAATTATGTTTTATTAATGCGTAACACATGAAATATATAAATCATATCCAAAACCATCCAATTTACAAGAAAAAGAAACATCCGTGTGCCTATTAGTAGCAACATCCGGTTAAAGTCACCGGTGCCTCTGGTTTACTAGTTGGCTGATTCTTGGCTTATATAGAGTTTGTTCCCTAGCATTGTTGTTTCCAAATTGATCACATTTAAAATTAGGATCCGAAGTTTCATAAACTCTCTTACAGTATTGATTATATATATGATGGTCACGAGCTTGTTATGTTTCTTGCCTGCAAACTCATCAAGAAGCTTTAGGGTGAGAGACATGTGTACTATATTATGTCCTATTCTAACACTATGTGACGTAGTTGCTTACAAAAGCATACCAAATAAAAACACAAGGTATTCGTATCACTACCTATAACGTAACTAACCAACAAACATTAAGTTACTAACTTTAGTAACATAATGACTCGCTAAATCGCTTCCTTCTTATAGTATCAAGAGCGAGTCCAAAAGACCAAAAGAAGGTAATTACAGGATGGGAAGGGATTACTGTCACACCTAACATAATTATTTTTATTTTTTTTTTGTTTCAATTTTGCCTTTTTTTTTTCGTTTTGTATTATTTTAAAGTAATTAAACACTATAGGAAGGCATATTTCAATTTTAGTTATATATATGATCCCAACATTATTGAATTATTAAATTTTTAAAATAAAAAAAATACTATTACAATTCTTAATTAGAAAGGGAAAAACAAAAACAGTATTCAATAAATATATCCAATATTTTAAAATCATGTATTTAAAAACCTAAAGAATTAGTTCTAGAGGAAAAAAAATAGTTTCTCTTTTTCTTTTTCTTTTGGGTTAACCTGTTATATATATGTCTACCTAATATAATTTAACTTTATAAACACTAAAGGGAATAATATCGGATATTTGTATTAGATATTTTAATATTTAGAGTATTTTTTATTATAATCTATTTTTTATATAAGAAATAAAAAAGTTTTTTTTAGATATTGTTATTTTAGAAGTTACAATATTAAAAATTTTTAATTTAAATCTTTTATGGTAATTACATTATAAATGAATTTAATTAGTATTTGTTGATTTCACAACAATGAAAATCTAATAACAGAAATTATAAAAAATATATTAAACCATTGCTTCATTGAATCATTTATTTGTCTAATTAAGAAAGAAAGAATACATAAGGAAGAGTGTCCAAAAATTAAATACGAAGGGTGTAACAATAGCTAGCCACATTTTGGGTGTGGTAATAGCAGCTTCCTATAGTAATACTTTTACTTAATATGTGTATAAAAAAATATGAACAACTAATTTTTTTATTTCTGAATGCTCTAAAATATGTATTTTTTAACAAATTAAATATATCTTGGGAGTATGTATTCAATTTTTTTCCAATCTAAAAAAAATGTTATAAAAACAATTAAAAATATTTGATAACAAAAAAGTTTGTCAAAAGATGGCTAGAATTTATTTTATTTTGTATTTGTTTATTGTTGTTAGAGTTATGAATATTAAATAAGTTAATAAATTTAGACTACTTTGTTTGTTTTTTTAGTATTTTTGTAAAATAAAAGAGTAAAGCGAAAGAGATCGGGGATCACATGTATTATTATGAAAACATAGATACAATGAAACCTTAACCCCCATGTAATATCCGTGATTTTTAGTTGCCTAAAGTCCTAAACGCACGAATAAAACCCTTTGCTTGTGTTAGTATATAAATGCTAGCTCCTTTAGTTGCTACCCCAATTACAAAACTTCCAACAAACTAGTCTTCTTTTTTGGTTCCCATTACTATCCGAGCAATCCTCGACATTTTAAAGAACCATGTCTATAGAAGCTTTGGCTATGGCAGGTGTCGATTACAAAGGATGTGACACCAATTTAGAGGAATGGGGTGATCAACATAGCTCAGAACACACTCTTCTTCCTCCTCCATTGCACCTTCAAGATGAGTGCAATGTGTCCATCAGTGTGGATGTTGAGTGGATGAAAGCGAAGCTCAAAGAATGGGCAAAAACCGTAGCTTCAAAGTTCAAACAAAGAACAAGTTCTGTTATCTTTTCATGTCACAAAGAATGAGATGTTACACAATGCATGTGCATAAGTGCATTCAGTCGTAGTTCTGTAATATGTACCTATGTTTGTCTCTTTTTTTATGTGTCTATAAACTATTAGACCAATTTAATTAAATGTCGTTGTCAAAATGAGTTGGGCATGTAGCATTATCAAAAATAAAAGAGAAAGTTTTATTTTTCTCTTCTACAAATATTAAAATGACACTTTTCTTCTCTATTTTATAAATGTATATTTCTTTTCTATCTAACTTTTAAAATATTTTTCTTTAATCTATTTTAAACTTTTTGTGTTAACTAATATTAACTCTATTTATTTTTTAAGAATTTTTTTTTTAAAATACCCATTAGCAAAAATTTTATTTTTTATCATTAAATTTTACTTACCAAAATATTCTTTAATAAATTATTCTTTTATTGATTAAATTATATTTTTAAAAAATTTAATAATTATATTATTTTTTCCTAAAATACCTTTCAATAATTTTTTAATTATTAAATTATAATTTTACCAAATTTTTCGTTAACAATTTTTTATATTTTACTATTAATTTTTTTATATCTATATATATTATTTTAATATTAAATAAAAAATTTTAATAAAATTATTTTTCAATATCAATATATATTAATTGTTATACAGTGGTGAGATTTTTTATTTAATGTTAAAATAATATATATTAATATCAAAAAATTAATAGTAAATATAAAAATAATTATTAACAAAAATTTTAGTAAAATCACAATTTAATAATTAAAAAATTATTAAAGATTAGGTATTTTAAAAAAAAATAATAATTTAATTATTAATTTTTTTGAAAATATTTTGATAAAAATACAATTTAATCAATAAAAAAATAGTTTATTAAAGGGTATTTTGGTAAGCAAAATTTAATGATAAAAAATAAAATTTTTGTTAATGGATATTTTTTTAAAAAATAATTTATTTTTTCTTAAAAAATGAATAAAATTAACATTAGTTAACACAAAAAAAAAAATTTGTACTATTCACTAAAAATTCTTACGACATTTATAACTACATTATGTGCTAATTGAGCCTCATGTCATACCTGTATTTGTCAGTCAAAACATAGCTATAGTTAATCATTATTATCTAGGCCATCACTATGGATAGATAGATAGATAGATATCCCTTTAGAAGATTTGTAAAAATTGCCCCAACTTCTTCGGTGATAACAATTTTTAGTATACTAAAATCTATATAGTATAAGACAACTATAAGTTAAACCTATAACATCTTTAATTTGGAAAGCAAGTACTCTTTGTGTTCCTCGGATGTTTTTCATAAAGATACATCATATGTCTTTTTGTAAAGACGTTTATGTGTTACATTATTATTGAATGTATTAATTAAATTAATTATTTTTTATTTTTTTAACTAATTTTTTTATAACAACAATAATAAACTTAATTGTTATCAGATATGGTCGAACCGACTAATTTATATAACTCATTGAATTATAATTTTTTTTGTTTTTTTTTTCACTTTCTATTACAAGAATGATGTGGTTTGACATTCCTGAATTCTCACATAATTGATTTAAAGAGCAGGTAGTTAGAGCATAACTGAATTACATAATTGATCAAAATAGCAGGTAGTTTGAGCATATAAAGATCTCTATATATATTTTTAAATTTTTTTTTTGGGATGTGTTGAGCAAACAAATCTCGTAGAAGCTCTATTTCTTTTGTTTGAATCTTGTTTCTGTGATGAACCGTGGTCCGCCAAGGCGACTTTGAAACTGTCAGGTTGGGAAGGAAGAACTCAAGGTGATAATTTAAAATATGTTTAAGAAAAGTTTTTTTTGCATGAAAAGCAATGAATTTTGCAAAATACAATAACAATTCATCCGCAATGGAACTGGATTCACCGGCCATTGATTTCAGTCAACTGAGACTAGTTCCCATGTGTCAGATTCCACTGTTGATAAGATTTTAATAAGAATAGTCCTAAAAAAAATATGTAAGTTAGATTTAGTGGATAAAATTGGCTGCAATCGTTTTAATTGTAAGAAGTCAAAGTGTTTAAAATTGTAAGTTGAAATAATAATACATTAATGTTATATTGATGTTATACCAGGATGTTCTACAATTAAACTCTCTTCAAATTTGATATCTCTCTTGCTGATTATATATTGACTTTGAGTGTTTCAGTAATGCATCTGTAATTAGGTCGTATCTTGACTGTGATTATTTGATCTTTTCATCGTTATCAATTATTTGGATTGAATGAATTAGAGTATGTGTTATGTTTATCTATACTATCTATATGATGTCATAATTTATTTGTCCTCAGAATTTGGTTTATTTTTGTGTAATATGCTATGAATAGTGTACTCTTTTCTGCCGAGCTCTTGTTGTAACTTTTTTTGAATTGTATTTGTTACTCTAAGAAATAATATATAAATTATTATAAATAAAAATATCAACATATATCTAAATAGTCCAAAATATAAAGATAAATTATTCTTCAAAAGAAATTAAAATGGCTTAATTCAATCCGTAACTATTTTAACTAAATAAATGTGTTAGTTCTTAAAAGACAAGAAATAATATATAAATCATTATAAATAAAAAGATAAACATATATCTAAATAGTACAAAATATAAAGATAAATTATTCTTCAAAAGAAATTAAAATGGCCTAATTCAATCCGTGACTATTTTAACTAAATAAACGTGTTAGTTCTTAAAAGACACGATTACGATTAATTAAGTTCTAATAAAAAGTATCATAAAATCCTAAGTTTGAAGGACATATCATTGCATCTTTTTATTCCAGTTAGCAACAACGAGCTCCTTTATCATATCCTGCTTCAAGTTGTACTCGCCATACACCAAATTAAATCTACTGTCAGTCGCATCCTTGAGTAATTATTGACATCCTAACAGACATTAACAATGATATTAGATAATTGAATAAACTTAACTTCATAAACAATGACGTTTTTCTTACTCATGTCTTATTGGGTCTCCAATAGTGGTTGAGGACTATCCATTGAGCGACCCAAATATCACAGTCATTTCTTCGCCACAATTCAAGGCACACATTAACAAAATAATACAATAAAAGAACAAACAGCCAAAAAATTAAATCTATACTTTAAAAATTCGTATTTCTCAAAAAAGACCTTCATTTATAAGAGACTTTTTAAAAAAAGAATAAAAGTTTAGAGATATTTAATCTAAATAATTGGTTTGCCAGTAATATTTTAAATGGATCAAAGTACCCAAAGCTAATAGGAAAGACAATGATAAACAACTTCATCTTTGTAAAATAACAAATAGAGAATAAAACTAAATATATTTGAAGAATCAATGTTATTTAGATATCTACTAACAGCTAACAAGGTATATCCTTATTTTGATTAAGACTTCTTTGTCGCGGCCTTTTCTTCAGTAAATGAAGATAAGAATTGGAATGAAGACCAAAATATGACCATTAGTAGATTGAGACATAAATAAAAATAGGACTTCTATTTAAAGATTCATCAAGTTGCTTATTCTTTTCTGCTATGGAAGAGTTTGTCTTCCTCAATCTCTAGCAATTTCCTCAACTATTTTTCTTCATTTACAAAATTATATTCATCAATATAACTATGGTGTATCTAATGTATTGGATATGACTGAGAATAAAAATAGCATATACAGCTAACTAGTAGCTTGCAATTCTATCATGTTCTGCCTCTCTCCATAAATGTTTTCTACTTGTCTGTATAGTTTTACATTTATGTCTTATGTTGATTATAGAGACAACAGCTAGTTGATGCTCCAAGCATTGCTATAAATTTATACACAAGTTTAATGTTCAAGCATAAATGTTAGGTGAGATTCATAAATTATTATATATATTTGTACATGTCAGATTATGTATTAAATTTATGTTTGTGTAAAAATTTTCTATTATAAAATGGTTCGTATTTTTTATTTCTTGTTCTAATAATGTGTTAATTATGGCTTGTTGATCAGCTACTTCTATTGCTAACTCAAACCAACTTATGCCATTCATCAGTAATTACCAAATACGGAAGAATGATTAAGTTTTTCAACCAACCTCCAATGTCATGATTCCAAATCCAAATACTTAATTAGTAATTACTGATTCACACATGACCTAAATGTGATTTCAAAATAAAGAGAAACTACCTACAACACTGACTATTAAAGTATTACCTGTTTGTCGATAGGCTTAGATTTAGGCTTTGCATCTATGTTGTCAGCAAAAGCTGCAGCCAAATTCTCACTCTTTGGAGATACTTGCAGCACTAGCTGTGATTCCAGCAACAGTGTTATTTTCTTGATCAATCTTATTTGCTCCTCTAAAGGAAGCTCCATTTTGAAATTGTCAAAGGAGACATGTCCATCTCTATTTGGTTCCAACAATTAGCCTCGAGACCGGCTACTTCTCCTGCCGGCAACGACGAGCTTAAGGAAGGCGTGCGAGCACGACTGAGTGCGAGACAGTGACGACTGACGACACGGAAGCAATTAGGACCTTGGGTGCGAGACCGAGACGAGAGAGGAAGAGAGCTGAGATTGCGAGAGCCAGTGAGCAAAGAGATGAGGAGCTCGAGCTTCAGTGAGAAAGGGAGAGGAAGGAGACGCTGAGAGCTACATTTTTTTTTCTTTTTTCGGGTTATCTTGAGAGATTAGTGAGAGATTGGGCTTGTTCTTGGGCTAGGGCTTGGGCTAGGGCAAGGGTATAGGGTTAGGATTTTTTTCTAGGGACCTAATTATATTTTTAAATTTTTAGGAATTTAAATGTCTGCGAAATAAAAAGTTAGGAATGTATTTGTCTTTTTATCAAAAAATTTAAACATGATTCGGTTCAGATTGTGTGAATCGATCGGATCAAATAGAGTCTAATAATTATAATGTGAATAATTGGATTTATTATTGTTGCTATAATAAATTAATTTTGTTATGGTTTATTAAAAGATATATTATTAACCGATTTAATAAAGACATCCAATAATAACATAACACATATAAACGTCTTTAAAAAAAAGAAGACATTTTGTGTCTCTATAAAAGTGGTTCCCTCCTCACTAAAGTAGTGAACTCAGCTTCCATTTTGTTTATTGAATTGAGAAGTGTCCATGTGCCTAAGTCGTTTTGTGTATCCACTAGACCAATTAATTTATTAGAATGAGATTAATTATAAATAAAATATGATTTTGGAATGTTAACCTATAATATATCAACCCCTTATTTGATCTTATTCCAAATAAAACTAAGTAAAAATATGGTATATTGACTCTTTAAAGAATATTGAAAGGAAAAAAAAACAAATAAATCAAACCAAATACAAAATTTTTTGTTAACTTTTAATTAGCAATGTACCCTATAACAAGATAGATTGAAACATAATAGAATCTTGATAATGAATGCCATACAAGAAAGAAAAAGAAAACAACGAACCAATTGTCAGGATGATTGACCAAGCTAACTAAGTTGGCTACATAGTTGTGCCAGCTCGATTAGTTTTTCTGTTACTTGCTGTTAAAGTTAGTTATCACTCTACACTATATAAATACACACTATTGCACTTGTAATACTAACTTTAATGAAAAATATCTAGATCATTCAGCTTCTTCCTCTCTCTCTCTCTCTTCTCTCTCTCTCTTTGTTTGTTCTTGAAACTGGTTGAATCTCTGATACCTCACAAGGTATCAGAGTTGTAGTTCGATCCATGGTAACTCCTTCTGCGATTCCCACCACTTCCATCAACAACGTTGCGATGTCGAGAATGACTGCAATTGCTAGCTTTCCAGCAACAATAAAGTTAGATGAAGACAATTTCAAGGTTTGGAAACAGCAAGCACTAGCGTGCATCAAAGTTAATCGACTTTAGAGTCATCTCACCAGAAACACAATTCCACAAATGTTCAACACTGAAGCAGATTGAGAACAAGGTAAAGTGTCTTAAGAACTCGAAAATTAGGAGCAATGTAATGAATGTCTTGTAACATGGATGCTCTCTTCCATGAGCAGCAACTTTGTAAACAAGATAATAGAATGCAGTTATGCACATGAAATTCTAGAAGTTTTATAAGAACACTTCGGTGCACGAATAAAATCTAGAATCAAGATGCTAAAATCTCAACTCAAGTCAACCATGAAATAAGGATCAACAACTCTAGAATACATTGCAAAAATAAACAAGGTAACTGATTCTCTTGCTGTGTTTGGAGCACCACTGTCCAGGGGAGAATACCTAGATTCTACACTAGAAGGTTTAGATGAAGAAATTGGCTCCTTTATTACTATGGTTAATTCAAGATCATCACACATGACAATTAGTATATTTTAATCACAACTCCTTGCACAAGAGGAAGTGAATGAAAGGTTCAAGAAAGCTATCCTGAGCTTACAACAAGCCAATTTGGCACACAAAGAACCTACTCTGAAAAAAGAAAAAGGTAAAAACTCACAATATGAAGGTTACAATCAAGACTATGGCAGAGGTTACAATCAAGACTACAGTGGCAGAAAAGGTCGAGGACGGTCCTTTCGAGGAGGAGGCAGATCAACTTAATGGCAAGGGAGCAGACCCCAATGTCATAGTAGAGTGGGTCACACAGTTTGGTAGTGCTATCATCGATTTTATCAACATTATCAAAACCCACACCTTCACTAATCTAATGCTCTCTCACCACCGAATGCGGCATTTCACTACCAGCAGTAAGTTCAGCACTCACAACATCCAGAAACAAGTCCAAACCCTCAAGCATACCTCACTTCTGCCCCAAATCAGGGTTGGTATTCAGATTCAAGAGCATCACATCACATCATCATCAGATGAATCTTTTTAATGCATCAAAATATGATGGTCCAAAGTAGGTACTAGGAAGTTATAGAAAAGGTATGACCATTGCTAATATTGAAAGATCCATTATGCATTCATTCATGTCTAATCATTCCTTCAAACTTCAGAATTTGTTACATGTCCCTAGCATATCAAAGAACCTTATCAGTGTAGCAAAGTTTACACTAGACAATAGTATATTCTTTGAATTTTGGCGTTACTTATATGAAATGTAAAATGTTAAGAATCAAAGAAGATTCTTCTTCATGGAAAACTTAGAAATGAATTGTATAGATTTGAGGGTGTTCAAATCCCAAGATTAATTTGCATAAATAAAGAAGAAAAGAAAGCCCAAGATGCTGCAGTCTGATTTAATGTAAATGTGGCTATAAAAAGCTCTAACAAGGATAACATTGTCCCTAGAAATAAAGATTCAATATACAGTAGTTGTAGGTCTCCACCAATAAGTGAATACAGTAACAAAAATGTAGCAAATGCCAACCGTGAAAAGCATGAAAAGTGTGTTGATACATGTGATAGTGAAAACATGGTTACATTCAATAAAAGAAATTGTTTTCATCATAATGCTATGTGTACTGATATAGTCCTTAATGCAAAATGTTATGTTACTGATTCTTCAAATACAAAATGTCATTCTACTAATTCTGCTAATAGTTCAAGGTGCTACTCTACTGCTGTCGAATTAAATGAAGCTACCGCTAACAAAACCAAATTTGCAGATATTTCCAAAGAATTCAAGCTAGTGTAATGTTGAGTTACCAAATAGAAAATACAAATTCCTCACCCAACCTATGGCACTACAGACTTGGTCACCCTTCCCACAAAGTCACCTAACACATAATGTCCAAACTAAATATAACAACCTCAAACCCATATCCTAGCCCCTCCCTATGTCCTGTTTGCTGCAAAACAAATTGCATCAACTACCCTTCAGTCATTCAACCACAGTTTACACCTATTCCCTACAACTTGTCTATTCCGACCTATGGGGGATCAGCCCTAATACACTGCCAATTCGACTTCAAATTCTATGTTAGCTTCGTAGATGTCTTCAGCAAGTACACTTGCACTTACCTTTTGTAAACCAAATCACAAACGTTCCAAGCCTTCTGTCAATACAAAGCATTTATCGAAACCAAAACCTGTCACAAAATTCAATCCCTACAAATAGACAATGGGGTTGAATTTATATCCAAAGCCTTCACAAATTTTCTCACTACAAATGGCATCACTCATAGATTAACCTGCCCATACACCTCTTAGCAAAATGGAACTGCTGAGAGGAAGCACCAACGTCTAACTGAAATGGCCCTCACCCTCCTAATCTAAGCCTCTCTACCCATCTCTCTCTTGAATGAAGCCATACTAACCGATAGATACCTCATCAATAGACTCCGAACACCAAGCTTGAACTACAAAACTCCCTTAGAAATTCTCTTTGAGAAAATTCTTGAGTACAAATTCTTCAAAGTCTTTGATTGTGCCTGTTATCCACTATTGCGATCCTACAACCAACACAAATTCAATCACAAATCTAAAAAATGTGTATTTCTAGGCTATGGCCAAAACCAAAAAGGTTATAAGTGTTTAGCTCCCTCCGGCAGAATCTACATATCAAGAAATGTCCTATTTCATGAGTTTGAATTTTCATATCCCATAATGTCTACTCACATCCTAAGTCATAGTCAATTTGAGCCACAGTCATCAACCATAGTCCCACCCACAACATATCCCATTCTCTACAGATCCAATCCACCTAAAGACATGTATATGCATACTCAATCTTCCAATACTAGTAATGATCTATCTGCTTTATTATCTTCTGCATCCGTTTTTCGTTCTACTAATATTCTTCCAAGTGCAGGTTCAGCTGACATAGTCCCCTTAGAGGTTGTAATTGGCCCCAAAGCACTACCTTCTCAACCTACACCGTCTACCTCCCGTTCGGTTGAAAACACCCATACCATGCAAACTAGGAGCAAGAATGGTATCTTCAAACCTCGAGTTTTCACTACTGTTTCGTCTGAACCCAATGATCAGTTGGCAAAGTCGATTACATAGGCTCTTGCCAGTGCGCAGAGGAAACAAGCCATGGAAGCAGAATATACAACTCTCATGAAAAATCATACTTGAAGACTTGTTGATGCTCCTTCCCAACATGTACTAATAGGTTGTAGGTGCCCTAATGGCACCATACAAAAATAGAAAGTAAGGTTAGTTGCCAAGGGCTTCCATAAAAAACAAGGAGTAGATTATGATCAAATTTTCAGCCTGGTTGTGAGACCTGCAACTATAAGAGTTATTTTAAGCTTAGCTATCTCGAAGGGGTGGAAGATTCACCGATATGACTTCAACGCTTTCCTCAATGGCAATTTTCATGAAAATGTCTACATGGTTTCCTCAAATCCCCAACAAGTTTGCAAATTACAGAGGTCCCTCTATGGCCTCAAATAAGCTCTAAGAGTTTGGTTCACAAAATTAAGTTCCACTCTCCATAAATATGGGTTCTCTAACACTAAATCTGATGTGTCTCTGTTCACCAGGTTCACCCAACCTCCTCCACCTATATTCTTGTGTACGTAGATGACATCCTTGTCACAGGAACTTCTGAGGCTAAAATTGCATTTCTTGTCTCACAGCTTAACAACACTTTCGGTCTAAAAGACCTTGGTGAAATGCATTACTTCTTGGGCATTGAAGTCAGGAGATGCCCCTCTAACACCATCTCCCTACATCAAACAAAATATATTAAAGACCTGTTACAAAAAGCTTATATGAGTGCTGCCAAGCCTATGCCTACACTTATGACCTCAAATTTAAAACTTTTTGCCTTTGGAGATACCATCTTCAACAATCTGATGCTGTACAAATCCATAGTTGGTGGTCTTCAGTATGCCACTATCACAAGACCAGCAATTACCTAACTGTCAAAAAATAGCTCAATTCCTCCAAAACCCTTTTGAAACTCACTGAAAAGCCGTCAAGAGTATTCTCAGGTGCCTGGTTGAAACATTAAATCATGGGCTGCAATTTTGAAGCACTTCAAGTTTTTAGATATATGGATTTTATGACTCAGATTGGGAAAGTGATGTAGACGATAAAAATCCACAAATGGCTTTGACATCTTCCTCGGATCAAACTTGATCTCATGTCCCAGCAGAAAACAAGTAGCAACGTCTCAGAGCAGCACAGAAGCTGAATTTAGAGAAATTGCTTATGCACTTACTGAGATCATGTGGCTGCAGATAAGTGAAATCATAATGTCTTGCTCCATCAAACCTTTAATCTTCTGTGATAAGCAGAGTTCAGTACTACTCTGTGCCAATCCAATCTTACATAATAAGTCCAAACACTTTGTATTGGATCAATCCTTCGTCGGAGATCAGGTGGCCAAGAAGGAAGTCTTTATCCAACACATTCCAGCTCAAGATCAACTTGCTAACACACTCACGAAATCTCTTTCCACACCTACCTTTTTCAAATTCAAAAACAAGCTTAGAGTATACAAAACAGACCCTCCAGCTTGAGGGGACATGCTAGGATGATTGACCAAACTAACTAGGTAGGCTACACAGTTGTGCCAGCTAGATTAGTTTTTTTATTACTTGCTGTTAAAGTTAGTTATCACTCTGCACTGTATAAATACACATTACTCCACTTTTAATACTAACTTCAATAAAAAATATATAGATCATTATGTTCTAGCTTCTTCTTCTCTCTCTTCATTTGTTCTTGAAATTGGTAGAATCTGTGATACCTCACACCAATGATGATATAGCAAGATAACATGAAAAAGAGCCTAATAAATCTTAACTAGAACAGAAATGAATTCCATGAAAAAAAACAACAAATGACCATCAAAATCTTAAAAATATCTTGATAAGAGTTAAATAGACATCACCTTCAAAAATAGAAAAATCAAGAATGTCTTGAGAGTTAGTTTTTTGTTTTTGTCAACATCAAGAGAGAGTCTTGAGATTAGTTTCTTTTGATATTAATAAACCTTCTTGCACTACCTTAGTTTATAAATAGTAGTGCAGCCCTATGTACAGTTTGGAGAAAAGTAGTAATACACTCAATTTCTTCATAATCATTTGGGAAGAGATAGTTTTATTGTTCTCTAATATTCTTGGCAACACTTTCCTGTTCACTCTTTCTTAATCGTTCTATTCTTATTATTCAATAATCTTCATATGGTATCAAGAGTTTGAGATCCTAGGTTTTCTTTTCTTTCTTTTCAATGGCCTTTACCATTGCTGATTCATCTTTAAACTCCAAACCCCTTCTTTATCCAATCCTAGATAAGTTGAATGAAAACAACTTTTTTACATGGCAGCAGCAAGCACTATTTGCAATCTTTGGTCAGAATCTTTAAAACCACATCCAGCCCAATCAGTAACCACCTCAATTTGCCACTGATGCTGATAGAGTTGCAGGCTCTGTTTCGACAGCATACACTGATTAGAATCTGCAGGATTACAATCTAGGTTCATGGCTTTTAGCATCAATGGATGTCTCTTTTTGGAATCAGATGGTGCATTGCTTCTTCAACCAAGATCAAATCTAAACATTTCAAATCAGAACTCAAGACTATCAAGAAAACTAATCTTTCTGCTTCTCAGTATGTAGCAAAGATCACAGGAATAGTTGACTCTCTTGTAGCAATTGGAGCTTCAATCTCACATAATGATCACATAGAAGCTCTATGTGATGGTCTTACTGAACAATATGCTCCCTTTGTTATTACTGTGAAAGCAAAAATCATATATGTACACAATCAATAAAGTGGAAGCTCTTCTAAACAAAATTCTTCAACTCTTGCTCAAGTGAATTTAGCTAAGTCTTCACCATCTGCTCCAATTTCTTTTGGCAGAGGCAATTATGTGGTAGAGGAGAAAGATTTAACAGAAGGAGAAGAGGCTCTTGGCGATTAGGAAGTAGACCTTTCAAATCCTCCTCCACCTCCCAGCTCCTTTCATCAACCTTCTTCATACCTAACTACACCTTCTAGCATCTTTAAATCTTCATGGTGCCCAGATTCGGGTGCTTCACATCACTTGACTAATGACCCTGCAAATCTCTCTTCTACATCAGATTATCAAGGATTTGATCAATTATATGTTGTTAATGGCACAGGTTTGCAAATTTCACAAATTGGAATGACATATCTCACTAACTTTGAAAACAATAATACTTTTGTTTTGAAAAACATTCTTCATATTCCCCAGATCACTAAGAATCTCATTAGTGTATCTCAATTTTGTTTAGATAATAATGTTTATTTTGAATTTCATCTGTTTGTTTGTCTTGTTAAATCACAGGTTACCAAAGACATCCTTCTATAGGGACATCTTAGAAATGCCCTCTATGAGTTTCAAGGCCTAACTTTAAACAAATTTGTTCATAATATTTCTGCATATCAAGCTTCTATAAATCAATGTAATCTTGCAATTAAAATTTGGCATCAAAGGCTTGGCCATCCTTCCAATTCTTTTGTTAAAGCTGTGATGCAATCTTGTAATGTTCCTTTTAATATCAATAAGAATGATTTTTTCTGTAATGACTGCTGCCTTGCTAAAATGCACACATTGCCCTTTGCTGATTCTAACACCACGTATAATTCTCCTCTAGAAGTAGTGTATGTTGATGTATGGGGACCAGCCCCTGTGACTTCTATATCATGCTTTAAATATTACATCAGTTTTGTGGATGCCTTCACTCGTTATACCTGTTTATATTTGCTACACTCCAAAGCACAAGTTTTCCAAATTTTTGTTCAATATAAGACCTTGCTTGAAAAACAAATTGGTTCATCTCTTAAAGCTTTGCAAACTGACAATGCAAAGGAGATTCTCTCCAATGCTTTCCATAATTTTTTACAGGAACATGGCATCATGCACAGACTCTTGTGTCCTTATACTCATTAACAACAAGGAGTTGTTGAAAGAAAGCATCGACACATACTGGAAATGGGAGTTTCTCTTCTAGCTTCTGCTAAGTTACCTCCACATTTTTGGGAGGATGCCTTTTTGACAGTAACATCCCTCATTAATCGCCTTCCTACAAAAGTTCTTGCTATGAAAACTCTTTATGAATTACTACATCATAAAAAGCCTGATTATAGCATGCTCCTGTGTTTGGCTATCCCCTCCCTCTCCCAGCATCACCTTATATCACTCATAATCAATATCCTATGGTCACACGCTCTAAAGCTGGGATTTATAAGCCTAAGGCTTTTTCTGCTGTTGCTCCCGACTTGGATTTGGTTCAAAATGTTCCAAGCACAACTAAACAAGCTCTAACTTGCCCTTACAAGATTCAGGCAATGAAGGAAGAGTATGAAGCTCTTCTTCGAAACAACACATGGACACTCACTCAATTACTACCAAACTCGACTGTCCTTGGCTGCCGCTGGGTCTATGCTATTAAATGAGCTCCAGATAATTCTATTTTTAAGTATAAGGCCAGATTAGTGGCCAAGGGCTGTCATCAACAGCATGGTCTGGACTTTGATTAAATCTTCAGTCCAGTGATCAAACCTACAACTATAAGGACTATTCTCACCATTGCTTATCAAAAAGGTGGTGTTTAAGACAATTTGACTTTAACAATGCCTTTTTTAAATTGTGATTTACATGAAAATGTGTTTATGATTCAACCACTAGGTTTTGAGAAAGCCAACTCATCTCTTGTCTGTAAGTAAAATCGAGCCATCTATGGCTTGAAACAGGCACCCCGAGCCTAGTACACAAAGCTGAGAATGACTCTTTCAAAGTTTGGTTTCTCTTGTACTCGTGCTGACCCTTCTTTATTCACTAGATTTACTAACTCCTCTACTATTTTTCTCTTAGCATATGTTGATGACATAGTCATCACTGGCAGTGATCTTAATGAAGTGAATTCTTTAATTTCAAGTCTGCATTCCTTTTTTCTTTAAAAGATTTAGGTACACTGCATTACTTTCTTAGTCTTGAAATCTCCAAGCTATCTGATTTAGAACTTCATATATATCAACAAAAATATGTTAGACATTTTACACAGAGCTCGCGTGTTGCATTCTAAGCCAATGCCTACACCTATGGTTTCTACACTTAAATTAACAACTACAGGTTCAAACTTGTTTGAGGATGCAACTCTATATCGATCTATAGTTGGAGGACTTCAATATTCCACTTAAACACATCCTGAGATTGCTTTTGCGGTAAATCATGTGAGCGAATTCATGCACAAACCTCTCCAACACCATTGGAGTGCTGTCAAATTGATTCTAAGATATCTCTCAGGTGTAGTTCCACAAGGTCTTTACTTCACTAAAAATTCTGATTTTAGAATCCTTGCCTTTGTAGATTCAGATTGGGTTAATGATCTTGATGATAGAAGATCTACAAGCGGGTATTGTGTATTTTTGGAATCCAATCCTGTGATCTGGTCTAGCAAGAAATAAAGTTCTGTGAGAAGATCATCCATCCAAGCTGAATTTCGATGCCTTGCTGATGCTTCTGCAGATATTGTTTGGCTCGGAAATCTTCTTCGAGAATTTCACATTTCCTCACCAATTCCTCCTACTATCTTTTGTGACAACCTTAGTGCGGTTCTCTTAGCTGCAAATCTCATTTTGCATAATAAGAGCAAGCACTTTAAGGTGGATCTTCATTTTGTCAGAGACAAAGTTAACAACAAGCAGCTCTTTGTACAGCCCCTTGTACAGTTTGGAAAAAGTACTAATACGCTCAATTTCTTCGTAATCATTTGGCAATAGATAGTTTCATTGTTCTTTAATATTCTTGGCAACACTTCTCTGTTCACTCTCTCTTAATCGTTTTGATTTTTGTTGTTCAATAATCTTCACAAAAAATAAAGCAATGGATAAAACCACTAAGTGTCATTCCTTGGTCGGACAAGAGAACCGCTTTTCTTATTTGATTCAGCATCTTCTGAGGTAAGAAGAAGAGTAGAAGATGATGACGATGATGATGTTTCTATGTGTTACTTGACAACAAACAATAACTATGCATAACTATCAAATCTTTCATCACAAAAATAGATAGAAACTCAATTGCAGTTATTTTTATGTTAAAAAATAATTTAGTTAAATTTATTAAATTATTTAATAATTTTTAATTATTAATTTCACATAAAAATAACTACTTGTGAGTTTTCATTTGTAAAAAAAAGGTTTCATTTGAGAAAAAACAGCAAATATAAGACTCTATCAAATGCTTCTTACAACTTTTGGAATATGAAAACTCCATAAACAAAATAAGTAACAAAGTTATATTTTATTTGTTTTTATTATTATTATTTGCATTTATTTTTGTATTAGGCTAGCATACTAAAAACAAACGAATTCGGGTTAAGGTTTTTCATGTTTTTGTGCGTTAAAAAAATCTGGACCATTGTCAAATCAGATTACAATATTTTATTTTGAATTGATATTAGATTATCATAAAATTATTAAAAAAAATAGTTAAAAAGTAAAAAGACAAGAATATGCTTTTACAATTAATATGAAAAGATTAAAATATCTTTTAAAAATAACTGAAAAATTAATTTGATTTCAAAAAGAATAAAATAAGTTTATAATAAATTTTAAAAAGATAAAAATACTCTTTTAAGATTAGAGTTATTTAATTATTTAAAAGATTAAAAATTTATATTAAATTTAAAAAGATAAAAGTACTCTTTTTAAAGAGTAATGTTAAAATTTAAAAGTCTAAAATATCTATTTATTTAGTAATAATGATCTTTTCAAATGCTTTAAAAATAAAAAATTTGTCCAAGATATTAAAAAATAAAAATATACTATTTAAGATTAATTTTAAAAAGATCAAAATATCTTTTTAAGATTATTGTTGTTTAATTAAATTATAATGTTAAAATTCAAATTTGATTTTAAAAAGATTACGATACACTTTTAGATAATTTTAAAATGAAAAAAATACTAATTATCTAATCAATGTTGTTTTATTAATTTAAAAGAAAAAATTTGTATTTAGTTTTAATAGATCCAAATACATTATACATTTTAAGGTTAAATTACTTTATCAATTTTTTTAATTTTACTAAATTTGTAGTTAAGTATTTATAGTTTAAAAATTTTTAATTAAATTTTTACACTATTTTAAATTTATCTTGTAATTAGGTCCTTTTTGTAGAAAACTCAATAAAATTAAAATCTAATCAATCTGACCTAATTATATTAAACCTTGTACCCAAGGAATAATTATGTCAAATAAAATTTTACTAAGCATACCTCACCTTAATTGGTTTGGATATCAAATTTAAAGTTCCATAAATCCTAACAAATCTAATTACCTTACATATTAAAAAATAAAAATATAAAATTTATATAATTTTTTTCTAACCCTAATCTCACTTCAACCATTGTTTTTAAATACCAAAATACCTTTTGTCAAAGTTAGTGACTGATTTATAGATGAACAACTAGTCAAAAATAATAAATGATATCATAATTAATAATAAAATTTAATGTTTAGAGAAATTTTATTGGATTGAACTGTAAACTTAATAGCTCCTTGGATTAATATCAAACTAATAAACTTCATCTCAAATTACATGTTAATTGACAAAAAAAATCAAAATTATTAACTTCTAATTATTTGATATTGTATAATATGCTAAATTAATAAAGAGCTCCTCAAATCAAAATTAATATGATAAATAAACAAAATAAAAAATAATAGCAATAATATATTGATAAAAAATATAATTATTTATCCGACCAAATTTATTTATTATAATTTATCAAAAATAATCAAAATATAATTTTAGTTATTATCGCTAACGTTATTATAAGCATGCTATGGATAACTTTTTATTTTACATTTTAGATATTCATATATTAAAATTAAATTATAAAGTAAAGTTAGAAAAATTAAAATAAAGCGTGATGCATATAAATTATGTGTACAATTATCACCAAAAAAAATTATACAAATATAAATTCTATGTTGATGCATAAATTATTAAAAGTAAGTGCACCACATATATATAAAACTTAATTTGTATTGCACAGAAGATAAAATACGGAAATAAATTAATTTTTTTTAGTATGTATTAATTAGGGATAAATATGATTTTGGTCTCTAACGTAAATATTGAAAATTTATTTCGTTTCCGAGTTTTTTTCGCTCTAAAATAATCCCTAAAGTTTCAATTTGTTTTAATTTGTTTTAAAATCGTCGTTCGCATGAAAATGCCCCTCTCCTTCTTCCCCAAATCAACCAACGCAAAACAAAAGCAGCATCATCATCATCATCAAAACTGAACCCAGAACAGAATCAAAAGCAAAACAGAAGTAGAAGAATACCAATGAACTCAAAACTCAGAAAAATCATCATCATCAAAACTCAAAAAATTATCATCTGAACTCAAACAAACAACAATAAAAACAGCAAGAAATAGAACCAAAACAATAATAGAAGAACAACAACCCAGAACTCAAAATCATTGTCATCTTCAAAACTCAAAACCCAAAATCAGAAAAACGAAAACCCATAACTTAGAACTCAATCGATAATGGAATCAAAAGAACAATCAAGCAGAACCACCACCACCACCAGTATCATCATAGTCATCATCATCATCATCAGCAGAAAAATCAAACAACATGCACTTTAAACAATAATCAACAACCAGAAATTTCACAAAAAATCCAGTTTAGAAGAAGAAGAAGAAATGATGGTGCTGCTGGTGCAGGGCGGCAGGGAGGCAGGGCGGCGTGGCGGCGAGAAAGAAGAAGAAATGGTGGTGGTGCAGGGCGGCAGGGCGGCGGAGCGGTGGTGCAACGGCGGTAGTGCAGCGGCGGTCCCCCTTCTCTCCCCCCTCCTCCCCCTCCTCCCCTCCCCCTTTTCTGCGCCCCCCCCCCCCTTTCTGCGCCCCCCCTTTCTTTCTCTCCCCACTTCTCTGTATCCCTTTCTTTCTTCTGGTGGTGGTGCGGTGGTGTAGGTCGGCAGGGCTGTGGGGCGGTGGTGCGACGGCGGTGGTGCAGCGACGATCTCCCTTCTCTCTCCCCGCCTCCTCCCCCCTTCCTCCCCCCTCTTTTTATGCGCCCCCCTTCTGCGCCTCCCTTCCTTCTCGTATCCCTTTCTTTCTTCTTTTTTTATTTTATATTTATTTTATATTTATTTTATTTTATAATTTTTTTAATGAAGGATAATTTGGTAATAAAAAAAATAAAATTAGTAAAAAGCAAGGTTCGGAAAACTGGACCGGTCATCAAACCGTTCTAGTTACTGGTTTATTGGTTTATTGGTCCAACCGGTCTAACCAGTGGTTCAACCGAAAAAACTATTTTAAAATAAAATAATAAATAAATTATAAATAAACATCCTAAAATATAATTATAGTATAATATAAATATTAAAATAGTTTTCAAATTTAAAAAACTACATTTAATGTCATCAATCAAATTCATATAATCTTATTAATATACAAACTCAAGTTAAATAGTATAAAGAAATATCAAATATTAAATGTCAACATAAAGAGTTATCAATCATCAAAACCTCAAGATGTCTTCTGAGGCATCAATGTCTCCTCATCCAGCCCTTCCAATTTCTTCAGCTAAAGCCATATCAAAAGGAATGGTACGAGAAAATGAGGTAGTTAATAGATCATCAAATGAGAAGCTTTTTGCAAAGTGAAGATGAACATGCCAATGTAGAAGAATAAGTACACAGCTAAATTCCTATGCTGAATAAGAAGAATAAGTACACAACCAAATTGATAGAATCATAAAACTAAAATGAATAATATATAAATTAATTAATGGTTTTTGATTCCTTTGACTCTGAAGATGCAATGTAGTTTCTCTTTCATTCCATGAAGCTAAGAAGGAATAACATTCTGATCACTAAACAACTAGACTAGAATGTTCCATTAGCAAGAAAACATAGATAGAAACAGAATAGGATTACCCCAGATAACAAAATCAGTTTTTTTTCATCAACTTTGTGTGGAATCAAAAGAGAATCATGCAGAAGTATACAAGTTACACACCAGAAATAGTGAAAAGCAGCATAAGCAGTTTGAAGTAGGAGGAATTTTCAAATTCAAAAAGAATGAAAACCAGATAACCCCAATCATAAACACCATTATCAAATTAAATAAAAAATCAGCCAAAAATCACCTTGCAAATCAAAAACTCATTCTCTTGAACTCAATAATTACATCAGTTATCCAACTAAATAATTACAGAAGTTAAGAACAATTAAAAATGAAAAAAGATTCAACAGTTTTCAACCCAATTTTAATAAAACTCATCACAATGATTAACAACAACAAAAAGTACTGAAGCAACAGTGAATCAGTAACACGCAGTACAAATTTAAAATTTAAAAGTTATCAATTTAAAATTTATCATCAAATACAATCAGTGAGCAAAACCAATCAACCAAGCACTGACTGAGTATTCTGTTCTGATTCTGTGACTGGGAAGCAACAAATTCGGCAACAAATTCAAGTTACAGCAACAAATTTAACAAATCCAAGTAAAGTCCCGATTTACAGCAACATTTAGATTAGCAACAAGGCAAATTAGATTAGCAATTCAGCAACATGCAAGAATACAGGGAGAAGGGAAATTTGAAAAGAGAGAACAGGGAAGCGATGGTGCAGGGACTCACCAACGGTCGACGGCGAGTCGGCGACCACCCCACGGAAGGCGAAGAAGCAAGAGACAACCCCACGAGTTGCTTCTGCCGCCAGCGACGAGACAGACAAACCACGAGATGCCAGTGACTGAGACGAGACTCGAGTGAGACTGGGAGGCAGAATCGAGCAGCAACCAACACGCACAGCTCGAGCACTCACTGGCAGAGGTAGGCGCGAGCAGCCGAGCACAGAGGAGAACGGCGAGATGCGAGCACCCGACGTGTAGGATCCGGCGAGAGGCCCGAGAGCACGAAGACGGAAGTTCTTGAGTGCGATGGACGGAGGCAGCAGTCTCTCACTCCGACTTGGTGGAGACTAGGTTTGCTTTCTTTGGTGGAGGCTAGGGTTTGCTGAAGGAAGGAGTTGGAGAAGGGGGAATGGGAGATAACGCGTGCAAGTTTTTCTCTTTTAAGGAAGGAAGCGAGGTCGTTTTATGTAAACCGGCCGGGTTCCGGTCCGGTCCAACCTGCCGGTAACCGGCCGGTTCAGCGGTTCTTGAACGGTTTTTAATTTTGCGGTTTTGCATGCTGGACCGGACCGTTTTCCCTATCGGTTCCCGGTTTAACCGGTTCGACCGGCCGGTCCGGTCCGATTTTCAGAACATTGGTTAAAAGGACTATTTTAAAATAAACTGAAACTTTGGGAACCATTTTAGAGCGAAAAAAAGCTCGAAAACGAAATAAATTTTCAGCGGGACCAAAATCATACTTATTCCTATTAATTAATTGCTTAACTTATATAACAATAAAATATGTTAAATTTTCAATAATAATCATAATTGCCATTTATTGAAAATATAAATTGAAGGTTATAATTAATGTGTTTGTAAGTTTATAAGAAAAAATTAATTTTTTTTAGTATATATTAATTGCTTGATGATCCCACCAATACAATATATGTTTAACTAAATGTCTAAATTAATATAAGATTAAAATGAATTTTTAATAGAGTTTTAAACATAGTTGTAAGAATCGGACCGGCCGGTTCAACCGAAAAACCAGTAAACCGGACCCAGAATCGGTCCGGTTGAGTGATGTAACCGGATAAGGAATATAACCGTTTTGAACCGGGTTGAACCGGCCAGTTTTGATAAAAACTGGAAAACTGGCGGTTTCTGGTTAACCGACCGGTTCAGGAAATTTTTTTTTTATTCTTTTTCCAAAACGACGTCGTTTTGGTTTATTTTAAAAAAAAAAAAGCCCTACGGGCTACCACCCCCACGCCCCACCCGATCCCAGTTTGCAGTTCCAATTTCCCTCCCCTTTTGGCTATTCCCCCCAACCCTAACGGCGAAACGGCGAAACCCTACCAGCCCTCCGCCAGTCCGCCACCCTCACCTCACTCACCCAGCCCCCAGCCCGTCATCCTCTTTGTCTCACCGGCGGTCTGAGCTCTGAAGAAACCAACTCAACCAATTCAGCCCGTCATCCTCTCCGAACAGCAGACCCGCCACCCGCGAACTCGCCGGTCGGCCGTTGCGCGCAGTCGAACTCGCCATTCCAGCGCCGTCACCCTCGCCCAGTCGCCCTCCCCGTCGCCCTTCTACTCTAGTGCTACTGCTCTGTGACTCTGTCAACAGGTAAGCTCCACTACTCCAGTTCTGTAATCTGCTTCTGCTTTGTTCTGCACTTGAAGTTTAATGATTGTTGTGTGAAATACATTACACTCTGCTCTGTTCTGTTACTGTAAGTTCTGTTAAGCTGAATTTTCTTGTTGAATATGCTTGTTAAAATTTGAAACTGTTGAATACATTACACTTGAATATGCTTGTTGAATTTCCTTGTTGAATATGCTTGTTGAATTTTCTTGTAAATTTACTGTTGGATTAGGACATGAAATATGAAACGGTTGGCTGTTGCATTTTTCATGTTATGTAAATCAAATTTTTCATGTAAATCAATTTATGTTTTGTTGATTTGTACTGGAAATATGAAACTGTTGGATTATATGCTTGATTTGAATCTATGAAATATGAATTTGCTTGTCTTGCTGAATAGGGAATTTAACTATTTAAGAATTTAAGGTTGCTGTCTTGCTGAATAGGGAATAGGAACTAGGAAATTTAGGATTGCTATTGTTTTATAATTTTGCGGTTTTGCTACTCCATATTCTTTTAGAATGGCTTCTGCGAATACACCATCAGAAACACCATCTTCGCAAGAACAAGGATCAACTCCTGATGCATCAATCGGAACCCAAAAAAACAATAATCAGAACTAACGATATGTATTTTGAATTTATTAAGTTTATGACTATTTTTAGTATTTTATATTTTTTATTCATGTGAAACCGGTTGTATCGGTTCAACCAATGGTTTATCGGTTGAACCAATAAACCAGTGAACCAGTAACCTGACCGGTTTGATCACCGGTCCGGTTCTTACAATTATGATTTTAAAACTCTAAATAATAAAAGAGTATTGTAACAACCACCTGTAAATTTTTTAACTATTAGATCAAGCCCAAATATATTTTAGACACTTAGTTTTTTGTTTTAATTGTTTGGATCTTCAACAAGAGATCTGTAATTAGAGATATTATCCACGTAATGGCAGCTCTATTTTTGTGGTATGTTCATATTTTTTGTTATTGTTTTGTAAGTTTTAATATTTGGGTTATTTGACTTATTGTATACATTTTTTGTGCAGTGATTTGTGATTCTCTTTTACTCTATTTTAATTAGGGATAAGTATTATTTTGGTCCTTAACGTTAAGGGTTAGAATGAAAATCGTCCCCAATATAATTTTTAATTTAGAATCATCCTTAATATTTTATTTCGTATTAAAATCGTCCTTTTTAATAAAATTTTTAATTTTATTACAAAAATACTCCTATTCAAATAAATAAAAAATAAGTAAAATTAAAAAAAGAAGAAGAAAAGAACGCCAAGGGAGGGGAGAAAGGAAAAAGGGAAAGGGGGGAGGGAAGGAGGAAAAGGGGGAATGAGGGAGGGGGATGGATCCGGCGGCGAAGCTTGGAGCCGTCGTCGCCGTCAGAAAATCCAAAACACTCACATTATTCATCTTCAAATCCTTACACTTACCGAGCCCTTGCAAAGCTGCATCCTTTGACTGATTCAACGCCAACCCATTATCCCATTTCTCCCTGAACCGCTGGTACCCCACATTTGAGTCCCACCTCCTAAACGCTCCCACCAAATCGGTGAATGGCTCCAATGCGGCGGCGGCGGGAGTGAATCGAGCGCTTCTACTGGTGATGGTGGTGGTGGTGATGGGGGAGAGGGAAGAGAGGAAGTGGAAGACAAAGAAGAAGAGGAAGAAAATGAAGAGGAGCATGATGGAGATGGTGATGGTGATGTTGATGGGTTTGGGCGGCACCAGCAGCATGGTGTTAATGGTGTTACGTCTCTGCGTCGTCATCGGGCCTTGGAGGGAGACCACGCCGCTAAGCCGTCGCCGCCAATTCGCCCACGAGCTACCGTTGGGGAAGTAGAACAGCGAAGAGAGGAGATGCACGAGGAAGGAGAAAGGACGAAGCGTCAGTGGGTCTGCTTCGACTTCTGCATCTGCTTCTTCTTCTGCATCTGCTTCCGATTCTACTTTTGCATTTGCATCTGCTTCTTCTTTGGCTTCTTCTTCTGCTTCGGCTTCTGTATTTGCTTCTTCTTCTTCTGCATCTGCTTCTTCTTCTGCTATTGAATTTGCTATTTTTGCTATTAAATTTGCTATTTTTGCTGTTGAATTTGCTATTTTTGTTGTTTTTGCTGTTACATCTGAATTTTGCTTCTTTTTCTACATCTGTTAAATTTTGCTGTTGAATTTACTTCTTTTTCTGTATCTATTTTTTATTCTTCTATTTTTTATTTTGCTATTGAATTTGATGTTGTTGTTTCTGAATTTGAATGTGTTATTGTTAGTGTTCTTGAATCTGATTATTAGTATTTGATGAAAGTAAGGAAAGTGGTAGTGGTGAAGTAAGGGAGGTAGTGGTGATGGTAAAGGTGGTGGTGGTGGTGGTGGAGGATATTTTTGTCCATAAAAATTTAAAAGGACGATTTTAAAACGAAATAAAACGTTAAGGATGATTCTAAATAAAAAATTACATTGGAGACGATTTCGATTCTGACCTTCAACGGTAGGGACCAAAACAATACTTATTCCTTTTAACTATAATTTCACTATTTTCTTAATTTGAATAACTCATAATTTTTACTTCTCAGTTCTCACATTAAAAAAATTTTTCACACTAAAAATTTTGGTATATTATTATTACTGCTATTTATTTAAAAATGAATATTGTTGTTTCTCTAATTCTTACAAATAAAAAATTATGTGTTTTATTTCTATAAATAATAAATAATGTAAAAAAAATCACATATTTCTCTTGTTCATTTATCCTTATCTTGTTTAATTTACACAACCAACAAGATAAATATCAACTGCGGTTATTTATCTCATGTGCAAATAAAATAAATTTTTTTTTTATTATTTTTATTTACATTATAAATAAGATATAATACGAAATTAAAAATATAAATGTCTAAAAAATTACATATATGTATAATATAATATTTATCTTATTTGATTTGGATAAAATATTATATTAATCTTTAATATTTGAGTTAAGACATTTAAAACGTTTTATTTTATTTTCAAATATATAGTATTGTTCTATTTTAACCTTCTAGTCAAAATTAAATTTTTTTTTTTTAAAAATATATTTTCCTCCATTATGATTTTTTTTTAAATAGCGACAAAAATTATAATTATAGTGATCATGGTAGTTATTATACTAATTTGAGTATGAAATAACTAAATAAAAGAGAAAAAAAAAAGATAACAATAAAAAGAAAGAGTATTTTTGGAAGAACAAATTTTAATTTTAACCAAAAAATTAAAATAGAACAAAATAAAATATTTAGGATGAAAATAAGATGTTTTAAACATTAAAAAACAAAATTAAAACTTAGTTTAAATATTAGAGAATAAAACACTACTTTACTAAAAAAATTATTTTTGAATACGGTATTTCGACGAAAAAATGTATTTTTTGAAACTATTTAAAATTCTTAAAGACAAAATATTATATTTGAATTTATATTTAAAAGAATTTTCAAATTTTAAAAGAGATTTCAACTATTAAAAATAAGAAATTTTAATTTTTACTTATAACAAAGGAATTTTAATTTCCTCCATTCTCTACTTCATTTTAAAATGCATTTATAATAAGTAAAGTTCAAAACTAATAAATTATAAAATTAGCTACGTATTTTATGAATAAACATAATTTAAATATTTTTATAAGACAAAATATTTTAAAAATAAACTAATATAATTATCTCAACTAAAACTGATATTTTAAAATTTAAAAACTAATTATAATATTAAAATTCTCTTATATTTTATACACCAAATTAAAAAAAAAAGGTTTATTCAAGCACACCTAAGAAATTCAATGCTTCAAACTTTATTTATTACAAATAAATAACTCAAACATTAAATTTCAAGTTTTGTGAAACTAGAATTAGAAGTGATATGAGTCAAACCAAACTTAATTTCGACTCACGAAAATTAAGCTCTAATCAAGATCATTCATTAACAATTGAGTTTATTTATAAATTTCAAACTTTGGCTTACCAAAAAACTCACATATTTGTTCAAATAACATAATTATAATGTATAATTGGAAAGTTTTATGGTGCTAAAACTAAAATCCATCCTCACCTAATGAAATAAGATGTCATTCTCCTTGTGTTACGCGTGTCCTATAAAAGTAATTGTCCCAATAAAGTTATCACCCGCAAATGACATTTATTCTCGACGTACTTAGCCTTAAACTTAAAACTATCCGTAAACACATTAATGATTTATTAAAAGAAATGTATTTTATAATACTTTATATTATTTTAATTTATCTCTTTGTGGACCTGACTTTGGATTCTGATAAAACTTTCATGCAATTTAGGAGTGGATTATGTACAGTAAAATTATTAATCAGTTTAGCTTGGGTTTGAACAATAAATAAATAATGGAGCTCTATTACTAATAAGGAAAAAAAAAAGAAAGTTTATGGCCAATAATAAAAAAAAAAATCCAAAGAAGAAAAGTTTATGGTCAACAAATTTCTCCGATCATGTTATAAACTCATAATACTTAACCTAAATAAACAATATTTTTGCCTTCTTTAAAAAATTTAAATTAGAAGTTAACTAAATATAATAAAGGATATATCTTGTTATAGAAAAGAAATATATATATGGAAGAGTTTTAAGTGTATCGAAAATATCGGTATTTTAGTTGTTTTAACTATTAATCTTAATTATAAAAAATATATATAATATATGTTAATTAAAATCAACTGTTAAAATAACTAAAATATCAATATTCAGTACACTTAAAATTTTTCATATATATATATACTCACACACGTATCATAGTTTGGTATATCTATCATTTTTTTTGGTGATCCCACTATCATTTTTATTAATTACGTTTTGCAGAAGTTAAATCTTTTACTTTCATATAACACACAAAAACAAAAAACAAAATAACAAAAGAATTTGAGTGGCTTATTAGTATACTTATGTGATTATGTCCATGTTGTTGATTTTTTTGTGTGACTTTATGTCGATATTGATTATTTCTCTTATTACTCTTAAATAAAATTTACATTGATTACCAAAAAAAAATTACATTTTTTATATAAAATCGTCAAAATTTTCTAATTCAAAATATAAAAATGAATTTTGGGATAATATGTCTATCCATTTATAAAATAAATTCGACATAATTAGTTAAGTTTAGAATGAAACCGGTTTGATATTATTAGAGAATATTATAGATTTAATGTTAACAAGACAAAGAAGATTAATTTGTATAATAATTAATTAGACTAATTATTTATAATTTTAAAGATGAAAATTATTTATATATGTTCTTTTAAAAGAAACTATTTTAACTATAAATTCAATAATTAAATTAAATTACATCACTGTCTTTTGGAAAATGATAAAACAAAAATATCGACTAAAAAATAAAAGGCCAAAATATTAATTATAAGAACAATTGCATAACGATAACCTAACTACTATATATATCTCTTTTAATATTAATGGATACTCACACTTGAATACCTAATAAGTGGTGCTTCTAATAGTGATCTTCAGTGTATTGTGATATGTGGAGTTTAAGATCGCTCATAATTTATTAATAATAACAAAACATGAAAAAGAAATTTTTTTTTCTTATGGTGTTTGTTATAACATTTTAAAAATTAATTTTTAATTAATAAAAAAATTTAAATAGTTAATATTTAATTTAAAATATAAAAATGAATAAATTTTAAAATATTATAAAAGAAAAATTAAATTCAACATCAAATAATAAACACTAGAAAATTGATTTTTTTTCATTATTTGGTCTTGCATTTCTGAAAAGGATCACACATTTTTAAGTTTTTTTTTTCTTATTTTAGTAGCAGAGACCCATTTTTAATTAATTTATTTATTTATTGCTCAAACCCATTGTACACATCCACTTCTAAATTGTGGGAAAGTCTCGTTAGAATTCAAAACCAGGTCTACAAAAAAATTAAAATAATATAAAGTATTATAAAATATATTTCTTTAAATAAATCGTTAATATGTGTTTATGGTCAGTTTTAATTTTACAATTAAGTAATTTGAGGGACAAATGCTGTAATTTGTGGGTCCCGTCCTCCGGATTCCGTTTGTATTGGAGTCAACTGTGACCGTTATAATGAAACCGTCATTCCCATAGGACACGCGTAATCATAAAAGAGTGGACACGTTACTTCATTACGTGAAGATGAAATTGAGTTTCAGCACCATAGAATCTCCTTATATAATTTTATATAAATAAATTATAACATAATGAAAAAACTTCCATTTTTTCAATCCTCTATTATATATAAAAATTATGAGTTTGTGTGTATAATTATTGCGGTCATAAATTAAACGTATAAAACGCATAATATATGTATTAATATAAATAATTATAATCTATTATATATTACTAATTTTATAATCAAAATATGTTACATGTTATTTTTTTATTATAATTAAATCAATTTTTTTTAATTAAAGAGTTCTATCCTTCTTTCTCTCTTTTTTTTTTATTTTTCATTCTTTCACTATTCTATCTCTCTTATATATTATTATCATTGACTAATTATAAATTTAACAATCAAAATATACAATATGACATTCTCTAATTATAATTATAATTAAATTAAAGTTAAAATTAAAATTAAAATATTAAAATAAAAATATATCTATACTATATTATTAATTTAACAACTAAAATTATATATATTACTAATTTTATAAATATACCACATGCAGGGATAGAAACAGATCAGGTCAAGTCAGACTTTACTTTTAATAGGTTTGGTCTGTCATGTAGTTAATTAGCCTACAGTCTGCTATAGGCTCTTTATAAAGTACTAGACCTGACTTGGCCTGTTAAAAGACCTGATCTTTTCTTTTTTTTTTTACGAAATAAAAATATTATTTAAAAAAATTATTTTTTTAATATAAATATTTATATGTAATGTCATATTTAATATTATAAAAAATTTTAATCTTTTAAAGTATTTAAAATATACAAAAATATTTATAATAAAAATATAATAAATTTAAAATATCTCATAATTTTGTTAATAATAAAATATTATTTATATATTTAATTATATTTTAAAAGGTCCAGGCAGGCTTGACAGGCCAATAAGGCTAATTAGTGAGCCTGGGTCTGGCCTATTAATATATTAAGGCTTTTAAAACAGGTCAGGCCAAACACAGGCCAGGCTATAGGCCCCTGACAGGCGCCTGGCCTTTTTCCACCCCTAACAACATGTTACTCTTTTATTGCAATTGAAATTAAATCTTTTCCTCTAAAATTAAAGAGTTATCTCCTCCTCCTCTCTCCCTTTTTCTATCTTTCATTTTGTCTCTACTCTATCTCTCCTATATATCATTATCAATGGCTAACCACAACTTAGACAATTAAAATGTACATGACATTCTCTAATTGTAATTAAAATTAAATTAAAGTTGAAACTAAAATTAAAATATTAAAATTAAAATATAACTATATCATATTACTAATTTAACAACTAAAATGTGTCACATGACACTCATTCAAATTGAGATGAAATATTTTTATTTAAAATTAATAAATTTTCTTCCTCTATTTTCTTATCTACCTTGCTTTCTTTTGTCTATTTAACTATTTCTTTCTACCCTTGCCACTTTATATATAACTTATAATATATATTTTACATTTTATATTTTATATTGCTAATTTGACAAATCAAAATATGCCATGAAATATTCTTTCATTACAATTAAAATAAAATCTTTTTTTTTTAAATTGACAAACTCTCTCTTTCCTTCCAGGCTTCCTCGTCTTTATCTTTCTCTATTTTTTTTATTCTACAAAAAATAAAATTAATAAAATAATATAATTTAAATATATAAAGAAAAAATATTATTTTTAAATAGCAAACATAAAAAATAATCATTTTTATTTATACAACAGATTTAACACCAAATTAAATATAAAAGCATACACATTAAATTCTTTTAAATTTTAGAAATAAATGTTAAAATTAAGTATTAATAAAAAAATATTTTATAATATATAATATCAGAACAAAATCAACGTAATTTCAAAAGATTTATATTCCCGTAATAATATTATTACGGGCAAAAAACCTAATATGTATATAATTGAATTAACACAAAAACACAAACCAATGAGTTGAACTTACTCGACATATTTAATATATGAGCTTAACTACAAAATCGTGCTTGCATTACAAATTCACAAAATCATACTTCCATTACAAATTCATAAACTCAGCTTATGTTAACGGTTGCTTCTAGCCTTATGAAGAGAAATTTAAAGGTTATGATGTACACTTTGATTATCTACGTTAAAACTTTATCTTGTGCCCTTAATGAATACCATAAGACAACATAAAATTCTTAGAAAATTCAGAAACAAACGGAGCCTCGATTTCTCGGTTTCCTAAAACTGGGTTTTCGAGCTATTGAGGAGTACCTGCTCAGTTTCACACATCCATGCATTATTTAAACAAACTGCAAAACCTGTAATCACGGCTTAGAAAAGGAAAAGAAAGATCCAAAATGTCATGTTCATAGCTTTGGTTGAAAAGTCTCATGTATTCTCACAAGGGTTTGCTCTATGCACATGAACTACTTTAAGGAATTACATGGAAGAATTTCTGTAATTCACTAAAACAGACTACAGAGTTTGGCCCCCAATTTTTTTGGGTTTGGCTCATGTTTTTCAACCACAGCTGTCAACATTTTATGACGTGTGATTGTAATTTGGATACTCTAATAACAGAAATTTTTTGTTCTACAAAGACACTGATGACCTCATCGATCGTATCATCTTCCACCAGACAACTCAATGGCATCTTGGTTATTTATTGAATCTTCTCCCCACCCCAATCTTCTTTGCAGTCTCTCGTAATCCTGCCTCCGGTTGACCTCTACGTGTTGCCATTCCTCCCACCTTTCGGCCAGTCCTTCTCCGTCCAACATTCTCACGACCTCCGACATTGCTGGTCGGTCCTCTGGTGATGCTTGTGTGCAGAGTAATGCAACTTGAACAATCATTTCAACTTCTTCTATTTTGTAATTTTGTTTCAGGTTGCGATCAACAATAGCATCTAGTCTTTTCTCCCGTTCAAGTTTCTTAACCTTCAACATCACAAATATGGCAAAAACAGTAACCAAAAAGCACAAACAGAATTGCACAAGCTCCACGTCTCTTATTATTAGTTCACCATTCACCATTCACCATTCACCATTCATTATCAATTATCAATATGATCAAGGTGAGAAAGTATAAGGAACCAACTTTTCTTTTTTAATTATAAAAATTTTCATTTTTTGGAGGATTAGCATTTAGGATTTATAATTTAAAATTTAGAGTTAAGGATTTGACATAGGGTTTAGAATTTAAGATAAACAAAATAATCTTAAAAAAATTGGCTAATGTTGGCTGAAAAAAATTGGTTCCCTAGCTTTAGTCGATCAAGGTAAGGGCATTTGAAACCAAAACGTACACTTTAAACAATAAGTTATTATGGACAAAAGCAAACACTAACTTCCCCGGGGTTTAAAAAGACCATACTTAATACCCTTATATTCCTAAATTGTGTAATATATGAAACTGATCTCCACTACAAGCATAAGATTTGAGAGTGGTAGGTGTAAATATGATAGATAAAAGGGTGCTGAGTCTAATGTCACTTAACTTTAAGGGAGATCACTGTAATTTACCATATACAATCATACTCACAATGTGTATTGATAAAATAAAATGCCAAACCGGAAATCATCAAGGCATCGAAGCAAAGTTCAGAGCATGTTCCTACATTTAAAAAACAACCAGACACACATGGGGAGCAGACAAAAAGGTTAGGATAAAAGGAGGTTGTCTTACATGGTCAAGCAACAGCACATCGTCTTCCTCTTCCAAACGTGAAAAGTCAATTGCGCGTTGACCTGTAACGAGCTCTAGAAGCATTATTCCATATCCAAAGACATCAGTCTTTTCTGAAGATTTTCCAGTGGACAAGTATTCAGGAGCTATGTGGCCCATGGTCCCACGAACTTGAGTTGTCACATTAGTCCTTCGAACGTCAACTAACTTTGCTAAACCGAAGTCTCCTACAACTGCCTCGAAGTCTCCATCCAGTAATACATTAGCTGCCTTCACATCCCGATGGATAATCTTAGGATTGCATTGCTCATGAAGATATTCTAGGCCTCGGGCTGTTCCCAGAGCCACTTTTTTCCTCGTAGGCCAATCCAAAACAGACTCCCCAGGTTTAAGTTCTTCATAAAAAAATGACCCAAGTTTTAGAGCTAGCATAAACAACAATATACAGTTCTATGTTATCAATACAAATTTAAATTTGGCGGAGCAGGATACAGAATTATTTATGCTAACTAGTGGACATTTGAAATTGGGTAAGCCTACATTATGACAGTTCTATTGATTATATAGATCAACTTCATCTTTCTCTATCGTGTTTTATTTCCCTAAGCCTCTGTTATGATGATGATAATTATACTCTGGAATGTTAAATAGCTATAGGAATGAAACAAAATAAGGATGCAAAATGGAGGCAACTCTTCAACTATACGAAGAACCTGTGCAATCACAGTTATAAAAATAAATAAAAATATTACTCTCGCAAAGCCAATTTGATTTATAACTAGCAGGACTGCTCGTGCCATATAAGTTGATGGTTAAATACCTCGAAGACGATAGGCAACACTTAGGTTCTGCATGAAGGGATAGACTAATAGGCGCTCCGTTGGAGTCGTACAGAACCCAATCAGCCGTAACAAGTTCCTATGGACAGCTACACTTATCATCTCAACTTCACGCTGGAAAGCAGCATCTCCACCAGGACTTTCATAATCGGTTAACCTTTTAACAGCAATTTTTGTGCCATCGGGTAGAACACCTTTATAAACCTTCCCAAAGCCTCCCTGTCCTAAAACATTTCTCTCACTAAAGTTGTCTGTAGCTATTTGCAGTTCTCTCCAAGCAAATCTTTTCAGCTGACCAAATGCAATTCGCCCATCAACTTCACCTGAAAAAGCAAGGGAGATAGGTAATTTACATTAATTAATTTCATATTGTTATTACACTCTACATTAAAAGCTTCCAGTTTCCTGAATTCTCTTTTTCTTTCTATTTAAATTTTTCATCTCTTAAAAGATAACTTTTCCTCTTGTTCTTCTTTTCTATGTTGAAAACATCCTTGTATGAAAATTAACATAATATATATTATATAGCATTATTTCAACATGATTTCACAATGAAAGCAGTACTAGAAGGTTTAATCCGTAGATTATCGAGATTTAACCGAATCTTGCCCTAGTCGACCAAAATGTAGGAAAAGCTTAACAAAAAAAATTGCAAAGAGTATAAACAGAACTCGAACCTGCAACATCTACGTAAACATCACGCTTGTAGCTCTTGCGCCAGAAGAACAGTAGACCACCAAGACAAATAATAACAACTAAACCTAAAACTATTCCAACAATGATGCCAGTTTTCGGTTTATGCGATGAACCTGCTGAACAAAGGAAAACTAGTTTCAGAATACTGTGTGTAGCAGGGGTGGGTGAGGTAAATACTAAATAGCCTTCAAAAATAGAAAAGGATCAGCAAATATTTCAAACAAGTAACCTTGGTCTGCAATATCATAGGCACAAAGTTTATGATAATTCATGCCACAGTTCAACTTATTTCCAGTGAAACTGCAACATGGAACACAGAAACAAAGTGGAACTATTAAAAAGTTAAATTAATTCCGCTATTAACAAGCAAAAACAGTGCATGGATCGAAATTTGAATATACAAGAGTGGCCATTCCAACACAACACTCTCACTTCTCACAGCAGGAGCACCCTGACAGACGCAAATAATTCAAGGACAACGACAGAGGTGCCTTTTTACAAGTTTAATTTCTTGATTGCTATAATACAGAGTATCTTTCTTAAATTAACTAAAATGTCATCAATTTCCCTGCTCATTCAGTATGCCTATTTCATATGGCATCTTGTGTCGGATTCTTTTGGACATTGTGACTACCTATGATCTTTGAGTCAGGGAAAGAACGGTAGCTTTCAACTATGGTTTAAATGTCTCAAGTAACTGTTGATTACCATACATACTTGTATTTAGAAACATTGAATAAGCCTTCTGGAATCTGACCACTGAGATCATTTGAATCTAGAAGACTGCAAAACAGAAATTCAAAAAATCAATCAGATCATAAAGTGATACTGAAAGTTTTATGCCTGCATCTAAGAAAATATTACATACACATTGATCAGGCTTGGAAGATTGGCTAATGATTCAGGAATAGATCCGTTGAGGTTGTTTTGACTCAATGTTCTGATTGCAAGACAAAAAATAGATGCATTCAAAAAAGGTTAACAATGGAAAACAAATGCTATTAATCACTATATATCTGTAGAACTTGGAAACAGATTTCCATACTTACAAGAACTGAAGCTTTTTAAGGTTACCAAGGGAAGAGGGTATTTCACCGGTTAATCTGTTGTTTTGCAGATCCAATCTGACTAATCTTGTAAGGTTTCCTAATTCTTTTGGTATACCTCCAGTGATGCCATTCCCATTTAGAACACTATATGCATAGAATACAGACATAAGCCATTTGTTACATTTTAAATCTTGATTGTGAGGTTCATAGTAGGAGTAAATACTAAATACAGTTTGGAAAAGCAACAAATGACTTTTCAGAATATAACCAGATTACAATACAAAGATGCACATGCATGGCTCACATTAAAAGAAAATACATTTCTGGAAAAATATCAAATGACTATCCAAATCACCACACATCCACAGTCCCATAGAAACACATAGAGAGCAGGGGAGAAAGCAAGCAAAGGATGACACATGTGACACATATTTCTATATTCATTGTCTAAAATTTAATCCTGAGATAAACGTGCACCGAGAATTTACATGCTTTCACAGTTCAGATTATAATACTCATGCAAAAGACCAAGAAAGATACGACTAGCAAATAAAATGTGGGCAAGTGAAGGGAAGTAAAATTCAGTTGCAAAGTTTCTATAAAATTTTACCCATGTGTGAATATTTCATTTATAAAGACTTACAGAGTTTGAAGACCTTTTAATGCTCCTATTCTTGGTGTCAAGTATCCTGTAAATCCCATAAATGCTAGTGAACTGCAACAAACTAATTTATATAATTATCCAGCACATAAATATTCAATATATAAAAATGCGGCATGGATAATCTTACTGTAACAAAGACGTCCATTGACCTATTCCGCACATCAAATATTTAAAAGAAAATAATCGAGAGAGATTTGCGTTAAGAATATCTTACACTTGATAAATATTGCCACTTGGGTCACAGTAAACATTAGACCAAGTGCACGGGCTGACTTGGTCTCTATTCCAGTTAGTAAGCTGATTTTTTGAAGCATTCAATGATAACTTCAATGCATATAGGGCTTCCTCTGAAAGAACAGGATCATCATAATTCATACAGCTATTGCAACTAAATCTAGAAGTCATCAACACTTGCAACTTTCACAAAAACAAAAAGACAATTATATCTAAGATCCTTAGAATTTTTTATGTATATCCCATATACAAAATTAGCGGCTTCTTTTCAAATTTCTGAAACATGTTCTTCCTCAATAAGTAAATGACCAGAATTCCAAAGTTTTATAATCAACGAAAATGGTTATTCTACAATTGGCATAATGATCATTCATAGAAGACAAACGTCACATAAAGATTGCAAGCAGTTCAAACGAAACAAACACTCATAGAAAATAGCAATATTAGTCTTTGGGGTTTTTATGTCAAATGTGACTCAACTTCTCACTCTGAAATTCTCCCTATCCTCTATCACACTAGCGCAGCCAACTTCCTCCTAACCCTAAAAGCCGATTTTGATTCCAGTGGCAGAGGGAAATAAAAGTTAATATTGAATCTAATTTCTTATGAAACCTCAATTGTTATCCACATTAAAGCTGAAATCCGAAATTGGCCATGGAAACAAGAACAAAAGGAAACAAGATTATTACAATTTGACTTAAATGTTACATAGTTCCCATGCTTCTCAATATTTTTCTCGTAAGATGAATACAAGATTGTACCTTGTGAATTATTTTCAAGCTCTGAAGAACATAGTCTAGCCAATAGCAAAAACAACACTATGAAACCCATTTCTACTTGTATCATCCACTTGCACCATGTGCATGATAATCAATCAGCATAACGAACGACCTTCAACTCTGCAATGCAGAATATCAAACCATTAAGATGAAACAATTAAATTAAAACAATAAAGACAAACGCTACATAAAGATATGAACCAAAATGCCAAAGTCATGAACCTCCAAAAAAAAAAAAAAAACTCTTCATAATAGAGATGTCTTGCATGTATGCCTCATTTATATATATAATTTCTTCCTCCGTTTTCAAAAATAACCGTCAATATGAACAGAGCAAAAAATAAAAAATAAAAAAAATCAGTGTTTATTGCAAAAGAAAAAATCAGAGCAAAGAAAGGAATAAAAAATAAAAAACATATGACATATCTGCCAAAAGCATGAGTGAGAAAACTTAATACTAATAGATACGGTTAAAGAAGAAGAAGAAAGAGAAAACGAAACCCAGAATTGGAACTATGTAGAAGAGTCTTTAGTCATTACTCATTAGGTCATCAATAGAGTTGCGGTGAGTAGAAGACAAAATATGAAACATTGTCTCTTTTTTCTTTTTATTTCTTGTCATTTTTTGTGAGTGGAAGATAAAGAAGTAAAATAAATAATTGAGGAAAGAAATAAAGGAAGTAAATGTGTGGAAATGAGGTACGTACTAGCCTACTAGGTGAGAAAAGAGTGTTTTGAATGAACATTGAAGGAGAAGCAGAATACTGATTAGTTAATACTAAACTAACAGAGAGACAGCTTTTTTTTTATTGAGGCAGCTCATTTAGATGGCTAACTTTTTTTATATGGATTAAATATGTGTAATACACTGTTATTGTTTTTTTCTGGAATTATTTATTTTTTAAATTGATATTAATCAAATTGAATGGTTTAATTTATTTAAAAAAAATTATAAATTAGAGGGTTTGATTTTAATTTTTAAATTTTTTTATTTTTAAAAAAAAAATTAGAGAATTCAATTTTAATATTTAGAATTTAATTAATTCGTGTTCTAAGAACACATTTTAAAAATATAATAATATTTTTTTAATATTTTTTATGTATTTATTGTATTAAAATATAAAAAATTAATTTTTATAAAATATTTTTTTATGTAAGACACAAGTTAACAAAATTCTAATATAAAAAAACTTTTAATTTTTAAAACTTAAATCGGATGATTCAATTTCTTTTTAAAAAAATTAAACAACTTAAATTAGTAAATTCAATTTTTTGAACATTATACAACTAAATAAGAGATCAGAGACACCAATTTTTTTAAGAGAAAATTTAGAGGATTAATATTTTTACTAAAATTTGGCTAACATTTAACCAGTAAAAAAAAGTGAATAATCTCATACTATTAAAAATACTAATAATAACTAAATTGATGCCCACAAATCATAAAACTTATTATTCCTAACACTTCTTTTTCCTTTTTTTTTTTTTGGACTTGAACACTTCTTTTTCTCTAATTCCATAACATTGTCTCATCCTTTTGTTATACACACTGCATAGAAAAAATAATAAGCATAAAATATTTTATATCATCATTTAATTATATCTATTTGTTTAAATAATTATTTAGGTGTTTAATATAAAAATAATTAATTTTGTTTTTATAATTTAAAATAATTAAATATATATAAAATTATTTTAAATTCACAGTATGTTAAAATTAAATTCATTAATATTTCTTTAACCAATAATCAATTAATTTTTCTAAGTTTTCTTTATTTTTTAATTATATTATGTGTAAATTAAAAATTAACTATTAAATTAGTTATTTGTATAAAATACACATTAAAATATAAAATATATATTAAAAATAAATTAAATAATATATATATTTATGTATAAATATATAATAACTAATTTGATAGTTAGTTTTGTTTCTCATTAAATTATATCAAATTTTAAAGATTCACTCCTTTTATTTTATTTTATTTGTTTCTTTTAGATGTTTTTAACAAATAAATTAATTAAAAACTAAAGGAAAATGCATAAAATGTATGCAAAACTAAAAGATTCCAACATTAATAATAGTTGGATAGTGGAGTCTATCCATATCATTGTGTGCTAGGTAGAACAACTAACTTTAAGACTATGACCAATTAATTATTGGCCGATGTCTGTGTCTCTCACTGGTCGTTACTTGGACTTTATTGGATGACTAGTCCACTACCACTGCTAGCTTCTCGAACCTGCATTTCACAAAATAAAAATATATAAAAATTTCGTACTGAATTTATATTTTATAGGTCTTTATGAAAAGTAAAATATCATGCAAGTTTTTTAAAATAAAGAATATCAAACAAGTAATAATGATAGACAAATATATTCTTGAAAATTTGTAATATTGGACACAGTTCATCATGCTCAGTCTTTTATCCTATAAATTGAAACACCAAATCTTTGAAAAATTGCAGCGCTAAATACAATTCATATTCTTAGTCTTTTATCTCACTCTGTCAAACAACTATAAGTCTACTATTACAATTTTTCGGGAACTTTTTTTTTTTCCTTAGAAATCTATATATCTATCACAATTTTTCTTTTCAGAAACTTAATAATTATTTTTCTTAATGACCTATAAATTCGTCGTAAAATTCTTGCAAAACTTATAAGTCCTAATACTCTAGTTTTTATTTGTTTTCAAATTTAATTCGATTTCAATCGGGCTTTCTTTCTAACACGCACGCATACATTTTGCAGTAGAAAAGTTATGTAAAAGGTAAGACTTAAATACATACCTAACTTGTTCTACTTGTATTTGTATACTTGCATCCCTTGTGGATCGTATACAATGCGGGCTGCACTACTGCACTTCCTATATAAAACAAGGAGAAGACGTGTATGTAAGTGTCTTCCTTTACAAATGACAGATGAGAGATATTAAATAATAGGATAATTTATGTAAATAAATTATTACACTTTTAAAATTAAGCAAATATATTATTTCTAAAATAAAGATACAAATGCATTATTTCACGTATTTATATAAATTATTACTGGCAGTAGCGGTTTGTGAATACACAGAATTTGCTGCTGTCAGCTGTGGAATACAAGCAAATGTGGCAGCTCAGAAACCACTGTAGCCAGCCGCAATTTCTGCTTGTTTGGAGATTGTCATAAATCGCTACTGCCAATAACGGTTTATGTGCTTAGTAGTTCGTGTGTAAACCACTAGAGCCTATAGCAATTTACGTTTAGTATGTGTGAGCATTGCGGCTTACATAAACCGTGGAGGGGCCAAAGGTGGAAGAAGAGTGTTATTTCTCACAAATGGATGGTGAAGAAAGTTTTGTGGCTCTGGTCCACTACTCAGTAAAAATTCAAAAGAGCAAAAGGCATGGTATGAAATTCACGGATAGAGAACCGCTTAGTATTTTTATCCGATCTTCGATTACGTTGGTAGAGATTAAGCTCAGCATATTACGGAAGCTCGGTGCATGTGGGACGAAGTGGGTAAAAAAGTTGTTTTACAAGATTCCCATTGCTATTGTGTCAGCTGATGTGAGATATGAGACATTTGTGATAGGGTCGGATGAAGACCTGCAGGTCTTGTTTCACTGTCGGCATAATTTTCCGGATGTGAGAATACCTGAGCTGCTTGTGAAGTTGGAAGATGGTGTTGACAGCTTTGGGGCATCGGCACCGAATCCTCAGTCGACCACAGTCGGTGGTGCCTCAACATCGATGCCTGTGGTAGCAGCGGCAATTCTGATTCCTGAGCCCCAACGTGCTGTTCATGCTAATGTGCCTCCTGTTGTGCCTGATTTTGAATTTGAGGCCGGACCGGATCGAGTTGAGAATGGCTTGTGTGACCATGATTCGGATGAGGAGTCGGTCGATATTGAGGAGACAGTGACGATGATATTCCAAGCGGTACACCTACAGTCCATGGAGGTTTCAGTTCTAGAACACAAGAGTACCCTCCACACCTGCCGACCTTGAACTTGGAAGCCATCGGCATACACCAGAATGTAGAGGCAACCTTCGTGGGGCAGGGTATGTATGATGCGAATTCTTGGACGGAATTTCAGATTGGCCAATTGTTCGTTCTAGAGTAAAGAGAAAGTTGTGCTGAATGTAGAAAATTACAGCATTCGGCATGGAGTTGAGTACAGAATTATGGAGTCAGACAATCTTAAATTATTTAATAATTTTTAATTAATAATTTTATATAAAAATAATTGTATTTGAATTTTTATCCTATAACATATATCTCTCACTACAACATTTTTAAGCTATTGCAACATATACAGTAAACAACACTTAAAAAGTATTGTCTAAACTTATCAAAAGCAACATTTAATGTTTGTTGCAATAAAATAATGTTATGGCAACATTTTTGTAATCAACACGTTATAAGCGTTATCTTTTATCAATTAAAGAACATGTAAAAAACGTTACTTCAACAAATTACACTTGCAACACTTATAATATTCACATATTACACTTTATGGGAGTTACTTTAAAATCTTTCATAAACTTCCCTTCATAAGTGTTGTCTAAAACATGTAAATGTATTTTTCACTTAAATTTTAACCTTTCCTCCAAATATAACAATAGAAATTACTTTTTCCCTCCTTAGTTAAGAAAATAAAAAAGCAAACGATTCAAACAGTGAATACATCAGTTTTCATTCATTCATCATTTTTGTGTTTATAACATATCAATTAGAAACAAAATTCTATGAGGAACCCTAATAACCCCAACCCCAACCCTATCATCATCTTTTGAATTTCCCTAAATCGATGCTATTTACGGTTCCTTCTCTACTCGTGCTGAATCATTCCCTCTCTCTTCGCGCTCCTCTATACAACAACCTCTCTACTCGCGGTTCGTGGTGTGTGTTCTTTCAATTGATGACTCCGTTGTTGAATCTCCGATGCCAGTGGGTGAAAGAGCTCAACGGCGAGTCCGATTTAGAAGCGTAGTCTCACCGAACGGTTACATCTCCATATGCGGCTTCAGTTTTCTTCTCTCCGGTACTTTGCGATTCTCTCTCTCTCTCTCTCTCACACACACACACACACACTTACACTCCTCTTTGCGTTGTCGTTTAATGCGTTTATGGATGCTAACATGATGTCGTTTTGAGGCAGAGAAAATGTGATGCTGTTTACACGTACACTTACACTCCTTTCTCCGCCGTGTCTTGACGGTTGTGGTTAATTTCTTCTTCACTCGCAGCATTGTCAATCTCAAAACTGAGGTCCTTGTTACTTACAGTTTTCTGGTTATATTTAAATTGAAATTCAGTGAAACTTATGCATAGTAGTATGATTAACGAAAGAGAGACGATAATAAAAACCAGAGGTGCTGGCTCTGAACTGCAATGCACTGAATTATTAGTTAGAAATACTTTTTTAAGGTCAATTTGTATTGCCTTGTAACAGGAATTTAACTAATGAATTTTTATTTTTTCCAAGGGACTCAGAAACCAGCATTTATAGAAAGAGAGAGGGAATATCGATTTTTGGCTGTAAGTAGCTTTTTTTTCTTATTTAATCTGGTGACAAAATCTAACTTGTAAAATGTTCAATTATAATTTGATATAATTTGTCCTCTTCAGGTCTTTCCTGAATCACTAGATGAGGAGCTCTCTGTCAATCCAGCAGTATGTGACTCAAACTTTAAATTTTAGTAATCTTTTATTATCTTAAGTAACAATGGTTGCTATTTATAATGCTAAAATTAAATATTCGATGCTAATATTTTATTTATGGTTTTGATGAGAAGTTACTGCTTAATTATTTCTAGTCTTATAAAATCACTGCAGTATTTTATTGTTATAATATATTCTTGTGGTAGAAATAGATAGCCAACCAGCAGAAGCCTTCACAAAATTATGTGAATTTTTGGCTTGTTATTCAATTATTATTGGTGAAATTTCAATTTGGGGAATTTAATATTGGATTCATCTCAGTATTAAGATTCAATTCTAGAGTTGAACACAAATGAAAAAGAGTTGCAGACCTAGAAAATCCTTAAACACGACAAAAAATTGTTGAAGTTTCAAATTAGGAACTCATCTCGTAGAAATAGCTCAAATCAAAAGAATTCAATGTCTTAAGAAATATTCCAAATGAGAACCTGTACAATTTGCTTCAATTATTTTTAAGGTTTGTGCACAATGCACAAGTTCAAAAGTAAAATCAAAGAAAGAATAAACATGGGAATATATATATAATTGGTGCTGTTAGCTATATTCTCTATCTCTGTATTCATGAGTTAATGATTTCATTAGTTGCTAATGTAAGTATGTAAGAAGTGAATTAGTGGCTTAAAAGTGAATATTTATAATTGATACTAAGATTCTTTTTTCACCAAATAAGTATAGAGAGTTAATTTGTTATTGTAAATTTATCTTAATTTTTGGAAGTTTTAAGATTCAAAATTGAAATTTAAAATTTAGGATTAAAAGTTGATTAATACTAATTAAAAAAGTTGGCTCCCATACTAACTTAAATTTTTAGGTTTTAATGCTCTTCCTAATTTCTAGTATAAGCATTGTTTTACTTCACTAGTGTTACCATATAGGGTACTCTAAGACAGACAGAAAATTCGAATTGTCTTTTTCTTGGTATGTTTCCTTCAAAGTATATGATTATTATCAATGCTTCTTACACACAGGCAATCAAGGCAATTGATTAAGTTAATTAATAATGTGTTTGTGGTTCAAACTCGAGCTTTTATGTCTTGTTTCATGCATAACACTTCCGGTGCTAATGCATTATGGAACTTTTTGTCTGGAATTTTATTTTTGGGGGATCATTTGGTGTGCTTTATAATCTTGGACCATATTTTGATTAGTCTCAAACTTTTACAAAGAATCAATACAACATCTGCTTCAGTTTGGTGCATTTCCATAACTCTTGAATTGGGGAACGCTAAGGAGACCTCTCTAGTCTTTTATGCTTTTAAGATTAAGAAGCTCCCTACTCACTTACATATTGCATCATATAATGACTTGAGGAACCTAGGGAAGACGTTGAAATTTGAAAATAAGGTAATATTAATAATATGCATCTTATATATATCAGAAGATTAATGATAATTGGCAAGTCTTTCAATTATTGAGACCTTGTTATTATCTTTGCCTAAGTGTTCTGATTTCTTTACTTTCAGCTGAATTATGATTAACACATGACCATGACTCAAAATCTATTTGGTTACCCACCAAGTGTTTGCCAAAAGTCCTCCATGAACAGAGGAAAACAAAGGTGCTTTATTATTAACTTCCATCTATTTGACTCAAATTATCTCCCTTAGAGTCCTCCATGAACAGAGGAAAACAAAGGTGCTGAAGAGGAAGCCAAAAACTATGTTAAAATCCCTGACCTTCTCATTCCCTTAGAGTCCTGCCATAGTTCAAAGAATAATCCTTTTTCTTTCTTTTCTTCATTTTCCCAGAACATGCAAATGCAAGTTATTGATGAAATGTTGCAATCTTTTATACCTCTCAGACCTCGCTCTAAGCCTAAAATAGCCCTTTCCTTCTTGCTAACTTATACCCTCCAAAGTTCTCATCCGCTTCCAATTGCACTTGCTGTCCTACAACGGACTCTGCATTCTGGCTGCTTTCCAGTTCCTCAGACACATGTTCTCCTCACTTCTGCTTGGTTGGTGGTTTCCAATTCTCTTTAATACTGACGATATTTAATTTTCCTTTTCAGGATTCCATTTCTTTAGAGAGAATAACTATGGAATCCAGTTTGTGTTTTATTTTATCTATGTAAACTTACAAATTGCCTTCGCATTTCTGGTGGCTACCCTGTTTTTGAATGTTAAGACTGCTACAGGTTTGATCAAATTCGTTTCTGAAATTGTAGAGTCTATAATTATTTATACATGCTTTCAAAATTTAATTTCTTTTATTCATATCTGATTAATGGCCTGTGTTTTTCATAATTGCAGTTACAGCATATATAGTTGTCTTTGGAACTGGACTGGTAGCTACCTTTCTTTTCCCAGATTTGATGAAGAATGATCTATTTCCAAGTAAGTTAAATGGCTGAAAATCAGGATATTGTAGTAAAGAATCTTTCTTTGACTGCCAAATTGGGATGCTGTGGCTAATTTATTTTTGACGTTGATAAACATGGTTGATTAATAACAACAATAACAATTTTCATTAGAGTTACTGGCTTACCTTTCTTTTCTCATGAATAAATCTTACTAATGGTGGAAAATGTTGTTCAATGGTTAGACTTAGATACCCTGCTTTGGATCTAATCCTGTGGGAACAAGGAAATTTTGGTTTTCCAATATAGATATTCTTCTCCACTCTTGTCATGTTGTTAGCTCATTAACAATGTGATCTTCCTACGAATTGTAAATATGGATGAAAAGTATGAGCTATAGGCTTATAGTTTGTAATAAGTATGAAATTATTCAGTGGCTCTTTGATCTCAGCAATCCATTCTCACTTTGTTTTACAAAAAAGTGGGATCTTCTACCATGATTACTCGAGATTTATGAATCACCTATGGGAACCACTGGGGGAGTGTTGGTTAATGAGAGCACCCTTTTAATAGATCTCTTATGGTTCTAGACAAACTCAAGTTTTCAAAATGAAGCCTAATAGTAAGGCAAAGCCTCAAGCATTATTGCCTCAAAGTCTCTTTGGATTCTTGCCAAAAGCGGTGCCATTCCCACCTTCAGGTCCTTCAAGGAACCACAATGGCATTGAATTACATAGCTCATTACTTGGGAAAGGGAAACCATAGTGCGTGGGGTTTATTTCTTTGGAAAATGTTTGCAAGTTTTGGTTCATTTTCTTTCAATTCTCCTTTGTCTTCCAATATATCAGCTCGCAAACATATATCCTCAGATTTAAAGCCAATGCATGTATATGGTGTCTTTGAGAGATGCCTTGAGACCACAATTTAATTTGTAGGTAGCTAGCTTCACCTATGTGATAAAATCTCTTTGTATGTGCATGAAATTAAGATTCAGCTTGCAACTCATCATAATGTTAATGCAAATACACGTTTTTGTTTGTACAATTTTTTTTTTAATGATGAAACTTTATTATATAATATCATCATGTATTCAAGTGAGAAGAATTAAATATATAATGAAAAAATTGAAAGAAAAATAATTTAACATGATAAGATCTAAACTCTATGGTTTCTCACATTATTATAGTTGAAATGAATCGATCAATTACGTGAGATAATACCATTTTTTCTTTATTTCCTCTGTTTATGAAACATAAGTCGCATTGCTAACAATATCATCGAAGCTTGCATTTTTTGCATTGATTGTGTGTTTGAATATATTTCTTGCATTTCAAGGGAATCCTTTCGTCCTATAGCTTGGCCACATTAGGAGTTTTTTAGACCTATTTATTGCTTTTATATCTATAGTATTTAATATCATAAAGAAATTTTTATTATAATTTTTCAATTTTAATGATAAGTTGCTTATTTTTTGTTGTGTATTATTTGCAGATTTAGCATATGGGACAAGTCAAGCATGGATATAAAATATGCAAGTAGATTGACATCTTTTTGATAAATATTAATTATTATTTTGTTATGACAATTATTGTTAGACAAGAATTTTATTATTTTGTTGAGAATTATTGATGAACATGTATTTGAAATACTAATTGAACTTTTTAATATCTATTTTAATTAGAATTTTATTATTAGTTATTTTGTCTCTTATAATTTTTTTTCTATTGTGCACAAATTTATTTGTTAATTAAAATAATTACACATGTATGAACTAAAAAATTTATTGTAAATTTTATTTTTTTGTATTTTTATTACACAAAATAATTTTTATTTTTATCAAAAGGGCAACCCTTTTATTAGTTACATATTTTGAATATTAGACAACACTTGTATGGTTGCATATCCAAAAGAAAAAGCAACACTTGAATAGGTTGTATATTCAAAAGAAAAGGCAACACTTGTATATGTTGCATATCCAAAAGAAAAGGCAATACTTTAAAGGGTTGCATATTCAAAACTAATGGGCAACACTTCAAAGGATTGCAAATTCCAACTTATAAGCAACACGTAAAAGAGTTGCATTTTATTGTAAATAGGCAACACTTTTTAGTAGTGACCAAAATACCAGAGAAGAGACAACACTACAAAAGTGTTGTCTCAAACACACTTTTGAAGTGTTGTTGTTTTTCAACCAAAGGCAACACTTACCAAGTGTTGGTTTCAAAAGCGTTGCTTTTGAAACAAAAAAGTGTTGCCTTGATCTAAGGCAACGGCTGCATATGCAACGCCGCCCAAAAACGTTGCCTTAGGTCCAAAAGTGTTGCCATAGATCAAAAGCAACATTTTAATAACTTTTAGGCAACACTTTTTAAATGTTGCCTCAACCTGAAAATGTTGTAGTGTCTAATATTAGCACTAACATTCTTCCAAATTTTGCATCATTATTTAAATATTAATAAATAGTAAACTTTCCCATGTATTTTTTAAATTAAAGTAGAATTAATTTTAAAATGAAATAATTTTACACGTATATCTAATTATATAATGTTATATTAATAAAAATAATTTTATTTTTTATAGTAATATCGTGAATAATTATCCAAAAAATATGATTAGACGATTATATAAACAAAAATATTTGACAATAAAAAAATTTTAGCCAAAAATAATTAAACTTTTTTATTTAATATTAATTAATTATTGTTAGAATAAAATAAATATTAAATAAAATAAATTTATATTTTTTTTATCTTTTTAATATTATTGATATATAAAATATTTTATATTATCAATATACTAAAACTAAATTTATTAAAATATTCGATAAATATTGAGAAACATTTTGGCATGAAATAATTAAACTTCACTAAAAAATATATTGATATAATTTTTTGTACCAAAATTTCTGCTACTAACAAAACATATGGAAGCAGAAGATTTGGGAAATGGATTAATGGGAGCAAAGGTTTGAAGATGCATAGGATAAAAGTTAAGAAAACAAAAGAAAGGAAAAAATATAATTTTTAAAAAATTTGTGTAGGTACAATTTGTAAATATTTTAAGAAGAGTAATTGGTTAGGGGTGAGTACGGGTCGGTTTAATTTGGGTTCATGGTAAAATTAGAACCGAATTGATTAAAATACAATTGGTTTGGTTTAATTTGAATTTGTATTTTTTTGTACATGTGTCCGAACCAAACCAAACAGATTAAGAACGGATTGGTTCAGTTCGAGTAATTGGATACTCGATGATTTTGAAATTTATAAAAAAAACTAAATTTTTATCTTAAAAATTCAACAAGTACAATAAACATGTAACATCAATAGAAATAATCCAAACATGTTAAACACTAAATTCCAAACATATTAATAGTAAATAATCTTTGTCTAATGAAAAAATTATATATTTTTTATTTTTTTATTTAATTAATATAGGATCGGGTTCACGGATTGATTCGAATTCCATACCCTCAGAATCGATATCCGAACCAATCACTAACAAAAATTATCAGTTTGATTCGGGTTGAACTCGATTACCTGTTGATTCTAAAACCAATTTAATTAGTTCGGTTTGAATTCAGACAGGTAATCGAATACTCGTTATCCGTGCTCACCCTTATTACTGGTGTTTTTTCGCTAGAGAGTAGAGAGGACTATCGAATGGTTGGCTGGCTAAACAGATAGTACTCTTATGCAATGCACCAATAATTTAATAAAAAAAATTAATAAAAATTTATCATATGTAATGCACATATTTTTTTTCTAAATATAATAAAGAAAACTTCATTCTTCACTTAATCATTTCTATTCTTCATCAAAGAAATTTTCTAAAACAAATTGCCCATTTAAAAATTGAACTAATGCTAAAAAAATAAATAAGAGAAAAAACAAGAGGTGACATTCTATAGTTGTTTTCTAGGGTATTGCCAGAGTATATTATAGATTTATAGTAATGGTCTAAACTTTAAAGACATGGTCAACACTAAGTATTTTGACCATCAGAACAAAATAAGATTGAGATTAATGTGTAAATATATATGACTTTTCTCTAAGTACCAACAAATTATTTGTACATAATACTATCAAGTTTACTATAGTCTACTTTTTCTTAGAAATTGGCTAATATATCAATCTTGTATTATTATATTAATTAAAATATTTAAATTTGAAGAACAAAAATTTACAAATGAAAATGTCATTCTAGAGCCCCTTGGCCTCAATCAGTCTCATCCTATGATTGGCAGACAGACAATGAGAAATTGGCAAAGTTGGGATTCTATAAGTATCTATCTTTGATTATTTTATTTCCCTATTTGTTATAGCGTGGTGCTTGGACACATATACGTAAGCTTTTTAATTTTATTATGGAGAAGGTAATAGTATAGGACAGTAACATAGAAAAGCAGCGTATTTTATAGATGTGTAATGTTAGGGAGCTATAAATCGAATGGTAGAATGTTTTTAGAAAAATCGAACAATTCTATTTTTGTTTTATTAAAAAAAAACTTTTTTATACAACACGAACGGTTTAATTTGCTTATTCTAAAATTTAAAATTTTTTTCTTACAAACCAGACCATCCAATTTGACCATAATATTTTCTTTCCAAAACAACTCATATGGTCCCACTTGTTAAGGCACAAGTCAAAAAAGACTACTTCCACATCTTGGTCTAGTATTACTATACCCCGATAACACAACACATCACATGCATCCCCCCATAACCAAAAAAATGAGCCCACATATGTATAGCTTAATTGAATTCAGTTGTTTTTCTAGGAAAAGCCTCACCAAACCTTGAAAAAACTGTCTTTTGGATGTGTTTGAAAAGACAAAGAAAAATTATGTAAAATTATTTATAAATTAATTATTATATTTGAAATATACCATTGTTAAAATTGATTTGACTTAATTTTAATAATCTGTATTTTTCTTGTTTCATTATGTTATTATTTCTTTCACTTCCATATAAAAATTTACAAAATAAAAAAAAATTACTAAGAAAAAGAAAAGAGCACATGCAAAACAAATTAAAAAAAATAGAGTAAAGTATCATTTTTGTCCCCAACGTTTGGGGTAAGTCCTATTTGTGTCCCTAACGTTTAAATCGTCCTATTTGTATCCTTAACGTTTATAAAAGTGATTCAATGTTATCCTACTATCAATTATACTAACAAATCAAATTATATTTTTCAATTATTCTCACTTGGATGTATTCATTCTCAATTAGGTCTCACTTGGATGTGTTCGATTTTAATATTATACCCACTATTTGTGTTTAGATTCAATTATGTCTCTAAAAAAGTGAATTATGTAAATGTTGTAGGAATTAGTTTTAACTTTTGATGAGTTATTTTTCAAAGTGGATTATCGATTTTATCCCAGACATTTATATTCTAACTTAAAGAAGAGATTTTTAAAACTCAAATTAAAGCGTTTATGATGTGTAATTAACGGTAGGATAACATTGAATCACTTTTACAAACGTTATGGATATAAATAGGACGATTTAAACGTTAGGGACACAAATAGGATTTACCCCAAACGTTGGGGACAAAAATGATACTTTAGTCAAAAAAATAAAAGCAAATAGAAAACAAAAACCATTGAAAACTAGTTTAACAGATGAAGGGATAAAGAAGGAAAATTGTCGTCGTTTTGATAGTTTATTTGTGTGGTGATGATCAATATCATAGAGTAGTCTAGTAGCGAAAACGATGACCAGAGCTACATATATTTGAGTATGTAATGTGATGGTCATAGCCTTTCGAGGCACGATGATCTTCCAATGCAATATCAGATGTAGGTTTATTGCTTTGCAACATTTGGTTAGTTTATGTCTATCATGAGAGCACAAGTTTATTGCTTGGTTTGATGAGACATAAATATTAAATGAAAAATAGATATAAGATTATGTTTGGTTGATATATGAATTCAGACAGAGATACAAAAATATAGATATAAAAGATATAAATATAATGACATATAATTTTTTCGATTTATTTAGTAACTACATACACAAACAAAACAATAAAATGTAAATACCAATATTGTCTTTAGTATTGTGAAACCACCACTATCATTATCACATTCTCTGTCATTACTAACACCACTTTTCTACCACCATTTATAATTCTTAAACTAATTAACAAATGTAATTAGACAAAATATTATCATCAAATCTAATAAATATTAATTAAAATTTAAATGAATAAAAAAATAAATAAATAATAAAAAAATAGAAAATCCAAATGCAACAGACATAGTAAAAATAGATCTGGAGGTAGAAGAAAGTAATCGTAGAAAAGAAAGGCAAATTCAGAGAAAGAGAAGAAGAAAATAGATCCGAAAGCTAGCAACGTCAAAAAGGATGACAATTGCGACTTGAAGCAGAGACAATAACGGATCTAAAAATAAGAGCAGATACAATCGTGAATAGTGATGATGACAACAATAGCTACGACGAAGGATCTTAATTTAAAAGAATGAGAGACAGAAGAAATGAGGCTCTGAAAATGAAGAACTGTGAGGGAATGAAATAGAAGGAAGGACAGAGGATAAAGTTATCACAAGGTAAGAAGGACAGGTGACGGTGGAACAGATCATAAAAAGAAAAAGGTAAGAAGGAATAAGGGAATTAGGGTTAAAGTTACCACAAGAATAAAATTAGAATTTAATAAAAAATGAAGGGACAAAAGTGAAAAATTTTGTATTTTAAGAGTTATGTCTTAGTGTCTTAGGATAAAGGAGAGACACTAAAGATACATATTTTGTGTGCACTTGTGTATTACCGTGTGATGAGCGGATAATTTGTACGCTTTTTGGCATTGTTTTTAGTATGTTTTTAGTATATTTGGTTTAGTTTTTAGTATATTTTTATTAGTTTTTAGTTAAAATTCACTTTTCTGGACTTTACTATGAGTTTGTGTGTTTTTCTGTTATTTCAGGTATTTTCTGGCTGAAATTGAGGGACCTGAGCAAAAATCTGATTCAGAGACTGAAAAGGACTGCAGATGCTGTTGGATTCTGACCTCCCTGCACTCGAAGTGGATTTTCTGGAGCTACAGAAGCCCAATTGGCGCGCTCTCAACGGCATTGGAAAGTAGACATCCTGGGCTTTCCAGCAATATATGATAGTTCATACTTTGCCCAAGATTTGATGGCCCAAACCGGCGTTCAAAGTCACCTTCAGAAATTCCAGCGTTAAACGCCGGAACTGGCACCAAAGTGGGAGTTAAACGCCCAAACTGGCACAAAAGCTGGCGTTTAACTCCAAGAAGAGTCTCTACACGAAAATGCTTCATTGCTCAGCCCAAGCACACACCAAGTGGGCCCGGAAGTGGATTTTTATGTCATTTACTCATCTTTGTAAACCTTAGGCCACTAGTTTTCTATAAGTAGGACCTTTTACTATTGTATTTTCATTTTTGGACATCTAGTTCTTAGATCAGATCTTGGTTTTTCTGGTTCCCTCTCTGGGACCGAAGCCAATGATCACTTTTGTTCTTATATATTTTCAATGGTGGAGTTTCTACACACCATAGATTAAGGTGTGGAGCTCTGCTGTACCTCGAAGTATTAATGCAATTACTATTGTTCTTCTATTCAATTCCGCTTGTTCTTGTTCTAAGATATCACTTGTTCTTCAACTTGATGAATGTGATGATCCGTGACACTCATCATCATTCTCACCTATGAACGTGTGCCTGACAACCACCTCCGTTCTACCTTAGATTGGGTGAATATCTCTTGGATTCCTGATACACGATGCATGGTTGATCGCCTGACAACCGAGCCAGCCATTCCGTGAGATCAGAGTCTTCGTGGTATAGGCTAGAACTGATGGCGGCATTCAAGAGAATCCGGAAGGTCTAACCTTGTCTGTGGTATTCTGAGTAGGATTCAATGATTGAATGACTGTGACGTGCTTCAAACTCCTGAAGGCGGGGCGTTAGTGACAGACGCAAAAGAATCACTGGATTCTATTCCGGCCTGATCGAGAACCGACAGATGGATAGCCGTGCCGTGACAGAGTGCGTTGAACATTTCCACTGAGAGGATGGGAGGTAGCCACTGACAACGGTGAAACCCTTGCATAAGCTTGCCATGGAAAGGAGTAAGAAGGATTGGATGAAGACAGTAGGAAAGCAGAGAGACGGAAGGGACACAGCATCTTCATGCGCTTATCTGAAATTCCCACCAATGAATTACATAAGTATCTCTATCTTTATCTTTATGTTTTATTCGTATATCACCATATCCATTTGAGTTTGCCTGACTAAGATTTACAAGGTGACCATAGCTTGCTTCATACCAACAATCTCCGTGGGATCGACCCTTACTCGCGTAAGGTTTATTACTTGGACGACCCAGTGCACTTGCTGGTTAGTTGTGCGGAGTTGTGATAAAGAGTTGAGATTGCAATGAGCGTACCATGTTGATGGCGCCATTGATGATCACAATTTCGTGCACCAAGTTTTTGGCGCCGTTGCCGGGGATTGTTTCGTGTATGGACAACTGACGGTTCATCTTGTTGCTTAGATTAGGTATTTTTCAGAATTCTTAAGAATGAGTTCTAGAGTTTCATGATGATCTGTTGAAATCTGGCTGGCTGAGAAGCCATGTCTAATCTTATTGGATCGAGGTTTCAACTGATCATCACAAGAGCTTATTGATCTCTATCAATCTTGCTATTGGAGCAATGATCTGCTAAGGCTTGGCTGGCCATTGGCCATGTCTAGTGTTTTGGACCGAAGCTTTCTTTGAAAGCTTGGCTGGCTGTGAAGCCATGTCTAATTCCTGGACCGGAGTCTTAGACTAGCATTGCAATGATTCCTGGAATCCAAATTAAGAATTCTGAAGCCTTTATTTTCTATTTCCATATAATTTTCGAAAAATCCAAAAAAAAAATTTCAAAATCATAAAAACCAAAAATATTTTATGTTTCGTGTTTAAGTCTATTGTCTAATTTTAAGTTTGGTGTCTTGCATGCATTGTTTATTTGATCTTGGTTCTATTTTCAAGTCAATAGTACAGGGAACTGAAGATTCAGAACATGCAGCAGAGGAATTACACAGAAAAAGCTGGGCGTTCAAAACGCCCAGTGAAGAAGGACAGACTGGCGTTTAAACGCCAGCCAGGGTGCCTGGTTGGGCGTTTAACGCCCAAAAAGGTAGTGCATTGGGCGTTAAACGCCAGAATGTGCACCATTCTGGGCGTTTAACGCCAGGATGGCACAAGGGGGAGGATTTTGTTTTCAAATCAATTTTTTTTCAAGTTTTCAAAGTTTTTCAAAATCAAATCTTTTTCAAATCATATCTTTTCAATCAAATGTTTTCAAAATCAATTTCTTTCCTTTTTCAAAGATACTTGCTAACAATTAATGATTTGATTGAACATTTCAAGTGTGTTGCCTTTTCTGTTGAGAAATGTTTAATGTTTGAATCATATCTTTTCTTGTTAGGCAAGTCATTAATTTTTAAAATCAAATCTTTTTAAAATTGTTTTCAAATCATATCTTCTCAATCATATCTTTTTAATCACATCTTTTTCAAAACAGTTTTCAATCATATCTTTTTTATTTCTAATTTCAAAATTTTTTTCAAAAATTACTTGATCCCTTTCTCACTCTTGATTTTCGAAAATCAAATTAAAGTTTTTCAAAATGCTTTTAAAATCTTTTTAACTTAATTTTCGAAAAAGCTCTTCCCCTCTTCTCACATCCTTCTATTTATGGAGTACCACTCTTCCTCAATGCACAGTTCGAACTCTATCTGACTAAGTTCGAATTCTTCTCCTTCTTCCTTCTATTTTTCTTCTTCTCTGACACCTCAAGGAATCTCTATACTGTGACATAGAGGATTCCATATTTTCTTGTTCTCTTCTCTTTCATATGAGCAGGAACAAAGACAAAGGCATTCTTGTTGAAGCTGATCCTGAACCTGAAAGGACCTTGAAGCGAAAGCTAAGAGAAGCTAAGGCACAACTCTCTGCAGAGGACCTAACAGAAATCTTCAAAGAAGAAAAACACATGGCAGCCGAAAACAACAACAATGCCAACAATGCAAGGAAGGTGCTTGGTGACTTTACTGCACCTACTCCCGACTTCTATGGGAGAAGCATCTCTATCCCTGCCATTGGAGCAAACAACTTTGAGCTTAAGCCTCAATTAGTTTCTCTAATGCAACAGAATTGCAAGTTCCATGGACTTCCACTGGAAGATCCTCATCAGTTCTTAGCTGAATACTTGCAAATCTGTGACACTGTCAAGACTAATGGGGTTGACCCTGAGGTCTACAGACTTATGCTATTCCCTTTTGCTGTAAGAGACAGAGCTAGGACATGGTTGGACTCACAACCTAAAGAAAGCCTAGACTCATGATAAAAGCTAGTCAATGCCTTCTTGGCAAAGTTCTTTCCACCTCAAAAATTGAGTAAGCTTAGAGTGGAAGTCCAAACCTTCAGACAGAAGGAAGGAGAATCCCTCTATGAAGCTTGGGAAAGATACAAACAATTGATCAGAAAATGTCCTTCTGACATGCTTTCTGAATGGAGCATCATAGGTATTTTCTATGATGGTCTCTCTGAACTATCCAAGATGTCTTTGGATAGCTCTGCTGGAGGATCTCTTCATCTGAAGAAGACGCCTACAGAAGCTCAAGAACTAATTGAAATGGTTGCAAATAACCAATTCATGTACACTTCTGAAAGGAATCCTGTGAACAATGGGACAAATCAGAAGAAAGGAGTTCTTGAGATTGATACTCTGAAACCATTCTGGCTCAGAACAAGATATTGACTCAACAAGTCAATTTGATTTCTCAAAGTCTGTCTGGAATGCAAAATGCACCAAGCAGTACTAAGGATGCTTCATCTGAAGAAGAAGCCTATGATCCTGAGAACCCTTCAATGGAAGAGGTGAATTACCTAGGAGAACCCTATGGAAACACCTATAATTCTTCATGGAGAAATCATCCAAATTTCTCATGGAAGGATCAACAGAGACCTCAACAAGGTTTCAACAACAATAATGGTGGAAGAAACAGGTTTAGCAATGGCAAGCCTTTTCCATCATCTTCTCAGCAACAGACAGAGAATTCTAAGCAGAACAACTCTGACTTAGCAACCATGGTCTCTGATCTAATCAAAACCACTCAAAGTTTCATGACTGAAACAAGGTCCTCCATTAGGAATTTGGAGGCACAAGTGGGACAGCTGAGCAAGAAAATTACTAAACTCCCTCCTAGTACTCTTCCAAGCAATACAGAAGAAAATCCAAAAGGAGAGTGCAAGGCCATCAACATGGCCGAATTTGGAGAGGAAGGAGAGGAAGTGAACGCCACTGAGGAAGACCTCAATGGGCATGCACTAGCCTCCAATGAGTTCCCTAATAAGGAACCATGGGAATCTGAGGCTCAAAATGAGACCATAGAGATTCCATTGGACTTACTTCTGCCATTCATGAGCTTTGATGAGTATTCCTCCTCTGAAGAGGATGAGTATGTCACTGAAGAGCAAGTTGCTAAATACCTTGGAGCAATCATGAAGCTAAATGACAAGTTATTTGGAAATGAGACTTGGGAGAACGAACCTCCTTTGCTCACCAAAGAATTGGATGACTTGTCTAGGCAGAAATTACCTCAAAAGAGGCAGGACCCTGGGAAGTTCTCCATACCTTGTACCATAGGCACATTGACCTTCAAGAAGGCTCTGTGTGACTTAGGGTCAAGTGTAAACCTCATGCCTCTCTCTGTAATGGAGAAGCTAGGGATCTTTGAGGTACAAGCTGCAAGAATCTCACTAGAGATGGCAGACAATTCAAGAAAATGAGCTTATGGACTTGTAGAGGATGTTCTGGTAAAGATTAAAGACCATTACATCCCTGCTGATTTCATAGTCCTAGAGACTGGGAAGTGCATGGATGAATCTATCATTCTTGGCAGACCCTTCCTAGCCACAGCAAAGGCTGTGATTGATGTTGATGGAGGTGAACTGATCATTCAAGTGAATGAAGAATCCTTTGTGTTTAAGGCTCAAGGATATCCCTCTGTCACCATGGAGAGGAAGCATGAAGAGCTTCTCTCAAATCAGAGTCAAACAGAGCCCCCACAGTCAAACTTTAAGTTTGGTGTTGGGAGGACACAACCAAACTCTAAGTTTGGTGTTGAACCCCCACACTCAAACTCTAAGTTTGGTGTTGGGAGGTTCCAACATTGCTCTGAGAAAATGTGAGGCTCCATGAGAGCCCTCTGTCAAGCTACTGACATTAAAGAAGCGCTTGTTGGGAGGCAACCCAATGTTATATTTTATATATTTTCCTTGTTATTTTATTTATTTTGTAGGTTGATGATCATGAGAAGTCACAAAATCAATTGAAAAAGCAAAAACAGAATGAAAAACAGGAAGAAAAAATAGCACACCCTGGAGGAAGAACTACTGGCGTTTAAACGCCAGTAAGGCTAGTAGGTGGGCGTTTAACGCCAGTCTGGCACCATTCTGGGGTTTAACGCCAGAAAGGGGCACCAGACTGGCGTTAAACGCCAGAGAAAAGGGCAGAACTGGCGTTAAACGCCAGAAATGGGCACCAGCCCGGCGTTTAACGCCAGAATTGGCTAAAAATGCAATTTTACATGCCATTTGGTGCAGGGATGACTTTTCCTTGACACCTTAGGATCTGGGACCCACAGGATCTCTTCTTCACCAATCACCTCAACACCTCTTCCCCAAAAACCCCTTCACCTATCAAATCCCATCTTTCTCTTCACCACTCACATCCACCTTCATAAAACCCCACCTACCTCACCCTTCAAATTCAAACCACTTTCCCTCCCAAACTCACCCTCCCATAGCCGAAAACCCTTCCCCCACTCCTATATATACCCATCTTCACTCCTTCATTTTCCCACAAGCTAAACACCACTTCTTCCCCTTTCTGGCCGAACACTAAGCCATTCCTTCTTTCTCATTTCTTCTTCTTCTACTCTCTTCTTTCTTCTTTTGCTCGAGGACGAGCAAACCTTTTAAGTTGGTGTGGTAAAAGCAGTGCTTTTTGTTTTTCCATAACCATTTATGGCATTCAAGGCCGGAGAAACCTCTAGAAAGAGGAAAGGGAAGGCAAAAGCTTCCACCTCCGAGTCATGGGGGATGGAGAGATTCATCTCAAGGGTGCATCAAGACCACTTCTATGAAGTTGTGGCCTTGAAGAAGGTGATCCCCGAGGTCCCTTTTTCACTCAAAAAGATGTGAATATCCGAAGATCCGAAGAGGTTGGGAAGTTCTTACCAACCCCATTCAACAAGTCGGAATCTTAATGGTTCAAGAGTCTATGCCAATGCATGGATCACCAAGAACCATGATCAAAGTGTGAACCCGGATCCAAAGAATTGGCTTACTATGGTTCGGGGAAAATACTTGGATTTTAGTCCGGAAAATGTAAGGTTGGCATTCAACTTGCCTATGATGCAAGGAGATGAACATCCTTACACTAGAAGGGTCAACTTTGATCAAAGGTTGGACCAAGTCCTCACTGACATTTGTGAAGAGGGCGCCCAATGGAAGAGAGATTCAAGAGGGAAGCCGGTTCAACTAAGAAGGCATGACCTCAAGTCCGTGGCTAGAGGATGGTTGGAGTTTATCCAACGCTCAATCATTCCCACTAGCAACCGGTCCGAAGTTATACTAGACCGGGCCATCATGATTCATAGCATCATGATTGGAGAAGAAGTGGAAGTTCATGAGGTTATAGCCCAAGAACTCTATAAGGTGGCGGACAAGTCCTCCACCTTGGCAGGTTAGCCTTTCTCACCTCATTTGTCACCTCTGTTATTCAGTTGGAGTTGACATAGAAGGAGACACCCCCATTGATGAGGACAAGCCCATCACTAAGAAAAGGATGGAGCAAACAAGAGACCCCTCTCATCATGAGATCCCTGAGATGCCTCAAGGGATGCACTTTCCTCCACAAGACTATTGGGAGCAACTGAACTCCCTAGGAGAATTGAGTTCCAACATGGGACAACTAAGGGTGGAGCACCAAGAACATTCCATCCTCCTCCATGAAATTAGAGAAGATCAAAGAATCATGAGAGGAGCAACAAAGACAAGGAAGAGACATTGAGGAGCTCAAGCACTCCATAAGATCTTCAAGAGGAAGAACAAGCGCCATCACTAAGGTGGACCCGTTCTTTAATCTCCTTGTTCTTTATTTCTTGTTTTTCGAATTCTCATGCTTATGTTATCCTTGTTTGTGTCTTATGATCATTAGTGTCTTAAGTGTCTATGCCTTAAAGTTATGAATGTCCTATGAATCCATCACCTTTCTTAAATAAAAAAATTGTTCTTATTGAAAAAGAAAAAGAATTGCAGAATTTGAATTTTATAACAGTTTAATTTTTGATGTGGTTGGCAACACTTTTGTTTTCTGAATGCATGCTTAAACAGTGCATAGTCTTTTGAATTTGTGATTCATGAATGTTGGCTCAAGAAAGAATGATGAAAAAGGAGACATGTTACTGAGGATCTGAAAATCATAAAAAAAAAATGATTCTTGAAGCAAGAAAAAGCAGTGAATACAAAAAAAAGGAGAAAGAGAAAGACAAAAAAAAAAAAAAGAGAAGAAAAAGAAAGAAAAAGAAAGAAATAAAGTTGTGATCCAAGGCAAAAGAGTGTGCTTAAGAACCCTGGACACCTCTAATTGGGGACTTTAGCAAAGCTGAGTCACAATTGAAAAGGTTCACCAATTATGTGTCTGTGGCATGTATGTATCCGGTGGTAATACTGGAAGACAGAGTGCTTTGGGCCACAGCCAAGACTCAATAAGTAGCTTTCAAGAATCACTATACTTAGCTAGGAGAATCAATAACACTATCTGGATTCTGAGTTCCTAAAGAAGCCAATCATTTGAGTTTCAAAGGATAGAGTGAGATGCCAAAATGTTCAGAGGCAAAAAGCTAAAAGCCCCGCTCATCTAATTAATACTGATCTTATATATGTTTTTGGAATTCATTGCATATTCTCTTCTTTTTATCTTATTTGATTTTCAGTTGCTTGAGGACAAGCAACAATTTAAGTTTGGTGTTGTGATGAGCGGATAATTTGTACGCTTTTTGGCATTGTTTTTAGTATGTTTTTAGTATATTTGGTTTAGTTTTTAGTATATTTTTATTAGTTTTTAGTTAAAATTCACTTTTCTGGACTTTACTATGAGTTTGTGTGTTTTTCTGTGATTTCAGGTATTTTCTGGCTGAAATTGAGGGACCTGAGCAAAAATCTGATTCAGAGACTGAAAAGGACTGCAGATGCTGTTGGATTCTGACCTCCCTGCACTCGAAGTGGATTTTCTGGAGCTACAGAAGCCCAATTGGCGCGCTCTCAACGGCATTGGAAAGTAGACATCCTGGGCTTTCCAGCAATATATGATAATCCATACTTTCCCAAGATTTGATGGCCCAAACCAGTGTTCAAAGTCACCTTCAGAAATTCCAGCGTTAAACGCTGGAACTGGCACCAAAGTGGGAGTTAAACGCCCAAACTGGCACAAAAGCTGGCGTTTAACTCCAAGAAGAGTCTCTACACAAAATGCTTCATTGCTCAGCCCCAAGCACACACAAGTGGGCCCCGGAGTGGATTTTTATGTCCTTTACTCCTCTTTTGTAAACCTTAGGCCACTAGTTTTCTATAAGTAGGACCTTTTACTATTGTATTTCATTTTGGACATCTAGTTCTTAGATCGGATCTTGGTTTTTCTGGTTCCCTCTCTGGGACCGAAGCCAATGATCACTTTTGTCTTATGTATTTTCAACGGTGGAGTTCTACACACCATAGATTAAGGTGTGGAGCTCTGCTGTACCTCGAAGTATTAATGCAATTACTATTGTTCTTCTATTCAATTCCGCTTGTTCTTGTTCTAAGATATCACTTGTTCTTAACTTGATGAATGTGATGATCCGTGACACTCATCATTCTCACCTATGAACGTGTGCCTGACAAACCACCTCCGTTCTACCTTAGAGTCTTCGTGGTATAGGCTAGAACTGATGGCGGCATTCAAGAGAATCCGGAAGGTCTAACCTTGTCTGTGGTATTCTGAGTAGGATTCAATGATTGAATGACTGTGACGTGCTTCAAACTCCTGAAGGCGGGGCGTTAGTGACAGACGCAAAGAATCACTGGATTCTATTCCGGCCTGATCGAGAACCGACAGATGGATAGCCGTGCCGTGACAGGGTGCGTTGAACATTTCCACTGAGAGGATGGGAGTAGCCACTGACAACGGTGAAACCCTTGCATAAGCTTGCCATGGAAAGGAGTAAGAAGGATTGGATGAAGACAGTAGGAAAGCAGAGAGACGGAAGGGACAGCTTCATGCGCTTACTGAAATTCCCACCAATGAATTACATAAGTATCTCTATCTTTATCTTTATGTTTTATTCGTATATCACCATATCCATTTGAGTTGCCTGACTAAGATTTACAAGGTGACCATAGCTTGCTTCATACCAACAATCTCCGTGGGATCGACCCTTACTCGCGTAAGGTTTATTACTTGGACGACCCAGTGCACTTGCTGGTTAGTTGTGCGGAGTTGTGATAAAGAGTTGAGATTGCAATGAGCGTACCATGTTGATGGCGCCATTGATGATCACAATTTCGTGCACCACCGTGTCTATAAAAAATTTGTGTCTTATGAACTAAACGACAGACATGTGCCACAGTATCTATGTCTTGATGAACATGTATCACAAAATAAATGCTGCATAATAGCACACAAAGATACAAAATTTGTGTCTTGCACTGAAAGATAGAACACTAATTCAAAGATATGGATTACAATTTTTTTTAGCAATAATTTTTTTAACTATTTTCCATACTAAATTCTTAAACTTGAAATTACTTTTGTCATAATTCTAAATATGTTCTTCTTCTTTTTCTATATCTCTCATTTATTACCATTTTCTTCTCTTTCCTTCCTTCCACCCTAACTATCATCATCTCTCTTCCTCCATCTTTACAACCCAGATCATTGTTGTCTCTCCTTCTTCTTTCATCCTAATCTTCACTACCTCGGTGCCTCTACCATCTCCACCATCATTATTGTTGTTTTCATTTGTTACAATTGTACCTTTGTGTCCGCTGTCTCTCTTTCCTATCTACGTTTTGCACATTGTCATCTTTTTCTTCACTTTTCTTTACTCCATCTTTGTCTTTGACTTTCTTATCCCTACTTTCATGTCTGCCTCGACAAGATTTATTATTGACACCTCTGCTTCGCCACCGCTTTTATCTTTGTTTTTACTCTATATCTATTGCAACCTCTACTTCATGTCACGTTTGTCTTTGTCTTTGGCACCATGATCTTTTAAATTCACATTTCTCTTTCTTCCTCTGTCAAATTGACTACATCTTTTTTCCATGTCATTGTCTTTTTTTGTCTCTATTTCTTTTCCATGTCAATCATTTTTCTTTGTCTTTCTTCCTTGTTGTCGTCTTTATTGGGTCATCTATTTTTTCTTCTTCGATTTTTTTATTTTGATTGATAATTTTTAGTGATCTTATGTTTTTTGTTGTTGGATTTGGATTGAAATGAATAAGAAATGCATGTGTTGTGAATGGAAACTAAGGCATGAATGTGTGTGAAAAGAAGTAATGGGTGGTTAGAATGCATTTTTGTAGGTTGATTGATATAGGTTGAGTTGGGTACTTAAACTAATCAAAAATTCAATTCCTTAGTCCACTTAGCCATATATTCATCTTACCTTTACCCCAACCCAATTACAACCTTCTAAAGACCTCATGATACTTGCATACATGCATCAAATACTTGTTGATTGTTAGATGAAAGGCAAATCGTTGAAAGCATGATTAGAGGAGACTTGAGTGAATTGACTATAAACACCGAGCGATTAGAGTATATACACACCTAGTGAGCGTTCGATAACTCAATTCTATGTCTCCACCTCTGTTGTCATGTATTCTTGCAAGTTGCTTCATTTTGATGAGTTGAATAAATTCTTTAGATTTTGATTGCATTGAATTAATTCTTTACTTAGCCCTATATGTCTATACTCTTCTTTGGAAATTTGATTGTTTGTTTTCACCAAATCAATAGGAACTATAGATAGATAGATAGGTATAGATAGTATATAGTATACTTGCATGCATATAGATAGTTGCATTCAATAAGTTGTTACCCCTTTGATCATTCTCCTTTGTTTGGTTTAGCATGAGGACATGCTATTGTTTAAGTGTGTGAGAATTAATGAGTCCATATTTGACGATATATTTTGGCTTAATTTGAATAAATTTCATCACATAAACTCACACTTATTCACTTAAATAGCATACTTTTGTGTTTTATCCCTAAGTTGAACCTAAATGTGAAAACATACATTTTTGTGCTTAAATTGAGCAATTTAATCTCACTTTTATTCCATTCGATGCCGTGATATGTTTGTGAGTGATTTCAGGTCCTAGAGACAAGAATGGATAGGCAAAAGTAGAAAGAAGTATGTACAAAGGGAGAACACATGAAGAAAACAAAGGAGAAGCACACAGTCAAATGTGCATACACATAAGAAGGAAATCAGTATGTGTGCATGCGCACAACCCTCTGTGCGTACGCACAAGTGAAAATTCAGCAAGTGTGCGTACGGATACATCTGTGCGTATGCACAGGTCCCTGCACGTTGATTCATTAATAAAGCACGTGGCTCACGATTTTGGTGCTCTTTTGGCCAAATTTTGGAAGGCTTAAGCTAGTTTTGAAGTGCTATATCAAGGGACATCATTCACATATGAAAAAAAAAAAGCTTTCATTAGAACTTAGACATAAGCTTTACATTCGGTTTTAGTTAGTTTTCATTAGTAGTAGGAAGCTTCCATAGAAGTAGGAGTAGTGTAGAATTTCTCTCTTAGAATTTATGTAGTTTTCATTGTAGCATTTTATAGCAAGCTTTGATCTTGGATTTTCACTCATCTTTTGTAAGTACTCTTTAATTTCTCTTCAATTACATCATCTTTACTCTTATTTTCTTTTGGTTCAAGTACTTTTTTAATATTTACAATTTTAAGTTCTTGAAGTTTTGATTGATGTATTTAATGTTTTATGATTTATATTGCTTGTTTGGATGTTTATTGTTGATATTGTGAATAGTTGGTTATAGTTTTCTATTTTCCTTTGTAATTTCTCATGTTTTGTTTTTATGCCCACAAGGTGTTTGTAAAAATGCCAATTATGAGTTTTGAGTAGATTTTCACACCTTGGCTAGGAAAATGAGTTCCTAGGATACTAGAGTCATGATGTCTGACATTTAGTGACAACTCTTGGGTAGCTAGTTGACTCTTGTTTCCATTGACGCTAGTTTTTTACCAATTAATTTGGTAAATTAGCTAGGACTTATGGATTAAGGTCAATTATGCTTGCTTGACTTACTCCTCGATGTTAGGTGTAGACAAAGTGAGATTGACTCATCATAGTTGCCATAGTTGTGGTTATGACGATGATAGAATTTCTTGGATCCTCACTCCCAAGTCAAGGCTCTTTATGCATTTATAGCATTTTCACTAGTTTTGACCTTGTTTCCTTTTTTACTTGCATTAATTTCCTTTTTGATCATTTCTTAGTTCTTTTAATCTTTTGTTCTTTGATTGAAAACCCCTTTATCCTCACAACTAAAAGTGTGACACTTCAATTTCATTCCGAGGGAGAACGGCCCGAGATTTAATTACTCTCGGTTTAATGTTTGAATTTGAAAACTAAACTTTGATGTTCAGAGTTAGTTGTTGATTTGGCTATACTTGCAACGAAGTGATTCTATTTTGTGAAAACCTAGATCAACACTAAATCTTCACATCACTCTTCTCTGAGTAAGAGGAAGAAAGAGAGTGTGATGTAAGTGCCTGTTGTCCAGTCACAATCTCGAATGGACTCTTCCCTGTGGACTCACTCCTTTGAAGATTGTATCAGAACTGGGCAACGTCTAAGAGTTTTGTCCAGTCCTTCTGATTAGCACTTACAAAATGCTTCAAGTAACACTCGAGTAAATCATTCACTCTTTCCATATGCCCATCAGTTTGAGGATGGAAGCTTGTTGAGAAATGAAACTCCGACCCATGGAGTTTGAATAGCACTGTCCATAGTTGTCCTGTGAAGCGTGGATCTCGATCACTAATGATTCTCTTAGGAAATCCCCAGTACTTACCACATTCTTAAAGAATAGTTGTGCTGCTTCCTCTGCAGAGCAGTCAGTAGGGGCAGGTATAAATGTAACATATTTCGAGAATAGATCCACTATTACAATGATAGATCCAAATTCCTCAGACTTTGGTAAGGCAAAGATGAAATCTAGAGAGACACTTTTTCACGGTTGCTCTGGCAGAGGCAGAGGTTTTAACAAACCACTTGGTGTCTTGTTTTCAATCTTATCTTATTGGCATATGAGACAAGTCTTCACATATCTCTCCACTTCATTTCTCATTTGAGGTCAATAATAGAAAGATTCAATGAGCGCCAAGGTCCTTCGTTGTCCTTGATGACCAACCCACTTAGTGTCGTGACATTCCTTCACTAACTTTCTCCTTATATTTTTCCACTTAGGAATGTATAGTCTTCTCTCCCTGGTGTAGAGAATGTCGTCTTCTAGCCAAAATATTTTGGTTTTACCTTCTTTAGACAACTCCAATAACTTCTTGGCCAATAAATCATGTTGCAACCCTATTTGATGGTATACACAATATCTCCTTCGCCCATAAAAATGGCTGCCAACTCAGCCTTACAGCTCAGCACATCTACTACCACATTAGTCTTATCTGACTTGTATTCAAATTTAAAATCAAACTCAACTAAGAAATCTTGCCACCTAGCTTGTTTGGGGCTTAACTTCTTCTGAGTTTAGAAGTAGCTTGTAAGCACACTATCTGTCTTGACGATGAAGGGTAAACCAAACAAGTAGTGGTACCAAGTTCTCAAACAATGCACCACTACAGTCATCTCCTTCTCTTGGACGGTGTATCGCCTCTCTGTATCATTCAAATTGCGACTCTTAAAGGCAATGGGATGTCCTTTTTGCATAAGAACTCTTCCAATAGCGTAGTCAAAAGTATCAGTGTAGACTTCAAACACCTTTGAGTAGCCGAATAATGCTAGTACTGGTCCTTCTGTGATAGCAGCCTTCAATTCATCAAAGGCCTTTTAACATTCCTTGGACCATTCCCAAGATTGATTCTTCTTGAGAAGATTGGTTAATGGTGAAGCCTTGGCGGAGTATCCCTTTATAAACCTCTGATAGTAGTTAGCCAACCCAAGAAATGATCTCAATTTAGATACTTTATTTGGTAGCTCCCATTCTTTAATAGCCTTCACCTTCTCTTGATCCATGGAGAGAGTTTCACTTTTATGATGTGTCCTAAGAAGCGGACTTCATCCCTTGCAAATGAATACTTTTCTTTCTTCACATTTAGGTTATTCTCTCGCAAGACTTTGTTAAGTGCACGATAGTCGATGCATAGTCTCAACGAACCATCATGCTTCCTTTGGAATAGGACTGGTGTGCTATAGGGTTTCTTGATGAATCCAGCATCTATCAAATTCTTGAGTTATTTTTTTAACTCTTCAATTTCTGGTGGTGCCATCCTATAAGGTGCTGAGGCAAACAACTTTGCTCCTGACTCCAATTTAATCTTGTGGTCCACCTTCCTCCTTGGTGGTAGTTGTTTTGGAAACTCGAAAGGCATCACATTCTTAATTCTTCAAGGACTTCTTTGATTTCGGAAGAAACATCTTCTCTTTTAGATGTTGACTCTTTTTGTAATAGAGCTAAATATGTAATCTCTCCCTTCTTAAATCCTTTCTTGAGTTGCATAGCAGAGAGCATAGGTGGTCATCTATCTGTAGAGACTGTAGGGATCATGCATGGAGACCCTTTCTCTATGATGCATACTATGTCGTAGTATGACATCGATATTATATTTGCCTTTCTTTGCAAGTCGAGTCTGATGATCATCTTGAAATCATCCATGGGTGCTACTAAAAAATCCACAAGACCCTTCCAAGAACCAAGAGTCATCTCTTCCTCTTTTGTTACTCCCTTAAATGGTTCACCCTTGGTATTCATGAGTTTGAACCAGCCAGTCTTTTCGGTGATATTCAATCCAAGTCTCTTTGCTTCATCAGGCGTGATGAAATTGTATATAACACCGGTGTCGATCATAGTCATGACGGATTTTTCATTGATAAAGACTTTGACATATATCAAGTCTTTCTTTTCTACAGGACTTACCTCTTTGCCATTCACACCATTCATGAGTTGGACAGATCCAACACACTTAGTCACTTACGATTGAGCCTCTCGTTCTTCAGCAATAGACGCCAGAGTCCCTAGCTTAAGACAGTCCTTCTTTTGGTGTGGTCTCTTACACACGAAGCATCTTTCTTTGGGCACGAAAACTTTCTTCTTTTCCTCGTATTTTTTCTTTGAAGACTACTTTCCTTCTTTCTTGGTTGAAAAACTTTTTTCCTTGTCTCCCCCACCCTTAGTGAAACTAGGTTTGGAGGAAGACTTGGGTTTAGAGTCTCCCCGATAATACTCGGTAAGCGATTTGGCCACTACGATGGCCTCTCGACATTCTTAACATTTCTCCTTTGTAATTCTTGCTTTGTCCAAGGTTGGAGTCTATTAATGAAGAAGAACAACACATCCTCTGATGCTAAGTTAGGAATTTGAAGCGTGAGAGTAGTGAACTCCTTTACGTAGTCGCTAATCGTACTCTTGTGCTTTAACTTCTTTCTTGCTTCATAGACTACATTCTCAGGAAAGAATTATCTTTTCAACTCTCTTTTGAATTATTTCCATGTGGGTATGTTACAAGTACCCTTCTCCATATCTACACATTTTCTCCTCCACCATAAAGTAACATTATCAGAAGGGTTTTGCTACTGTGTAGAAGAAAGATTCCTTCTACATGTATAAAAGCTACGTGTCTTGTTTAAGAATTTGACAGTTGTTCAATATAAAAATGTGCGTTAGATTAGCAACTTTACGAAAATTCTAGAAAACTGTGATTACAAGAATGGTAGGTCGATATATTTTTTTAATCAATCTATAATGAAGCTTGTAAAGAGTGCTAATGACTAAAATTAAGAAATAATTTTTTATGCAAAATTATTTAATAAATTTAACATAGTGAATCATAAAAGTATTTTATAATCGCATGTTAATGAAAATTTATTTTCACACGTAGTACACAAATCTAAAAATTTTAAGTTATTTGCAAACATAGAATATATCATAAAAAAAATTTTTTTTAAATATATAATATATAGAACTAAATTATTATATTAATAATATACCAAACCTTTCACCTCCATATTATGTATTTTATAGATTATATAATAATTATTTAATTAATTAAAAATAAAAGACCAAAATTGAATTCAAATAATAAAATTAAGAGTAATTACCCGAATCAGTCCTCAAGAATTTTAGAATTAGACATTTTAGTCCCCAAGAAAAATTAATACACAGATCAATCCCCAAAGATTTACTCCGGCAGACAAATCAGTCTCCAGTTCATTTTTTGGCAGAATAATTATCAGATCAGTCCCCAAAGATTTAAAAAACGGATATTTTAGTCCCCAAGAAAAACTAATGTACAAATCAATCCCCAACGTTTCTCTCTATTAGACATAATAGTCCTCCGTCCAAAAATAAAATAAATAAAATATTATTAGTATTAACACAATAATATGTGTGCTATTTTTGTATTTTGGACAAAAATATAATAAATTTATTCATAAGTTCGTTATATATATATATATAATATATATATATATATAGCATCAATAATAATAATAATAATAATAATAATAATAATAATAATAATAATAATAATAATAAATTAGTAGAGATTATTTACAAAAGTTCAAGGTTAAAACTATTTGATTTTGTATTTATATCAAAAGATGCCCTATATAAAAAAATATATATGTTGTATTAAAAAATATATATTAAAGAAAGATTTAATTTGAATTTATATTAAATACATATTTTTTTAATACAAACATATTTTTAAAATAGTACATCTTTTGATTATATTAAATACAAAAATATCAAATGGTTTTAATCTTAAATTTTTTGTAAAATAATCTCTAATAATTTTATTGATTATAATAATAATAATATAATAATAAATAATAATAATAATATAATAATAATAATAATTATTATATTATTATTATTATTATATTATTATGAGTGATATATATATAATATATATATATATATATAAGAATCTAATAAATAAATTTATTATTATTTTTATCTAAAAAATATAAAAATTATGGTACAATATTATTATGTAATTAATAATAATAATAATAATAATAATAATAATAATAATAATAATAATAATAATAATAATAATAATAAATAAAATTATTAGAGATTATTTTACAAGAAATTCAAAGTTAAAACTATTTGATATTTTTGTATTTAATATAATTAAAAGATGTACTATTTTAAAAAATATGTTTATATTAAAAAAATATGTATTTAATATAAATCTAAATTAAAATCTTTTCTTTTAATATATATTTTTTTAATATAAACATATATATTTTTTTTTTTACATAAGACATCTTTTGATTATATTAAATACAAAAATATCAAATAGTTTTAACGTTAAATTTCTTGTAAAATAATCTCTAATATTTTTATGATTATTATTATTATTATTATTGAGTGACTATATATAAGAATTTAATGAATAAATTTATCATTATTTTTGTCCAAAAAATACAAAAAATATAGTACAATATTATTGTGTAATTAATAATAATAATTATTTTATTTTATTTTATTTTTAAACGGAGGACTATTATGTCTAATAGAGAAAAATGTTGGGATTGATTTGTACATTAGTTTTTTTTAGGGACTAAAACGTCTGTTTTTAAAATCTTTGTGGACTGATCTGGGTAATTACTCTGCCAAAAAATGAACTGGGGACTGATTTGTCTGCCGGAGTAAATCCTTAGAGATTGATATGTGTATTAATTTTCCTTAGGGACTAAAATGTCTGATTCTAAAATTCTTGAGAACTGATTTGGGTAATTACTCTAAAATTAATAATCATAATGTAACGCTTGTCAATAATTAATCTCTATCAACACAATTGTACTTATTTTTCATCATAATTAAATTCTCAATTAAAATAATTTTATAAATATCTAAATCCTAAACACTAAAATCATACGCCATAAAACTTTATACCTTAAATTTCAAATTCTACGCCTTAAAACCATAAATTCTAAATAAAAAAATAAACTCTAAATTTTAAACACTAAATTTTATACTCTGAACTACAAATTTTAAATCATAAATTATAAAATTACAAACTCTAAATTTTAAACCATAAATCTTAAATCATAAATCTTAATTCTAAAACCCAAATTCTAAACCCTACACTATATTCACCACATATAGAAATTTTTAACCCTCCCTCACTCTACATTCTTAATCTAAATCCTACACACTTATCAATATCCCTCTGCCCCTTAATCACTAAACGCTAATGAAATGAGTTATTTTATATATCTATATGTGGAGAAAATTATATTTTGTCTGATTGTACATTTCTTTTTCTCTTATTTGCGTGATTAATTTTACCACAAAATCAAAGAAAAAATTATATTCAAAGGCATAGTAGTGTATTGTGTATATATAGTTTCACTACTACGTTTATCAGTGACATCTTATTTTTTTCATGAATTAATTTTAGAGTAATACCCCAAATAGGTCCCCAAGAAATTTATCATCCGACAGTTTTGTCTCCCACAAAATTTAAGTAAGATTTCAATCCTGAGGTTCTCAGATACCCCCCAGATACATCCCCAAAACCGTTTGATCCAGTTAAAGTAGTGACGTGTCAAGTTAACTGTGACATGTCACCTTTAGGACATTTTGGTCCCCATCCACGATGGACAAAACGATGTTGTATTGAAACCAAGGGTAAAACAACGTCGTTTCGGGGAGGACAAATTCGTCCCCACTTAGATAGAGAATGCAAACGGCGTCGTTTTCAAGTTGGGGACCTATTTGTCTTATAATAGTATCTTAAGGAACCTATTTGACCTATAATTCGTGATGTTAAAAGAAGCTATATTTACTTCAATGCAAACCTTAAAAACACATTGACATTGGTCTGTTCATTTATCAAAATGGTAACATAAACCTGAGAACCCAAACATGTTAACCACACAAATATTTGGTTTCAATAGCAACACAAACCAAATCAAGTCAAAAGAAGGTTTATTTTCTTCAACAGAAACTAAACGAAACCATTCTAAACAACATAACGTCTTCTTCCTCCAACATAACAAAAGGTGGTAACATAACTAAGACAACAACTTTCACACTAATTCTTAGAAGCATCATTTCTTGAAAGACTGGTTCAACCCTCGTGTTGGAATGAATTTGAACAACTTAGATATTGTGCCACTGGTTGCAACTGATATTGTTTCAACACTAACACTCCCCGAATTCTTTGCCCTAATTACTGTCTCCTTTGGACGTCTAAAAGAAAGCTGAGCTTGGAATAAACAGTATTGTTATCACCATGTTTCACACAAAATTTCAGTATTGCTGAAACAAGGTGATAACAATACTGTTTATTCCAAACTCAGCTTTCTTTTAGACGTCCAAAGGAGACAGTAATTAGGGCCAAGAATTCGGGGAGTGTTAGTGCTGAGACAATATCAGCTGCAACCAGTGGCACAGTATCTAAGTTGTTCAAATTCATTCCAACATGAGGGTTGAACCAGTCTTTCAAGAAATGATACTTCTAAGAATTAGTGTGAAAGTTGTTGTGTTAGTTGTGTTACCACCTTTTGTTATATTGGAAGAAGAAGACGTTATGTTATTTGGAATGGTTTCATTTAGTTTGTGTTGAAGAAAATAAACCTTCTTTTGACTTGATTTGGTTTGTGTTGCTATTGAAGCCAAATATTTGTGTGGTTAACATGTTTGGGTTCTCAGGTTTATGTTACCATTTTGATAAATGAACAGACTAATGTCAATGTATTTTTAAGGTTTGCATTGAAGTAAATATAGCTTCTTTTAACATTACAAATTATAGGTCAAATAGGTCCCTTAAGATACTATTATAAGGCAAATAGGTCCCCCACATGAAAACGGCGCCGTTTGCATTCTCTGTCTAAGTGGGGACGAATTTGTCCTCCCAAAAACAACTTTGTTTTGCCCCTAGTTCCAATACGACGTCGATTTGTCCAGTGTGAATGAGGACCGAAATGTCCTAAAGGTGACATGTCACAGTTAACCTGATACGTCACCACTTTAACCGGATCAAACGGTTTTAGGGACGTATCTGGGGGATATCTGAGAACTTCAGAATTAAAATCTTAGTTAAATTTTGTGGGGGACAAAACTGTCGAATAGTAAATTTCTTGGGGATCTATTTGGGATATTACTAAAAAAATATATTTCATCTTAGGATATGCTCACAAATTTTCTGTCCAAAGTAGTGCAACAATAACAAATATGAACCACAATAAAATTAATCCAAAAAAAATAATATACACCCACCGTAAAAAAAATAATTATGACCCACAACCTGCAATAAATTAAAAACAATTAAGGCCGTTTATACCATTTAATAAATTAATTAGTTAATTACTAATCCACTGCAATCTTTTTAATTAATTTCCTGCAGCATCTGACCACCTCCTAGTAGCCTTCAGCTTTTGCCTTTCAAAGTCTAATATCATTTGTCAAATAATATACGGAACAAACATGTTGGAATTGTCGATAATAAAGGATTAAGCAACATGTGTTTTCTACATGTGTATAACAATATGAACTTCTACACCATAGCGAGATCCTTATCAGAAAGGTAGAAAGCTGTAGTGCGTATCTTTATTGCTTCTTTGACCACCCCTTGGCCTTCGAAGTACCTCTCCATTTGCCATGGAAAGTTCTCCATCTCTCGAGCGTCCGTCACGCCCTTAAACTCCTTCGAATTTGGGAGATCAATCTTTGTCTTCTCCCTTATAATGGCTGGTCGAGATTTTGCCTTCTCGAACTTTCTCAAATAGCTTCAAATGATTCAAAAGCTTCTTTTCAATTTGGAGCATTCATTCTTTGAAAGCATCTAGTTCTTTCAATACGTGAGCCTCGAGGGTCTCCTTATCGTGTTCTATCCTTTAGAAGCGCTCATCCATAGAGGATAGAACATTCTCCAATATTAAAACTCTCTCTTCTAAGAAGTTAGAGTTCTTACCTCTAGGCTCACTTGAAGAGCACACCTTCTTGCTTCCCCATTGAGAAGGAATAGTATCCCTTTTCTGTTGAGACTCAACATGCTCCACGGCTACACTAGAAGGCATACCTACAAATCACTTGTGCTCCCTCTCGAACCTTGCTCTGATACTAAATTGTCACGGCCTTGGATACACTCTAATGCTACCGTGCCAGCACTCGGACTTACTCAACCTCTTGAGCTAAGACCAAGTCAGCCTAATCTTCAATACTTAGAAAGAAAGATAAGAACACAAGAGAATGGAAGCTTTGGTGGAAAGAACACTTTATTACTCAAGAGTTTGTTACAAATGATTTACACACCCAAGCTCTAACTCTCACCCCCTATTTATAGTCATCCACCTCCTTAATGGATGGTTAAGATTAAATCTAATTGACGTTCCAGATTGATAATCCGGAACCTTCTCTACAACTATCTATCGTACCACAACTTTCTAAATACTTATAGATTATTCCATATTACTCTTCTATATAAATCCACATTCTTCTAGAATACTCTATGACCTTCCAAATCCTTCTAGAACCTTTTAGGATATTCCATAACCTTTCAAAATATTCTAAAACGTTTCGAAAACATCTAAAGCATTTTCAAAACTCCAAAAAACTATACAAATATCGTAAAATTTAACCTTCTAAAAAATTTACTGTGACAATTAGGCTAAGTTATTTTTTATTATTTTATACGTCAATTAATATATATAATCTTTAAATAAATTATTTTATATTAATTTAATTTAATTTAATATCTATTCTTCTTCAAATTAATCGTATTTTTTTAATTATGTACCTTTATTAAAATAAATTTTAAATTTTTTTTAAATATTTATAAATTGAAAAATAATTATGATCACGAGATTACACGAAGAGGAGAAGAGAAGAAACTGCTATCATAAATTTGTAGTACAGTGACATGTGTCATTCATGCAAGCAATTCGACAATAATTAATAAATAGAAAATTAAATAAAATATATATAATAATAAATAAAAAATTATTTAAAATGATACGGTTATCCTATTCTAATTAAAAAGTGTTAGATATGTTAATGAGTTTTCACTAAATTATTATAGAATTGAATATGGACTCAAGTAAGGGTAAAATACTTATATAAACTAAAGACAATTCAATATTACATGAATAATCCAAAATAAAAAATATTACGTGGATATCTCTAATCATATTTTTATATAAATCAAATTAAACTAATTCGAATTACATAATATAGTAGTAAATCGAGACATACGGATTTGAATTACATGAAAACATTATTTTAAGTATAAATCAAATTGACCTAACTCGAATTACTTTACGTGGCACTAAATCAAATCAATCTGATTCGAATTACATGGTGCAACAATAAATCAAATTAAGCCAATTCAATTTGCATTCCCTTATTAAATCGAATGTAACAAATTCGATTTATGCTCAATAGTGGTTAGGGATAAATCGAATTCACTATTTTCGAATTAGTATGCAATGAGCTATATGTATATATCGAATTTAAATAATTCGATTTAGTATGAAATCAATATATATAAAATAAGAGCTGAACGTGAATTCTTCATGATAGTAAAAGTCACAATGGCTAGTGATGATAGTTTTTTAGTTCTGGTGCACTATAGAGAGTCGATTAAAACAAAATGCGTTCTGGAATTAAAGTAACTGATAATGATTCGTTTAGTATTTCTCTCAAACTTTTAACGAGTTTCAACGAGATTCAGAATACTATAATCTATAAACTACGGATGCAAGGAGTGAAATGGGTGGAGAAGTTATTCTTTAGAATTTCGATTTTAGTGTTGCAGAATGATGTGAAGTACGATTCCTTTGTCATAAGCAGTGACGAAAATTTGCGTTGGCAGTTTTTCGAGGTGAGGACCCTTGAACTGTTGGCCAAGCTTGTAGATGTGGTCTGTAGTTCAGAAGGTTCGAACTGAAATACTCAACCTACAGCAATGACAGCCTGCTCTAGTTCAATGCCTTTTCGTGCCTCTTCATTTGTGCCCGTGATTGCACCTGAAGTAGTTTTAGTTGCCTCCTCGTCCTTTGCAGCTGATCTAAACTAAAATCATGACAGAGAAATAGGTGATAATCGACTATTCGGTGAGCACATTTTGATTTTAGACCGACTTACAGGAGGGTTTGGTTGGCTAAGTAGAAGGTCGTGGCTCAGATTTACAGAGATTGAAAAGAGTCATATAATGAGTTGCAACGATGGGTACAAGGTGTGCAGATGACGATGTCGGGTAGTGCCTCGTTAATCTAACATTTGATAATTCACGACAGAAAGATAAACCCTTTAGTATATGGATTTGGAACCTCTAATGTTTGAATTTCACTTTAGAGACTAAAGTGTGATCTCTCACCATTGATTTCATAGGTGGGACCAAGAATAAATATGAAAGAGAAACTATTCAAGAATAGAAGATTACACTTTACTCTCTAAAGTAAAATTTACAACTTTAGATTATCCAAATCCTTAGTATATAACTAAAATTGTAGTTCCTCATTAATCTAACATTTAATAATTTAATTTTTTAAATAAATTAAATATTTCTAAATTCTTGCTAATCTTCTATTGTCTAGTTAATCCAACACTCGAAATCCAAATTAAATTAAATTAATTTAAACTCCAACAAAATTTCTAACCTCGTTAAACTTCTAACAATAAAAATGTACAAACTCTAACCAAACCTGTTAAATCTACTTGTCAACATACTTAGTTACCCCTCATCCAACATGCATTTGTGATTTCAATCTTCTAACACCCTAAATCTGTAAATCAATGCTCTAGCTACTATTTAAAATTTAAAGATTCTAATAATTCTAATAATCAAGTTTTAAGCAATTTAATATCACTAACAGATCTTTATTTCTTAAAGAAAATAAAAAAAGATAATTTTTTTACTAATCTCTTTATGCACGTTACCAGCAATATGGGTGACTCTATCCAACTGATAGATTCGATTTGGGTCGTCTTTCATCTCCACAATTTCAATCTTCTACTATAGATTTCCTTAGTTGCTCTGGATTTTTCGTTTTGGTTGGGTATGACATGGTAAAATGTAATTCGAAACAAGTCAATTCAAATTCTATATATAGAGGTATGTATGTAAATCGAATCAGGATGTGTCGATTTACATTGGAACGCGAATATGCATAAATCGAATCAAGGTGTGTCGATTTACTATTGGTGTAATTCGAATTCAACCAATTCGATTTACTATGTACAAATACCATGGGCTAAATCGAGATAGGCTGTATCGATTTACTATGGACGATGTCTAATACCATGTGCATTCATTAGTAAATCGTAGATACTTACTTCGATTTACATGAAACCCTACTAATTCGATACACTTTAATTCGATTTACTACTATAATTTGTAATTTGAATTTAGTGAATTCGATTTATATAGTAATATGGATGGAGACATCAACATAACGTTTTCTGTTTTGGGTGATTCATATAATATTAAGTTTCCTTTGGTTTATATAAATGTTTTACCCCTAATTTAAAATAGGATAAATTTTTAAAATCACACTCGATTTTTACTTTTATAGAGATATTGACAAAAATAACTCACACTTTTAATAACAATAAAATATCTTTAAAATATTATAAAATACGATAAAAAAATTAAAATAATATTTTTTTATAACTGACAAACAACTTTTGTATTTTACAAATTGCTTATGCATTTGATTCAAAATTTTGTAAAAGTATTTGAATAACTATTTAAAAATACATATAAAAAATCGGATAAAAAATTGATGTTTATAAATTTTTTATTTTTAAAAAAATTCTTGATCATTAATAAAAAAAATCGTAATATAAAAAAAAATTACTTAGCATAAAATTATTAAATTTTAAAAATAAAATTGTCTTATGCTTTTAATAGGGGTGTATATGGTCCGATCCGACTCGAAGACCCTACACGGACTTGAACATTTTAAGAGCTAATTTGGTGTAATTTTACCGGGTCTAGGATCGGATAAATGTCTCAAAAATAGACTTGGCCATTATTTAGGATTGGGTCTGGATCAAGGCAAACCCGGCTTCACTCGACCCATGTGCATCCTAAGGGACTAATATATATATATATATATATATATATATATATATATATATATATATATTTTAAATACATTTTAATATTATATTATATTAATTATAAGCTTATTATTTTATTTTTAATCACACTTGTTGATTCGAAAATAGATCAAAAAAAATGAAATTAGAATTTATGAACAAATTTAAGTTCAAATATGGATATCAACTTCTCAATAACAAGTTTTTTCTTCTTTATAAATAAATGCATCATAATTTTTTGACATAAACTTTATCAAAATCTGGACTTCACCGGTTTAAATTCAGTTTTAGTGTGAACCAAAAGTAGTAAGATTTTTCATCGAATTTAAACTCAAATAAAGGTTTCAAAAATAAACTCAATCATTATTTAGGATCAGATTCGGATCAACACGAACTCAGTTTCACTTGGCTATGTACACCTCTAATTTTTAAAAATATATTTGATATTAAATATTTTTATTTTATTTTAAAATATTTTTATTGTTAATAAACATATTTTTTTGTGTGAGTATTCTAATAACTCCAATGTGAAAGTTGTACGTGGTTTAAGGTTTGTTTGGGAAGTTTTAAAAATAATTTTTTTGAGTTTTTGATTTATAAAAAATAGTAGTATTAATGTCTGGTGTAATTTTTAAAATTAAATTATAGCTTTCTAAACAGTTATTTAAGAATTTATAGGGAAATTAAAAAAATGATTTCTTTCATAATACTACTATTTTTTATCATATTTCTATAAAATAAACATTTTTAAAACTAAAAATTCAAACACAAAATAACTTATTTATAAACTATTTTTAATATAATTATTTATTATTTAAATTATTTTTAAAAAAAAACTTAATTAAACTATTTTTACCCAAAATAAATACGCATCCCGTCTTGTAACAATAACAAAATGATACATTGATTAAGAAAATATGTCACAGAAAAGTGAGAACATTTGTCATTCGTCACATTGTCTTCGACTCTTCGGGTTCGTTTGGACTTTGGTCCTTGAGTAATTTGTCATTAGTTAGAAGATTTTAACGATAACTTTATTTAATTAATCAAGATTTGTCTGTCCGAAAGTCTAAAGGTGTCAACCAATAAAGGTAGGAACATAAAATAATTGCCACCTTGACTCGTGCCGTGCCCCGCTTTTCAATTTATAATAATTTTTACGTTCTTATTTTATTGAGGAAAGAAAATATTTTATTTATCTTATCGGAATCTGCATCTTATACATACTTTATTATTAATAATTCATTCAAAAATAAAATGTCTGATTTACATACATTTTTTGTTTTTATAACTTATTTATTTTTAGATTTTGATTCTATACGTAAAACCTAAAAGTTATTTATTTTAATAATTGCTATTAGTTTTATGTTAAATGATAATGAAACAGTTCATCACCAAAAAAAAAAAGATAATGAAACAACTTAATTGTCAATATAATAAATTAAAAGTATTTAATGAATATATGTTTTTAGAACATATATTCAAGTCATTAATTTAGATGTTTTAATAAAAATATAAATTTTAATTTTTTAATATATTTATTATATATTTATTAAAATATTAATTTAAAAATTTTGTTATATTAACTAAATTCTAAACTAAAATATTGATGGGATAAAATAAAAACATAAATTAGCATCAACATGTAAATTTTCAATTTGAAACGTAAATCTTTAAATTTAGAAATTTATTTTATATAATTTGGTTTCGAGTTATATAAAGAGAAAAAGAAAAAAATTAAAATACTTTATATCTTGTTTTATAAAAATTAATGTAACTAGTTTGTAATTATTTTTTTTATGAAGGTTTGAATTGTTATTTAATTTTTGTTAGAAATAAGAAATTTTGTGTGAAAAATAAAAGAGTAATTCAGAATATTATTTTTCAAAAAATATTTTGTTAAATTTCCAACAAATTTTAAGGGTAAATCACTCCAATAAATTAACTAAAGCATGATAAATATTATATGGGAAAGTATGAGGAGTTAATGAAATACTTGTACAATGTGTATAATGGAGGTTTATGGAGTATTAGAGATATAACTATTAGTGTTACCTTTTTTCATCAGCTGAAGCTTTTGAGATGAATGGTATTATGACATGGTATTAGAGTGCTAGATCTGAAAGGTCAAGAGTTCGATCCTTGGTGAACCTCAAAATCAGTTTAATCAATAGCCCATTGTACATATTGTACAAATAGTCCATTGTCACCCAAAAACTAAAAACATTGGATTTACTATGTAATATAAATGGATGTATGTTAGCATCCTCAAAAAAACTACTAAGAATTAACCCTTTTTACCAATATTAGTTAATATTTGGAGTTAATAACTTATTTTTATTAGGATTGCACACGGATCAGATTAGCCTATAATTCTATCCGATCTGCACTACATTCATTGGATCAGATACGATATTCACACTTTTTTAAGGTCAGATCGAATTAGATATTGTGTATATCCGCTTAATTCAAAAAAACTGTGTTTAAGATCCTGTTTGGTTGATTTTACAAAAAATGTAAAAAAAAAAAACATTTTTTACCTGTTTAAACTTATTCACTCTTAGAATATTATCAACAAAATTTTTTTTGAATAACAAAAAAAAAAATAATAACACAAGATCTAAGTTTAATTCTTCTAAGTTGAAGTACAACATAAAAAATTTAAAACAAAATATCATAAAATTCATAAAACAATGCACTAAAATTGATATCACATTAAGGTTTGCTTTTTCTAAACTATGCTATTTATATGAGATGTGCGGATATGCGGATCGGATTTGCGAATATCACTGTCAAATCCGCAATCCGGTCCTACCATAGTGCGGATCGGATAATATCCGCAAAATTCGGATTGGATGTGGATATTATCCGATCCATGTGCAACCCTGATTTTTATATTATTAAGTGCTTGTTTGGATGCTATTAACTTGATAAAAAAAGTCTTTTTTCAATGAAAAATAATTTTTTTATTTTTTAGTATGTTTGACAAATGTCTAGTAGCTAGTAAAAGTAAAAGTATTATAAAAATAAAAAATATCTTTTTTGAGAAGCTGTAATTTACATTTTTTTAAAAGATCTTTTTTTTTAAAAAAAGATATTTTTCATATATTAAATACACAAAAGTACTTTTATATTATTATACCCAACCATAATTGATAGATAAAAAGATCTTTTTGCATGAAATACCCAAACTTAAAATTATTTTTACTTTTTCATAAGATTTAAAAAAAATAACTCCAAAAAAGATATTTTATTAGAAGCTCACCCAATAAACAAGTCCTAAAATTTATATTTTGAAATTTAATATTTAGAATTTAGTCTTGAATATTTAAACTTAGTAAAATATTTGCCAAAAATATTATATTTTGTTGGTTAATTAGCATTAAATTCATTTACCACCATAATATCCAAGTCATTGATTGATTTCATATAAAAATATTCTTATTCTATTTAGTATTTAATTTTAGTAAAACATCAAGTAATTTTAAATTTAATTATTATGTGTTCTAATTTTTAAGAATACATACTAAAATTGTTATTAATAAAAATTTTAAATTCTTTATTTTAATAAATACTCAATAAATCATTAAAAATTCAACTTTATAACTTTACTCAAAAAATTTTCTAATTAAAAATTTTAACTTTATCAAATTTACTTTATTTAATATTTATTAATTATAACGATAATTAATAAATATTAAATAAAATAAATTTAAACTATTTTAACTGATTTTCTTTGTCTTTTAAATATTATTATTATAAAATAAAAGATACATTATAAAAATAATTACATAATATATACAAAAAAATATATAAATTATATGTGTGTTATTTATGAAAAATACATTGTTAAAATTAGTTAATAATTAATTACTTATATTTTTTTTACAAAAAAGACAAAAATATATTTTGATTAAATTAGTTAATAAATAATTACTTATAATTTATAAAGATATTTTTTAATAATTTATAGGAAATAGTTATAATTATTATTTTTTTAATTTATTATTGAATGTGTTATTTATTGTACTCATTTGATTTACTAGGGAGTCTAAGCATTCACGTTTTTTTTTTTACTAAAATTAGGAAGATTCAAACCCGCAATCTCTAAGTGAGTATAGAAAGATTATACTATTTGAAGTTTGAGTTATAACTCGTTAACAACATGATCGAGACATTTAGTTCATCCATAGACCCTTTTAGGCCACCCACCAAGACCGTGATCATAGACCACTTTAGGTCACCCCCCAAAATTCTGACTGTAGACCTTTTGAGGTCACCATTTTTTAAAAAACCGTGATTATAGACCTTTTTTGGTCACCGTAAAAAATCGTGGCCATAGACCCTTTAGGTTATCCCTAAAATCGTGATCATAGACCCTTTTAGGCCACTCCCAAAACCGTGACCATAGACAACTTTAGGTCACCCCCAAAACCGTGACCATAGACTCCTTTTTTGTCACTGTAAAAAATCGTGACCATAAACCCTTTTAGGTCACCTCCTAAAACCGTGATCATAGACCCTTTTAGACCACCTTTTTTAAAAAACAGTGACCGTCACCCTTTTTATAAAAACCGTGACCATAACTTTTTTTTTTGTCACAATAAAAAACTGTGACCAAACAAACCATAATCATAGACCCAAAATATTGTAGTGATTAAAAAAAAATAGTTAAGTGCATATTAAAGTTTAATATTAAATATTTTATATTTTAACATATATTTTGTATAATTAATCTAATGGCAAATTTTGTTTATAGAAATAAATAACAGTTGATTTAGACAATATTGATTAATTTTTTTTTATATATACATATATGCATCAATTTCAATTCTAAACTCAAACTTCGTTGTCATTGCATAACGGAAAAAAAAAATAATAAGAAAAAAAAGATGATGCTAAATTATTGCTTCCATTTCCATCACTGGTTAGTTTCTCTTTCTTCAGCGTTTTCTTTTAGCCAATGAAGAAGAGAACAAGTGAACTATATCTCTGCAATATCAATCTCCACTTCCACACTCTGCAACGCGCACACATTGTTGAAACTTGAAACTCCAATACTACTTCCTATTCCTCTTCCTCAACGCACTTTTAATTTCTCCACTCTGACACACACAAAGTTCAAATAATAATAATAATTAAAAAAAAAAACAGAAAAAGAAAGGCTCAATGACTGGCGCTAGATGCTTCAGCTTCACGGCTTTCCAGGACCGCTGCTTCCGGCGATCATTCTCTGCGGCAGGGCTGAAATCGGCGACCACCGACCTCGGCGACGGCGGCACAGTGATGCACTGCTGGGTGCCGAAGAGCATGGCAGCTTCGAAGCCTTTCCTGGTGTTGATCCACGGCATCGGCGCCAATGCAATGTGGCAGTGGAACGACTTCGTTTCGTCTCTGACGTCTCGATTCAATGTCTTCGTCCCTGACCTCGTCTTCTTTGGTGACTCCTACACCACCAAACCCGAGAGATCCGAGTCCTTCCAAGCCAGGTTCCTACTTTTTCCTTTTTTCTTTTTGTTTTGATAACGGTAAAGACTAAAACAGCTCGTATGACAGTTACGCTTAACTCAGTTAGTTGTAAGTTAGTTACTTCCCTCCAAAGAGTTAGTTATTCAGTTGTGCAGATTACAAAAGAATTGATGACACTAGAAGTTATGTTTTCCAAGAGCAAGTAAGAGATTTATACGACCAACTCGTGGTTAGCTCGCTCGTAAGTCGCTTAAGGAAGTGTGTGGGTTCGAATTTTTATTGGCCAGCGTCAATAGCACATCTATTTGAAAAAAATTGTTTGCAACAGCTATGTTGCATATTGGAAATGAAAAAATAATAGCTAAAATTGTGGTGTATATATTGAAAAGATTAACACAAGAAGTGGGAGATATCATAGATGTGTTTTGTCATGAATAGTATAAATGATGTAAGGCAGGATCGTATATTTATTTTCTACTTTCTTGTTTCTGAGCGCGTATAAGAATTTCTCTGAAAATGTATCAGATTTTCTCTTGGTAACAGCTGATATATGTGATGATCTATTGTATATATTTAGTTGAAACGATGAATCGCTATAAATGGAGATCAAGAAACTCATTTATTCCCCAATTGTTTGAGTTGTAATACCAGGTGCGTGATGGCAATGCTGGAGGCTCATGGTGTTCACAGCAGAGTGAACATTGTTGGGTTGAGCTATGGCGGATTTGTGGCGTATAGCATGGCAGCGCAGTTTCCGGAGAGTGTAGACAGGCTGGTGTTATGCTGTGCTGGTGTGTGCTTGGAGGAAAAGGACATGGATGAAGGGATGTTCAAGGTGAGGACTGTGGATGAAGCCGTGAACCTCTTGCTGCCGCAGACGCCGGAGAAGATTAGGGAGCTGGTGAAGCTTACTTTTGTGAAGCCTATCAAGGTTTTGCCTAGTTGCTTCCTCAATGATTTCATTGATGTAAGTGGCTTAGTTTCCTGTTTTTTAAGGGAAAGTATAGGTAACCAACAACATTTTTGAACAATGTGTGAATAAAGTGAATTAATAGGGTTAAAAGAGTAAATTAATCTTAAATTTAATTAGTAGCATTAAATTAGGGTGTAGTGTATTTTTATTTGAATGGTGGTTGTTCATGTTGTTCAAAATAGTCATTGTTTACCTAACATTCTCCATTTTTAAAACATTCAACATATTCATTGTTCACATTGTTTAGTATTCTCATTGTCTACTTATACTTTTCCTATTTTTAATTTTTGTAATCTTATCCTTTGGTTTATAGTTACAGGTGGCTCTGATTTTAAATAATTTCCGGAATGGTTTACTTGGAATTGTTTGTAAGAAATCTCACTGACTTTGTAAAGTTCACAATTTTGGTTAGAGTATTGGACTGAATAATAGCAGGACAATCATGATTCATACTTTCATAGGCATGTGCATAACTGCGTATACATATTTATACTTGCCTCATTAATGTTGCATTGATTATTTGCAACATCAATCAGCTAGCTCTTGTGTAATAAACAATAACTGATAAATTAACTCAGGCTATGTTTACATAATCTGTCCTAATCCCAGAAAAACAAGGAAGATTGTGTTAGGCTTGCGACAGATATGTAATACTTTTTCGCATCCTAATACATGGCCACTACGTGACGTCTTTGGATCTATGTAGGGTCATGTTAGGCTTGCAACAGCCATGTAAAACTTAGCCATATCCCTTTGCATGGCTGCAATGACTATTTGGATCCATTTAGGGTTGTGTTAGGCTTGTGGCAACTAAAGTAAAATTTTGTTGCATCCCAAAACTCATCTGAAAATGGCCTTATGTACTTGCAGGTGATGTGTACTGAATGCCGCCAAGAGAGGAAAGAACTAATCCAAGCATTGCATAAGGATAGAAATATGTCTAATCTTCCTAAAATCTCCAAGGTTTGGTTAATTTGTTTGCTTCTGAAACTGATTTTGTATACTCAGTTTTATTTTTACCACATAGCAATTTTGCATTCCAATACTTGTTAGAAATCATGACTTTTCAATAATGATGCAGCCCACACAAATTATCTGGGGGGAGCAAGACCAGATATTCCCATTGGAATTAGCTCACAGACTCAAACGGTAAAGTTTTAAGAAACCAAGTCTTCTGTTAATTTTATCTTGGGTTTTGTCAACCAAAAGGAACTGGTCAAGTTTTAACCCATGCCCTTAGCAAAACCCTTTTGTCCTGTATAGTTTAGACTCGACTCTACAATTGGACCCTATGTAGAATCAAACCATTAAGATGAAGCTAATTCATTCTTGTAACTAGCTTTGTTGTTTTCAGTGTGTTCCCCATTGATCTGAATTTCGGGTTATAAATTATTGTTACTTCTCTGTAGGCATATCGGAGAGAAAGCGAATCTGGTGGTACTTAAGAATGCAGGGCATGCAATCAATGTGGAGAAGCCCAAGGAAATGTACAAAAACATAAAGTCCTTCCTCATTGATCCCCTGACTCCACCATCTAATCAAGAAAACCACAGCAATGGTCATAAAGTGGACTAGAAACTAGAAGGAGAGTTTGACCCCTGGCCTAAGAAAGAGACCTTTCAACGTTGTAGATATTTTTGTCTTACTATTTCTGCGCCAATCTAATCTGTGCGGATCATTCACTATGAATATGTAGGTTCAGGATTATATATATGGACAATCAGATTCCATGGATATATATGAATGACTTATGGCCATATGATATCATGGGTCAATTATGTATCTGCCCATCATGCTTCACCTACAACACAATATTTATTGAAATGTTTTCCCTTTCATTTTTTGGTTGGCTGTTTGAAACAATGTTGAAACCGTGACTATGGGAAAATGAGGTAGGCATCAGAGTGGTCCCTTAAGTTGTCTTCGAGGATCAAAGTAATCCCTGAAGTTAAAAATTTGTCTGAATCGTCCCTGAAGTTGATCTCCGGTACTCATAGTGGTCCTTCCGGTGAATTTCGTCCACCTGGCGCAACCGGAAAGCTGAGGTGGCGTCGTTGGTGACACGTTAGCAGCCCAACGGCTAGCTGACGTGGCCTGCTGAACGTTTTGGAGTCAATTTGGTCCCTAATTTAAGTTTAAAAACCCTAACCCCCAAATTGACTCTGTTCTCCTTTCTTCTCCGTCGCACACGCTTTTCTCGTCTTCTCTCCGATCCTCTCCATTGCACCAGAGGTGAGTCTTCAGTGTTGTCTTCATCATCGAATACCAGTGTTGATGGCTAGCGCAAGCAACGCAACTGGGAGCTCCAACAACCCAAGATCATTTGGAAGCATCATGAGGAGGATGAATAGAAACAGAGATGCACGTCTGCCAGAATGGTGTGCATGCGGGGCGAGACCAGTGCTGCGATGGTCAGCAACGGATTCAAATCCAGGGAGACTGTTCGTGGGTTGCCCAAACTACAATGTAAGTGCTTGATGCTGTTCCTTGTGGTAAATCTAGAGGTTGGTTGATTCACTTTCCTGGGTTTAGACTGCAGGAAAGAGGTGGTGTGGGTTGTTTCTTTGGGTGGACAAAATTCTGGAAGAAGATGCGGTGACATGTGATGGTAGAACAAGCTCCTCAAACGACAACGAAGAATGGAAGATGAAGATTGCTTGGAAACTTGGAAGACTAGAGTCTGAAGTTAGAGTTTTGAAAATGGGGGGATTTTCTTATTTACATGTATGCTGCTGCTGCTGGTTACAGTTGTTGTGCTTGTCTTAAAATTGGATAGGCAGCAGAGTCAATTGTATTTAGGCAAAAACTAAGTGAAATGTGATATGCATATGTTGTTTTGTTCATGTAATTTCACTTGTCATTTTGGTTGAAAGGAATGCAGATTAAACTGTTTTACATGACTGTCTAAGAGTAATTTGGAATCTGAATAAAGTAGAGGTTATATGTATAAATAACTGTTCCTGCAGGACTAATGGAATCCTCTAATCAATGAGACCATAATAATCCATAATCATATATTAATGCATTAAACATATACAAAATAGGCAAGGAAGAGCCAGGGCAATATTGTGCAAGTCTGTCAGTAGTTCTCAACATATTAAAAAGATCCCCAACACTTGGGTTCTAAATGCAGAAAGTACACTGCTTCATCAAAAAAGTTACGCAAAATAATGTTCTCCTAAACATAATAAACCTAGTCTTCATTTTTTGTTTCTTGGTGGTCTGAATCCAGGATTCGGACAAACTTCATGAAGTTAAAAAGTCTTGTTACGGTCCCCTGTGATGCACCTTGCATAGGATGAGCCGGAGGAAGAGTTGTGGGTTGAGTGGTTGCGGTGCGATGGGAGCAGGTGGAGAGGTTGCTGCTTGAAAGCTGCTTCCTGGAGTTGCCTTTTCTTGTTTGCATGACTTTCTCTTGGGAGGCAGTTTTGGTGGCCTCACAGGAGGAGGCAAGACCTATTAGTCAAGACATGTATAATAGTTACTAAAAGTGGAGAAGAACATGCACATAATAAGATTGAATGTGATATAATTTTGTAACCTCTTGAGAGTCATCGGTTTATGATAATGGTGGTTGACTGGCTTCAAGTTGAATTTCGGTGGGGGCTTCTGGGACAACGCTGGCTTCACCACCATTAGCAGCTGGAGGTTGGACAGTAGCAGCCTCTGCAGCAGCAGCAGCCACCTCATCAGCAGCTCTCTTTCCGCAGTTTCTCTTGGTGTGTCCCGAGTCACCACAATAACGACAGTGACCTTTTTGATAGATTCTTTTCATCTTCTTTCTCTCCTTTTTACCTCCACTTGGCTCCTCATCTGCATCCTTTCTTCTTTTTTTCGTAAGTGGACCTGGTTTCTTTTTGAATTTAGGTGCTTGTGGTCTGTTATGTGGTGACTTTTCCCATAGGGCTTGACCTGGAATTGGGTTGATATGGAAGGCATATGTGTTATTATATGCCTCCATTGTCAACCACTGGTGACAAAACTCCTCTGGTCTTCTACCAACCCTTGCCAATGCAGCACAAGCATGCACACACGGCATCCCTAAATAACATTATCATAAGTCCAAAGATTACCAATATTAAGCCAACAGTCAAGAAAAAAAATAACAAAGGAAGAAACTAGTAAAAGTATCTCACCACTCAATTGCCAAAAACCACATGTGCAGAGCCTCTTTCCCAGATCAACAACCATGTTAGTCGGCCACCCGTGAACCTCGAATTTCTCGTACTCAGAGTCACCAGACCACATCGGGACCCAACTCTTTGACTCCTTCCTTATTTTTTCCAATCTGCTGCGCTGTATAGGTGGTAGAATACCAGTGTTGGAATTAAGCTTCACTTTGTTCCTAGCGATTGACCTCATTGCATACAGTCTGACTTCCTCTAACAGTGTAATAATAGGTTTGGCTCTAGCTTCTTTGATCCTTGAGTTGAAGACTTCACAAGAATTGTTGCAGATATTGTCTATTTTAGGTGCGTTGCTGAAGAAAGCCCGGCTCCAAGAGTGTCTAGGCCACTTGTTCAAATACTCCCAAGCTTCCTTGTTAACCCTCTCAATCTTTTTTATACTCTCTAGGAACCCATCTTGGCTGGTGCACCTTGCACACTCCCATAGCAACCCTCTCAACTGGAGATCTTTCCACTGCTTGTTAAAGTTCTTCCATAAGTGCCAAACACAGAATCTGTGATGGACACTAGGAAAAACTTCCTTAACAGCATGGATTAGGCCCTAATTTCAAAAAAGAAAACAGTTACATACAAGTTATCGAGCATCAAATTGATCCCTTTAGTTTTATAAGTGACATCAATTTGGTTCCTTAAGTTTTATAAGTGACATCAACTTAGTCCCTTAAGTTTTATAAGTGACATCAATTTAGTCTCTGTTCGTTGCAGTACATATCAGTTCAATATATATATACCAGTTCACCCAGCAGTAGTCCATCTATTTAGGCAAAGCATTTGTACATTAAAGCAAATTTATACAACAACACAGCAGTTCATTACAACACAGCAGTTCAGCAGTTCAGCATATGTAAAACAAAATTATACAACAACAAAACAACAAAAACCAGCCTATACAAATTATATCATAGCAGCAGAGCAGTAGTAGTCCATCTATTTAGGCAAAGCATTTGTACATTAAAGCAAATTTATACAACAACACAGCAGTTCAGCAGTTCAGCATATGTAAAACAAAATTATACAACAACAAAACAACAAAAACATGGACCAGCCTATACAAGTTGTGTACTGTATGCAATTAGTCATGTTAATATCAGAGCAGCCTATACAAATTATACAACAACAAAATTTAAATAAAAAATGGATAAAACGTACCTTCTGCATATCTAAAATGAAACAGAGCTTGTTTTGCTTATAATCTCCCAAGTCTTGATGAAGTAATTCCAAGAACCACCTCCAGTTTTCAGTATTTTCAATAGGGACAATTGCATATGCAATCACATATATGTGATTGTTTGCATCTTGTCCAATTGCAGACAAGATTTGGCTACCATGCTGGGTCTTCAGAAAAGCTCCATCCAAGCCTATGAGCGGTCTGCAGTCAGCCAAAAATCCCTTCTTACAGGCATCCAAGCAGATGTACATCTTTTCAAATATTGGTTCATCATCAGGGTTGGGCTGAGGGATAACTCCAACTGTGACAGTAGAGCCTGGGTTACTCCTAAGTAGTGTCAGCCCATAATCCCTTACCATCCCATACTGGGCAGCAGCATCACCATACACAACAGCCCTAACATCTCCTAAGGCCCTAGTCAGTGAACACTTGCTTAGTTCCAAGTCACATTTTGTCTTAAAGTACTGAGCAGCCTCACAGTGTCTTAAGTTAGGATATTTTCGTAGCTTCTTTACCAATTTCCCCGCCAGCCACTTCCTATTAGCCAACCTATTTTTGGTTTCCCTTGCACAAGTGTGATCATCATTGAACGTCTTGATCTGCCAGTAATTTTTCTCAGTGTTGTTAGCAGCATAGACAAGCCATCCACAGTTCTCATCCTTACACACTGCTCTCATCCTTACATTATCATTCTTTTTAAACCAAATCCTCCGACCCTCCTGTATACAATATTCATGCACAGCCTCTTTGAACTCCATCTTTGTAGTAAATGTCATTCCAACAGCAAGCCTAAGCTCCCCAAACCTACCTCCATCTCTGAACACATGAAAAACCTCATCCGAATCAACCTCCTCCAATTCATCCTCAGAATTTGGAGGAGTCTTCAGTTCTTCTGAGTGCCATGAGTCTCCACCATCAGATTCCTCATAACCTTCATCTTGGGCATCATCATATGCTCCCATGGACCCGAACCTAGGAACTGGTCCAAAAAAATGTGCATCATCCTCAGAGCCTGAGTCAGCACACACGGGACCATCATCCTCAACCATTACATCCCTCTTTTGTTTAGAAGTTTTCTTAGCTTTCCTGGTTCTCTCCTTCACATCTGTCTTTTTCTTTCCTACTAATCTCTCCACACCCACATCTTCCTCACTAGACAGTAAATCACCATCAGGCCGATGTGGTTCATCCTCCTCACAACCATCACTCGCTTTATTATCTGAGAAATCCTCTGAACTAGACAATGCAACATGTTCTGTTTGGGGATGTTTTCCTTTACCATTACCTCTTACACTAGCTCCACTAGCAGTTGCTCTTGTTAATGGCCTCCTTCCACATGATTTTGGTGCTGCAGATTTTACATTCCTAGTCCCTCTCCTTGGTACAGCAGACTTCTTACTCTCTTTTGATTTCGACCATAGTTTAGGCATTTCAGTTGGTAGCGACATTTTTTTGGGTGGGTTTCTCGGCTTGGTTTTACTGGGTTGAGTCACTGTTTTTGGGGGTAGATTGGGGTTTGGCATAGGAGTTGTTGGTGGTGGTGGTGGTGTATTTTTTTGGCTGGTTTACTAACAGTAATTGAAATAGGTGAAAGCTTTGTAGTTGAGTCTGATTTTTCGGTGGGAATAGTGCTGTGAATTGGTGCAGAGGTTGTAGTAGATGCTGCTGTGGTGGGAATTGGCTCTGCATTATCATTGGTGGTGGGGTTTGGGGTGGGATTCAAATCCTGTATCACCAAGACCTCCTTCCCTTTAGATGAAACTGCCTTTGCTTCCTCAATGTAAAGAGGTTCTGAGACTCCATGCTCATAGTAAACATGAACAACCCCCTTGTTCTGCTGACCAAGGTAGCACATCTCCATCAGCTCCTTGTCATTTGTTAGAGCCCTTAGACCATTTTGCAACGGCCTATTAGGAACCAGCCACCATGTTTGAGTGACCTTGTCATATCCAAGATCCTTGTGGTAGTCTCGGATAAAGAAGACGTCCAGTTTGTCTGTATCAAGTCCTGGCAACTCAAAGACTTCTCCACCATTGTAAGTCACACCTCCATCATCAGTGATGAATGATCCTCCATGGTGAAATAGGATGGTAAGCAAATCATCACCCATCTGCAAGGAAATTTTTTTTTATCTTATATCAGCCTCCCTAAACTTCAACCACATTACCAACTTACTACCTCCATAACTAAAACTACAACAGCAGTAAACCCTTGGACAAAAAAACAAGTTTCCGTCTTAACAAAAACTCCCTTACTTAGCCTAGCCACTAAGAAACCTCCTCCTGATCAAACCCTAGCCAATACCTCAAAACACAAGCATGCATTCCTAGACAAAACACTCCAAGAAAACGTTTTTTCCCCTTCTGAACAATAGATTAACAACAAAATTAAAAAAATAGAGCTTCACCACACATTTAAATTTTTTTTGCGTACCTTTATCAGAGAAACCCGTCTTCACAACTCCCTGCCTGATGCAGATGATGAAGGCGATCCTCTGGAGCTTACGTTCTCCACCCAAATACTCTCTGGTGAAGGCAACAGCACTGGCGCCAGTGAAGAGGATAACGGAGAAGAAGAGAGCTCTGCTTTGTGTTGTGTTTGTGTGTTTGAGTATGGGAGACGAGACGTTAGTGAAACGTTGAGGGTGGGATTTTTTTTCGCATAAAACGACGACGTTTTATGTCTTTTTGGCGCCATCCATCAAACGACGTCGTTTTGGCGTGCTAACATGTCACCAACGACGCCACCTCAACTTTCCGGTTGCGCCAGGTGGACGAAATTCACCGGAAGGACCACTATGAGTACCGGAGATCAACTTCAGGGACGATCTAGACAAATTTTTAACTTTAGGGATTACTTTGATCCTCGAGGAGAACTTCAGGGACCACTCTAATGCCTACCTCATGGGAAAATAGTATAATTGAGATTTGAGAGGGAAATAATTCAGATAGAATAACTGAGGCGAGAAGAAATCAAGGTAAATGTTCCATAATGATAATATAATAGAAAATACTATTTGTACACCAAAATGTGTATTTGTATTCCAACATTTATTTTATAATGGTGTATTATATTAGAATACAATTTGCCTAGTTTTTCCACAGACCACAATACGTAACCTAACCTAATACATTAATAATAATACTAATTGGACTATTTTAACCTAACCTAATACATTAATAATAATACTAATTGGACTATTTTAGCCTCTCTGAACCAGCGAAGTTAGCGTATAAAGCAAGGAGGAAAATAATGAAAAATATTCCGACCTGCCGGATTCGAACCAGCGACCTAAGGATACCAGCTAGGAAACCCCACTACAGTCCTCCGCTCTACCAACTGAGCTAAAGTCGGTTGATGTAAATCTAATTCATAAATTTTTATTTATATATATATTCCATTTTATTTGGTGTCTAATTGTCCATTTATTACTGGGCTTTATTGATTGTTTCAGTTTTCTTAGTTCTTTTGTTTACATTATATTGTTCAATAAAACTATAGAATCAAGTCTTTTTTTTTTTTAAATTAAATCCAGCCAATCTCTTTTATTGTACGCGCATTTTTTTTTCAATATATATTCAATAAATGTATTAAACTTATCCCACTTTATTTTGGTGTCTAGTTATCTATTTATTATTAGGTTTTATTGGCTGATCTAGTTTTTTGGCTAAAATTTTTAATTATAGAAAAGACATGTGTGCAATAATTCAAGTATTTAACTTTATTGATCGTGCATGTATTTTTATTTTGGTACGAGAATCAGTAATTAAAATTATTTCGCAAGTTAATTTTTTAAAAATTTTAATATTAAATTAGAGGATTCGATTTGTTTATTGTGATTTTTTTTTAAATTTATAAATCGGAGGATCTAATTTTTATTTTTAACAAATTAAATAATCTGATTTTTGTTCCAAAAAAATCGGAAGGTTCGATTTTTATATTTTAAATAAAAAAGTTCCACGTTTAAAAATAACATCTTTATAATCTATGATCCCGAAAAACATCATTTTCACCTAAGTATAAAAAATAATGTGCGGCCAATTTTTCTTAGTTCTTTTGTTTACATTATATTATACATACGAATCCCGCTAGAAATACAATGAGAAATCTTGACAATGTGTACAATAGGCTAGTTATTTAACCCAATAGAGATAAATAATAAAAATCTCTCTATAGATTACTCTAAATTCAAAAACTCTCATTCAGTTATTTCACATCAAATTTCAAATTTCAAATATCACAATTTTAAATTTCAAATTTTTAAAAATCTAATTAATTATTTCAAAAAAAATAACCATCCAAAATTCTAATTTACCAAAACATTTCACTCCAATACTCTTTTCTTTTTTAACCGGTAGCCACCCCACCTTCATCAATAATCATCCCACTTTACCTTCGCTGCTTGGCCTGTCAGACGCTACTCACCCTTAGCAAAAATAATCATCTACTTAAGAATAAAAATAATCATTCATATACCTAATGAATTGAACATTCAACATATTTTAATATTATATAACTAAACCCAATACAGTCAAAATAAACATCTACATAAAAATTAAAATAACCATCCACATACCTACTAAAATGACCATTAAATACATTAAAATATCCCATTTACAATCAGAATAGACATCTCATTTATATGAAAAATAAACATCTACATGCATCTTGGCGCCAACAATGTTGCAGCGACAACAATGGCGCTCCTTCTTCTCATCACCACCATTTTCTCATCATCGCAAGATCCACGTCATAATCAAATACCACTTGGCTTAGCTCTTTACCCAGCTACTCAACCTACTACATGGCTTTCCCCTTCTGACCTCTTTGCATTTGGCTTTTACCAGCAACAACAGGCCAATGATAATGGCGGAAGGTGTAGCAGCAATATTACCACATGCATTCTCGTCACCGCCATCATGCCTGCCATCGTTTCGTGCCGATGATGCGTCCGGCTGAAGGTGCAGAAAATTCTGATGCCAGACGTTGTTCAGCCACGTCGAAGTTGGTCCTCCATCGCCGGCACTAGAGAGAGTTAGCATCTCGGTGCCGTTGTCATCCTCGGACTCGGCGTCTCTATCCTCACTAAAATCCTTCCATTCGCTGTGGTGTTTTCAAGCTTTGGAGACCCAATCCTGTGGCTTGTCTGCTTCGCCTTCTTCTTCGCTAAGGGATTCATCAAGCCCGGTCTCGAGAACCGCATCGCGTACCAGTTCGTCTCACTCTTTGGATGCTCCTCGCTGGGGTTAGGGTACAGCTTGGTCTTCAGCAAAACGCTTTTCGCGCCGGCGATTCCGTCGGTTTCAGCGGCACCAATGAGAGAGGATGGAGAGGGAGAGAGAGAGAGAGGGAGGGAGAGGAAGACCGATTGGAGGTGTTCGTAACGGTTTAGAATCTTTATTTGCTTTGTATTTAAAATAGGAAATAATTTTATAATTAATTAATTTAATTATCATTTAATATTAATTTCAAAAATACCCCTATTGTACACATTGTACACTAATTACATTGGCTCTTCATACTTTCTTTATACATTATATACAATAAAGCTAGACGACCTAAAAGTTAGGCGATCAAGTTTTTTTCGAACTAAGTTTCTTTTATTATACGTGTACTTTTTTCTTTTTCTTCTTCGCTTTTTTTTTGTCTTCTTCATCCTCCCTCATTATCATTATCGTCGTCTTCGTCATCATCTTCTTTATCATCTTTTTCTTTTTCTTCTATATATGTTCAATAAAACTATTAAGCACATAAATTTTGATGCACAATACAGCAATTTTGGTGCACAATACAAAAATTTTTAAAGGACCATATGCTCAGAATATTAACACCTAACTAACAAAAAATACACCATATAAAAATTTTGGTACACAGTAGAAAAATTTGATGCATAACACAAAAATTTTGATGTACAGCACATAAATTTTGATGCATGACACATAAATTTTGGTGCACGACACATAAATTTTTGAAAGACCACATGCTCAAAATATTGATTCATCCAACCAACAAAATACATTTAGCGAAAAAATTTATATATTATGTGCAAAACTTTCTATGTTATGTACAAATATGCAAAATTTTTTATACTATATCAATAAATTTATGCTATATGCAAAAAATTTTGTGTTATGTGTAAAATTTGTGTTGTACCAATAAATTTTTATGCTCTCAAACAAAAAATTTTTTGTTGGAGAAGAAGAAAGCAGTGATGCACGCGTACTTTTTTTGTTGGACTTGTGCCAATTTGGTTGAGCTTGGTTACATTACAAAAATTATACCAGAGATAAACTATTTTAATTTAGACATTCAATTGCCTCAATACTATCACCTTCAATGAATAAATCAAACATGCATCATTTTTGGGCCTTCTCCAAGCTCATTAGACAAGCTAAGACTTCTACTTCATTGGTATGGAGAGATAAGAAGCTCATCCACGTGACTGCCATGAGAATCTCTCCATGCCAATCTTGTTTTACCATTTCAATTCCAACTGTGCCATCTTCAATGTAAGATGCGTCGATATTAATTTTGATAAGGTGGGTAGGTGGTATTTCTAAAAAATTGAGGCTATTTATCTCTGATGATATGTTTTGGATCCCTTTTTTCACTCTCAATTGAACTTTCAAAAATTTCTCATGCTTTCTTACTGTATTTTCTGTTGCTTCGAGGGGACTTTTCAAAATGTCATTGAAGACCATGTCATTTCTCGCAGACCAAATTAATTGTAGGTTCGTGAAGAACAACCCTTGTCTATCTGGGTCTAGCTCTCTCAGCATTTCTTCAATCCATTCTGTGATGGTCTTCTCAGGTTGTGCATGTGATCGAATTGCTAAGGGACTATCAAATCAGAATATTCTTGCATACTCACATTTTTTGAAAAGGTGATTTTCAGACACTTATTTCCTCCAACACATCAAACAAAGTGAGATGCAATTCATACCTCCTTTTTTGCAAATTGAGCCACGTTGAGAGGGATCTCTTCATTTTTCTTCAAACATAGTGTGTTATTCTTGGATGGGTCTTTTCTCTCCACAGCCTATCTCAATTTGGCTCTGTTGGATCAGAGGATATGGAGATTTGGTGTTAGAGATTATTCTGCTTGATTACTTTGTGGTATGCGTCTCTAGCCCTATATTCTCCATCCTTATTAAATTTTTAAAAGAATTTGTCTTGTTGTTTGTGTGATAGTAGGGGTAATTCTAGGATCTGTTGTGCCTCAAATAATATACAAATTTTTCTAATTTTTTTCGCATCCCAATATGTGCCATAATCAATTATCAAGTCTCGCACTATTGCATTCTCTTCTAAAGTTGTTATGGAATTCCATATTCTATGCTTGTTTTGTTTGGACAACTGGCATATTTTTTAGATTTTATGCACCTTCTATCCTCTATTTTCCAAAGCTCCACATCTCAATTACCTCCCTGCCATTTAGAATACTTCTAGGAAAGACTTTTTGGAATAGTATCTTGCTTTAATTACTCTGGTCGCCAGTGAATCTGGTTTCTTGATGAGCCTCCAACCCTGTTTTGCAAGTATGGCATGATTAAAAGCCTCAAAATCTCTGAAGTCGAGCCCTTGATTTGTCTTGTTGGAAGACATTTTGTCCTATTTTACCTAATAAATTTTTTTCTCTCTGTTTTTACTCTCCTTGTAGAATCTATATATCATTGCATCTAGGTGTTGGCACAATCTTTTGGGTAGTTGGAAACAACCCATTATATATATATGTAAATGGATTGTCCTACAGCCTTGATAAGTGTCTCCTTCCTGGCTCTAAATAAATGCTTTTTCTTCCATCCTTTAGGCTTCTTTCATATCCTCTCCTGGATGAAGTAAAAAACCTCATTCTTAAATCTTCCCACGAAGGTATAGAGGCCCAACCACACGTCCAAGTACTTTGAGTGGTTATTAATTGCCTTTATCCCTAACCAATCTTGGATAAAATTCTATCTGGTAGTTGGCACATTTCAGCTAAATGATATTTTTTACTCTAGGTTGATTCTTTAGCCTAACTCTTTTTGGTAAAGAGATAGTATATTATTTATCCATATAATGTCCTAGTCTGTCGCTCTTGAGAATAATATGCTATCGTCTGCAAAAAAGAAATGGTTGATCTATGATGCCTGTCTGACTACACTAATCCATCGGATAACTTGCCTTTTTTGGACTCTGATTAGTAATCAAGATAGCACTTCAATACACAATAACAAAAGGTATGGAGAGATAGATCACCTTTTCGAAGATCTCTAGAGGGTCTGAAGCTCTTGGTAGGAGTCCCATTCAAAATAACGAAGAATGATACTGTTGACACAATTTCATATGAGTCTAACCCACTTGTCTAAGAACCTCATGGCTGTTAAAACATCCTTTAAGAACTCCTATTCAATTTCGTTATACGCTTTTATCATATCAAGCTTTAGTCCAATGTAACCTTTTTGATCCCCCCTCCCCAATCTTTTTCTTCACATAATAGAAGATTTCAAAGGCCATAATCGGGTTATCAGTTATTAACCCGTTCTTCACAAAATGCTTTGAAATTCTCCTACTATATAGGGTAGGATCTGTTTCGATCTATTAGCAATTTTCTTAGTTACAAGTTTAAATATGACATTACATAGGGATATAGGTCTAAATCTTTTGTATGTTTGGGAGTTTTTGATATTTGAAAATCATACAAATATAAGTAGAATTAAGGAGATTAGGGTTAACATTATCATTAAGAATATGTAGCACACAATTTATAACATTATCACTGACTATTTTTCACATCTTTTGGTAAAAGAGTGTCGACATGCCATCAGGTCCTGGCACCTTAGTTAGATGCATATATTTTAGAATTGCCAAAACTTCTTCTACAATGAATGTTCTATCCAGAGTCTCACTCATTCCCATGTTGATTATGTCCTTGACTACTTCAGTGATTCTTTGGTCATCAGTGACCTCTTTAGAGCTAAAAAGCTTCTAAAAAAAAAACTAATCACCACTTTCTCTATCTTCTTTTCATATTCAAAAATTCATCCAACATCATCTCGGATAGACTTCACCCAATTCCTGCTTTTTCTTTGCAAGACCTTCTAATGAAAGAATTTGGAGTTTCTATCTCTATACTTCTACCAATTTATAATTGACCTTTGCGCCCACCAGGTTTCTCTTCTTTCAGCATATCATCCAGTTCACCTTCAATTCTTTGATTCTTCTGATTACTTCTTCTTCTTGTTTGATTGAGTTCAAATGTTGGAGCTTGTTCTGAAGAATTCTGATTCTCATTGGAATGTTATCGAATTTCCTTTCTTTCTATTTATCTAGTTCTATGCCATAGTGCTTTACTTTCATATGGATCAGTTTTCAATTACCCTCCTAGGCTTCTTTTACTGTCTTCTTGTAATTTTTACTTGATAACTAGCATTCTTCGAACTTGAAAATAGTGCTGAGGTTTCCTTCTTCTTCTCCTTTCTCCGAATAGGTCTACTAGTATTAAGTAGTGATCAGACTTATATCTGTTAAGGTGTTGTACAATTGTTTTGGAAAAATATTTTTCCATTCAATTGTTGTCAAAGTGCAGCCAAATCTCTCTTGTATGTTGTCATCATCTCTTTGTCTGTTAGTCCAAGTGAAAGAATGACCCACGAATCCTAAATCAAGGAGTTTACTTGTTTGCACTACGTCCTTAAATTCTTGAGCTTATGTGTAGTTGACCATGCTCCCCCCATATTTTTCTTCTTGTCCCATAACTTGATTAAAGTCTCCTTACACTAGCTATGCTCTCCCGTTGTCTCTGCACAAAACATGTAGTAACTCCCAACTTAAGTGCTTGTTTGTGTTCTCTGGCCATCCATAGAATTCAGTTGCCCTCCATCCTATATCTACATCTGTTTCTTCAACCTAAATGACTATATGGTTAATTGAGAAGGATTTGATGCTGGCATTGACCGAATTGTCCCAAAGCAAAGCTAAATTTTCCGATCGTTGTCTTTCCTCCTCCACACAGTTCACTCTTACTATATTTGATAAGTCACCTTTGTGTCTTAACCTCATAATCTTTATCTCCTTTCTTCTTGTTTCCATGAGAAAAATAAGATTGGGTCCTTCTTGTTTAATGAGCTTGTTTAGAGCTCAAACTGTCCATAGATTTTCAAGACCACGGCAGTTCCAACTGATAATCTTCATGTATTCGGCAGGGCTACTCAATAGCCTCTGCCATTGTGTTCTCTCCTTTCTCAGTCAACTTTCTTATCTTTGATTTTGGGGTATCTATCTCCATTACTTCTTTTTCTTGTATCTTCCTTTTTTCATTTGGTGCCTCCATATTCTCCTTTCATATTCCTGTTGTTGCTGCTGCTTTATAGGACAGCCTCTTCTATGTTTTAGTTTCTGTTTTGGCATTTGCTTTTCTTGTATTGGTGGTATTGACTAGCACGCTTTTCGTTGCTGCATTATCTTCATTTTTCCTTTTTATTTGACTTTCACCATTACTCCTCCTTCTTCTCCTTTGCCTCTAATCACAAACTTTCTCTCTTTTGAAATGGTGATTTTACCTGTACATCTTGTGCTATCTTCCTTCCCTGATTTTGGGTCAGTTTAGGTCTAAGTGTTTAGGTTTTCTTCTTCTGTCTATTTCGAGTTTGAATTTTGTTAGTTTTTCCAAAAATTTCTCAGCCATGACTCTTTGCCTCTTTAGATCTTCTCCTTCTACATTGTTTCCTTTTACCTTTTCCCTTTTTTTTCTTATGCTCACCTTCGTTCCTGGGCTTTCTGCCATCATCCATGGTCCCAGCTTCTTGGAACTGTTCTTCCTTGCCTTCTCATCTCTCACCGCCTTCGCGTAGATACCGTCTTCATGTCCAATCTCCCCATAGTAATAACAGAAGTTTGATAACTTTTCATATTTGAACTCTACCCATACTAGGTCATCTTCCTAACTTCCTATATTAGCACCCTTAAGAAGAGGCTTCTTATTGGTTTCTAGTGTTACCATGACCTTTATGAATTTGGTCTGATCTTTACTACTCTCGAAGATTTTGCACTTCTTCACTTCATCAATAACAGGTGCGATTTTTCTTCTAAACTTTGCGGTCTTGTGGTTCTCTTGGAGGTTCCAAAGTTGAATCTTGATTTCTACTTCGTCCAACCTTTTATCTATTAGATCTTCACTTTTATCCCATCTTTTCACTAGTAGTCATGAGTTCCTAAAGGACCAAGGATTTTCTTTGATTATCTTCTTCATGTCCTTCTCTCCTCTTAGAAGAAGAACTGGTAGATCTTCAGTTTTAGCTCGACTACTCTAAAACGTTAGAGTTTTTTTCTATATGTTGTACATTGTTGATTGTACCTATGCTGTGTTGATGTTTTATCTAAGTGTAGTTTTCTACTAGGTTGTTTGTGCATCCTTATATCCCTTCCTCAACATTCTCATCATCATACACTATCAAGGGTTCTTCTTTTTCTTCTTGTCCTTTATCATTGTTTGAGGTTATTTGGCTATTGTTTGGGTCTGATATTGTATTGTGGTTTAATGGAATAGGACAATATCGATGTTGTGCAGCATAAGACAATTTTATACACGATGTAGGACGGATGAGACACTACTCTCCTTTAAAACCTAGGAAATCCCTAGGTAGGACGAAAAGATTAATAATTTAGGATTGAGTTTGAATTACAAAATAATATAGTGAAAAATTTGGACTGTGTTTAACATTGTATAACTTAGTCTATGTATGCTTTTTGGAGTGAGATTGAGAAAATAATTTTGTCGAGAACTTGATTTAGGGTTTACAATTCTTTTATTATACAATTTGTTCTTGTCAAATTGATTTATGTTCATGATACTTAATATTTTATATTAACAATTACTAAATTGAGTAAATAGCCATTTTGTGATTATGGCTTCGACAAAATAGACAAAAAAATATAAATAACCAAAATAATTACAAAAATCATAGTTGTTAAAACTGGATCGAATCGTAGAAGTCTGGTCAGTTTGGTTCATTATTTAAATCATATAAAGAATTAAATCAATCAAACTCGTTGAAAACCGACGATTCACGTTAAAAATCGTTGGTTCATGAGTCAGCGCACAAAAAATGCATTTGACAAAGGTAGGCCAGCGAGAGAAGATGTACCTAAGACGCACACCAAATCCGGTTAAATATATAAACTTTATAAAGGATTCTCTTTTTGCTTATATGCCTGATGTGAGACTAACAACAAAAAAAGAATTTTTAAAATGATGTGTATTGTACAATAAGCGAGATACAGGACTTTAGTTTATATTTATAACCGTTTCAATTAATTTGGTTTATATTTATTTAATTTAATTTTAGTTTGTGCTAATTTTTTTCAAATTAATCATATTTTTTAATAATATACGATTGATACCATGAATAAAATATTTTTTATTAATCATAATATATTTAATATTTAAAGTATATAATAGATATAGTTAATAAATTATTAGAATTAAAAAATAATAATTAATATAAATTCACTCATTCTTAAATTATTTTTATTTTATTTAATAATAATTATAAACTCATTTATTTTTTTTCATAATTATATGATATATATTAGTATTAATTTTTCAATAAATACTTATAGTGTATAATCGTTAATAGATATACACTAATTAAAGAATGATTAAAATTTGAAAATAATAGTTATTTTAATATAAAAACAAAATAAAAATACTTATGATAGAGTAAAAATAATAAAATACTTATTATTTTTGTTCTGTATTATTTTAGAATGACTTGATTATTCTTAGAATATTATTAAAGATATATATTTTAAATTTTAATTTAAAGTTTTTTACTATTTTATATTTTTTATTTATGTTAGACCAAATCAATCGGTTCAATCTGTGATTCACTGGTTGAAACAATAACCTAATTAGGGATGGTAAAATTTCTCGAAGCACGGGGATTGCCGCGGGGACCGCCCTAAATGGGGACTCGAAGATAGAGAATTTTCTCCGCGTAGATGGGAATGGGGGCGAAAATTCTCCCGAGACAGACATTGGGACCCGAGTAGGGATCCCCGCCCCGTCTCCGCTAATCTCCGAATTATTAAATTTATTTAAATACCCTTAATAATTTATTCTTAATATAAATTTTTTAGTAATTTTACATACCATATATATATACCCTAATTTTAAAAGTGTCTTCTCTTCTCTCCATAACACTAACACTGCGCCATCCCACTCCCCAGTCATCTCAGAAGGCTAGAACTCACAAATTCCAATCTCTCACAACGTCACAATTATACTTCTCGCCATTCTTGTTCAGTGTTCATCGTGTCATTACCTCCTCGCCGTCTCGTTGTCTATTACTGCGACGTCTTTTTTCCTTTTTACTGCTGTGTGACTGTATCCTTGTATGTTGTGATAATGTTTTTTGATTTTTGATTTTTTTTTAATTTTTCATTAGAACTTTCATATAAATAATCAATATAGAAAGATGGAGAATGTGATCACGAAAAATGGGAATGGGGACAATATTCTCCCACGGCAAAGATTGAGGTAGGGACGGAAAACAAATCTATGAGCGAAAACAAGAAGCGAGAAGGTATTTTCCGACCTAACCCTTTTCCGTTGCCATCTCTAAACTTAATGATCCAATAATTTGATCCATTCAATTATTAATTTGATTCTGACAACTATATAAAAAATATATTTTATTTGACAAAATAAATCAAATGTATATAAATATATAAGTAAATTTATTACACGTTTGATTATGTTTATCAAATGAAACATCTTTAAAGGATTATTTTATTATTTTTATCTTTTTATTTGTGAAAATTTTAATTTTTTAGAGTCAAAATAATTTTTATTCTACTAAATTAATATTAAATGCATTTGAATTCCGAAACAATTATTAATATTTTAGAAAGGAAAAAAAGTATAATAATATTTAGATAGCATGCCACCACTCCTGATTCCTGAAGCTAAGATCTTTGTGGTGACTCCTAAATTTAGAGTATTAATGTAAGTTTTATTTATTTTAAGAATTAAATAATTTAAATATTTTCTAAATCTCTTTAAAAAAAATTCTTTACATACAAGCGTTTTTCCATACAAGTTATACAAGTTATTTATTTTTTTTTTCATGTCTCCTCTTTTTCTTCTCCTTCTTCTTTTTTTTCGTGCCTCTTCTTCTTCTTTTTCGTTTTTGAAGTGTTTCATCTTCATCGTCATGTTTCTCCTCGTTCTTCTTTTGATTTTGTAACATTATGTATTTTTTTCTTCTTTGTTTGATTTTTTCCTCCCAAAAAGAATTATGAAAATATGAAATAAGAAAATGAAGAAGAAGAAGCAGTAGGAAATGAGGAGGAGAAAGATGAAAAGTTCTGAATTATGCATAAGGTGTACTTCAACGAATTTTGGGTATATTTTTTAAATCCTTTGGGTGTATTTTTTGTAATTCTTTGGGTGTATTTCTGTAATCCTTTGGGTGTATTTCTATAATCGTTTGGGTGAATTCCTGTAACCGTTTGGGTGTATTTCTGTAACCGTTTGGGTGTATTTCTATAATCGTTTGGGTGTATTTATGAAGTTCCATTATCTTCAAAACGATTTCAAAACTTGATTTCAGAAACCATGAAAATCGAAAAAAAAACGAAGCAAGAATACTAATGATAAACGCAGATAAAACAACGAATGAAAAGGTAAAGAGAGAACGCACGAAGGAGATCGAACAAATTTGACAAGAAACTTATTTTTATGGAGGAAGAAGAAGAAGAGTAGGAGAAGAAGAAGGAGAAGAAGAAGGAAGAGGAGGAGGAGAAGGAGGAACGCGAAGCACGCCATAGAAATCGTATATGGGCCAGTGTACTTTTTGTTAAGTTTCTCTCAACTTGTATGACTTGTAAACCAAATGACTTGTATGTGTAGCACTCCTCATCTTTTAATAAATTGAATAAATTACTATTTGTACCCATGAAAGTTTAATACACTGACAAATGTACCCATAAAAAAACAAAAATAACTTTGTACCCACAAAAGACAGATTTTTATAGACAAATCTATCCAAACCCTAAAAAATTATTTAAAATGCCCAAACTGCCCTCTATTCCTCCACATCATCCCCCCACAATAGGCTCAACCCTGAACCCGTTGGCTTGCTACCACCATAGCCAACAACATCATCACCACTTCCGCCGCCATTATACTCAACCCCATCTTCATCATCGTTGTCTTCAATCTCATGCACCCCAACAGCATCATCATCGTCCCCCTCGTCTTCATCTATCTCCTCTTCAGACTCATTCTCCTCTTCATCAATTATGAAAAAAAAAAAATTCAAATTTTGAAAAAAATGAGGCACCCCGCAAATCAGTAACACAAAAAATTCAAAGTGAAGGAGAAAAGGACCCGCGATTGAGGAACGTAGATATGAACGCTGTTGGTAATATTTATTTGTCAAATAAACGTTCTAATTTTTAACAGCATCTCTCTGTTTCTCTAAATACAATTATTCAATTAAGCTAAGCAAACGAAGCACCCATCTTTGTACAGAAGAGAGAGAACAAAAACAACATAGAGACAGAAGACATGTCTGCTTTTGATACCTTCAGCGTCGACTCTGATCACCACCAAAACCATGCCGACGAAGACAACTTTTTCGGATACAGCGGCTACTTCAGCTTCTCCCGCAGAAATGTCTCCGTCGTTGACCACACTTCTCCGTCTTCTTCACCAGACATCTTCAGATTTAGCGATCTGGATCCAAGCTACTCCCAGTCTCCCTTCGAACTGGTGCATGTAGCAGAAAATGGTAATGACAACGGCTACCACGACGACAGCGTTTTTGTCTCAGACGAACCAATGCTTCCAGCGCCTACAGAGATGAGATTGGAGAAAGGTTACGCCCTTCATGAGTGGCGTCAGTGAAAAGTGAGAAATGATGAAAAATTTTGAAAATTCGGAAGATTTAAAAAACCTTAATAAGGATGGGGTTGTTGATGTTGACAATGAGAGGAGAAAGAAGCTGTTGAGGAAGAGGCAGAAACATCGAGAAGGGAGAACGGTGGGTCGATGATGTTGATGGCTATGGTGGTAGCAAGGAATGAGAACGGTGGTAGGGACGTAGGGTTTGGAATTGGGGAAGAGAAGATGGGAAATAAAATTATAAATTAAAATTAGATTATATTTAAAGGGCAAATTTGGAATTTTAAATAATTTTTTAAGGTTTGGATATATTTGTCTGTAAAAATCTATTTTTTATAGATACAAAGTCACTTTTGTTTTTTTGTGGGTACATTTGTCAGCGTTTTAAATTTTTATGGGTACAAATGGTAATTTATTCTAATAAATTATTCTTCGAACACTAATAAAAAATCTAAAAAAAATATTATTATCTTAACAATGGCATTAACAAATTTTTTAAAATTGTTTTGTATGGAATAAAATATATATATTTTTTAATTTTTAAATTATTAATTTTTTATAAATTTATTTAAATTATATCACAAAAAATATTTTATCCCATGTAAAACAATTTTAAAAAATGACTTAAAAAATGTTAGAAGTACTATAAAAATTTGTAATATCCTAATAACTTAGGTAAATATATGCATGTACTTAAATTTTAATTAAAATACTCTACATATTCCATAATAATTTAAAAATTAAAAATATATATTTTTATCGTTTACTTACTTAAGTCACTAGGACATTACAAATTTTTATAGTACTCTTAAAAAAAATTTATTCCATGTGTAGTAATTTAAAAAAAATATTTTATCAAAAAATATTTTATTCTATGCAAAATAATTTTAAAAAATAATTTAAAAAATGGTAAGAGTACTATAAAAATTTGTAATAGACCCATTCGAATTACTATGTGTGTTAAAACAGTGCTAGTTCGAATTAGATTGATTGGAACTGGTGCGAGTTACGTTTCTTTATAGTTTCGGTCAATGTGATTCGAATTACTCCATAGATACAACAAATACATAATTCGAATTGACTCAATTCGAATTAGTTGATTTTGACTAATTCAAATTTATGTGATTCGAATTACTGTGGGTTTTATAATTCAAATTAGTCTCATTCAAACTACATGAAAATTTCTTTTTGATAGAACCTTATAACATTTTTCTTTTAGTAGAATTATGTAACATCTGTTTGAATTTGGTTTATATAGGTGATTTACCTTAATATTAAATGCATTTGAATTCCTAAACAATTATTAGTATTTTAGAAAGGAAAAAAAAGTATAATAATATTCAGATAGCATGCCACCACTCCTGATTCCTCAAGTTAAGATGTTTTTGGTGACTCCTAAATTTTGAGTATTAATGTAAGCTTTATTTATTAAATAATTTAAATATTTTCTAAATCTTCTAATAAATTGTTCTTCGAACACTAATAAAAAATCTTAAAAAATTATTATTATTTTAACAACCGCACTAAAGCTACTGTTTAACTATTTAGTTAAATCCATATTTTATTTATGGAAAATTCCGAAAATTCAAGTGGCCGAAAATGTGTAGTTGATTTGCAGCAAGAAGAGAAGGCGTTAGGGTTCTAGAATTAACTAAACAATAATAAGTTAAGCAGTTCAAGTAATAAAAACCGAAACAAAACTCCACCACCCGGTTCCTTCATTCCTTGCTTGCTTTGGTGTGTAGTAATTGGAGAGTTCCGTTTCCAACTCCCATCACAAATACACACACGCAGCATTACTACGCTATACCCTCCTCATCCTTCAACCTTCCACGCGCCACAACACTATCTTCTCTCTAGTGATAACATCACGCGCCACACCGTAGTAGCGAGCTACGCTTAAACCAAGACTCAGCCACCTGGTTCGTCCTTGTGTATTGGGAACTACGTAGTTAGTTTTGTTCTTCTTATTTGTTCATTTCTTCGTTTTTTGTTGTTAAATAAATTGAAGTACCCTCTTTTCTGTTAGAAATTACGTTGCTTATCTATTTAGTTCACTAATTGCAACTTTCGTATTCCTTTTATTATTATTAGTATTATTTGCTCATGCGAAATTTGAAGTTTTGTTTACGGTATATGTTGTTATATATCTCGTCACTTTGGTTCTTGTTTGTAAAACCTTGGATTCTTATTTATTTATTTTTTGGATTTTTGTGGGTGAAATTTGTTTTGCTACTGCAATTGCTTGTAGGTTTTTCAGACTTTCTCATATCATTTATGGCATAATTGATAATTGTCAATGAAATTTTCATTTTTTACTTTTTGCAGATTGAAGAATTTCGCTAAGGATTGGTGGTGGTGGTTGTTGTTGTTGAAGAGCTTGGTTAAGTATTCCTATACTGATTATTATCAGTGTATTGGCTTGCTGAAATAGTGAAAATTATATCGGATGGCAATTACACATTTTGGTAGTACATTTGCAACTCAATGGGGAATTCGTCCTCAGGTTTTCGCAAGATCCAGCATAGTGAGCAAGACTACGTCATCCAGCCACAAGTGAGTTCTCCTTTGGTTAGATATATCTGTTATATGGAATACAATTAACAATTGGTTTGAGGTGTTCTGCCACTATTCCTTGTTAATCATGATGATGCTCTTGAATTGAAAAAGTGCTAAATAACTTCTAACATGTTTTCCTTATCATAGTATCCATGTGATATAACAATAAGCTTTGGAGAAGATGTAATTTTGTTACTGTAATTGTCGTGCATAGTAGTTTTATTATTTGTGTATTGTCACAGATTCTCAGAGCTAGGTGCTGTTTTTATCCTACCTGATATTAAATCTTAATATAATGCAATGTCTTACTTAATAGCAGTGGTGGATCTTTGTGGAAGGAGTGACAGTGGCGGTCGCCAAATTTTGACATAACTTGTAAACTTTTTTAGAGTAAACCCCCAATATTGTCTTTGATTAAAATACGAGAGACAAAATAGTCATTTAAGATTTAAAAGTGACAAATTCATTCCACTCAATCCTTTTACCAAACAAGTTTGTCTCTAACCATTTCAAAAAAGCGGGGACATATTAGTCCTCTCATGTATACGTATGGAATGACTTATCTGTCACCCTTTTCTGAATGATGATTGACTAATTTGTCAACTTCCGAATCTTGAGAGACGATGTTGTCCTTTGTATTTTTTCCGTTAGAGATGAAATAATTACTCATTTCTTTTATAATTACTACTAACTCTTAATATTAAATGGCTCCCAATGGACTGGCTTCGTCCTTGTTTAATAGATACACTTTCTTTGAGCATAGTTCATTGTGTTGTAGAGTGTACTCCAATTAACTTGTGTATTTGTGTATTACTTCCTACAGTGTTACAAGCAGGGTGAGCTTTATAGCGGCCCCAGCTTCAAGCTTTTTCTCCCGGGATTCCTCACGTGCACTATTTAACATGAGTTCATCTCAGACATATCACCGAAGGGGTTCAAGGTTGATAGTTAGAGCAGAAACAGTAAGTTTGAATTACTTGTGCATTTCTAAGCAACACTGCCTTTTGGGTTTTTCTAATACAATTGTGCCTTACTAAATTAGTCCTTCACGCTAATTTGTTCCCTTTTAACATTACAATATGCAGGATTACTATTCCGTCCTTGGCGTGTCAAGAAATGCTAGTAAATCTGAAATTAAGAGTGGTATTATTCCATGCTTCCGCTGTCTAATACGATTGAACTTCCACCATTTTTAACTGATATGCTCAAATTTCTTGTTTTAACCTAATTGTATCTTTTGACTTATTTTTATCGATAGCCACTTTCTTAAGGTGGGCAATGGTGTCGATATAAAGCGAAAGCAATTACAACACTGAATCTATTAAATAGTAAATTCTTATTCCCTATTGTATAACTCAAAAAGGTGCACCTAAAATACACGTGAAGTATACAAGTACTAGAAATGAACAGGAAATCTAAAGGTATGCTTGGTTGGGGTTAAAATGAGGTGAAAATTTTCATGGATGAGTTCCATGACTAAAATTACACATGGAGCTCACCTGTAGAACTTACTGCCCCATTTTTACCCTCAGCCAAATGTACATTAGAACTTAAAACTATCAAAGGAGTCTGCCAATACCCCGGAACGGAAAAAGAGTAGTCATATCGGTCAACTGTGAAGGATTTGTTAGTGATGTATTACATAAGCTTGTTGCTAAGACTTGAGAGCTACTTTGTTGAAAGGTTTTCATTAATGTAGGATTTTGTCTTCTCCAAGAAAGTTTAATTTTATTTGGCAAGATTGCAAACCGTCAGTTCAGTTATAAGGGCTAGTGCGAGATGATTGTGATTGATAAATTATCAAGTGTGTATGTTATGTTTCATTGTGCACATTTTGTTTGTTTATTGCTTCTTGTGTGATTGCAATATCAAATTGCTATACTTTTTATGTTTCAGCTTATCGGAAGCTTGCCCGGAATTATCATCCAGATGTGAACAAGTGAGTTTTTGCCATCTGTTTTAATCACCATCTACTTTCTTACATTCTCCCTCTGCTTAATTGCTTTGTTCCATCTCCTATTTTTTTTTTAAATTTATATTCTTATTTTAATGTTGCTCTGGACAATGAAATTTGAATGTCCTATGCTATAATGCTTGTAAATTGTCCTTAGTTAAAGAAAGAAAAGGTATTTTGTATAATACCTCAACTGCTTATTGGATAAATCTTTTGATCAAGAACCCCATCACATGCCAGTTTTGCTAGTTGTGTTGGTTTCTTATGTCGATCAGAGTCATGCGATAAATTTTGCTTATAGCTGAACACTTCTGTATTCACTTTATGCTGCAGAGATCCTGGTGCAGAACAGAAATTTAAGGACATTAGCAATGCATATGAGGTAAAGCTATAGATTTTCTAGCGTTAGTGGCATTTATTCATGTTTAGTAGTAAATAGTGGTCTAAATTTTAACTATTTTACAGGTCTTATCAGATGATGAGAAACGATCGATATATGATCAATATGGAGAGGCCGGGCTTAAAGGTTCAGGAATGGGCATGGGGGTAGGTAACCTTTGACAATGATGAAGTATTTATCATCACATGCATGTTTCTCAATTCTCAGAAAGAAATTTATCTGTGATTTCAGGATTTCAGCAGTCCTTTTGATATATTTGAAACGCTTTTTGAGGGCATGGGTGGCATGGGTGGCATGGGTTCAAGAGGTGCTTGGAATGGAGCAATTGACGGTGAAGATGAATATTACAGTCTCGTTTTGAACTTCAAAGAAGCAGTTTTTGGGGTAGAAAAGGAGATAGAGATTAGGCGGTTAGATAGCTGTGGAACTTGCAATGGTTCAGGGGCTAAACCTGGGACCAAGTCATCCAGATGTAGCACTTGTGGCGGTCAAGGTCGCGTTGTCTCATCAACCAGGACCCCTCTAGGCATCTTTCAGCAGTCTATGACCTGCTCTTCCTGCAATGGAACTGGAGAAACATCAACACCATGCAGCACATGTTCTGGGGATGGTCGTGTGAGGAAAACAAAACGGATAAGTCTGAAGGTTCCCCCTGGTGTGGATTCTGGTAGCCGTTTAAGAGTCCGGAATGAAGGCAATGCTGGAAGACGTGGCGGTGCACCTGGTGACCTCTTTGTAGTTATCGAAGTTATCCCAGATCCTGTCCTCAAACGAGATGACACCAACATTCTGTACACCTCCAAGGTGTCTTATATTGATGCTATCTTGGGAACTACAATCAAGGTTCCTACTGTAGATGGCATGGTGGATTTAAAAGTCCCGGCTGGGACTCAACCCGGCACGACGCTCGTTATGGCTCGGAAAGGTGTTCCGCTGCTGAATAAGAGTAACATGAGAGGTGATCAATTGGTTCGCGTGCAAGTCGAAATCCCCAAGAGACTGAGCAGTGATGAGAGAAAACTTATTGAGGAACTTGCTGATTTGAGCAAAGGAAAGAGTAAAGCTGCTGCTAGTGGTACTAGGAGATAAATTTTTTTGGGTCAAAACATGTTTTTTGTTTTTCCTTTTCTATGTAACGTTTTACTCACTAAATATTAATTCTCCTTTTCATGGATTGCTTCTATTTTTTACCATGACACTTGAGGAGAACAGAACATGGTAGGAATAGGTTGTTGCTCCTTATAGATACAGGCTTATATGAGGATTGAAAAAACTAGAAGTCTTGTTCTTCATTGGAACTGTTGTGTCTTTCATATTTAGTTATTCTTTTGGGAAAACCATTTAGATAAACACTGAGGTATATACACTTATTACGTTTAAGGGAAAATTGTTCAAGCCATGCTCCGGTTGATATTATGATAGTAGTTAACTTATTTTATCACCAGAAGTTTGTATGTTTTGCCAAAGTTTAAACATGTTACTTGTCGCAATATCTGTAAGCATATATCATGATTGAAAGCTACTAAAAAAATTGAAATTTAAATGATAGCGGTGATACTTTGTTTTAATGGGCTCATGCCTAAAGGCATTAAACCAGTTTGGAAGTTATGTTTCTTCTGGTAAGATAGAATATTAGAATATATTCAAGAAAATCTGGAAAATAACATAAAAGAGAAAGTTATAAACATACTGCCGATTAGTAAATGAAGTAAGAATTAATTACTTTTTGAAGGTCCAGACAATAAAATTCTCTTTTTTTTTCCAAAGTGTTGTCTGTTTTTGTATTTATGAGAATGTTTAAGAATATCTTTAATAAAATATGTTGGATTGATTAGAGTAGTAAACGCCTTGGTCCTTTGATTAAAGCATTCAAATTTGAAAACAATTTAGATATTAGTAATTCTATCGGGATAAAAAGTACATAAAATATAGATACATAATCTTATAAGAATGGCTATAGGTTTACTAGTTCGGACTTCGGATTATGCGTACAAAGTGCTGTGAGGTAAGAGTGAGTTCAACTAAAATTATTTAAAAAGAAAAATTAAGGTTTTTGGCAAAAGGAGTGCAATAAAATTTCAAGGAGCAAGAAGGAATGATAGGTAACGACCTTTACAAGAAGCAGTGAAGCACAGAGGAAATAAAAATGGAAAAATGAAAAATATAGGGTGAGAGAGGCTCGAACTCTCGACCTCAGGATTCCTCTAAACTATGAGACCTACGCGCTAGCCAACTGCGCCACCACCCCATTGTTAATAGAATTTAAAATACAATTATATTTATTATAATATATGTTTTCTCTTGCAAACGACCATGACAAGTTAAATCTTCAATTACTTATTACCATAAGAACAACGCTTTTTTATTTTTGATATTTATCATAGAATAAATTACCATTTGTATCCATGAAAAATACAAATGTATCCATATAAGAATAAAACGACAATTGTATCCGCGGAAGATAGCTTCCGTGTGCCAAGAATACCTTAATGGACTAATTGTGTAACCAACGTCCGGGTACTCTTGGCACACGGAAGCCATCTTTCATGGTTATAATTATCGTTTTATTCTTATATGGGTACATTTGTCAGCATCTGTATCTTTTATGGGTACAAATAGTAATTTATTCTTTATCATAATATATGTTTTTTGGTGTGATAATGATATATTAGGAATTTGATCATTACAAGTTGGTATCATGGTAGAACTCGGCATAGAAGTTCCAGAATTGCGAAAGAACATAAAGGTTTCACAATTGTGATTATTGTTTCTAGGGAAGATGAAGACTAATAGGGATGGAAGAAAAGTAACAATTTCGGCAGCTTACCTTTTCTGAAAAATATGAAAAGCCCGAAATAAAATAATCTTTGAAGGAATCTCCATAGTACCACAAGCAATAGTTGATGTGGCAGTCTTTGAAAGCTCTTATTTTAGGAGAGTTTGTGAATGTTAAATGAAAAAAGAGGATAAAATTACTTCTTTTTTTAATATGTTTTTTGTTAGATAGATTGGACAACCTTCAATCTTAGGCATCACACTTACACACTCTTCACATGTTTACCACACGTTGCAGGTTGAAGCAACAACTAGGAGATTTTTTGATCGGTTGCAATCGGTGGGACTCAAACTCAAGACCTCTAGGTGAGGAAGAAAAGACTATGTCATTTGAGTTATAGCTCATTAGCAATGTTTTTTTATTACATTCTTGAATGTTGTAATAGATTTTCTCCCTCTTTACCATTGTGTGAAGTCCATCTCGTGGACTCAAACATTTTTAATCCATCTAATAAAATTCACCTGCTTTTAATAAAAAAAAATAACCGAAAAAGAAAAACATGTTCATAATGTTGAATAAAGTTTGTGTTTTTGAGCTTTACTCTTAAGCACATACTTCACTAGTGAGACCTCCATCATACTTTCGGTGACCGCTGCCAAACACTGCCCATGAGAGGAGGTTATGTCCGTAGAAGATAATTCAGGACTCATGATCCAAAACAACCACCAGGAGAAGAGAAAAACACTACTCTAAAGAGTGGAAGAAAGGTACATAAGATGGGAGAAGATCAAGTCTTTACAGGAGATACCTCTCTAGTCCCCAAAGAAGAGAAATAGATGCTAGGAGAGCAACAACATTCAAATATGGAGATAGTGCAACTACTAGTGGTGGAGGCCCAAAAAAAAAAGTCATTCAGTGACACAATGAGAGGAGGGATGATCCCCATGGAGATGGAGGATGACATTTTTTCATTGTCCGAGGGGGAAGAGTCTAAAGAATCTGACACCAACATGGAGGTCAGGGATAAGGAGGAGGAAAACAGAGGCACTAAAGAGACAACAAAAATGAGCAACAAAACCCCTGAGATTAGAGTGTAAAGAATGGATGGGATCTTCAACTTCGTCCTAAACGAGGCAGCAATAAAGACACTCAGACACATCTGGTGGGACACCCTCATAGTGAAACTCCTAGGAAGGAAGATATCCTTTCTAGAAATTACAAGGAGGCTAGAAACTATGTGGAAAAGGAAAGGTAGTATTGAAGTGATTGACCTTGGGAATGATTCTTTTATCGTAAAATTTTATTCCCTATAAGACTTAGATTTTGCCTTCACCGGAGGATCATGAAAAATACTAGATCATTACCTTATAGTCTGCCCATGGAAACCGAATTTTAACCCGGAAGAAGTAACCATTGACTCCATTGCAGCTTGGGTGAAACTCCCAAATTTAGCAATTGAATACTACGGAGATAATATGTTGAAAAGGATAGACAACATAATTAGAAGAACAATCAAGGTGGACACTAATACTGCTGACAAGTGTCGAGGGAAGTTTGCAAGGTTATGTGTTGAGATAGATCTTAATGAGCCACTAGTATCATAATACGCCATCAACGGGGTTCGATACCTGGTGGAATATGAAGGGATTTACAACATTTGTTTTTCTTGCGGAATGGTAGGAAACGAGAAAATAAATTGTGCAAAAAATAATGGCAGCAGACAACCGGTACTAATAGGGACAAAGACAAACCAGAAGGAGAATGGAGGTACGAAGGCAAATGAACAGACAGGAGACAAAACACAAGAAGGTAGTATGAAAATTTCTGAAAAAGACAAGGACAAAAAAGTTCTTTAGGAGAAAGATGACCAATATGACCCTTGGATGGTGGTGCAAAGGCCAGCTCGTGGAAAAAGAATAGAAAAAATTGGTATGAAGGGGACAAATAGTAGAGAGGGGAGCAAAAAAGGGGAAAGAAATGGGACACTGTGACAGGTATGAGGTTCGCCTCCTTGTAGGTAATGGAGGAAGAGGTAACGGAATTTGAAACAAATGATGGTCCTAATCAGGTGGTGGTTAGAGAAAATCAGAGAGAGAGGACCCATCAGAGACAAAATTCGCTGGATAGAACCTGTTAGCAAAGCCCAACAAGGAGACTAACACCTCAAAAGCCCAAAAAATCAAGCAAACCTCTGGTAACTCCCAAAACAGTCAAATAACAAGAAACACCAACAATAGACCAAACAAAGACACACAAGCTCACAACTCCATATACCAAAATACAAAGACCAACGACCCGGACCCTAAAAACTCGAACAAACCCGACACACGACCCAAGACTGAAGTCGACCCATAACCCGTTTTAGAAAAGAAAGACATAGAACTCCCTTTGAACCAACAACAACACCTTGACCTATTCCCAAATCCCCAACTTTCTCTAACTAGATCGGAACACAACCCTGCCAACCTCTATCATAATCCAGAAGTGTCTATGGAGGATTATATGGTACCAAAACCTTCTTTTGTTGATGAGGAGATGGAGGACCAACAAGAAAAGGAGCCACCAGACCTTCACTTAATACAGACGGAGCTAATGATAGAAGTTGCCCGAAGATATGAAGAAGGGAGGCTTCAAGAAAAAGGCGATGATCAGGACCCTATGAAAAACGTGGACAAAATACCTAAGAATAAAGGGCTATCAGATACGAATTAGGCTGAGACCACTTTGGCAGCAGGGGGCTACTCAGCGCAAACTGAGAGTGTTCACTCGATTGGGGTCTTGCACTTAAATTGGTTTTAATGATTATTTTTGCCTGAAATTGTAGGGGTGCAGTTAGTAAGGCTTTTGGCTGCACTCTTTTAGAAAATTGGTAGAAATCATAAACCAGATATAACCATCTTGATGGAAACAAGATGCAGCAGAATGCAAGCACAATCTGTGATTAGGAGATTGGGATTTCACTTTAGCCATGTTGAAGAGACGAAGGGTTTTAGCGGAGGAATTTGGGTTCTCTGGAGGGACCCAGATCTTTCAATCAATGTCAAAATCTCACAAACAGTATATTCACATGGAGGTGAAACAAAGCAACAAAGATAGCTGGCTACTAACTGCTATTTATACTAGCCCTCAAAAGGCTAATAAAAGGGTGCTCTAGACTGAATTAAAAGCTATAGCTTAAAATATAAAAGAGCAGTGACTCATGGTGGAAGATTACAATGAGATAGCAGACCTTCTAGAGAAAAAAGGAGGAGTGAGGATAGACCAAACAACCTGCAGAAAATTTAAACACTGGATAAATTCCTGCTCTTTGGTAGACATTTGCTATGTGGGTTCCAAATTCACATGGAAGGGACCCCAATGGAAGGGTCTTGACAGGGTGTTCAAGCGCTTAGATAGAGCACTCTCAAATGCTAATTGGTGAGTTAGTTTTCTGGAAGCAAGGGGTGGAAGCCCTTACTAGAAGCAACTTGGATCATCACCCTCTCCTAATTTGCTATGATCCTTAGAAGCCCGATAAAAGAGAAAGATCGTTTCATTAAGAAGCTATGTGGAACCTCAACCCTAAGTATAGGAATTTTATAAAAGCCAAATGGAGAAAGTACACCTCCTTAGCCTCTGCTCTCAATTCCTTGACCCATGATCTATGCTTTTGGAACAAAAATGTCATTGGCCATGTTGGGAAATTCAAAAGAAGATTGATAAACCACACTGGGGGCATTCAAAGAGCTCGAAGTTATGAAAAAAATTCATCTTTGGATGAATTAGAAAGATCCCTCAATAAAGAGCTTGAGACCTTCTCAACAAAGAAAAAAATTCTTTGGATGCAAAAATCTAGAGATCTTTGGTTGGTCAATGGTGATAGAAATACCTAATATTATCATACAAAGACAATGACAAGAAAACGAAGAAATAAAGTGATCAAACTTAGGGACAACTAAGGGGAATGGATGGAAGATTCGAAAGATCAGGCCAACCATGCCCTTAACTTCTTCATGAATCTGTATAAAGATGATGATCAAGGGGCATACACTCTGAACACTGACGGACACTACGCTCCTCTCCAACACAACCAGATTCAAAAAATGACCAGCAAACTCAATAGGGATGAAATAAAGAAAACAATCTTTAACATTGGGTTGTTGAAAGCTTCGGGGCCCGACAGCTACCTAGCCCTGTTCTATAAAGAGCATTGGGATACAATATAGGATGACATCTATATGCATGTGACGGATATCTGGAACAACCCGGGTCGAGTTAAGGACCATAACTATACCCTTATATCTCTCATGCCAAAAGTGTAAGCTCCAGAATTCATCAACCAATTTAGATCCAATGAACTATGAAATGTGAGTTATAAGTGCATAATCAAGATCATCGCAGCCAAACTCAAGCCCACACTTATTGACCGAATTGCACGCAACTAAGCTAGCTTCATACCAGGTCAAAATATCCAAGACAATATCTTAGTAGCAAAGGAGATCACTGGTAGACGAAATCGTGAGTTCACACTTTTCTCACAACTCTGCGCAGCTAACCAACAAGTGCACTGGGTCGTCCAAGTAATATCTTACGTGAGTAAGGGTCGATCCCACGGAGATTGTCGGCTTGAAGCAAGCTATGGTCATCTTGTAAATCTCAGTCAGGCGGATTCAAATGGTTATGAGGTTTTGATGATTAAAAAAGAAATAAAACATAAAATAGGATATAGATACTTATGCAATTCATTGGTGTGAATTTCAGATAAGCGTATGGAGATGCTTTGTTCTCTCTGAGCCTCTACTTTCCTATTGTCCTCATCCAATCATGCGTACTCCCTTCCATGGCAAGCTGTATGTTGGTGAATCACCGTTGTCAATGGCTACCATCTGTCCTCTCAGTGAAAACATATCCGCTACGATTTTTCGCATGGCTAATCAGCTGTCGGTTCTCGATCATGTCGGAATAAGATCCATTGATCCTTTTGCACACTGTCACTACGCCCAACAGTCACGAGTTTGAAGCTCGTCATAGTCATCCCATCCCAGATCCTACTTAGAATACCATAGACAAGGTTTAGACTTTCCGAATCTCAAGAATGCTGCCAATTGATTCTAGCTTATGCCACGAAGACTTTGATCTCACGGAATGGAAGGCGCTGTTGTTAGGAGAGGCAACCATGCGTCGTGAACCAAGAGGCCAAGAGATACACACTCAAGCTCTTGTAGATAGAACAGAGGTGGTTGTCAGGCACGCGTTCATAAGGGAGGATAATGATGAGTGTCACGGATCATCACATCCATCAGGTTGAAGTACAAGTGAATATCTTAGAATAAGAATAAGCGTGAATTGAATAGAAAAATAATAGTACTTTGCATTGATTCATGAGGAACAGCAGAGCTCCACACCTTAATCTATGAGGTGTAGAAACTCCACCATTGAAAATACATAAGTGATGAAGGTCCAGGCATGGCCGAATGGCTAGCCCCCAAAACGTGATCAATAGATCAAAAGTGATCCAAAGATAGTCTCAAAAATGATATAAAGATATGAATACAATAGTAAAAAGTACTATTTATACTAAATTAGTAAACTAGGTTTACAGAAAATGAGTAACTAAGTGTAGATAGTGCAGAAATCACTTCCGGGGCCCACTTGGTGTGTGTTTGGGCTGAGCATTGAAGCTTTCACGTGCATAGGCTCTTCTTGGAGTTTAAACGCCAGTTTTGGTGCCAGTTTGGGCGTTTAACTCCAGCTTTGGTGCCAGTTCTGGCGTTTTACGCCAGAAAAAGGGTCTCCGGTGGGCGTTTGAACGCTAGTTTGGGCCATCAAATCTCGGGCAAAGTATGGACTATTATACATTGCTGGAAAGCCCAAGATGTCTAATTTCCAACGCAATTGAGAGAGCGCCAATTGAGGTTCTGTAGCTCCAGAAAATCAACTTCAAGTGCAGGGAAGTCAGAATCCAACAGCATCTTCAATCCTTTCTCAGTCTCTGAATCAAATTTTTGCTCAAGTCCCTCAATTTCAGCCAAAAAATACCTGAAATCACGGAAAAACACATAAACTCATAGTAAAGTCCAGAAATATGATTTTTGCATAAAAACTAATAAAAATATACAAAAAAGTAACTAAAACATATTAAAAACTATGTAAAAACAATGCCAAAAAGCGTATAAATTATCCGCTTATCACAACACCAAACTTAAATTGTTGCTTGTCCCCAAGCAACTAAAAACAAAATAGGATAAAAAGAAGAGAATATATAATAAATCTCAAAATATCAATGAAACTTAGTCCCAATTAGATGAGCGGGGCTAGTAGCTTTTTGCCTCTGAACAGTTTTGGCATCCCACTTTATTCTTTGAAGTTCAGAATGATTGGCATCCATTAGGAACTCAGATTTAGATAGTGTTATTGATTCTCCTAGTTCAGTATGTTGATTCTTGAACACAGCTACTTTATGAGTCTTGGTCGTGACCCTAAGCATCTTGTTTTCCAGTATTACCACCGGATACATAAATGCTACAGACACATAACTGGGTGAATCTTTTTAGATTGTGACTCAGCTTTGCTAGAGTCTCCAGTTAAAGGTGTCCAGAGTTCTTAAGCACACTCTTTTGCTTTGGATCATAACTTTAACCACTCAGTCTCAAGCTTTTCACTTGGACCTTCATGACACAAGCACATGGTTAGGGACAACTTGATTTAGCTGCTTAAGCCAATATTTTGTTCCTTTGGGCCCTCCTATCCATTAATGCTCAAAGCCTTGGATCCTTTTTACCTTTGCCTTTTGGTTTTAAGGGCTATTGGCTTTTTCTGCTTGCTTTTTCTCTTCTTTTTTTTCTTTTAATTTTTGCCACTTTTTTTTCGCAAGCTCTGTTATTCACTGCTTTTTCTTGCTTCAAGAATCAATTTTATGATTTTTCAGATTATCAATAACATTTCTCTTTTTTCATCATTCTTTCAAGAGCCAACAAATTTAACATTCATAAACTTCACTATAAAAAATATGCATTGTTCAAGCATTCATTCAGAAAACAAAAAGTATTGCCACCATATCAAAATAATTAAACTAATTTCAAGATAAAAGTCAAAATTCATGTACTTCTTGTTCTTTTGTAATTAGGAACATTTTTCATTTAAGAAAGGTGAAGGATTCATAGAACTATTCATAGCTTTAAGATATAGACACTAGACACTAATGATTATGTAATAAAGACACAAACATAGACAAACATAAAGCATAAGGAATCAAAAAACAGAAAAATAAGAACGGGTCCACCTTAGTGATGGCGGCTAGTTCTTCCTCTTGAAGATCTTATGGAGTGCTTGAGCTCCTCAATGTCTCTTCCTTGCCTTTGTTGCTCCTCCCTCATGGCTCTTTGGTCTTCTCTAATTTCATGGATGATGATGGAATGCTCTTGGTGCTCCATCCTTAGTTGCTCCATATTGGAACTTAAATCTCCTAGAGAAGTGTTGAGTTGTTCCCAATAGTTGTGTGGAGGAAAATACATCTCTTGAGGTATCTCAGGGATTTCTTGATGAGGGACTTCCTTATGCGTTTGTTGAGGTCCATGAGTGGGCTCTCTTGTTTGCTCCATCCTCTTTTTAGTGATGGGCTTGTCCTCTTCAATGAGGATGTCTTCCTCTATGACAATTTCAGCTAAACTGTATAGGTGACAAATGAGATAAGGAAAGGCTAACCTTGCCAAAGTGGAGGGCTTGTCAGCCACTTTGTACAGTTCTAGAGGTATGATCTCATGAACTTCTACTTCCTCTCCAATCATGATGCTATGGATCATGATAGCCCGATCCACAGTTACTTCAGATCGATTGCTAGTAGGAATGATAGAGCGTTGGATGAACTCCAACCATCCTCTAGCCACAGGCTTAAGGTCAAGCCTTCTTAGTTGAACTGGCTTGACTTTGGAGTCTCTCTTCTATTGGGCTCCTTCCATACAGATGTCCATGAGAACTTGGTCTAACCTTTGATCAAAGTTGACCCTTCTTGTGAAAGGATGAAGATCTCCTTGCATAATTGGCAAGTTGAATGCCAATCTCACATTTTCCAGATATTCGCTCCTTTTGAGCTTGAAGGGGACCTCGGGGATCACCTTCTTCTTAGCCACAACTTCATAGAAGTGGTCTTGATGGACCTTTAAGATGAACATTTCCATCTCTCATGACTCAAAGGTGGAAGCAATTGTCTTTCCTTTCCTCTTTCTAGAGGTTTCTCCGGCCTTAGGTGCCATTAATAGTTATTGAAATAAAAAAGCAACGCTTTTTCCAACACCAAACTTAAAATGTTTGCTCATCCTCGAGCAAGAGAAGAAAGAAGGGAGGAGAAAAAGAAGAAAATGGAGGAGATGGAAAGGTGTGAGTGGTTCGGCCAAGGGGGAAAATAAGTGTTTATGATGTGTGAAAATGAATGAGGGATGATGGTTTATATCGGAGTGGAGAGAGGGGTAGGGTTCGTGTATTAGGGGTTGGGTTTGGGAGGGAAATGATGTGAATTTGAATGTTGAGGTAGGTGGGGTTTTTGGATATGAGTAGTGAAGAGGTGATGGTGAAGAGAGATGGAGGTGATTGGTGAAGGGTATTTGGAGAAGTGTGTTATTGGAATGTGTGGAGAAGAGAGAGAGTGAGTTGAGGTATGTGGGGATCCTGTGGGGTCTACAGATCCTGAGGTGTCAAGAATTTCTCATCCTTGCACCATTCTGGCATGTAAACGCCCTCTGAGTGCTAATCCTGGCATTTAAACGCCAGACTGATGCCTTTTTTTGGCGTTTAAACGCCAGTCTGCCTGCCAGTTCTGGCGTTTAAACGCCCAGAATGGTGCTAGGATGGGCGTTTAAACGCCCATTTTTCTACCTTTACTGGCGTTTAAACGCTAGTTTGCCTGCCAGTTCTGGCGTTTAATGCCCAGACTGGGCGTTAAACGCCCATTTTGGTATCCTTACTGGCGTTTAAACGCCAGTAAGCTCTTCCTCCAGGGTGTGCTATTTTTTATGCTGTTTTTTATTTTGCTTTAATTTTTGCAGTTGTTTTTGTGACTCCACATGATCATCATCCTAAAGAAAACATAAAATAACAATGGAAAATAAAATGAAAGAGTAATAATATAGATAGATAAAATTGGGTTGCCTCCCAATAAGTGTTTCTATAATGTCAATAGCTTGACAGGAAGCTCTTACAGAGCTTCACAGGTGTTTAGAGCATGATTGTGGCCTCCCAACACCAAACTTAGAGTTTGAATGTGGGGGCCTTGCTTGACTTTGCATGGAGAGAATTGAATGAATCTTTTCATGCTTCTTACCCATGTTTACAGAAGAAGATCCTTGTGCTTTAAACACAAGGTAGTCCTCATTCAACTGAAGGACTAGCTCTCCTCTATCTACATCAATCACAGCTTTTGCTGTGGCTAGGAAGGGTCTTCCAAGGATGATGGATTCATCCTCATCCTTCCCAGTGTCTAGGATTATAAAATCAGCAGAGATGTAAAGGTCTTCAATTTTTACCAATACATCCTCTACAAGTCCATAAGCCTGTTTCTTTGATTTGTCTGCCATCTCTAGTGAGATTCTTACAGCTTGTACCTTAAAGATCTCTAGTTTCTCCATTACAAAGAGTGGCATGAGGTTGATACTTGATCCTAGGTCACACAGAGCCTTTTCAAAGGTCATGGTGCTTATGGTGCAAGGTATCAAGAACCTTCCGGGATCCTCTTTCTTTTGAGGTAACTTTAGCTGAACTAATGCACTTAGTTCATTGATGAGCAATGGAGGTTCATCCTCCCTAGTCTCATTACCAAATAATTTGGCATCAGCTTCATGATTGCTCCTAGATATTGAGCAACTTGCTCTTTAGTAACATTTTCGTCCTCTTCAGAGGAAGAATATTCGTCAGAGCTCATGAATGGTAATAGTAGGTTCAATGAAATCTCTATGGTCTCTAGATGAGTCTCAGATTCCTGTGATTCATCAATAGGGGACTCCTTGTAGTCTAGTGGATGTCCCATGAGGTCTTCCTTACTGTGAATCACGTCCTCCTACTCTTCTATAGGTTCGGCCATTTTGGTTGTATTAATGGCCTTGCACTCTCTTTTTAGATTCTCTTTGTATTGCTTAGGAGAGTACTAGGAGGAGTTTCAGTAATCTTTTACTCAGTTGACCCACTTGTGCCTCCAAATTTCTTATGGAGGACCGTGCCTCAATCATGAAATTGAGGGTAGTCTTAGATAGATCAGAGACTATGTTTACTAAGCTAGAGAGGCTCTGCTCAGAATTCTCTGTCTGTTGCTGAGAAGATGATGGAAAAGGTTTGCTATTGCCAAACCTGTTTCTCCCATCATTATTTTTATTGAAGCCTTGTTGAGGCTTCTGTTGATCATTCTATGAGAAATTCGGGTAATTCCTCCATGAAGAATTATAGGTGTTTTCATAGGATTCTCCCATATAATTCACCTCTTCCATTGTAGGATTCTCAGAGTCATAAGCTTCTCCTTTAGAGGAGGCATCTTTAGCTTGCAATCCAGTCAGACTCTGAGAAATCATATTGACTTGCTGAGTCAATATTTTGTTCTGAGCCAATATGGCATTCAGAGTGTCAATCTCAAGAACTCTTTTCCTCTGAGTCACCCCATTATTCACAGGATTTCTCTCAGAAGTATATATAAACTGGTTATTTGCAACTATTTCAATGAGTTCCTAGGCTTCTGCAGGCATTTTCATAAGAAGAGATCCACCAGCAGAGTGGTTCAATGGCATTTTGAATAACTCAGACAGACCATCATAGAATATACATATGATGCTCCATTCTGGAAACATGTCAGAAGGACACCTTTTAGTTAATTGCTTGTATCTTTCCCAAGCTTCATAGAGGGATTCACCTTTCTTTTGTCTGAAGGTTTGGACATTCACTCTGAGCTTACTCATCTTTTGAGGTGGAAAGAATTTAGTCAAGAAAGCATTGACCAGCTTGTCCCAAGAGTTCAGACTTTCTCTAGGTTGTGAGTCCAACCATGTTCTAACTCTGTCTCTCATAGCAAAGGAGAAAAGCATAAGTCTGTAGACCTCGGGATCAACCCCATTGGTCTTAACAGTATCACAGATCTGCAAGAATTCAGATAAGAACTGATGAGGATCTTCTAATGGAAGTCCATGAAAGTTGCAGTTCTGCTGCATTAGAGAAACTAATTGAGGCTTAAGCTCAAAGTTGTTTTCTCCAATGGCAGGAATTGAGATGCTTCTTCCATAGAAGTTGGAAGTTGGTGCAGCATAGTTACCAAGCATCTTCCTTGCTGATTAGCGGATAATTTATACGCTTTTTGGCATTGTTTTTAGTATGTTTTTAGTATGTTTTAGTTAGTTTTTATTATGTTTTTATTAGTTTTTAGTTAAAATTCACTTTTCTGGACTTTACTATAAGTTTGTGTGTTTTTCTGTGATTTCAGGTATTTTCTGGCTGAAATTGAGGGACCTGAGCAAAAATCTGATTCAGAGGCTGAAAAGGACTGCAGATGATGTTGGATTCTGACCTCCCTGCACTCGAAGTGGATTTTCTGGAGCTACAAAAGTCCAATTGGCGCGCTTTTAATTGCGTTGGAAAGTAGACATCTTGGGCTTTCCAGCAATGCATAATAGTCCATACTTTGCCCGAGATTTGATGGCCCAAACCGGCGTTCCAAATCAGCTCAAAACTGCCCGGCGTTAAACGCCAGAACTGGCACAAGAATGGGAGTTAAACGCCCAAACTGGCACAAAAGCTGGCGTTTAACTCCAAGAAAAGTCTCTACACATGAAAGCTTCAATGCTCAGCCCAAGCACACACCAAGTGGGCCCGGAAGTGGATTTTTATGTCATTTACTCATTTCTGTAAACCCTAGGCTACTAGTTCTCTACAAATAGGACCTTTTGCTATTGTATTTTCATCTTGGTAGCTATCTTGGAGAGTTTTATGCTATCTTAGATCACGTTTTGGGGGCTGGCCTCACGGCCATGCCTAGACCTTGTTCTTATGTATTTTCAACGGTGGAGTTTCTACACACCATAGATTAAGGTGTGGAGCTCTACTATATCTCGAGTATTAATGCAATTACTACTGTTCTTCTATTCAATTCAGCTTATTCTTGTTCCAAGATATTCATTTGCATGCAAAGAACATGATGAATGTGATGATTATGTGACACTCATCATCATTCTCACTTATGAACGCGTTCCTGACAACCACTTCCGTTCTACAAGCAAACAAGGCTTGAATGTTTATCTCTTTGATTCCTTAATCAGAATCTTCGTGGTATAAGCTAGAATTGATGGCAGCATTCAAGAGAATCCGGAAGGTCTAAACCTTGTCTGTGGTATTCTGAGTAGGATTCAATGATTGAATGACTGTGACGAGCTTCAAACTCCTGAAGGCTGGGCGTTAGTGACAGACGCAAAAGAATCACTGGATTCTATTCCAACCTGATTGAGAACCGACAGATGATTAGCCGTGCTGTGACAGAGCGCGTTGAACATTTTCACTGAGAGGACGGGACTATAGCCACTGACAACGGTGATGCCCAACATACAGCTTTCCATAGAAAGGAGTAAGAAGGATTGGATAAAGACAGTAGGAAAGCAAAGAGATGGAAGGGACAAAGCATCTTCATACGCTTATCTGAAATTCTCACCAATGAATTACATAAGTATCTCTATCTTTATTTTATGCTTTATTCATAAATCATCCATAACCATTTGAATATGCCTGACTGAGATTTACAAGATGACCATAGCTTGCTTCATACCAACAATCTCCGTGGGATCGACCCTTACTCGCGTAAGGTTTATTACTTGGACGACCCAGTGCACTTGCTGGTTAGTTGTGCGAAGTTGTGATAAAGAGTTGAGATTGCAATTGAGCGTACCATGTTGATGGCGCCATTGATGATCACAATTTCGTGCACCAAGTTTTTGGCGCCGTTGCCGGGGAATTAAATGTCCTAACTATAGTTTCACATTTGTTCCCTACAATAACAGTGCCAAGTTTTGATCCGGCAACAACACCACGTTTTTGGCGCCGTTGCCGAGGATTGTTTAAGTTTGGACAACTGATGGTTCATCTTGTTGCTTAGATTAGGTATTTTTCTTCAGAGTTCTTAAAGAATGAATTCTAGTGTTTCAAGGTGATGTTCTTATCATCACCAAAGCTGATTGATTCTCATCAATTTAGCTCTTGAATGCAATGTCCTGCTGAAGCTTGGCTAGCCATGTCTAATTCCTTTAGACTAAAGCTTTAGACTAACATTGCATGATTCTTGGAATTCTCATTAAGAATTTTGATATCCTTATTTTCATTCAATTTTTGAAAAAAAATCCAAAAAAATTACAAAATCATAAAAACCAAAAATATTTTATGTTTCTTGTTGAGTCTAGTGTCTCATTTTAAGTTTGGTGTTAATTGCATGTTTCTGTTCTTCTTGCATTTTTTTTCGAATTCATTCATGTGTCTTAATTGATCTTCAAGTTGTTCTTGATGATTTCCTTGTTCTGATCTTTAAACTCTCTTGTCTTGAGTGTTTTGTTATTTCTCATATGCATTCTCATTTTGTTAGTGTCAATAGTATACAAACTTCTAAGTTTGGTGTCTTGCATGCATTGTTTATTTGATTTTAGTTGCATTTTGATTATTCCTCATTATTTAAAATCCAAAAAAACTTTAATTTGTGTCTTTTCAAGTCAATAATACAGAGAATTGAAGATTCAGAACATACAGAAGAGGAATTACACAGAAAAAGCTGGGCGTTCAAAACACCCAGTGAAGAAGGAAAACTGGCGTTTAAACGCCAGCCAGGGTACCTGGCTGGGCGTTTAACGCCCAAAAGGGTAGCATTTTGGGCGTTAAACGCCAGAATGTATACCATTCTGGGAGTTTAACGCCAGGATGGCATAAGAGGGAAGATTTTGTTTTTAATTCAATTTTTTTTAAGTTTTCAAAAATTTTCAAAATCAAATCTTTTTCAAATCATATCTTTTCAATCATATATTTTCAAAATCAATTTCTTTCTTTTTTTTTCAAAGATACTTGCTAACAATTAATGATTTGATTCAACATTTCAAGTATGTTGCCTTTTCTGTTGAGAAAGGTTTAATGTTTGAATCATATCTTTTCTTGTTAGCCAAGTCATTAATTTTTAAAATCAAATCTTTTTAAATTGTTTTTCAAATCATATATTCTCAATCATATCTTTTAATCACATCTTTTTCAAAATAGTTTTCAATCATATCTTTTTGATTTCTAATTTCAAAATCTTTTTCAAAAATCACTTGATTTCTTTTCCACTCTTAGTTTTCGAAAATCAATTAGTATTTTTCAAAATGTTTTTAAAATGTTTTTAATTTATTTTCGAAAATTTCTTCCCCTCTTCTCACATCCTTCTATTTATGGACTAACACTCCTACTCAATGCACAATTTGAACTCTATCCCTCTTGATAAGTTCGAATTCTTCTACCTCTTCCTTCTATTCCTCTGACACCTCAAGGAATCTCTATACTGTGACATAGAGGATTCCATATTTTCTTGTTCTCTTCTCTTTCATATGAGCAGGAGCAAAGACAAAAGCATTCTTGTTGAGGCTGACCCTGAACCTGAAAGGACCTTGAAGCGAAAGCTAAGAGAAGCTAAAGCACAACTCTCTCTAGAAGGCCTAACAGAGCTCTTCAAAGAAGAAGAAACCATGATAGCCAAAAACAACAACAATGCCAACAATGCAAGGAAGGTGCTGGGTGACTTTACTGCACCTACTCCCGACTTCTATGGGAGAAGCATCTCTATCCCTGCCATTGGAGCAAACAACTTTGAGCTTAAGCCTCAATTAGTTTCTCTAATGCAACAGAATTGTAAGTTCCATGGACGTCCATTGGAAGATCCTCATCAGTTTTTAGCTGAATTCTTGAAAATCTGTGACACTATCAAGACTAATGGGGTTGACCCTGAGGTCTACAGACTTATGCTATTCCCTTTTGCTGTAAGAGACAGAGCTAGGATATGGTTGGACTCACAACCTAAAGAAAGCCTGAACTCTTGGAAAAAGCTAGTCAATGCCTTCTTGGCAAAGTTCTTTCCACCTCAAAAATTGAGTAAGCTTAGAGTGAAAGTCCAAACTTTCAGACAGAAGGAAGGTGAATCCCTCTATGAAGCTTGGGAAAGATACAAACAATTAATCAGAAAGTGTCCTTCAGACATGCTTTCTGAATGGAGCGTCATAGGTATCTTCTATGATGGTCTGTCTGAACTGTCCAAGATGTCATTGGATAGCTCTGCTAGAGGATCTCTTCATCTGAAGAAGACGCCTGCAGAAGCTCAAGAACTCATTGAAATGGTTGCAAATAACCAATTCATGTACACTTCTGAAAGGAATCTTGTGAACAATGGGATGAATCAGAAGAAAGGAGTTCTTGAGATTGATACTCTGAATGCCATATTGGCTCAGAACAAAATATTGACTCAGCAAGTCAATATGATCTCTCAAAGTCTGTCTGGAATGCAAGCTGCACCAGGCAGTACTAAGGATGCTTCATCTAAAGAAGAAGCTTATGATCCTGAGAACCCTTCAATGGAAGAGGTGAATTACATGGGAGAACCCTATGGAAACACCTATAATCCTTCATGGAGAAATCATCCAAATTTCTCATGGAAGGATCAACAGAGACCTCAACAAGGTTTCAACAACAATAATGGTGGAAGAAACAGGTTTAGCAATGGCAAGCCTTTTCCATCATCTTCTCAGCAACAGACAGAGAATTCTAAGCAGAGCCACTTTGACTTAGCAACCATGGTCTCTGATCTAATCAAAACCACTCAAAGTTTCATGACTGAAACAAGGTCCTCCATTAGAAACTTGGAGGCACAAGTGGGTCAGCTGAGTAAGAAAGTTACTGAACTCCCTCCTAGTACTCTTCCAAGCAATACAGAAGAGAATCCAAAAGGAGAGTGTAAGGCCATCAACATGGCCGAATTTGGAGAGGAGAAAGAGGCAGTGAGCGCCACTGAGGAAGACCTCAATGGACGTCCACTGGCCTCCAATGAGTTCCCTAATGAGGAACCATGGGAATCTGAGGCTCACACTGAGACCATAGAGATTCCATTGGATTTACTTCTGCCATTCATGAGCTCTGATGAGTATTCTTCCTCTGAAGAGGATGAAGATGTCACTGAAGAGCAAGTTGCCAAGTACCTTGGAGCAATCATGAAACTAAATGACAAGTTATTTGGTAATGAGACTTGGGAGAACGAACCTCCTTTGCTCACCAAAGAACTAGATGACTTGACTAGGCAGAGATTACCTCAAAAGAGACAGGATCCTGGGAAGTTTTCAATACCTTGTACCATAGGCACCATGACCTTTGAGAAGGCTCTGTGTGACTTAGGGTCAAGCATAAACCTTATGCTTCTCTCTATAATGGAAAAGCTAGGATCTTTGAGGTGCAAGCTGCAAGAATCTCACTAGAGATGGCAGATAATTCAAGAAAACAAGCTTATGGACTTGTAGAGGATGTTTTGGTGAAAGTTGAAGACCATTACATCCCTGCTGATTTCATAGTCCTAGAGACTGGGAAGTGCATGGATGAATCTATCATCCTTGGCAGACCCTTCCTAGCCACAGCAAAGGCTGTGATTGATGTGGACAGAGGGGAATTGATCATTCAAGTGAATGAAGAATCCTTTGTGTTTAAGGCTCAAGGATATCCCTCTGTACCCATGGAGAGGAAGCATGAAGAGCTTCTCACAAAACAGAGTCAAATAGAGCCCCCACAGTCAAACTCTAAGTTTGGTGTTAGGAGGCCACAACCAAATTCTAAGTTTGGTGTTGAACCCCCACATTCAAACTCTAAGTTTAATGTTGGGAGGTTCCAACATTGCTCTGAACATCCGTGAGGCTCCATGAGAGCCCACTGTCAAGCTACTGACATTAGAGAAGCGCTTGTTGGGAGGCAACCCAATGTTATATTTATCTATTTTCCTTTGTTATTTTATGTTTTCTGTAGGTTGATGATCATGGAAAGTCACAAAATCAATTGAAAAAGCAAAAACAGAATAAAAAATAGAAAGAAAAACAGCACACCCTGGAGAAAAACCTTGCTGGCGTTTAAACGCCAGTAAGGGTAGCAAATGGGCGTTTAACGCCCAGTCTGGCACCATTCTGGGTGTTTAACGCCAGAAAAAGGCACCAGACTGGCGTTAAACGCCAGGAAAGGACAAGAAGCTGGCGTTAAACACCAGAAATGGGCACCAGCCCGGCGTTTAACGCCAGAATTGGCATAAAGAGCATTTTTGCTCGCCACTTGGTGCAGGGATGAATTTTCCTTGACACCTCAGGATCTGTGGACCCCACCACTCTCTCTCTTCTTCTTCACCCATTCACCAATCACCTCAACACCTCTTCTCCAAAAATCCCTCACTTATCAAATCCCACTATTCTCTTCACCACTCACATCCATCCTTCATAAAACCCCACCTACCCTACCATTCAAATTCAAACCACTTTCCCTCCCAAACCCACCCATAATGGCCAAACCACAAAGCCACCTCCATCTCCTCCATTTCTTCTTCTTCTACTCTCTTCTTTCTTCTTTTGCTCGAGGACGAGCAAACCTTCTATGTTTGGTGTGGTAAAAGCATTGCTTTTTGTTTTTCCATAACCATTTATGGCACCTAAGGCCAGAGAAACCTCTAGAAAGAGGAAAGGGAAGGCTAAAGCTTCCACCTCCAAGTCATGGGAGATGGAGAGATTCATCTCAAGGGTGCATCAAGACCACTTCTATGAAGTTGTGGCCATGAAGAAGGTGATCCCCGAGGTCCCTTTCAAACTCAAAAAGAGTGAATATCCGAAGATCCGACATGAGATTCAAAGAAGAGGTTGGGAAGTTCTTACCAACCCCATTCAACAAGTCGGAATCTTAATGGTTCAAGAGTTCTATGCCAATGCATGGATCACCAAGAACCATGATCAAAGTGTGAACCCGGACCCAAAGAATTGGCTTACAATGGTTCGGGGGAAATGCTTAGATTTTAGTCCGGAAAATGTAAGGTTGGCATTCAACTTGCCCATGATGCAAGGAGATGAACACCTTTACACTTGAAGGGTCAACTTTGATCAAAGGTTGGACCAAGTCCTCATAGACATTTGTGAAGAGGGCGCTCAATGGAAGAGAGATTCAAGAGGGAAGCCGGTTCAACTGAGAAGGCATGACCTCAAGCCCGTGGCTAGGGGATGGTTGGAGTTTATCCAACGCTCAATCATTCCCACTAGCAACCGGTCTGAAGTTACTATAGACCGAGCCATCATGATTCATAGCATCATGATTGGAGAGGAAGTAGAAGTTCATGAGGTTATAGCCCAAGAACTTTATAAGGTGGCAGACAAGTCCTCTACCTTGGCAAGGTTAGCCTTTCCTCATCTCATTTGTCACCTCTGTTATTCAGTTGGAATTGACATAGAGGGAGACATCCTTATTGATGAGGACAAGCCCATCACTAAGAAAATGATGGAGCAAACAAGAGATCCCACTCATCATGAAATCCCTGAGATACCTCAAGGGATGCACTTTCCTCCACAAAACTATTGGGAGTAAATCAACACCTCCCTAGGAGAATTGAGTTCCAACATGGGACAACTAAGGGTGGAGCACCAAGAACATTCCATCCTCCTCCATGAAATTAGAGAAGACCAAAGAATCATGAGAGAGGAGCAACAAAGGCAAGGAAGAGACATTGAGGAGCTCAAGCACTCCATAAAATCTTCAAGAGGAAGAACAAGCCGCTATCACTAAGGTGGACCCGTTCTTTAATTTCCTTGTTCTTTATTTTCCTGTTTTTCGAATTTTCATGCTTATGTTTATCTATGTTTGTGTCTTATGATCATTAGTGTCTTAGTGTCTATGCCTTAAAGTTATGAATGTCCTATGAATCCATCACCTTTCTTGAATGAAAAATGTTCTTAATTGAAAAAGAGAAGAATTGCATAAATTTTGAATTTTATAACAGATTAATTATTTTGATGTGGTGGCAATATTTTGGTTTCTGAATGTATGCTTGAACAATGCATATGTCTTTTGAATTTGTTGTTCATGAATGATTGGCTCTTGAAAGAATGATGAAAAAGGAGACATGTTACTGAGGATCTGAAAAATCATAAAAATGATTCTTGAAGCAAGAAAAAGCAGTGAATACAAAAAAAAATGAAAAGAAAGAAGGAAAAAAAGAGAAATAATAATAATAATAATAATAATAATAATAATAATAATAATAATAATAATAATAATAATAATAATAATAATAATAATAATAATAATAATAATAATAATAATAATAATAATAATAATAATAATAATAATAATATAATAATAATAATAATAATAATAATAATAATATAATAATAATAATAATAATAATAATAATATAATAATAATAATAATAATAATAATAATAATAATAATAATAATAATATAATAATAATAATAATAATAATAATAATAATAATAATAATAATAATAATAATAATAATAATAATAATAATAATAATAATAATAATAATATAATAATAATAATAATAATAATATAATAATAATAATAATAATAATAATAATAATAATAATAATATAATAATAATAATAATATAATAATATAATAATAATAATAATAATAATAATAATAATAATAATAATAATAATAATAATAATAATAATAATAATAATAATAATAATATATAATAATAATAATAATAATAATAATAATAATAATATAATAATAATAATAATAATAATAATAATAATAATAATAATAATAATAATAATAATAATAATAATAATAATAATAATAATAATAATAATAATAATAATAATAATAATAATAATAATAATAATAATAATAATAATAATAATAATAATAATATAATAATAATAATAATAATAATAATAATAATAATATAATAATAATATAATAATAATAATAATAATAATATAATAATAATAATAATAATAATAATAATAATAATAATAATATAATAATAATAATAATAATAATAATAATAATAATAATAATAATAATAATAATAATAATAATAATAATATAATAATAATAATAATAATAATAATAATAATAATATAATAATATAATAATAATAATAATAATAATAATAATAATAATAATAATAATAATAATAATAATAATAATAATAATAATAATAATAATAATAATAATAATAATAATAATAATAATAATAATAATAATGAAGTTGTGATCCAAGGCAAAAATAGTGTGCTTAAGAACCCTGGACACCTCTAATTGGGGACTCTAGCAAAGCTGAGTCACAATCTGAAAAGGTTCACCCAATTATGTGTCTGTGACATGTATGTATCCGGTGGTAATACTGGAAGACAGAGTGCTTTGGGCCACGGCCAAGACTCATAAAGTAGCTGTGTTCAAGAATCATCAAACCTAACTAGGAGAATCAATAACACTATCTGGATTCTGAGTTCCTATAGAAGCCCATCATTCTGAATTTCAAATGATAAAGTGAGATGCCAAAACTGTTCAGAGGCAAAAAGCTAAAAGTCCCACTCATCTAATTAATACTGATCTTCATAGATGTTTTAAGAATTCATTGCATATTCTCTTCTTTTTATCTTATTTGATTTTCAGTTGCTTGGGGACAAGCAACAATTTAAGTTTGGTGTTGTGATGAGCGGATAATTTATACGCTTTTTGGCATTGTTTTTAGTATGTTTTTAGTATATTTTAGTTAGTTTTAATTATGTTTTTATTAGTTTTTAGTTAAAATTCACTTTTCTAGACTTTACTATGAGTTTGTGTGTTTTTCTGTGATTTCAGGTATTTTCTGGCTGAAATTGAGGGACCTGAGCAAAAATCTGATTCAGAGGCTGAAAAGGATTGCAGATGCTGTTGGATTCTAACCTCCCTGCACTCGAAGTGGATTTTATGGAGCTACAGAAGCCCAGTTGGCGCGCTCTCAACTGCGTTGGAAAGTAGACATTCTGAGCTTTCCAGCAATGTATAATAGTCCATACTTTGCCCGAGATTTGATGGCCCAAACCGGCATTCCAAATTAGCTCAAAACTGCCCGGCGTTAAACGCCGGAATTGGCACAAGAATGGGAGTTAAACGCCCAAACTGGCACAAAAGCTGGCGTTTAACTCCAAGAAAAGTCTCTACACATGAAAGCTTCAATGCTCAGCCCAAGCACACACCAAGTTGACCCGGAAGTGAATTTTTATGTCATTTACTCATTTCTGTAAACCCTAGGCTACTAGTTCTCTACAAATAGGACCTTTTGCTATTGTATTTTTATTTTGGTAGCTATCTTGGAGAGTTTTATGCTATCTTAGATCACGTTTTGGGGGCTGGCCTCACGGCTATGCCTAGACCTTGTTCTTATGTATTTTCAACGGTGGAGTTTCTACACACCATAGATTAAGGTGTGGAGCTCTGCTGTACCTCGAGTATTAATGCAATTACTACTGTTCTTCTATTCAATTCAGCTTATTCTTGTTCTAAGATATTCATTTGCACCCAAGAACACGATGAATGTGATGATTATGTGACACTCATCATCATTCTCACTTATGAACGCATGCCTGACAACCACTTCCGTTCTACAAGCAAACAAGGCTTGAATGTTTATCTCTTGAATTCCTTAATCAGAATCTTCGTGGTATAAGCTAGAATTGATGGCGGCATTCAAGAGAATCCGGAAGGTCTAAACCTTGTCTGTGGTATTCTGAGTAGGATTCAATGATTGAATGACTGTGACGAGCTTCAAACTCCTGAAGGCTGGGCGTTAGTGATAGACACAAAAGAATCACTGGATTTTATTCCAACCTGATTGAGAACCGACAGATGATTAGCCGTGCTGTGACAGAGCACGTTGAACATTTTCACTGTGAGGACGTGACTGTAGCCACTGACAACGGTGATGCCCAACATACAGCTTGCCATGGAAAGGAGTAAGAAGGATTGGATAAAGACAGTAGGAAAGCAAAGAGACGGAAGGGACAAAGCATCTCCATACGCTTATCTGAAATTCTCACCAATGAATTACATAAGTATCTCTATCTTTATTTTATGCTTTATTCATAAATCATCCATAACCATTTGAATCTGCCTGACTGAGATTTACAAGATGACCATAGCTTGCTTCATACCAACAATCTCCGTGGGATCGACCCTTACTCGCGTAAGGTTTATTACTTGGACGACCCAGTGCACTTGCTGGTTAGTTGTGCGAAGTTGTGATAAAGAGTTGAGATTGCAATTGAGCGTACCATGTTGATGGCGCCATTGATGATCACAATTTCGTGCACCACTTGCATTGTTGGCATTGTTGTTATTTTCGACTGCCATGTCTTCTTCTTTTTCAAAAATTTCTGTCAGGTCTTCTCCAGAGAGTTGTGCTCTAGCTTCTCTTAGCTTCCTCTTCAAAGTCCTTTCAGGTTCAGGATTGACTTCAACAAGAATATCCTTATCCTTGTTCCTGCTCATGTGAAAAAGAAGAGAACAGAAAAGAAGAGGAATCCTCTATGTCACAGTATAGAGATTTCTTTATGTGAGTAGAAGAAGGGAAGAAGAGAGCAATGAGATAGAGAGAAAATAAAGAGAATTCGAACACAGAGAGAGGGAGAGGGTTCGAATTTTAAGAAGGAGAGAAGTGTTAGTAAATAAATAAATAAATAGAAAGAGATGAGAGAGAAGGAATTCGAATATTAAATAAAAGGAAAAATATTTTTGTTTTTATTTTAAATATTAGTTAGTATTCGAAAATTAATAAAGGAATAAAATAAAATTAGAGTTTAAACAATTAGTTAATTAAAAATATTTTTGAAAAAATTGTTAGTGGTTTTCAAAAATTAGAGAGAGAAAAGTGGTTAGGTGGTTCTGAAAAAGATAAAAATTAGTAAATTTTTTTAAATCAAAAAGTTAAGTAGTTAATTGAAAAAGATTTGAAAATAAATTTTGAAAAGATAAGAAGTTAGAAAAAGATTTTGAAATTAAGTTTTGAAAAAGATATGATTGAAATCTATTTTAAAAAAGATTTGATTTTGAAAATTGAAGTTGATGACTTGACTAACAAGAAACTAAAAGATATGATTCTAGAATTCAAAGATTGAACCTTTCTTAACAAGAAAGTAACAAACTTGAAATTTTTTGAATCAAATCCTTAATTGTTAGCAAGGTTTTCGAAAATATGAAATAAAAATAAGAAAAAGATTTTGAAAATCAATTTTTAAAATTTTTCGAAAATATTAAGAAGAAAAAAGAAAAAGATTTGATTTTTTTTTGAAAAAGATTTGAAAAGGTAGAATATTTTTTTGAATTTTAATGAGGAAAGAGAGAAAAACAAAAAAATCGACTCAAAACATAAAAATTTTGGATCAAAACTAATGATGAATGCAAAAATACTTTGAATGTCAAGATGAACACCAAGAACACTTTTAATATCATGATGAACATCAAGAACACATTTTTGAAAAATTTTTAAGAAAAGAAACACATGCAAGACACCAAACTTAAAAATTTTTAAACTTTTGACTCTAAAAATTCGAAAATGCATATGAAAAACAAGAAAAGACACAAAACAAGAAAATCACAAGATCAAACAAAGACAATCATCAATAACAACTTGAAGATCAAGAAGAATATATGCATGAGTTTTGCAAAAATGCTAAAAAAAAAATAAACACATGCAATTGACACCAAACTTAAAATTTGACTCTAGACTCAAACAAGAAACACAAAAATTTTTTATTTTATGATTTTATTAAAATTTATATATATATATATATATATTGAAAAATTTTCGAAAATTAGAAAAAAATTTTTTGAAAGATTTTTGAAAATTTTTTTAAAATAGAACAAGAAGAAAATTACCTAATCTAAGCAACAAGATGAACCGTCAGTTGTCCAAAATCGAACAATCCCTGGCAACGGTGCCAAAAACTTGGTACACGAAATCGTGAGTTCACACTTTTCTCACAACTCCGCGCAGCTAACCAGCAAGTGCACTGGGTCGTCCAAGTAATACCTTACGTGAGTAAGGGTCAATTCCACAAAGATTGTCAGCTTGAAGCAAGCTATGGTCATCTTGTAAATCTCCGTCAAGCGGATTCAAATGGTTATGAGGTTTTGATGATTAAAAAAAGAATTAAAACATAAAATAGGATAGAGATACTTATGCAATTCATTGGTGGGAATTTCAGATAAGCATATGGAGATGCTTTATTCCCTCTGAGCCTCTGCTTTCCTATTGTCCTCATCCAATCATGCGTACTCTCTTCCATGGCAAGCTGTATGTTGGTGGATCATTGTTGTCAATGGCTACCATCCGTCCTCTCAGTGAAAACATATCCGCTACGGTTTTCCACATGGCTAATCAGCTGTCGATTCTCGATCGTGTCAGAATAAGATCCATTGATCCTTTTGCACACTGTCACTGCGCCCAACAGTCACGAATTTGAAGCTCGTCACAGTCATCCCATCCCAGATCCTATTCGGAATACCACAGACAAGGTTTAGACTTTCCGGATCTCAAGAATCCTGCCAATTGATTCTAGCTTATACCACGAAGACTCTGATCTCACGGAATGGAAGGCGTTGTTGTCAGGAGAGGCAACCATGCGTCGTGAACCAAGAGGCCAAGAGATACACACTCAAGCTCTTGCAGATAGAACGGAGGTGGTTGTCAGGCACGCGTTCATAAGGGAGGATGATGATGAGTGTCACGGATCATCACATCCATCAGGTTGAAGTACGAGTGAATATCTTAGAACAAGAATAAGCGTGAATTGAATAGAAAAATAATAGTACTTTGCATTGATTCATGAGGAACAGCAGAGCTCCACACCTTAATCTATGAGGTGTAGAAACTCCATCGTTGAAAATACATAAGTGATGAAGGTCCAGGCATGGTCGAATGGCCAGCCCCCTGGTGCACGAAATTGTGATCACTTCTTTTTCACAACTCAAATAATCCCTAGTAATGGCCCCAAAGACTTGGTGCTCAATACCATGGCATAAACACAACTTCGTACAACTAACCAGCAAGTGCACTGGGTCGTCCAAGTAATAAACCTTACGCGAGTAAGGGTCGATCCCACGGAGATTGTTGGTATGAAGCAAGCTATGGTCACCTTGTAAATCTTAGTCAGGCAGACTCAAATGGTTATGGATGATATATGAATAAAACATAAAGATAAAGATAGAGATACTTATGCAATTCATTGGTGAGAATTTCAGATAAGCGAATGGAGATGCTTTGTCCCTTCCGTCTCTCTGCTTTCCTACTGTCTTCATCCAATCCTTCTTACTCCTTTCCATGGCAAGCTGTATGCAAGGGTTTCACCGTTGTCAGTGGCTACCTCCCATCCTCTCAGTGGAAATGTTCAACGCACCCTGTCACGGCGCGGCTATCCAGCTGTCGGTTCTCGATTATGTCGGAATAGAATCCAGTGATTCTTTTGCGTCTGTCACTAATGCCCCACAATCGCGAGTTTGAAGCACGTCACAGTCATTCAATCATTGAATCCTACTCAGAATTCCACAGACAAGGTTTAGACCTTCCGGATTCTCTTGAATGCAGTCATCAATTCTAGCTTATACCACGAAGATTCCGATTAAGGAAATCCAAGAGATATCCACCCAATCTAAGGTAGAACGGAGGTGATTGACGGTCACACGTTCATAGGTGAGAATGATGATGAGTGTCACGGATCATCACATTCATCAAGTTGAAGAACAAGTGATATCTTGGAATAAGAACAAGCTGAATTGAATAGAAGAACAATAGTAATTGCATTAATACTCGAGGTACAGCAGAGCTCCACACCTTAATCTATGGTGTGTAGAAACTCCACCGTTGAAAATACATAAGAACAAGGTCTAGGCATGGCTGTGAGGCCAGCCCCCAGTGATCTAAAGATACAAAATGATCAAAAGATGATCTAAGATCCAAAAATGAAAAATACAATAGTAAAGGGTCCTATTTATAGGGAACTAGTAGCTTAAGAATTACAAAGATGAGTAAAAGACATAAAAATCCACTTCCGGGCCCACTTGGTGTGTGTTTGGGCTGAGCATTGAAGCATTTTCATGTAGAGACTCTTCTTGGAGTTAAACGCCAGCTTTTGTGCCAGTTTGGGCGTTTAACTCCCACTTTGGTGCCAGTTCCGGCGTTTAACGCCGGGCATTCTTGAGCTGATTTGGAACGCCGGTTTGGGCCATCAAATATTGGGCAAAGTATGGACTATTATACATTGCTGGAAAGCCCAGGATGTCTACTTTCCAACGCCGTTAAGAGCGCACCAATTGGGCTTCTGTAGCTCCATAAAATCCACTTCGAGTGCAGGGAGGTCAGAATCCAACAGCATCTGCAGTCCTTTTAGTCTCTGAATCAGATTTTTGCTCAGGTCCCTCAATTTCAGCCAGAAAATACCTGAAATCACAGAAAAACACACAAACTCATAGTAAAGTCCAGAAAAGTAAATTTTAATTAAAAACTAATAAAAATATACTAAAAACTAACTAAATCATACTAAAAACATACTAAAAACAATGCCAAAAAGTGTATAAATTATCCGCTCATCACAACAGCAAACTTAAATTGTTGCTTGTCCCCAAGCAACTGAAAATCAAATAAGATAAAAAGAAGAGAATATGCAATGAATTCCAAAAACATCTATGAAGATCAGTATTAATTAGATGAGCGGGGCTTTTAGCTTTTTGCCTCTGAACAGTTTTGGCATCTCACTCTATCCTTTGAAATTCAGAATGATTGGCTTCTATAGGAACTCAGAATCCAGATAGTGTTATTGATTCTCCTAGTTAAGTATGATGATTCTTGAACACAGCTACTTTATGAGTCTTGGCCGTGGCCCAAAGCACTCTGTCTTCCAGTATTACCACCGGATACATACATGCCACAGACACATAATTGGGTGAACATTTTTAGATTGTGACTTAGCTTTGCTAGAGTCCCCAATTAGAGGTGTCCAGGGTTCTTAAGCACACTCTTTTTTGCCTTGGATCACAACTTTATTTCTTTCTTTTTCTTTCTTTTTCTCTTTCTCCTTTTTTCGTTTTTTTTTTTGCTTCTTCCTCTTTTTTTTTGTATTCACTGCTTTTTCTTGCTTCAAGAATCATTTTTATGATTTTTCGGATCCTCAGTAACATGTCTCCTTTTTCATCATTCTTTCAAGAGCCAACAATTTTAACATTCATGAACAACAAATTCAAAAGACATATGCACTGTTCAAGCATACATTCAGAAAACAAAAGTATTGCCACCACATCAAAATAATTAATCTGTTATAAAATTCAAAATTCATGCAATTCTTCTCTTTTTCAATTAAGAACATTTTTCATTTAAGAAAGGTGATGAATTCATAGGACATTCATAACTTTAAGGCATAGACACTAATGATCACAAGACACAAATATGGATAAACATAAGCATAAAATTCGAAAAACAGACAAATAAAGAACAAGGAGATTAAAGAACGGGTCCACCTTAGTGATGGCGGCTTGTTCTTCCTCTTGAAGGTCTTATGGAGTGCTTGACCTCCTCAATGTCTCTTCCTTGCCTTTGTTGCTCCTCTCTCATGATTCTTTGATCCTCTCTAATTTCATGGAGGAGGATGGAATGTTCTTGGTGCTCCACCCTTAGTTGTCCCATGTTGGAACTCAATTCTCTTAGGGAGGTGTTCAGTTGCTCCCAATAGTTTTGTGGAGGAAAGTGCATCCCTTGAGGCATCTCAGGGATTTCATGATGAGTAGGATCTCTTGTTTGCTCCATCCTTTTCTTAGTGATGGGCTTGTCCTCATCAATGAGAATGTCTCCTTCTATGTCAACTCCAACTGAATAACAGAGGTGACAAATGAGATGAGGAAAGGCTAACCTTGCCAAGGTAGAGGACTTGTCCGCCACCTTATAGAGTTCTTGGGCTATAACCTCATGAACTTCTACTTCTTCTCCAATCATGATGCTATGAATCATGATGGCCCGATCTAGAGTAACTTCAGACCGGTTGCTAGTGGGAATGATTGAGCGTTGGATAAACTCCAACCATCCTCTAGCCACGGGCTTGAGGTTATGCCTTCTCAGTTGAAACGGCTTCCCTCTTGAATCTCTCTTCCATTGGGCGCCCTCTTCACAGATATCTATGAGGACTTGGTCCAACCTTTGATCAAAGTTGACCCTTCTAGTGTAAGGGTGTTCATCTCCTTGCATCATGGGCAAGTTGAATGCCAACCTTACATTTTCCGAACTAAAATCTAAGTATTTCCCCCGAACCATTGTAAGCCAATTCTTTGGGTCCGGGTTCACACTTTGATCATGGTTCTTGGTGATCCATGCATTGGCATAGAACTCTTGAACCATTAAGATTCCGACTTGTTGAATGGGGTTGGTAAGAACTTCCCAACCTCTTCTTCGAATCTCATGTCGGATCTCCGGATATTCACTCTTTTTGAGCTTGAAAGGGACCTCGGAGATCACCTTCTTCAAGGTCACAACTTCATAGAAGTGGTCTTGATGCACCCTTGAGATGAATCTCTCCGTCTCTCATGACTCGGAGGTGGAAGCTTTTGCCTTCCCTTTCCTCTTTCTAGAGGTTTCTCCGGCCTTGGATGCCATAAATGGTTATGGAAAAACAAAAAGCAATGCTTTTACCACACCAAACTTAAAAGGTTTTGCTCGTCCTCGAGCAAAAGAAGAAAGAAGAGAGTAGAAGAAGAAGAAATAGAGGAGATTGAGGTGGCTTTGTGGTTCGGCCAAAGGGGAAGAAGTAGTGTTTAGGTTGTGTGAAAATGAAGGAGTGAAGATGGGTTTATATAGGGGTGAAAGAGAGGGGTAGGGTTCGGTCATTATGGGTGGGTTTGGGAGGGAAAGTTGTTTGAATTTGAATGGTGAGGTAGGTGGGGTTTTATGAAGGATGGATGTGAGTGGTGAAGAGAAAGATGGGATTTGATAGGTGAAGGGGTTTTTGGGGAAGAGTGGTTGAGGTGATTGGTGAATGGGTGAAGAAGAAGAGAGAGGGTGATGGGGTAGGTGGGGATCTTGTGGGGTCCACAGATCCTGAGGTGTCAAGGAAAATTCAACCCTGCACCAAGTGGCGTGCAAAAATGCACCCTTTGCCAATTCTGGCGTTAAACGCCGGGCTGGTGCCCATTTCTGGCGTTTAACGCCAGGTGCTTGCCCTTTTCTAGTGTTTAACGCCAGTCTGGTGCCCCTTTCTGGCGTTAAACGCCCAGAATGGTGCTAGACTGGGCGTTAAACGCCCATTTGCTAGCTTCACTGGCGTTTAAACGCCAGCAAGTTCTCCTCCAGGGTGTGCTATTTTTCTTTCTGTTTTTCATTCTGTTTCTGCTTTTTTAATTGATTTTGTGACTTCCCATGATCATCAACCTACAAAAATCTTAAAATAACAAAGGGAAATATAACATTGGGTTGCCTCCCAACAAGCGCTTCTTTAATGTCAGTAGCTTGACAGAGGGCTCTCATGGAGCCTCACAGATACTCAGAGCAATGTTGGAACCTCCCAACACCAAACTTAGAGTTTGAATGTGGGGGTTCAACACCAAACTTAGAGTTTGGTTGTGGCCTCCCAACACCAAACTTAGAGTTTGACTGTGGGGGCTCTGTTTGGCTCTGTTTTGAGAGAAGCTCTTCATGCTTCCTCTCCACGGTGACAGAGGGATATCCTTGAGCCTTAAACACAAAGGATTCTTCATTCACTTGAATGATCAATTTTCCTCTGTCCACATCAATCACAGCCTTTGCTGTGGCTAGGAAGGGTCTGCCAAGGATGATGGATTCATCCATACACTTCCCAGTCTCTAGGACTATGAAATCAGCAGGGATGTAATGGTCTTCAATCTTCACCAAAACATCCTCTACAAGTCCATAAGCTTGTTTTCTTGAGTTGTCTGCCATCTCTAGTGAGATGCTTGCAGCTTGTACCTCAAAGATCCCTAGCTTCTCCATTACAGAGAGAGGCATGAGGTTTACACTTGACCCTAAGTCACACAGAGCCTTCTTGAAGGTCATGGTGCCTATGGTACAAGGTATTGAAAACTTCCCAGGATCTTGTCTCTTTTGAGGTAATTTCTGCATAGACAAGTCATCCAGTTCTTTGGTGAGCAAAGGGGGTTCATCCTCCCAAGTCTCATTACCAAATAACTTGTCATTTAGCTTCATGATTGCTCCAAGGTATTTAGCAACTTGCTCTTCAGTGACATACTCATCCTCTTCAGAGGAAGAATACTCATCAGAGCTCATGAATTGCAGAAGTAAATCCATTGGAGTCTCTATGGTCTCAGTGTGAGCCTCAGATTCCCATGGTTCCTCATTAGGAAACTCATTGGAGGCCAGTGGACGTCCATTGAGGTCTTCCTCAATGGCGTTCACTGCCTCTCCCTCCTCTCCAAATTCGGCCATGTTGATGGCCTTGCACTCTCCTTTTGGATTCTCTTCTGTATTGCTTGGAAGAGTACTCGGAGGGAGTTCAGTAATTTTACCTTGTTTCAGTCATGAAACTTTGAGTGATTTTGATTAGATCAGAGACCATGGTTGCTAAGTCAGAGTTGTTCTACTTAGGATTCTCTATCTGTTGATGAGAAGATGATGGAAAAGGCTTGCCATTGCTAAACCTGTTTCTTCCACCATTATTGTTGTTGAAACCTTGTTGAGGTCTCTGTTGATCCTTCCATGAGAGATTTGGATGATTTCTCCATGAAGAATTGTAGGTGTTTCCATAGGGTTTTCCCATGTAATTCACCTCTTCCATTGAAGGGTTCTCAGGATCATAAGCTTCTTCTTCAGATGAAGCATCCTTAGTACTGCTTGGTGCATTTTGCATTCCAGACAGACTTTGAGAAATCAAATTGACTTGCTGAGTCAATATTTTGTTCTGAGCCAATATGGCATTCAGAGTATCAATCTCAAGAACTCCTTTCTTCTGATTTGTCCCATTGTTTACAGGATTTCTTTCAGAAGTGTACATGAATTGGTTATTTGCAACCATTTCAATTAGTTCTTGAGCTTCTGTAGGCATCTTCTTCAGATGAAGAGATCCTCCAGCAGAGCTATCCAAAAACATCTTGGACAGTTCAGACAGACCATCATAGAAAATACCTATGATGCTCCATTCAGAAAGCATGTCAGAGGGACACTTTCTGATTAATTGTTTGTATCTTTCCCAAGCTTCATAGAGGGATTCACCTTCCTTCTGTCTGAAGGTTTGGACTTCCACTCTAAGCTTACTCAATTTCTGAGGTGGAAAGAACTTTGCCAAGAAGGCATTGACTAGCTTTTCCCAAGAGTTCAGGCTGTCTTTAGGTTGTAAGTCCAACCATATTCTAGCTCTGTCTCTTACAGCAAAAGGGAATAGCATAAGTCTGTAGACCTCAGGGTCAACCCCATTAGTCTTGACAGTGTCACAGATTTGCAAAAACTCAGCTAAAAACTGATGAGGATCTTCCAATGGAAGTCCATGGAACTTGCAATTCTGTTGCATTAGAGAAACTAATTGAGGCTTAAGCTCAAAGTTGTTTGCTCTAATAGCAGGGATAGAGATGCTTCTCCCATAGAAGTCGGGAGTAGGTGCAGTAAAGTCACCCAGCACCTTCCTTGCATTGTTGGCATTGTTGTTGTTTTCAGCTGCCATGGGTTCTTCTTCTTTGAAGATTTCTATTAGGTCCTCTACAGAGAGTTGTGCCTTAGCTTCTCTTAGCTTTCGCTTCAAGGTCCTTTCAGGTTCAGGGTCAGCTTCAACAAGAATGCCTTTGTCTTTGTTCCTGCTCATATGAAGGAGAAGAGAACAAGAAAATATGGAATCCTCTATGTCACAGTATAGAGATTCCTTGAGGTGTCAGAAGAACAGAAGATTAGAAGGAAGAAGTAGAGAATTCGAACTTAATCAGATAGAGTTCGAATTGTGCATTGAGGAAGAATGGTACTCCGTAAATAGAAGGATGTGAGAAGAAGGGAAGTAATTTTCGAAAATTAAGTAAAAGATTTTAAAAACATTTTGAAAAACACTAGTTAATTTTCGAAAACCAAGAGTGGGAAAGAGATCAAGTGATTTTTGAAAAAGATTATGAAATTAGAAATCAAAAAGATTTGATTGAAAACTATTTGAAAAAGATGTGGTTAAGAAGATATGATTGGTTTTTTAAAAAGATGTGATTGAGAAGATATGATTTGAAAAAAAAACATTTTAAAAAGATTTGATTTTAAAAATTAATGACTTGCCTAACAAGAAAAGATATGATTCAAATATTAAACCTTTCTTAACAGAAAAGGCAACATACTTGAATTGTTCAATCAAATCATTAATTGTTAGTAAGTATCTTTGAAAAAGGAAAGAAATTGATTTTGAAAAAGATTTGATTGAAAAGATATGATTTGAAAAAGATTTGATTTTGAAAAACTTTGAAAACTTAAAAAAAATTGATTTGAAAACAAAATCCTCCCTCTTGTGCCATCCTGGCGTTAAACGCCCAGAATGGGGCACATTCTGGCGTTTAACGCCCAGTGCACTACCTTTTTGGGCGTTAAACGCCCAACCAGGCACCCTGGCTGGCGTTTAAACGCCAGTCCATCCTTCTTCACTGGGCGTTTTGAACGCCCAGCTTTTTCTGTGTAATTCCTCTACTGCATGTTTTGAATCTTCAGTTCCCTGTACTATTGACTTGAAAATAGAACCAAGATCACATAAACAATGCATGCAAGACACCAAACATAAAATTAGACACTGGACTCAAACAAGAAACATAAAATATTTTTGGTTTTTATGATTTTGTAATTTTTTTGTGCTTTTTTCGAAAATTATATGAAAATGGAAAATAAAGGTTTCAGAATTCTTAATTTGGATTCCAGGAATCATTGCAATGCTAGTCTAAGACTCCGGTCCAGGAATTAGACATGGCTTCACAGCCAGCCAAGCTTTCAAAGAAAGCTTCGGTCCAAAATACTAGACATGGCCAATGGCCAGCCAAGCCTTAGCAGATCATTGCTCCAATAGCAAGATTGATAGAAATCAACAAGCTATTGTGATGATCAGTTGAAACCTCGGTCCAATAAGATTAGACATGGCTTCTCAGCCAGCCAGATTTCAACAGATCATCATGAAACTCTAGAATTCATTCTTAAGAACTCTGAAGAAAAATACCTAATCTAAGCAACAAGATGAACCGTCAGTTGTCCATACACAAAATAATCCCCGACAACGGCGCCAAAAACTTGGTGTGCGAAATTGTGATCATTACTTTTCACAACTCAATTAATCCCTAGTAATGGCCCCAAGAACTTGGTGCTCACTACCATGGCATAAACACAACTTTGCACAACTAACCAGCAAGTGCACTGGGTTGTCCAAGTAATAAACCTTACGCGAGTAAGGGTCGATCCCACGGAGATTGTTGGTATGAAGCAAGCTATGGTCACCTTGTAAATCTTAGTCAGGCAGACTCAAATGGGTATAGATGATGAATAAAACATAAAGATAAAGATAGAGATACTTATGTATATCATTGGTGAGAGCTTCAGATAAGCGTATGAAGATGCCTTCCCTTCCGTCTCTCTGCTTTCCTACTGTCTTCATCCAATCCTTCTTACTCCTTTCCATGGCAAGCTTATGCAAGGGTTTCACCGTTGTCAGTGGCTACCTCCCATCCTCTCATTGGAAATGTTCAACGCACCCTATCACGGCATGGCTATCCATCTGTCGGTTCTCAATCAGGCCGGAATAGAATCCATTGATTCTTTTGCGTCTGTCACTAACGCCCCGCCCTCAGGAGTTTGAAGCACGTCACAGTCATTCAATCATTGAATCCTACTCAGAATACCACAGACAAGGTTAGACCTTCCGGATCCTCTTGAATGCCGCCATCAGTTCTTGCCTATACCACGAAGACTCTGATCTCACGGAATGGCTGGCTCGTTTTTCAGGCGAGCGCTCGGTTGTCAGGCGATCAACCATGCATCGTGTATCAGGAATCCAAGAGATATTCACCCAATCTAAGGTAGAACGGAGGTGGTTGTCAGTCACACGTTCATAGGTGAGAATGATGATGAGTGTCACGGATCATCACATTCATCAAGTTGAAAAACAAGTGATATCTTGGACAAAGAACAAGCGGAATTGAATAGAAGAACAATAGTAATTGCATTAACACTCGAGGTACAGCAGAGCTCCACACCTTAATCTATGGTGTGTAGAAACTCCACCGTTGAAATTACATAAGAACAAGGTCTAGGCATGGCCGTGAGGCCAGCCCTCAAAATGATCTAAGAACTAGATGTCCGAAGATTCTCTAAAATACAATAGTAAAAGGTCCTATATATAGAGAACTAGTAGCCTAGGGTGTACAGAGATGAGTAAATGACATAAAAATCCACTTCCGGGCCCACTTGGTGTGTGCTTGGGCTGAGTAATGAAGCATTTTCGTGTAGAGACTCTTCTTGGAGTTAAACGCCAGCTTTTGTGCCAGTTTGGGCGTTTAACTCCCATTTTGGTGCCAGTTCCGGCGTTTAACGCTGGGAATTCTGAGGGTGACTTTGAACGCCGGTTTGGGCCATCAAATCTTGGGCAAAGTATGGACTATCATATATTGCTGGAAAGCCCAGGATGTCTACTTTCCAACGCCGTTGAGAGCGCGCCAATTGGGCTTCTGTAGCTCCAGAAAATCCACTTCGAGTGCAGGGAGGTCAGAATCCAACAGCATCTGCAGTCCTTTTCAGTCTCTGAATCAGATTTTTGCTCAGGTCCCTCAATTTCAGCCAGAAAATACCTGAAATCACAGAAAAACACACAAACTCATAGTAAAATCCAGAAAAGTGAATTTTAACTAAAAACTAATAAAAATATACTAAAAACTCAACTAAAACTACTAAAAACGTACTAAAAATAATGCCAAAAAACGTACAAATTATCCGCTCATCAAACACCAACCTCACTACAAAGCTACCAAATTATCATCTCTCTTCTGCATCTTCTTTCTTGGAGAATCTTAAGCTGCGGCGGCAGAAATTGGTGTCGCGATGCTCCCCGGCAGCGTCGCAATGCCAACGTCGGAGAGGCCAAAAAGCATGTGAGATGTTGCTGAGGGTGGTGATAGCAAGCAGGAGAGACCGCCACCGGAGAGGCCGAGTTATGACTCTGGTTCGGTGTGGAGGAGATTGGTAAATTTTGATAATGAAACTCAAAGGTAGAGGAGATGAGCGGGTCCTCTGGCGCGTCGGAGGAAGTTGTGGTGGTAGCAACAAGCGACACTTGATGGGTGCATAGCCACTGGCATTAGTGATGGGCGTTGGCATGATCTTTTCGCAACCGTCGAGAGCGTGGCCATTGATAGAAATAGCATGGTTCATCAAGCATTTCTCATAATTGGCAACAGTGATATAGTGAAGAATGTTGATGAATAAGGAAGGTATTTTAATGGTGGTTGTAGTGATTATATGGAAGGAAAAAAAGAAAAAAGAAAGAGAGGAGGACAAAAACGAAATTTCACAATGCAACTGTTTTTGAAATATTTAAATATAAATATTGATTATTGTATAATTTTAAAATGTATTAAATCCTAGCCATCAATTCAAATTTTCAATGGCTGTAATTTATAAAGAATCTTGGTCTATAAAACACCAAAATATACTTTCTTCATTTAAGAAGCTGAGAAAGTAGGGAACGGATTCGGTACCCCTAACATGTTTGCGCACCGAAACACCAAAAACATATTTGGCTTATTGGTCAGCCCAGGCAGCGCAAAATAAAAATATTCATTTTAGTGGAATCTTTTTTGCAATTACTTAGAAAATAGAGGGGTTATTTATTAATTTTTTAAATGAATATATTTAGTTTAATTGTTAATTTAGTTGGACCATTAGTTAACTATTACCGCCGCCTCCCTCTTCCTCCTCCTGGTTCTCTTTCTCTTCTTCCTCCGTCGTTGCAAGCCGCCCCTTCTATTATCTCCACCGCCGACAACGACTCAAACCTCTCCACTGCATCTCCTACTGGCTCCTTCATTGCGCTACCAACTCCTTCTCCTCTCCACTGAGACATGGTGACTTCGGCATCGTCTTCTTCGGCACGCTGGAAGTCCACTGCCCATACTCTTTGGTTTCGTCTTAACAACCTTCTGCTACAAAGGGATAGTGTTCCTCGAATTGGCGCAACCAATAGGACTAGTATTCCTTGATCCACCACCACACCTTGGAGGGGAAGCTTGCTTATAGTATCTCCCATCTCCATAAAAACCTCCATTTTCTACTAATTGACCACTATACTCACCAGAACCTGTTTCAGAAGAATGCTCGATACAATCTATATTACTCTAATTTCTTAAAATTCTTAAAAATTCCAATACCCCAAATCAAACAAGATTTCAGATTTAGATTACTGTTTCAGTATCGCAACGACCAAAATATATACAGATACGATTTCAATTTCAAATCACCGATAACCCCAAAGTTTAAAATTCCGAAGTAATCCCAACGATAATCATGAAATGCGTTGCATGATTCAACCCTTGAACGAACATTGCCGAACATGGGAGAATATGGTGGGCCATCACAATGAGATCCAGCCAAAATACCTTCCACTCTTTTCGTAGCAAATGGGCAGATTTCATTTGTTTATATTTATTTTATTAATTATAGTAATATGTTTTGAAAAATTAATTTTTTTAGACATTTTATTTTTTATAGTTAAATAATATAGAGAATAACTTTATTAATTATAGTAAAATGTCACGTGAAATTAATAGTTTTTTAGAATAATTTTATAAGTTATAGTAACATAATTTAAGAAATTAATTATTGTTTTGAGTAATTTTATTAATTAAAAATTAATAATTATGTTAGATTAATTTTATTAATTATAGTAATATGTCATGAAAAATTATTAATTGTTTAGAGTATTAATTATAGTAAGATGTTATAAAAAAATATTTTTATTAATTAAGATGTTATAAAAAATTAATATTTTATTAATTATTTAGAATTTAGAATTTAGAATTTAGAATTTAGGGTTAAGCAGAAAATATTAATTCATTCACTTCTCTTTTTTTCTTAAATTTTTTTGGTTTAATAAACCAAATAAAATACAAATATTCTCTAAGTTAAAAATAGCCAAAGTTTATATGTAGAATAATATGAATACCGTTATTTGTATTGGTTTTGCGCATACATTTAAATTTTTAATTTAAAAATTTTATGTCATTTTTTTAAATCAAATATATAAACATAATTAACCATGTGTGCAAAAGGTTTTTCCTTCTTGCAACACAAAGCGGAATTAAGCGATAGAATTCAAGAAATTCAGGTGTGCAGAAGAAGTCTCACTATTAGCCATCTCTTTTTTGCTGATGATTCTATTCTATTTTCTAAGGCAATAGAATATGGTTGTGAACAAATTCTAAATACCCTGGGTGAATACGAGAGGGTTAGTGGACAACAAGTGAATCTCAACAAATCCTCAATATTCTTTAGCAACAAAACCCCAAATCATATCCGGCTCCAGGTGGCAGCCAAGCTACATATTGAACATATCGGTGCACAAGACAAATATTTGGGCCTCCCTTCTTTAGTTAACAAATCTAAAAAACTACATTCGGCTTGATTAAGGAAAAGGTTCAGAAAAAGGTTCAAGGATAGCAGAAGAATATGGTGTCAAACGCAGGAAGAAATGTTTTACTCAAGGCTGTTGGGGAAGCTATTCCAATCTATACACTCTTCTGTTCAGACTGACAGACACACTCATTAATAAAATTCACAGAATTCTTACTCAGTACTGGTGGGGTCAAAAAAGAACAGAACAGAGAATGGTTTGGATTGGCTGGGATACAATGTCCAGACCTAAGAAGGAGGGGGGATTAGGCCTGAAAGATTTGAGGGCTCAGAACCTCACTTTATTAGAAAAACAGTACTGGAGGATTGCTACTCAGCCTAATTCTATCCTAGCAAGAACACTGAAAGCTAAATACTTTAAGTACAGCAATGCGATGAGTGCAGAGTTAGGAGGCTTACCTTCTTGGGGCTGGTGCAGCATCTTAGAGGGCCGAACGGTTGTTGAAAAAGGCCTAAATTGGAGGGTTGGATCTGGTAGTTCCATCCGAGTATTTAGCGACCCTTGGCTACCTCCGCCGTATCCGTTCCGTATCCCTTTGTCACAACCTATTATCCCGCAGAATCCGGTCTTCTGGGTAAAAGATCTTATGCTGCCTGATAGAAATTAGAACCACAACCTGATTGCCAACAGTTTCCCCCCTGAAATTCAAAGCAGAATCTATTCAATTCAACCTGTAGATGGAGAAGATATGCTTCAATGGAGCCTCAAGAAATCTAAAAAGTATGACACAGCCTCAGGTTATAACATTGCTTACCTATTTTTTCACCCTCCATTAGAGCACTGCCCTGACAACATGAAGCAAAAGCATATTTGGCAGCACTTGGGGAAGCTGAAAGTCACTCCCAGCGTGAAGATGTTCCTCTGGAAATGCCTCCATGGTCGAATTCCAGTGCTAGAACTCATCCATCGCAGATTTCCAAGTACAAGTCCTCTTTGCCCTTATTGTCACACACAATCAGAGTCAATCACCCACTGCCTAATTACATGCAACAAAGCCCAAGACATTTGGAGTAGAAGCCAGATTTACCTGCACCTTCCACATCCTACCGGTGACCAGTTCTTTGAATGGTGGCAAGAATTGAAGACAAAGCTTGAGTGGCAACATGATGGAGAGAGGTTGATGGGTCTTGTGGCAAGTATCTGTTGGAACATATGGAAGGCAAGAAACCTTTGGGTCTTTGAGCACACAAACCAAATGCCGGAAGAGACGCTTCAAATGTCGGTAACCCTGGCACAACAGTTCACTTCTCTAGCCTAAACTCACTGTCTTAGGTTTTTGTTTTTTTTCCAATTCTCCCTTCTAAGTTTGGTTCAGTTTTGTTCACTTTGCCTTTAGTGAGTTTTTTATTTGGAAAACCCCCATTTTTCTATTTCATGTCCTGCATTTGGACACTTGTACCACTTTTATGATGCAATAAAAGTCTTTTTTAACTTTGAAAAAAAAAACATAATTAACCATGTGATTACAATAATATGATTACGTTTATTGGTATTGGATTGACTTAAAAAGATAATTCAAATTATATTCATCTAAATTTTAAATTAAGAATTTTGTAATTTTAAAATGATAAATTATTAAAATAAATTAAATAAAATAGAAAAATCAAATCAAATCAACATAACACTATAATAAATTATAGGAACATTATGTTAATACAAAAAATTTTATTATTGTGTTTATAAACAATATAATTTTGTTTTATCCATAAATAATTTTTTTAAATAATGTCAGGAGAAAATATTTATAATATTATTTTTTAAATACTAATTTTTATAACATATTACTATAATTAATAAAGTTAATTTAATATAATAATTAATTTTTCATATCATATTAACATAATTCATAAGATTATTTTAAAATTTTTTTAATTTCTTAGATTATATTACTATAATTAATAAAATTATTATGGTTAATGAAATTCTTTTTCTAAACGTAAACGTGATTCTACCCTTTAACCCAGATTTATCGAAAACTATAAATTCTAGCTTTTGCGTTCACTTTTTCACGTTAGATTGAAATTTTTTTCTATTTATCAATATTATCCTTCATTGTTCATGTGATTAATTTTATTATTTTTTTATAATATTTATTCTCTAATGCTCTCTCATGCATATTATTATTTTTTTATAGAATTCTTATTATTTTTCGTTTATATAAACTTTTAACAGTTATTTTTTTGGATGGAATACTTTTTTCTTTATATTATGATTTTATTAATTCTATTAGAGTACTAAAGAGTACTGAGAGTACTGAAAAATAGAGTATTAAAATTTATTTAAATATCTAAAATAAAATTATAAGATAATATCTATAAGTGATTTTGAATAATATAATCCAAACAACATTTAATTTATTATAATCTATTTTAATATAAAAATTGTCAAACATAAACCACGTCAATTCCAACTCATTTTTTTTTTATCAAAATTAATTTTGCAAAATCAATTATATACAAATTTCTGTTTACAAACTTTAATCCAAATACACACATATCATTAAACTATAATTAATAAAATTAACCTAAAAATATTAATTTCCAAAACATATTACTATAGTTAATAAAATTAGGATTTTTTATTTTAATAAATAAAATAAATATAATATTTATCAAAATAAATAATTTTATGAATATTTATCGATTTAAATTTCATTGCCACATCTTGTTTACACTGTGAACGAGATAATTTTTCACGTATCTTGTTTACACACTTCAGCGTGACAGGTGTATATCTCGTTTACACTATAAACGAGATATGGCATGTCCGCACCTATATATAGAAGTCGTTCACAGCTTAGTTCCGGACCCTAATTTGACTTTGTCAACCTCTTTCTTTCCTTTTTTAACCCTTTCTGACAATACCTTTGACCGAATCGGTGATGGCACGCCAAGCGGGGGATGACAGAGACATCAACAAGCTGAACGAGACGACACATTACACCGGAGCGGCCGACTTCGAGGTTAGTTTTGTTATGTTTGTTTAATTTGAGGATGTGGCCATTGTTAGGGTAGTCATGAAGAACTGGAATGTAGTTATATGAATTAGGAGTTAGGTCTGTAGGAGGAATTTAGAACTCCATTCGCTTGTGCTAGGTTGGTATGACATAATTATTAGTTTGGAATTCTGTTATTCCTGTACTATGTTGTTAGTATTTATAACGCTATAGTTAGGATTTGTCTATTATCGAATATGTAATGTAGAGACATGTGTAGGCTAGAAAGTTGAAATATTGTATTTTTAAGGCTATTTTTTTCATTCTCCAGAGGCCTCGGCTCCTACTTCCACAGCGAGTGAGCCATACTTTACCTCCATCGGACGCCATCGTCCCGTATCTGGCTGAGGCCAGATTTGGTGACACGGTGCTCCTCAGGGATTTTACTTTTGATAATTCTCTGTTTTCGGCACTGGTGGAGCGATGGCGTCTAGAGACGCACACGTTTCATCTCCCGTGGGGTGAGGTCACTATCATCCTGCAGGACGTGGCGTACCACCTAAGCCTACGCGCACACGGTAACCCTGTCGGTGGGTGCCTTCGTGACTTTGGTAGGTGATACCATACGGAGACGTGGGAGTTGGTGGAGCAGCTGCTCGGCACCAGGCCTCCCGTGGCAGCACAGCAGGCGGAGCAGAGGAGGAGTCTTTCACGCTGAAGCTTGGGTGGCTGCGGGATCGTGTCTGCCAGTTGCCCCCGACAGACAATAATGAGACCCTCGACAGTACGCCAGGTATTATATCATGTTACTGATTGGAAAGTATTTGATGACCGATAATTCTAACAATCTGGTGCACTTTTGTTGGCTACCGTTGCTCCAGGACTTTGAGGAGTGTAGGGTGTTTTTCTGAGGCTCGACTGTGCTGGCCTGTACGTATCAGTCACTTTGTTCGGCGATACATCAGGGCATCACGAATTTTGCTGGCTGCACTTCGCTGTTGATCTCTTTGATCTATCAAAGATTTTCTCAGCAGTGTCCACCAGATAGAGAGGTCTACCAGTATCCTCTGGCTGCGAGGTGAGAAATGTCTATTTATGTATTTTAGTTAAATAATTTTGTTAATTCTTTTGGTATGTTACTTAACAAACTGTATATGCTCTCCTGCAATGTGTTAGGTTGGTTGGATTGTCGCAGCAGAGCAGGGATCAACATGAGGCTAGGGTCCTACGTTGGAATCAACCGGCTACGGTTCGACGAGGTTAGTTTTAAAATACTTATGTTTTTATTTTTGGATAAATAGATAGATATCATATGCTTTAGTATGCTTGTTATATGGATAATTAGATAGATTTCGTATAATAATTGTGTTTGTATTATGTCGAATACTTTCTTTCTTCAGTTTGCATGGAGAGTCTACGATGACCCTGCCATGCAGGCTTTGTGTCTGCCCTGGTTTTGTGAGGAGGCGGAGTGGGGGACATGGTTGTCAGCCGCCCCGCTATTGTACTTTAATATCGTCCGGTTTCATCACGTTGATTGGGTGAAACAGCAGTTCAATGGAGAGCAGCAGGTATCAGGCACTCCGGTAAATCTTGATAGGTGATATTGCTGTTATATTTCCACTTACATATCTGTTGTTAGAGTTCAGTTATTATGAAGTAAGGAAGAATTTAACACACTATTTTTATTGACAGGTACCTGACTACCACTGGTCATGGTGAGGATGTATGGTGGCTGCTGAAGCTGAAGGAGTGGTACGATAGATGGCACCAGAGGTTTGATCCCGGTCGCCGGATCACTGTGCATCACACCTTCGATTCCAGGCCGAACCTAGAGTACTATGACTGGTGGTGTGGGGCTTGCCGTGTTAGGCATCTGTGGGGGCAGGAGGTACTGGAGGACCCGAGGCTGGCGGAGTTGCCCCCCGACGTACAGCCCACTGTCAGCCAGCCCAGGGACGATCTCACCCTTCCTCGGGGTGTGCCGGATCGACGTCGACGTGTGAGAGAGGGTAGGGATGATACTCGACGACCTGCTCGAAGGGACAGAGGCCATAGAGAGCGTCGACCTGGCGAGCTGGTGAAGAGGGAGAGGGCCCGGCCACGACATTTGGGGGTCGGCGTTGAGTCTGATGAGGAGGTGGAGTACGCCCATCAAGAGGAGCATGGAGACATCGCACAGGACAGAGAGGCTTCATCTCCACCACCTCCTCATCCCCCGTCACATGGAGCTTGGCATGCATCTGGGAGCAGCGGTCAGTAGCCTCTGGGAGACTGGGACATATCACCTCCTGTTTGGTATGAGGGCAGTTCATCCGGTACCCATCAGGAGGAGGAGGAGGAGATGGTTGACAAGATCCTAATTGATGATGCCCCACCTATCACTATGGATCAGATAGCCTAGTCGTTCTGCACAGGTAGGGAGGTTGGTATCGGGGAGTACCAGCATCCATCAGGTCCCGCGCACATGTCCTCCTGGATTCCCCAGATATCATTGGTTTCTGCATCATCGTTTAGGTCGGGTGTTCGGCTGGGTAGCCAGTATGTGACCCCGCCCTCCCACGACTACGGTATATATCTGACCTCATCCCAGTCGCCAGTCACCCTTCCATCAACGTCACCTTCGCATCCTCAGCTACAGCTACATCAGTACGCCACGGGTCCACCGTCGGGGGGGGGGGGGGAGGGCAGCCATACCATGCCCCACCGCACCAGCAGTCGGCTGCCCCGACAATGTCAGTCGGAGACCCTAGGCCGTCTCGACCTCAGTGCAGGCTCAGCCTCCACCATGTGGCACCGGGCACATACGCCACTACCAGGATCCCCACCACAGATGATGTTTACGTTGTCTTTTTTGTGTATTTTTTCTTTACTTTAGTTGGATTGTATATATTTACGTAGTTATGAACTATATATTATTTTTTAGTTGGATTGATGTTATTTTTATTTTGGTTGGATTGATGTTATGTTTATTGTTACTTACTAGTTTGCCTTATTTTCATAGTTACAAAAAATTCATAATTATCATGACAAACTATTTAAACTTAAAAAACGGCACTCGAAGTCAAGAAATGTCATCTCCAGCATGGCTAAAACATAGAATGTAATAGTGACAATAAGAACTAAAATGTGACATCTTCAGAGGTAAAGTACATTTTCAATTCAAAACTTAAACAGCAGTAAAGTACATCCAAACTAAAATGGCCTAGGCATCTCTGGTGGGTTGATTAGGGCAACCCCGTTTAGTATGGCCGACTTGCCTACACAAGACACACCGCTTCTCCTGTCATTCGACGTCATCCATATCGTTCTGGAATCTGATGGACACTGATCTTTCGGTCGCCTTTCGCCGCATGGCTGGGTTAGGACGTAGCATCGTCCCATGCCACTCAACCCACAGTGACTCATCAGAAATGGGTGGAAACTCCATCTCGTACACCTTGAACACAGCTTCCTGCTTGTAGACTGGATGCACATACGGGGCCCACTCAATGCTAGTGGCGGCGCATCCGGGAAGTGTGTGCCAGCACGAAAAGTGGAGAGACTGGAATAATCCACAATCACATGTACCCTCCGAAAGCCGAACCCAAAAGGAACCATGCCCCCATCCTTCGAACGGCTCTAGTTCCTCCACAACAAACACGGAGGCCCGTCTATCGCAATGGGTCACACGCATCTTCGGAATGCTTTCCCTATTCTTCTCAATGGCGGCCAAGAGTCTCTGTGAGAAGCGGTTTCCAGCCGCCAACTAGCTCTGCGCTTCCTTACCCTTTGTAACAAAAAACTTTTGTAGTCTCTCATAGGTTATCCGCACAATGGCCGAAATGGGCAAATAGCGTGTTCCCTTCAACACAGCATTAATGCACTCGGACAGATTTGTGTTCATGTGTCCAAACCTTCGGCCACTGTCGTAATGCTGAAGCCAAATCTCCTTTTTGAAATGATCAGCCCAGTCCGCCATCGCCGGAGAGACGCCTCTCAATGCATCCATGTACCACTCAAACCCGGCCTGACTGGGACTATAAGCAGCGTTTATGAGGTATCGCTTGCCCTCGGCTGACTTGAACCGGCTCATAAAATTTGCTGCCATGTGTCTGATACAGTAAGCATGAAACGCCCTAAGGGGATGCCAACCACTGTCATTAGAGCTTAAGGTGGCCTTGATGGCCTGAGATCTGTCGGATATAACCAGCAAGCCGTCTTGTGGGGTGACGTGGCACCTCAAATTAGTAAGAAAGAATGACCATGACTCGGTGTTCTCAGACTCAATAATGGCAAAAGCAATTGGCAGTATATTGATGTTCCCGTCTTGCGGCACCACAATAAGTAACACTACTCTACCATACTTGCCAAACAGATGCGTGCCGTCTACGGATACAAACGGCTTACAATGCTTGAAGGCCTCGACATATGACGAGAAAGCCCAAAATACTTTGTCGAACATGCTGCAGTAGCGCACCATGAGGTGTCCATTGTAGTACGATTTGATGCGTAGGTCACATATGGTGCCGCGAAAACAGATCTGCATTGCCTAAAGCAGTTTTGGCACCTTGTTGTATGACTCTTTTCAACCACCGTAGATCCATACAATTGCTTTCTGCTTTGTCATTCACACCTTTCTGTATGAGGGTTTGAAGTGATAGCTTGCCTGGACCGCAGCTTGGAAAATCGGGATGCTGACAGAGGGGTTGGACTGAATCAAGGGCAATATGACCCTGCAGATGAGACTGCTATCTAACTGACAATGGTCTTGAGACATGGTGGGTGCTAGACAGCTGTGTGGTCCACCAAAACTCCGAACCTCCCTAATTACAACAAAAAATTTATGCTTACACTATATCTCTAACCTACATCACGTATCATACAAAAGTACTCAAATTCACAATTAAATTTGAACTTACCCGTAACCGAGATTCTGACGAAGGGCCACACGGAGGCTCCATTGACACCCACTGTCGGCTTGACGGCGTTGCACATGGTACTTTAACCGGTCGGACTCGATCACCCGATACTCAGCACTCCCGCAAATACTGTAGTTCTTCACACCTTGAAGCACCGCCTCTCGACTTCTGAACATGTGTTTGACCCGAAACTCTACACCATCGTCTAGGTTGTAATTCACTTCACTGGTGTCAAAAATCGGGGTCCTCTCATGCATGGCATCCAAATCTAGACTGTGATAGTGACTTGGCACAGCCGATAGCACCGGAATCGAGTGAGTGGAGGCAGCACATGGCGCGCCACAGCCCCGGCAGGTGTCTCCGGCACAAACTCATCCTCGTCTGACTCCTCCTCACCCTCCTCTGCCTCATGCTCCGAAATCGCGACATGAATGGGCGGTGGGGTGAGAGGTCAATAGTCCTGCACATAGGTTTCATGTACGGAACCCCCACTACCACCGTGACCCACCTGGCGGATAGCTCCATTACCTGTTCACACATGATCCTCCCATGAATGTCGAACATCAGTCGCACATGCTCGTCCCCATGAAGTCGGAATAATCGAAACCGGAAGACTCCATTTCCCATGGGTGCCAGCAACCTATACCCCACCCTACCTATCTCCCTCGCTTGTGTACCATCGAGCTTGCTCAATATCAAACTTTTTAAATCCGACAACGTCTCCACACGCTGAGTGGGAAACAATATCGGATCCTGATACTCAAATGTCACTCTGTTGTCGCTATTTCTCATACGACAATTGGGATAAACAAGCACAACGATGAATGAATTGTTACTGGCCATTTAGCTTTGTTTTTGTGAGAAAAACGAGACAGAAAAAGGATATAAAATGTGTGTGGAGAATACCAAGGGTTACACATCCTTTTATAGATGCTTAATATTTGTCTTTTATTATCTCGTTCACAGTATAAACGAGATATGTGAAAAATCATCTCGTTCACAGTGTAAACGAGATATGGCAAGGGAGTTTAAATCGGTAAATATTCGTAAAATTACTTATTTTGGTAAATATTACATTTATTTTATTTATTAAAATAAAAAATCCAATAAAATTAACATAACAAATGGAATCTGCCCATTTACTACGGAAGGGTGGGAGGCATTTTGGTTGGTTTCTGTAGTGATAGCCCACCACATTCTCCCCTGCTCTGCAATGTTCATTGAAGAGTTGAATCTGGGTACGATTTGTTCATTTTAAAATAGAATTACGTAAATTTCACTTAAACTTTAAATCTTCTGGTCAATAGTCAACCAGTCAAGTGCAAAAACAAGAGTAGAATCACGCAACGCATTTCATGGTTGTCACTAGGATTGCTTCAGAATTTTGAACCTTGGAGTTAGCAGTGATTTGAAATTGAAACTGTATTTGTATATATTTTGGTGGTTATGATGCTGGAACAGTAATCTAAATCTGGAATCTTGTTTGATTTGGGGGTAGTAGAGTTTTTAGAGATTTCAAGGAATTGGAGTAATATGGATTGTATTGAGCATTCTTCTGAAACAGGTTCTGGTGAGTTCAATGGTCAATTAGTAGAAAATAGAGGTTTTTATGGAGATGAGAGATGCTATAAGCAAACTTCTCCTCGAAGGTGTGGTGGTGGTGGGTCAAGCTTTCCCTCGGATTATATTACTATAATTAATAAAAATTACTAAACCTTGTTTCTCATGAGCCTGACAACACCGAAATATCCAGCTGCCAAATCCTTTACAGCCTCGTATTTGTCCATAGTGATTACAGTTAACCATCGAAACCCTCAATTGGATCCTCAACAAAGACAGAAACGGAATCAAAATAAAATCAGAGGGTCATTCTGTCCATCAATTCGATCAAAAGGGTACCTAAAGCTGGTCGCTTTTCACTGAATAGAAATTTGTTTCTTAATTTGTTTTGATTTTGTATAAAATTAGGGACAGAAAGAGAGAGAAAGAGAATACGATTAGAAAAATGATGGAGAAGAAGAGAGAGGAATGGAATTGGAATCCATAGCTGCCGGCACCCTCAATCTATCCCTCCCTCTCTCTCAACCCTCTGATGGATTCGATCTTTGACGCGATCAATGCTCGAGGTCTATTTTCTCTCGATGCACGACCTCTCTGATCCAACAATGCTGCTCTCCACACTGAATCTCCGCCTCCTCATCCAGCGACTAGAATCACATTCCCTTTAGATCTGATCCAAGGTCCAATCCTACATCCTCTCTCATTGTGACAACTTCGAGTCACTATTTTCTCTCGCCGATGACCCCGTTTCCCAGTCCTCCCAGCTTTTCTCCGACAACCTCGCTGGAGTCCTCAAGCTCATCTCCGACCATATGGTTGATGCTGGGGTGCATGAGGTTGTGGCGGAGATTAGGGAGAAGAGGAAGGAGTTGAGGGTGAAGAGGGAGCTAAAGGTGGCATTTAACGTAACAGGAGATACTTAACTCTAATTAATTTAGATTTACATATTTCTAATCTTTTGATATAAACCCATATATATTTCTGATATAACAACAATAACTATCAAGAAAATAATATTTTTAAAGTAACCCCACTAACACAAAAGCTGCAAAAAGTACTAGCTAGCCAATCACATTAAATTACATTTAGAATGATCTTGACCGTTGGACTAAAAAAATATAAAAGATCTAATAACTCCTCAATAAAAACGCGCACCAATAAGCCAAACAAGTTTTTAGCGTTTCGGTGCGCAAACGTCTTCGGTGTACTGAATCCGTGCCCGAGAAAGTATTTAATCACGAGTCATGGATATTTTTTTTTTCTTGTATAGGCTGTAGAGAGAGAAGAAAACGTGAGAGGAATCATTCAAATTGGGAGATCCACATCACATTCAAGGACCATTTAAAAGATTTTTTTCTGTTTTTTTTGTTTTTCTTTTTGCTACTCAAATTCTATCTAAGTCATAGTTATCAGAATCGAATCGGTAATTGACCTGGCCAAATTATTTGGGCACTGAATCACTAGTTTAACCGGTAGATCACAGATTAAACCGGTTAATTCGGTCATAATTAAATAATTATATAAAATTTATTTTTTTTATATTAAATTAATTTATTTTCTAATTTATTAATTAATTGGTATCTATTACATTATTTAAATATATGTTGAAAAATATTAATATTAATAGATGTCAAATAATTACCAATAACAAAAATATATTATGATTAATAAAATTTTTTTGCTTATCTTTTTTAATTTATAGATATTTAACAAAGTTCAATGTTTATTTTAATAATTATATAATTTAAAAATAATTAATTTAAGAAAGAGTAAATATAAAATAAAAAATAAATTAAATTAATATGAATACTATTCATTAGAATAAAAAGATGAAAAATATCTTAAATTTGCATGACTAAAAGAGTTAATACATAAAGTTATTAATTAGAATATGTCTAATAGTTTGTAATATATTTATATAAAGGCACCATATATTATAAAGACTAAACTTGGTTTAGTGGTTGCAAACTTCTTTATACGTTGAAGGTCTCAAGTTTGAACCTAACGCATACCATATCCTTCAACTTTTTGAAATTTGATTGATGCGTGCTCACGTTAGTGGGTCAACGGTTCAATTCTCGGTTTAGGATGGATTTGACCGGATTTTTCGAGTTTGACCGATTCGTTTGCTTGTCTGGTTAGAATGTTAATCCGGACCGATTTAAAGTCCAATTTATCAGTTTTTTTATCGAACTGGCCGGTTTAGTCTGAATTTGATAACTATGATCTAGCTCTCTTTAAAATAACATTCAACTTATTCTATGTAATGTGTTAACTTCTGATTAGTTGATATTTTAATCTAATTATTGACTATATTAGTAATTTGAGTTGCTTAAATTTAACTAGAATTAATATTTTAACTATAATAGAATTAGTTGTAATTAACTTATTATAATAGATCATTATATGATTTTCAAAAGTATTAAATGGTTTATTTATTTGTGTTTGAGTGGTTGTTTATAAAGGTGGTTGAAGTATATTTGAGAGTTGAGACTAATATCAAAATTGGTACTAATATATTTTAGTTTTTAAGAAAATTAATCTTTAATAAAAAAATTTAATAAATTAATAACAATGTACAAAACCAGCATAATTTATTTAAAAGTATTATCTAAAAATATGATCATGACAGCTACACCAAAAATGTTAAACCGTTTGCAAAAAATACTAGCTAATATTTGTAGATCATGATTTGTTATTTACTTCTATTTACATGTTGAGTTATATATAAATGTGATTTCTATAGTGTGATTGTGGTATTTAATTAAAGTGACTATAATCAATCAAATTGCTATAATGAGAAAAAGCCAAAACCTTACATATTTTTCAAACTTAATCAAATTGTTATTTTTAGGGTTCAATTCTCTTCACCTAGACTCTCTTCTGAATATTATGATAATCACAACTGAAGCAAAGAATTTCCTTCAGCTAACTGAAAAAGTACTATCCGAATTTCTATAAATGAACCATTTTTCTGAATTAATACTCAAATTAGTTTCTGAAGTTACATGCGTACATCAATCTAGTCCCCAAAATTTTAATTGAGTCCTTAAAATTATAAAATTATTAATGGTGTGCTTATATAGAATAGTAACTATCTTGCTAGACTTTCTAATGACTAGCTAAAGTGACAATTAAAATTTATTTTACCTCAATTTACTCTATGTGAAGTATTTAAAACCCTAGTCTTGATTTCGCTTAAGAGTTTTAAAGACTTCTAAATTGAGGTAAAAAATTTCAATTACCACGTGAAATAGCCATTAGAGAGTTTAGCATGATAACCATCAGTCTATCTCAGCATGCCGTTCCGTTAGCAGTTTTGTAACGAAAACAAAATCAAGAACTAACATGAGTTACAAATCCAAATTGGGAGAACAAATCGAATAAATTGAAACTTTGAAGACCAAATTGAAACACGAATATAACTTCAAGACCAATTTGAATATTAACTCTATTTTTCTTGCCAAGGTTCAAAAAGTTCAAAAACAAAAGAGCTCCACTTTGTAAGCAAAAGAAGGGGCTCAACTTTGTATGAAAAATGTTAAGCATGCTGTGCGATTTCGCACAATAATTTCATTTACAATTTCTTGATTTAGAAAACAAATCATAATACATGCACAAATGGATTAGTCCAGAAACCCTCCCATAACAACCTCGAAATAGTCAAGTGAATAACTGGTAAGTAAGTAAATTCATTCTTTCGGTAGTCACAAATATAAGTTCTAAGCATAAAGTCAAAATTCCTCAAGCCAAATTAAGGTAATATAGGATTCAGAATTCCAGATCCGGAAGCTTAAGTCATAAAAAATTGGTACCTCCAGAACTCTCGAATTGTATACCTAATGCTCCTAGTCTATATAACCTTTAACTTACGAGGGTTTAGACTTTAGACACAAACTTTCTTGATTATTTCTGAATCCAACATAACCTGTTTTGAGTCAACAAGTTAAGATCCAAGTGCCATTAACACAGTTCAGGTTTCCATTACTAAGTATCAGACTTCAATTTTGACCGATACAGTTCCTCATCTGGAATCACGGTTGGAATCACCCACGTGCCAAGAGGGTGCTCTGACACCTTTCCACCTATATAAAAAAGGAAAATTCCGTTGCCAATAAACCAAAACAAAACACTGGTAGCCTACAGTTTGAGGTCTAACAATATTAATCGAGAAGAATGAACCCATCGAAGTTCAAAATAACCTTCTTTAGTGGCTTCTGCACATCTTTTCTGGTAACTCTGAGACAGTTGTGGATCCAGTGAATTCAGCAAACTGTCATACTTGTCTTCAGCCTCGCCAATGCACTTAGCCTGAAATGTTCATACCAGAGGAATATATATAAAACATAAGGTAATGTTCATCTTGGTTCATGAAATTAGTCAGATGAATCAATTTGATCATTAACTTTTTAAAATAAACAACTTAATTCCACACTTTCAAAACCTCAATTCCTTTAGTCCCTGGCCAAACCTTTGTTTCACATCCGTTAATATAATGTTGATGTGGACAGTTTAAATGTTACCATGATACTATAATGGCTACGTAATGTTGACACTTTTTAATTGTATTTCACATGATGTCCGAAATTGGTTCATGGAACTTAATTAAATCAAACTTAGTAGATAATATTTAATTCATATGAACCAACTTTGATCACTTTATTGACCACAATTAAAAGGTATCCACTATCCATGCTAAATAGCCATTACAGTGCTAAGGTGACATTTAATTGTCAATATCAGGACTATACTAATAGTCGTGAATCAGAAGTTTGCACAAGGACTAGAAAGTCACATTTCCAAAACTGAAAGACTTAGATGATCATTTTGAAAAATTAGGGACCAAATTTAATCATTCATTCAAATTCAAGGACTAAAATAAACATTACCTCTATAACATATAGTTACCACAAGATTGAGAGAACGAGGAGGGGTTTTTTCTAGGGGTGGAAGCTACCAAAACATGTTTGTTTCCTTATTGAAAAGTTGTCTGAGTGTTTGAATAATTTGGTGGGCAAAATTATTGTACCAAATACTTAGGCTTTTTCTTTAAAATAATCATAAGCTGCGTTTTGGACATCATTTCAAAAAAGCTTTTTATACAATACACAGAATCTTTTTCATTTTCCTTTTCCTTTTACTTAATCAAATTGACCCTAACTATTGAAACATCATATGATTAAATAATCATTCTAACCCTATTTTACCATAAACATAAGTTGATTCTCATATAATCAATTATATAAATAAGCAATCCAAGAAGCTTGTTTGATTTTCCAGCTTCTCCAACCTATTCTAAATTCCGCAAGAGTATATAAGAAAATATATAAATTAGTAATGCCAATTCTAGCTAGACTTTGCAATACTGACCAACATAGCTGGAGCAGTTGAAGCTCCATATATTCTGACAAACATCCGCAAAATGTTGAAATTATTCTCTAAAACATCATCCTGTGTGATATGAGGGCTTTTAGTCGAATTAAGATCCAGACAAGAGCATGATGACCAAAGGTTAAAAGACTTGTACTACTGAACTCACCTCATAATCATACCTGCAAGATTATTAGTATGAAATCAATATTTGTGTATTTACAAACAAATTAAACATCAACAAGAACAGCAAAGAGGAACCAAATTAACCAAGAGTGAGTTTGGGATAAAAATGGGGATTGGAAACAGCCTTATAAAACACACTAAAAAATAAGAGTAATAAGACAAGTCCCAAGAAAAATAAAAATACCAAGCAAGTCGTTTAGGAAATTTGAAATTGATTTATAGATCTCTGGGGAAAAAAATAAAGAGGTATCAAATAAATCCCTAAAAAATTGCATTAGTGGGCTTATAGATCCTTGACAGAATGATGAACCGTGTCTAACATTGCAATTTTTCAAGGATCTTTAAGTCCAACATTCAATTTTTCAGAAACTTATTTGGTATTTTTTTGTCAGGGACCTATAAGTCCATCAAAAAACTGTTTAGGGACCTATTTGATACTTTATTTTCTTTAAGGACCTATAAGTTCATTGCAAATTTTTTCAAAGACATACTTGTCATAGTAATAATAAAATTGTCATGGCAATGTATTTTTCTTCCATTGTTAATACTTTTGTTGGTACAAATTGGTCTTACATTTTTATAAATGTCAGTATGGTAAAAGTTTCATTAATTCCAAAGAAGAAAGTAGAAAGGACACCTTTTTGAGTTAAAAGCATGAAAGAACAAAAAGCAGTCCTTATAATGCAACCATTTCAATACACCTTAATGCATTTTTACCGAATATCTAAAAATTCTGATATTTAAACATATATAAATGAAAATAGAAAATATTACCATTTGAGAGGCAAATACAAAATTCTCCCATGTTTGAATACATAAATATGATATTATATTATCCAACATCAACAAAATCAAAAGAAGTACTTACAGATCATCAGAAACTTCCACCAAGAACTCTGAAACTGAAAGAAACTCCATATGCAACTCCTCAACCTTAAACTCATATTCACAGAACAGAATTATCCTGATGAGATATATATCAGCTAACAAAAGTTATGTCGCTTTATGCACAAATTTATGTTGCCCCTTCGAGTAATATCTTAGAAAAAATAAGATGCCCAACTCAGAATATAATCACATAATAAAATGATTAAGATTTTGATGAAGAATGCAGTATCAATAAAGCATTTTTTGCTTATTATTTGTACCTCAGCTCCTCGCAGTTGATATAGGAGAAGATTCAACACTCGATAATCAAAAGACTTCAAATGAATAGCCTTCATGACATCTTCAATAAGAATCTAAGTAACAATTATTTATTAGATTCTACATAGGGAACTTTTTGAAGAAAATGGTTTAATGTATACCTGTCTTGAGTTATAAGTGTACCTCTTTTTCGTTTACAAGCGCGTAACAAAGTTTTCTTTCAAGAGCCCAATACTCATCTCCAAGTGTAAGTTCTTCTCTTATCCTAAGCTCATCAAGCAAAAAGAATGGAGTACCAACTTAATCTCATCCTCAGCTACTCGAGGAGTCTTGAGTGTTTTACAAAGGCAGAATGTATACCTGTCTGTCAAAAGACCTTTATGTTTGAGAAGTGCCACCAGTGGTCGAACAGGATCATTTGAAAAGTAGGAAGCCAACACTTCGGTTGTTTTCTGCAAACAAAATTTAATTATATTGGAAATTTGAAAATTATTACTTTAAACATTAAGATTAGCAAATTTCCTCTATATAAATTCCAAATGCAGTCAATCACCTCATCTTTTCCTCCATGTACAGACTTTCCATTGGTTGGTGTAGGCAGCAGTTTCTCATTCATTTTATCAAGCTGCATATAAATAGCTGTGAATTTTAAGCAAAATAGGAGCTTTTGCAGATTTCTTACTGACCCCTTAGAATTTTGCAGAATATCGATTTCCGAAATTATCAGATGGTCAAATGTATGAACACAAATAATCTCAAACAAACAAACAAAAATACATGTTTCCTAGCAAAAGAAAATATTGCATCAAATTCAGTGCCCAAGCTACCAATTTTAACCTAGTCTACCTAAACCCATGCATGACATTTCTAATAACATAATAAGCCTCTAAAGTCTAAATCCTAATGGCATCCAAGGCTGATTTCAAATTCTCAACCTTAGCTGCCTTCATCATATTAGTCAAGAATCTAGAGTCCACAAACTCCAAGCAAATATGAGCTGCTCTGAAACTGTTCAGGGTCGTTGCCCGTTGCACAATGCCATTTTGGCATTTGAGATTATGGTCCTTAAATAGGTCAAACCTGAGACAATGAGGAGTTATCCAAGCCAATGCGATTTATCAATCATTAAGTTGCAGTCAAATAATATACTTTATCCAATTACACCATCTGACTAAATATCCATTGCATCAATTGCCAAAATGATACCTAAACCGGTGTTGTCTTAAGCACCTCTTGCTTGAGGTGCTCTAACTTTTAGGCCTTCTAGCCACACTTGTTTTTACATTCATTGTTTGTTACACACATGCAATGGAATCCCATGTACAAGCACACTTTCAAAAAATTTAAGGGAAGAAAAAAAAAGAATAAAAGAAAGTATGGCTAAATTTAATAGCATCAATCTAATGTGTATGGATGTACCTGATAGATATAACTTTCTGTGAATGAAAGAATAGGCAAGTATTTGAAGACTGTTTGTGGCTTTGTTACATCCAATTCATGAAACATGAAATAAGATCTGCACTGGAAAAATAAGTTTACATTACAATTTGAATGACAGAGCAAGTTAGCTACGCTAATTTGTTGAAACAGTATGAAACATTCTACAAAACTTAATACCATAAAGAAAGCTGAAATCCCAGACATGTCACACCTTATCTTTCAATTAATACAGCACACAGTAGCATAAAGTCCACAAACCTAGAATTATTAAGATAATCATCAACTTAGTTTATGCATTCCAAAATTTGTCTGTCTGATATTCAACATGCAACTATCTGCAGATTTTCTAAATTCATCAAGCAACACATGAGAATAGCATGATCACAGCGAAGAGGTTTTTGTTTTGTAACTATACTTACAAAATCCTCAAGGGTGGAGTTTGCTTTTTCCATGGAATCCAGACTGACCATGGCCTTGTTTTCATTATAACTTTGCAATAAATTATACTCCAATTGATTGCAACCATGGAAGGCATTTTCAACATGATTTTGTTGAAAACCTAAATGGAAGTGGAAATTCAAGAAAATTACTATAATATGATGAAATTAAAGCATGTACCAAAGCATATGAAGGAAAGAAATGAGAAATATAGAATGAATCAGGAGTTACTACGAGGATTCCAATTGAGATTTTAAGAGTCTTCAACATGTCAAAGTTATCTTCAATAAAATTCAGCCAAAGTTGTAAGTAGGAAGATACAAATAATCCATGGTAAAGGCAGGTGTAGAAGGTATTTGAGTGCCGCCACGCATCATAGGTAGATACAAATTTGTTGTATATTCCGATTTCACTCAATGTCCTTCAAGTTTTTAGATATCACAAGAGAAAGGAAAGAAAAGCATCACTATATCTTGGCCAAAGAAAAGAAACCCCATGATGCCACCAAGGTTACAAATTTATAGTCCCTAATGGACCGCTTGGATGCGAAGGAAACGAAAAAGGATTACTGGTTTCGAAAAAAAAAAATCTCCCTTCCTTCTATTTACAACTCAGAAGCTGAAAAACTGAACTTTCCCTCGTTCATTTTTATGAGCATTTCAAAGTTATTACGCGTCAAGATGATTTTGAACAACCAAACTAAGCAAATAACATTTATTAGTGAACTACCATCTTCCCTTCCTTTCATTTTTCCTTTGGAAATGTCTCCGTAATAATTCATCATCATATTTATTGTATTTTGCAGACACATAAATTAGTATATATTTTCTTGAAAAAAAAAAAAAAAAAGAAACTCCCTCCAAATTCGATTTCCCTCTTTTGCCAATTACCATAACAAAAAGGGTGAAACTCTCCAATCAACATAGCAATGGAAGAAATCTAGAAATATCCGCTTCGGCAAAGATTAAATACCATCGTTTTCTTGCATGGCGACGAGGTCTTCACTTATCCAAACAGACGCTTCTTCCAGAACTTCAGACGAGAGCTGCAAAAAATGAAAGAAGAAAACTAAAACAAGAACTCTAATTCAATCAGGAGAGATGTGTAACTCACTCGAGGCATAAGGTCAGAGAGCAATGAGCACTTGTCGTTGATGGAAAGGTCTCCGCCTCCGCAGGGTTGTAACTGAAACGCATGTCGTTTTGAGCAATGAAGAAAGCGGAGGTTATGAATTGTAGAATAGAGTGGGGATTTCGGATTTGGGGACTGACCAAGAAGAGCATGAGATTAGCGACGAAGCGGTGGCCATGATCGTTGGAGGATGGAGTCACGAGGAGGGCACGTGATTCCATGAATTGGACCATCCTCTGCACTTTCTCAAGCTTCCGTAACTCTTCCATTCTCACCTTTCCTACCTCAGCTGCAAGCCGGTCACTACTACTAGTTTACTGCCCCCAGTGTCGACGACGCCGTTCCATTAATTTAATTTTATGGTATGGTATATTTTTTGTTTTGGAAATTTGTTAAAAAATTTTAAAAATATCTTTAAGTGTTATTTTGTTTTAGTTTTATTTTAAAATTTTTTTATTTGTACTAATTTAATGATAATTTTACAAAAATAACTTTTAATATAAGTAAATTAAATATAATTATTATGTATTATTGTTAAATTAATTTTAAATTTTTTAAAAACAAATTAAAACGAATAAAATTTATAAATATTTTTAACATTTTTAATAAATTTTAAATACAAAAAGATATATTTTACTCGTAAATTTATAATTCACAAATATATTTTTACATTTTTTTATGATATAAAATCCATGAAATACACCTGCATCATGATTTATGACATATGAGCATATATTAGTCAGGTGTGGCCGCGTGTGGGTAGTAATATACTAATACTAGTGTGAAGACCCGTACAATTGTACGGTCTTATACATGATATGAAAAATAAATATTTGATATTTTAATTACAACGAGTAAATATAATTAGTTAAAATAGAATGCGTATATTATTTTATACATTTATAAATAACTAAATATATATATATATATAACAAAATGCATACATATTAAAAAAATAATGATTGAAAGATATATTAAACAAAATAAAAAAATTAAAAATTAAAATATAGAAAAAGAAAAAGAAAAAAAAAGATAAAAAAAATTAAAAGAAAAAAATGAAAAACAGTAAAGTGTAAATTTAGTAATATATATTTTATAATTTATTTTTATAAATTCAAAAATCATTTAATTTTTTAATTTGATCAAATTTAAAAAGTGTGAAAAGATTATATGTAAACATGTAATCCATTAATTTGCTATTTTTTATAATTATCTTTTTTTATTGTAAATAAATTATACTATAACATTCTAAAATATTTTTCAATTATCTTTTAGCAATTTACCATAAAAATATAAATGAAAAATAAAACGAATAGAGAATCAAAATTAAAACAGTAATAATAATTGGTGGAGAGTGGCTTCTCTCTTTTCTCTAATGTAGAGGTGAGAGTGGGTTTAGGATTTCAGGATTAGTGGGTTATTGATTTGAAAGAATTTGTTTTATTAATTATTTATTAATTCATTAATTATTATTATTAATTGTTATATATATAATATTGATAAAAAAAATTTATTTAATATTAAAAAAATGTGCATTGATATTAGAAAATTAATAGTAAAATATAATTTTTATTAAAAAAATTTTGGTAAAATTAAAATTTAATAAATAAAAAATTATTTAAGAGTATATTAAGAAAAAATATTTTACCAATTAAAAAACTTTTTAAAGATATTTTCATAAAAATACAATTTAGTAAATAGAAAAATAATTTGTTAAAACGTATTTGAATAAACTGAATCATATAAAATAGGTTAACATTCTAATTTATCTTTATATTTAATACAATAAAGCAGTATCATTACAAAAAATAACCACCACATAAAATAATATTAATATAAAAACAAAACAAAATAAATTATAAAATCTTATCAAATATTTCTTTAAATACGACAATATGAGTTAAAGTAGAATTATCATTTTCCTCGCCAGATACCAAAATTCTTAAACTATCTTTGCTCTTCACTCGAGAAATAGCGACATAGAGTTGACCATGAGAAAATACCGGTCGACGCAAGAACAGTCCAACACTGGATAGAGTTTGACCTTGACTCTTATTGATAGTCATTGCAAAACACGAGTTTATAGGAAATTGTCTCTGTTGAAATTTGAAAGGTATCCCAGCGTCACTCGGAATTTAATTCATCCGAGGAATGAAAACTTTATCTCCAATGTGACTCCCTGAGACAATTTCAGCTCCAATCACATTTGTTCCTAGATCTCTAACAATAAGGCGAGTACCATTGCATAAGCCACCAGCTAGATCAATATTTCTCAACAAAATAATAGGCACACCTTTCTTCAATTTCAATGAGTGATTCGGTAACCCTGAACATTTTATTTGATTCAAAAACTCAGTATTTATCCAATCAACATCAACGTCACAATAAGCATCACTACCACATATAGAATCAGCACTTAGATACTCTTTTTCTGTCCCAGGTAGTAATTGAACAATGTGATCATTGATTTCTTCAACAATCTCTACTGTTGGAGCTAATATGGCTTTGTCTTAGAAAAAAACAGTATCATCAAAGTTTCTAACTATGTCAGGATAAATTGCATTTATAATATCATCAATTGGATTATCAGAAGGAAAAATCAGAAACTCATTTGGAATTTGAACTAAAAGCTTTTCGTTAATTATTGTCCCAATACGCCCTTCTCCAATCTGAAGAATCCAATCTGAAAACCTTTTCAATTCATCCAGATTTGATTGATTTGTAGCACTTTCTAACCGCATATTTTTTGTCAACGTCAACACTTCAAAGTGCTTCCAAAGAATTAAAGAATTGATTGATGCCATAACAATCTCAGCACGAGAAGCTTTAGGAATAACAGGCAAAACCTGTCGAAAATCACCTCCAAGAATAATGATTTTTCCTCCAAAAGGTAGATCTTTGTTAGACACTGAAATCGACGTCATTATGTCTCGAAAACTTCTGTCTAAAGTTTCAAATGCCAACTTGTTAGTCATTGGAGCTTCATCCCAAATAATCAGCTCAGCAAGTCGAATTAAATCAGCCTTAGGACTATCTTTCGGAATTCTACAAATAGTATCTTCATTCAATTCAATTGGGATACCAAACATAGAATGAGCTGTTTTACCACCAGGTAACAATAATGAAGCAATTCCACTTGAAGCAACATTAATAACAATTCTTCTTTGAGAACGCAATATGGCAGATAAGAGTCTATACAAAAAAGTTTTTCCAGTCCCACCAAACCCATAAATGAAAAACAACCCGTGTTCCTTGTTAGTAACACAATGTATAATCCTATCATAGATTGACTTCTGTTCTTCATTCAACTTTGAAAAATTTGAATCGTGTTCTTCAAGTATCACAGAAATGTCATATTCTAATTCACGCAACACCATAGAATTACTAAATTGTGAGACCAAATTAACATTAGGAAGCAGTATACCAGCAAAATCTCTTAATGATTTTCCATTGGCCTGTAGCAATTTCTCTATCTCTATTAGACAAAATATTTGTAACTCTTCGTCAGTCATTGTTATTCTTGCAATATATTTTTTTCAGTTAGTAAATTCATCAAGATATCAAAAACTTGTATTGTTTGAAAATTTTTCCTATCATGCTATGTATGTATTCCAAACTTTGTGCATATCATTTTCTATTTATTTATTGTTAAGAGTTTTTCTTAATCCTATAAATAAAAAAGATAAACTAAAGATTAAGTAAATACCTGGAAAATAAAGCTCACTTCGCCTGTAATAAATGATATCATCAGATAAATATTTCCAAGTTTGATTCCAAACTAAAACGGGCCTAGAGACAGAATCAGATATTAACAATGAAACAAAAAGTTTTCTCAATTGGGCGCCAGAAGATAACTCAGCCGCTTCATTAATGGCCAAGACAAACTCATTATCATCTATTAAAAAACCCATGGCAGAACATGCCTCTTGGAATGTATCATATAAAACAGAATTGACAGTCCTTATACTTTGAAAACTGGTGCATCTTCTTTGCACATTGAGAAGCATACGCATATAGAACAGCTCACCAGTTGAAGGATGAACAAAACTCAATCTTCCTATAGAAAATCCCCTTCTTCTTGGTTTCCATTGTCGAGATTGTAAATCTTAAACGAATTTACTTGGGAACTCAACATATGTTAGTGTTCGTCCTTCAACATATGTTCGATTAGCCATCATCCAAGCAGTAAACATTGTCATCAAATCTCTATTTCTTATTAAAATAGAGCCAATAGTATCATGATCATCGAACACAACATGCTGCTGATTAGGTAAATAAAATCTGAGTCTTTGCACAGGTGGCCATCTATGATGAATTTCATATGCAAAAATTCTCCATATAGATTCACAAGGTGAAAGATACCGACAATTATAATACTGTTTGATCTCATCAACCACTTCAAAAGAATGAGTTATCTCAGTTGAATGACTAATGGTTGCAGTTACATGATCTGGACCCTTGTTAATGTACTTGAAAAGATACTTTATAACATTTGACTTGTTGCAAAATTCAAAATTGATATGAGCCTGGTACTTCATCAATAATAATGGATTATATGAAACAACAAATCTATTATCAAGATCAACACCATGACTTTTAACTGTAACACCAATATCTCGACGCTTGTAAATAGGATAACCATCTTCATCAAAACTCGTATAATTAAAAAACTGCTTCGGATAAAACTTGGAGTATCTTTCATCTTTCATGCATGGAGAAGTTGGTCTTACCCTACCACAAGGGGCCATGAATCATGTATTTACTAACCACACTATATAAATGTGGAAACTTCATAGGATTAGGAAGTTTCGCACAAATCAACTCATCAACAATTTCAATATTCTGCAATCTATTCCTTTCATCAAGCCAAAGTAGAATATGTGCATGTGACAAACTTCTTTTTTGAAACTCAATTGTATACATACCTAAATAGTAAAAAAAATGTTTGAAAATATAGAAATTTTTATAAGTAAGCATAAATTCAATATAGAATTCTCTATATTCGATATACCTGCATTAAGAGGACAAAAAAAAAACACCATTCTTAAGATCATTAAGAAGACACTTCATCTTAGCATGAAAGACTCGGCAAGCTATGTCTGGCCGATCAGCAATTGAAACTTGATCACGATTAGTATATCTTTGAAACTCAGGCCAGTTAGGATTGCAAGTAAGGGTAAGAAATAGATCTGGATACCCAAAATGCTTACAAATAGCCATAGCATCTTGGCAATTATTAAACATGTAACGTTTACCACCAGTGAAAGAAGAAGGCAAAATCACTCGAGTACCAATTGATGATGCTTCAGTATCACTGCGTCTCATAGCTTCTTCAATACCTTGTAAGACTTCTCCTCTAATTGTGCTCTATTTTTTCCTGATTTCGTAAAGCCTCTGTGACTCAATTATAGAGAATGAATCAACAACAAACTGTTGGAATAATCTTCTAGACTTATGAATAATGCTATCCTCATGCTCTCTCATTTGCAAACGAAAACAGATAAATTCTCGCATGGATACTCTAGTCCTTCTCCCTGCAACATTTATATCTTGAATATCTCGATAAAGAATACCTAATTGATAACCATCTTCCTCGTAAGGAAAAAGCAAGGGATATTGCAATGGCTAGTATAAAGCATGTGTCTCATATATTCTTTGAAGTTGGCCAGCTGCAGATTTAACAATGACATCACGATCAGTATCAGAAGAATCAAAATCACCAACAACCAAAGCAGCAACTTCATCACACGAAGGATAATTATAAACTCTTCGATCACGTTCTCTTTGACCAAACAATTTTCAAAGAAAACACCTCAGACGGGTGATTCTCATGGAATTCCCTCACTCTTCTAAATGATTGTGCTATGGGATTATGTTGATCAATCATTTGGGTCAAATCAATTATCAGCTGTCTATCTATATTTGAACTTTGCCTATAATTAAGAAAAATAGTAACACAATATTACTAAGTAATTTTACTTAAAATGAAGAAACATGCATTTTTTATAATTAGAATGAATCTTAACAACAATATTTAAACAATAAGATGCGAACATTTTGATTATAATAATCAAAGTTACATCCATATTAGTATCTTACCAACTAAAAATTAAATTGAAAATAAAAGAAACCAATTAAAATTACAAACAATCATAACAAAATTTTTGTAAGAGTTGACCTTACCCAAATATTTCTTCTCTATGCGTTAACTCATGTTCTGTGTCATATATGTATAATTGGGCAAATTTCGGAACTTGACCAGCCTGAGGTAATAAACTTCCACTCCTATGATAATTTTGGCCACTTATGATGAATTGTGGTGGGCCAGTTCCATCATTCACTGAGTCTATTACTTTACCACCAAGAGAAGTGAAAGCAAACATACTATTATAATACCGAATTTTCTTCTGAAACTGTAAAGACTTATTATCATAACCATGAATCAAATTATATAATAAATCTGGAGCTTTCTGAAGATACGGTAATTGAATTTTTCCTTGAAAATAACAAAGTATAAAAAGAGGCTGATTAATTCTTGACTGTTTTTCAACCCGCTCTAGTAACCAAAACGACGCACCACAATATAGACAAATATACACAGGGTCACCAATATCGAGACAACCTACAAAAAATGAATAAAAAATTTAAATAATAAACAAATCCTTACAAATTTAACTAAGTAAAAAATTATATTAAATGAAGACTTAAATGCTTCTTAATTTTTTTTACTTAAAAAAATATACCAATAAAACAATTAAAGATTCAGAAATTATTCACTGGATACTCATTGTCTACAAATTAAAAATATAAATATTTGATAATAATAATAATCTAACCAAATTTGAGACACTTGTATTGAAAGTATTTAAAATCAATAAATACTATTTTTTTCATATTATATTTGGTAAAAAAAATGTCATACAAATTTTATTACGACCAGAATATTAAAATTATAAAAGGAACATAACGTGACTAAATATACTGAATGAGTAGATTATATCTAAATTAATACGAAAAATGCAAACTCCATAAATAAATCAATTATAAGTATACTGAAATACCTTGAACTTCACTTTGTGAAAAAAGTGGATGATCAACAGGAGACCGAAGCTCATTCCAAGAATTTACAGTAGGATCATATATTTTAGAATCATCTTGATTTGGGATTTTATTATGAAACAAAAAAACTTATTATAAATAAATCAAATATAAAGATATACACGTCAAAAAAATATTTAAACAGACAATCATAAATTATGAATTTATTAATAACTAAATGCATAATAAACAACATAAAAAAATAAAATATACAAAAATTAATTCAATAATGAAATATATAAACCAAAATAAATAGACAAAAAATATAAATATGATAACAATGATTAGAAAAGAGTCTTTTTTATATTTTAAAATAATTGAAAAAATAATGTAAATAATAACTATACTTTCTAAGTTAACGAAGAAATTAGAAAATCTAAAACAATAAACTCATACCTGATAATATGAAATTGGCATTAATAATTGGAGTATCTTGCAAAATAATTGATCCCCCTAAAGAAAAAAAAGAACTTTAAATGTAAAATTAAAACTATGAGAAGATCAAAAAAATTAAACAGGTAGGTAAATAAATACCACATACCAATATATTTGAACTTAAAATAAGAGAAATATTAGAAGTAAGAACAACATCAAATAATAAAGCATAGAAATCCAACCAATAATATTAATTGAACACCGATTTTATAATAGTAAAAAACATCTGTAATGAAAAGATGTAAATTTTAATTTCTTTCAAAAAAATCCAAAAGTGAATATAGCAAAACTGACCTCTTCTATCTTCAACTTGTTGCCCTCTCTTTCTTTTTAAATAATTTTTTCTATATAATCTTGCAGTAGCATAAGATTGAGACATTTTATGAAATTTTAACTAAGCTAAAGAAATTTAGAACCAACTAATGTTCACTATAATGGTATTTCGAATAAAATAGTATTTTCTTCTTAGACACCACTTCAGTTATATATAACCAAAAAAAAAAGAAATCAAAGAACCCCCATAAGTTCATTTGAAGAGAATGAATGAGAATGAATGAGTATAACTTGTTTTCTCACTGCATACACTTATAACCTTGACTTTCAGAAAATAAAATTAGAATAAGTAGAAAGACTTTTCAGAATACTCTTAAAGCATGGAAGTAATGCAACAGACTTGTGAAACTTAGGATCTAATTTATAGACAGAGAAATGAAACCAATTCAGGATTTAAATTAAAAAATTGAACCATGGAGGGAAAAAAAATAAAAGATCATTGTGTATATAACACTCACTTTGAAACCAATCAAAAGTGGAGTTGATATATTCATTCGAGAGTATATTTCTTAAGGGAATACATACATATAAAGACTACGCTGGAAAGAAGGATGAGCACTGATTATGAGGCAAAACAGTATGAATGACCATCACATCATCGAAAATTTGACAGCAATCAACACCTACCAATCGAATGTGCAGAAGACAGATAATCATCCATCCGAAGAATGAAGAGCAGGAGATCTGACGTGATTTGTAGAAGGGGAATGTTTTTCCTTTTTGAAAGAAAACCTATAACCAGAGAGGCCATGAAAGTACTTGCTGATGGGATTGATTTGCAATAAATGACAAAGGGGAGTTAGTCACAAGTAACGATATCTACTCTCATTAACCAAATAACTTTTTTGATAGAATAATAGAAGATAGTACTATTTGTTATAGAAGATGATGTCATTTCTCTCACCAAACCACCAAAATCTTATTTTTCATGTGAAGGTACACTGAAAAACAGGGAAGAGAATCACTTTTCCCACCTAACCACATCCAATCCATTTTTTGTTTTTGAAGAAAAATTCAAAAACCAACATCCCATCATAACTTTGAAACTGACAAAATAAAATGAGGAAGTAACAACTTTGACTGACATCAGAATCATGTATAAAAGAATGAGATGAGATCACAAATAACATCATTCAAACTAACATCCCATCATAACTTCAGAAGAATGGAATTCGCATTATATTTTCAACAATTTGAAGCATATAATAATAAAAATACAACCTCACATCCCTAGAACTGATTGAGAAACAATCTCATACAACTATAGATCTAAATTATCAGAACATTAAAAAACCACTCTGATCATTGAATTAACTATAATTTGATGAGCACTTTGACAAAAACCAACTCCCATCACAGCTATTAGTTCCAAATTATTAAGAATAAAAGAACACCAAATTTGTCTAATTACCACTCAAAACTGACCAATGAACTATAAAATGAGAAACTGAATTAACTAAGAAGTTTATACCCTAAACACCACAATACATATATACTAATGATATTAGCATGACAATGTGCAAAACCAACAACCTTATAACAATAATCCTAATCCAACCACAATTATCAAGAAAAACATAGGATATATAAAAGAACTAATTTTGAACAGATAGATAGTAAAACATATAATGATATGAAGGAACTACATTATTCATAAATGAAAATGAACATATAAACCACATTCATATCAAAATCACATGATTCTAGCAATAAATCAATAAAATTGTGGGAATCACAAAGTCATCTATGCATGGCTCCCGAATACAGATCCCGAAGCACCAAAACATGATGAAATTTCAAGAAATTGAATAAAATTACAAAGAGGGAGCTGAAATTAAAGAAAACAATAGGAGAATATGACAGAACCATATTACATTCTTCTTTAATATTTTTATAAAAATGAGGAGAAGAGAAGGATGAAACTCTTTTCTCAGTCAAACTGAGAGAGGAAAAGTGAAGTACAATATGAAAAGAATGAATGAAGACATTCTCCTAATGCATCTAAAACAACTTTGCATAACCTAATAAATAGCATACATGCTTGAAATCACATGAACAGAATCCTCTCTCACACCAAAGACCATAACAATAATAAAATTCAACAAACGTGTACCTAACCAATCACATCAACTACACAATTTCCAAGGTTACTTTCTATCAAAATGAACTTGTATCTATAGAGAAAAACTACCTACCTTAACTGTCCTAACATCCTAGACTATAGTTGACAACTCTACATAAACACTTCTGAGCACTGAGAATAAACAGTTACCCTAAGAATGACTTCATCCTAAATTTCACAACAATCAACCACTAAAAAATTCAAAGGCTATTCACTTAGCCATAGCTGATGAGATACTGGGTATGATATTTTCATTCTCATTCAAGAGGAAAGTACACTATTCATATATACTTATCTCAATTCATGTGATATATTAGCATTTTTAAATAAATGAAATGACCTTTAACCCATGATCTGATTCAGTTCTTTCACTTAAATAAAAGAAAATTGCCTTCCAAGACACAAAATTTATATCCAACTGTATTTAATCTGTAATCTCTAGTATCTAATAATAGATATTGATACATTGATATTGATGTCAGAGAAGGCATTTGAAAGAAAACTAATAGATTCCTCATAATTCTTGATATAAAGCCATGCAAGAATGACTAATATAGTAATACCTCTGATAAATAATTCAACATAGTTCCTAATATTTATGTAAAAGCAAAACACAAGCTACAATAACCATAGCAAATTAGATTCAATTGGTAGAGAAAAGAAAATGCAGTTAACCCAGAAAAAATTGTTAGCTATTTTCTGTTAATATTTTGTATAGAAATATAAAGCTCGAGAGATATTGATTTTGAATAAAAGGAAAAGATCATAAAAGGAAATCAATGATAGAATTAACCCACCATACCCTGGTCTTCAACTTCCAGCCTCATCAATCCCCGAATTTGCCACTTCCCTGTTCTTCACAGACCGATAGAACTCTTCACAAAACTCATGAAACTTTGTGTCGGAATCGAAAATTTCTCTACCGGAGAATAATCCTTCAGGAACCTCTGAATCACATTGGAGTAGGTGGAGCATCAGTGGCTGCGGCAAATCGGGAACAATGCACTAGCAGGGTATCGAAGGCGGATGGCATGGAAGAGTTCAACGACGATGATTGCAGCGAGAAGCATCGCCAAGGGAGGAGAAGGTGTTGCCGGTTGAGCTTGAAGGGGAATTGTTGGAGATGAAGGACCTGAAACCAAAAAGGTTTAAATAAAAAATAAAATTAAAAATATTACAAAATGGAAAGAAGACTAAAGAAAAGAAGAAGAAGAGAGCTGCCTACCATTGTTGATGGGTGAAGAATCAGAAGCCATAGCTGTTTTTCTGTCTTCCTTACCTCTTCTTCTTCCTAACCTAATTTCTTTATTTCCTTCGTTGGGCTCTTGGGCTTGAACTTTGTCCGAAAAAGAAAAATCAAAAAAAGAAAAAGTGGGTTGGAAATAACTCTTCTGCTGTGGTACATACCTATTACAATTACCTAATCCCTTTGACTATAGATTTTGAAATCTAATAAACCTATTCTATGGATAGACTATAAAAACAAAAAGATAAAGAAGAGAATTTTTTTTAAGAAAATTCTAAATTCTATGAAAATTCTACCTCGGTGATGTTTCCTCTTGAATTCTAATATGTATAGATTCTCAAGCTAATTTACGTGATGTGCCAATCTGGTACGAAAATGAATTTTTAAAATTTTTTTTTTTAATTGTTATTGTAAAATATGATTTTTTGTTATATGTTCTTTATTAACTGAAATAAAAAATATAAAAAATATATTAAATAATAAAATATCATACTTGATCATATCAATTGAAAAAATTGAATAAATCCATTTTTAATGTGTTATTGTTTTTAAATTTAGTAATTTTTTTTAAATTATGTATTCATGTATCACATTTTCAATTAATTATTTATTTTATAAATTATTATAATCTATTTCTTTAACTATTAATTATATTTTTTATAATTAACAATCAAAATGATAGCAATGAGTAAATAATTTTAAAGAAATGGCATTCTAATAATAAATTCAAGAACAGAAATACATTAGTATATTAGTCTTTTTGGCTAGCAGAACGTAGCTATTTAAAATTTGTTTTGAAAATATTATTTTATGGTTAAATGCACTAAGGATTTTCATTGAAGCTGTTTTTATAATATTTCCTATCCAATCTATAACATTGTAGTATGAAGTCATTGTATACTTAAATATATATCAATCATCAAATTAGCTCGTTTAAATATATATTAAAAATAAAAAAATAAATATCAAATTGAAATATTCAGCCCCCGATAAAATAATATCTGAAAATATTATGAACAAAAGTAGAGCCATTAAAAGAAAATTAATTTTATAAAAAATAACTAACCGTTAATTGAGTTATTTGGATTGGAATTAAAGTTAAATATTGATGTGTCAATTAACAATTATTATAAATACAAAAGTTAGCCATATTTTTTATTTTTATAATTTTAAAAACACCTCACAATTTCAATTTTTTTAAAAATTTAATTCTCTTTTTTCTCAAACTCTCATCTCTTTCTATTCGTCATCATCATTCACTCGTGTTTTCTTCTTCTTTCCCAATAAATTCTTCCTTATTTTCGTTTATCGCCGGCTTTACCTTTCTCCCCGACAGCAAGAGCCCATCCTCTGATAGCCAATCCGTTCGAAGAGGCATTCTCTGGGCAAAAAATGTGGGCTCGGCTTACCGCAAACCCAGGAACCTGAGCTTACCTTCAGCAACCAGATTTTGTGAAGATGATGCAGGATATTTAGAAGGACCCGAACAATTTGAATCTTTATCTGAAATATCTAAGGATAATGCAAGCCATTGGTGTTTTGCTCAATGTGAAGATCTAGATTCAGGATGATGGTGACGAAAATATGACGAAGGCAACTTCTTTAGCTTCGTCTCAACCGTCGCAGGCCCAGGCGTACAGGAGAGGAAGTATGCTGCTACTACTGCAGAAGAGACTTTGAAGCCAGTAGAGCTGGAGATAGCGGATTTGACAGAAGAAGAGAAAAAGAAAAAGGAAAGGAAGAGTTTGGCTTAGAAAGAGAAGGAAGCTGGTGATGCTGCTTAAAGCAGTTTGAGATCGCAATTAAACATTACTCGAAAGCTATGGAGTTGGTCAAAGAAAGGAGGAAGAGGAAGGTAGAGGTGTGACGAATGAAAACGAGGAGTTTATTGGGGAAGAAGAAGAAAACATTGGTAGATCATGATAAGGAAAAAGAAGAGATGAGAGTTTCAAAAAAGGGGGGGATTAGGATTTTTAGAAAATTAATATTGGGGTGTTTTTAAAATTATAAAAATTAAAAGTATTGGTAACTTTTGTAATTATGTTAATTGTTAATTGACACATCAGCATTTAACGTTAACTCTAGGTAACTCAATTGATCGCTGGTCACTTTTGTCAAAACTAATCTTCTTTTTCGAAGTTTTTTGTTGATAACATCTTTCAAGTATCATTTTGTTAGCGTCTAAATCTTTCGAGTATTGATTTGGTATTACTAACAAAAATAATACTCAAAATTTATATTACTGACAAAAAAATTAAAAGATGTTAACGACGGAAGAACCTTCGAAAGATTTAAAAACGTAATGAAAAAACTAGATATTAAATATGGAGTAAAGTATCATTTTTATCCCCAACGTTTGGGGTAAGTCCTAAAATTGTCCCTAACGTTTCAATCGTCCTATTTAAATCCCTAACGTTTTAAAATTGACTCAATGTTGTCATGCCGTTAGGGATCCGTTAACAGAATAGACGACGGGACAAAATTGAGACGATTTTGAAACGTTAGGGACTTAATAGGACAAAAACGTTAGGGATGAAAATGATACATAAAAATAAATTTTAATTTAATTTTATCTTTCAATAATATTAATTTTTTTACTGTACATAATATTCAATTATTTTTTAATTACATCTAAATAAAGTATACTTAATCACATTACTTTTATTTTAAATAAATTTATTTTTTATAATTTTAAAGAATTTTGATACATTAGAGATAAAAAGTATAATTTATATTTTATTGTATATATATTATTTTTTTCTTTTCTGCAAGTTTATATACTAATTATTATACAAACATTTCATGATAACTAAAAATTTTTAAGAGTAAAATTATAAAAAAAAATTAATTTATTTAAAATGAAAGTAACATGATTAAATGTAATTTACTTAAATGTGATTAAAAAATAATTGAATACTATGTATAGTAAAAAATTGATATTATTGAAGGATAAAATTAAAATTTATTTCTATGTATCATTTTTGTCCCCAATATTTTCGTCCTATGTAAGTCCCTAACGTATCAAAATCGTCTCAATTTTGTCCCGCCGTCAATTTTGTTAACGGATCCCTAACGGCAGGACAACATTGAGTCAGTTTTGAAACGTTAGGGACTTAAATAGGACGATTGAAACGTTAGGGACAACTTTGAGACTTACCCCAAACATTGGGGACAAAAACGATACTTTATCAGTTATGTTACACATACAAGCCTTTTTGACAATCAAGTCCAATCAAGTTGGCCCAAACCCAACAATACGTGCTGGCGCCACTATTCACTAACGCAGAGAGACGTTTCGAAGCCGTGCACATTATAAAAAATGGCTCCTATCTTTTCCTCAAAACTGCAACAAAGAAACTTCAAACGACACTCAAAATCTCTCAAAATTTTGTGAAAATCCTTGCAAAAATTCAAGAAAATCTCGAAGCTACGTTTAAAATCTTCAACAACAAATATCGAAAGAGAAGACGAAAGATTATTGAAGGTCAATTGTCCATGTTTTTCACTTTTCTCTTTCATATGTTTTTTATCGTGAAACACTAAATAGTCAAATTTCTGTGTATTTAGTAGATTCAGTTTGTGTTCTCGCGATAACGTAGAAATGAATGTACTCTTTATACTGTTTATTTGTGATAACTGTGTTTGGTCGGTGTAAGAATGTTGTCGTAGTGCTTCTGGTGTTATTTAACCTATATTAATCTTTTTTTTTTATTCAAAATTGATTTGCATGTGTTTCTTGTTCGTGTTTGAGTGATTTGCATATTTTGAACTGAGTTTATATCAAGTAATTCATAAGTACTTTCAGTGTATTTTGACTAAATTGAGGTGTAATTGATATTTTTGTCCTAGATAGATTTGGTGTAATTAGGCCATAGAAGGTTGTTGTAGTGATTCTGTTGTCATTTTGTTCATGCTTGAGTGATTTTTATGTGTTCTTATTTATGTTTGAGTGATTTTCATGCTTTGAATTGAGTTTGTGCCTATTAATTAGTAAATATTTTTGGTACATTTTGACTGAATTGAGGTACAATTGGTGTTTTTGTCTGGGATTGGGATGTAATTAAGCCATAGAATATTGGTGTAGTGATTATATTGTCTTTTTGTTCATGTTTGAGTGATTTCATGTGTTTTTGTGCATGTTTAAGTGATTTGCATACTTTGAAGTGAGTTTGTCTCTAGTAATCAAGAAGTACTTTTGATGCATTTTGACTGCATTAAAGTAAAATTAGTGTTTTTATCCTGGATTTGATGTAATTAGGTCGTAGAAGGTTGTTGTACTGCTTCTGGTTTTATTTTGTACATGGTTAAGTGATTTTCATGTGTTTTTGTACATGTTTGAGTATAGTAATCAAGAAGTACTTTCGGTATAATTATGAGTTAAATATAGTGTTGTTATCTATTAACCTAATATTTTATTCCTTACAGCAAAAATGACAACAAAAAAAGTTGTTGAGAAGAGCATCTCAAAAAAGAAGGTACCAGTATATAATATAATCATATATATGTTAAAACAACTCCATTTTTGTTGTATAAATATAGTTATATAACATCATTTTTATTTATGTACCGAAAACCCATGTTTTTGTAGTGCTCCACAAGATCGATATCAGATATATTTAGCAAAATGAGTGATGAAAAGAAAACTCTTATGGATGAATTAAGATTTGGTGTGATGAAACATATCCCGAGCTTGAATATGATACATAAACTGCCGAAAGAGCAGGCTAATTCCTTTTATTTGTATAATAGCCTCCTAGACACAAAGTACGGAAAAATCAAGACCACTCTTGACAAGATAAGGGATTCTCTTATCTTAAATGCATCCAATAAAAATTTCTTTTGTAATCTATTCTATCAATTAAATTTTGGTTTTTTTTTTACATTATTTTTGTGTTATTAAAATAGTTTTGCTGCTATTATAGGGGATTGCTTTCCAAACAAAATTATCTATAAAGAAATCAATGAAGAGCAGAAGCAAAATGTTGAAAGCTTTAAAGGTTCTTCTTTATCATTTTTGACAAAGTCTTTAATTCAGATGAGTGTAGATGGACCTGAAAATCAAATGAAATTCAAGAGAACATTCATCATATTCATCTAGAAGTGCTTTTTGTTGCCAAACAAAATTTTTTCAGTTCGCATGCCACCAATTCTTCATGTGAACATCATACAAGAATGGATTTGGGTTGCTCATGTGCTCAACTTCCTCATCAAATGAATCAGAAGGAACAAATTGAAAAATAAATATGCAATTGATGGAGGTCTCTCTGCACTTATGATTATATATTTTCATGAGTCCAAATACATTAATAGCTCACCGAATAAAACTTTTGGACCACCGTGAGTGGCACATTGGACAAGGAAGATGCTGATCAAGAGGATAGAACGTAAGGTGAAGGATGAAATGGTAACTCGAAAGAAATCATATCCTTAAAATTTTAGTGTAATTATTTAAAATATATTGTTTTAATTAAATAGTTTTCTATTTTAGGGCCTCATAAGAAGAACACAGCCGAGAGAGAGAAAGAGAAAGAAAAACAAGCAAAGAAAAGAAAAAAGAAGAAAAAAAAAAAGCAAATAAAGAAGAAACCTATTATATTGTATTTTTCTTCGAAAAGTGAAACTGATTCTGAGCATCAGTTTGATTCTGAAAATGAGTAGGATTCAGAAACTACTATTTAAAACTATGATTTATTTTTTCATCAAATTTTTTTTGCATAAATAGAATTTTTGTATGTATTGTCAAAAGCAAAGAAATTTAGGAAAAAACAGAAAAAAAATGATGAAGAAAAAAAGTGATAAGTCTACAGAAGAGTATGTATTAATTTCGGTATTATTTGTAAATATTTATGTGTTTATTTGTCTGATATTTCTTTGCTTTTTCAGGATGCAGGCCAAAAAGGCAACGCGATCGGAAAAAAAAGTTTGTTCACCTTGAAAAACTAAAAAGTGGCCATGATTCAATAGAAGCTCACTATGATTTTTCACAAACGTAAGATTCAATATCTTATATTGTTTCTTTGCTAAAACTTCCTAAAACCTGATGTAATTAGTCTAGTTTTACTAAATAATATTTATTTTGTCCTTAGAGTGCTACTTATAAATTTGTCACGTGAGAATGATCATGTGTTTCAAACAATCAAGCTTTCAGGAGTTTGTAAATGGACCAATTGATCTAACATAATTTCTCTTACCATTTCTTTATTTCTTGTCTTACCATAATGCGCTTTTTAATTTGATATTAAAAAAACGCTGCTAAGATTTTTTTTAAGAAAAGAGGCATGAAAAAAAAAAGAAAAAAAGAGTTTGTAGCCTAAAATTACATAAGTTCTCATAAAACCAAAGTTATGTTATCATTCAATGATTGAGGTGCTCTGTCGATATAATTTTGATGCATTTTAGATTCAAAGTATAAGAAGAAAGACTGAATGAAGTCAACCCTATTGAGGAAGCTAGACCAATTAAACAAGTAAGAATGGAGAAAAAACTCTAACAGCAAGAAAGGATGGAAGATTCACCAACATCTGTCAAGTGAGTAAAGTATTCAGTTTAGTTCATAATAATAAGTTTTTATATTCCATTTAATTTTATTGACTTAATTGACACCGAATTTTATTTAGTATGAGTAGTCCAACTATTAATGTTAGGACTAATTCCAAACGTCAAATGCTTGTGCTACAAAAACAAACTCAATCTCAATCAGTGACGGATTCAGAAATTTTAAACAGTGGGGCAAACATATAGCATATAAAAATAATAAAAAAATTTATAAATATATCAAAATATATAAAAAACAAATAACATAAAATATTAAATACTAAATAACTTTTATTTAATCATTATCAATATTAATATATTGATAAATAATAATATGGCTATTAATTTATATTTTTATAAATTAAATATAATAATAATAATAATAATAATAATAATAATAAATAAAATTAATCAAAATATAAATAGATTATCTTCTAATCAATAATAAAAGTGAAACATATTTTTTTACGAATTATGTACGATAAATGATATTTTAGAAAAAAAAACATGTACCAAATTTCTCATATCCTCATCATATATTTTATAGATTATTTAATAATTATTTAATTATTTAATAAAAGAAAGGTTAAGTATTGTTTTCATTCCTAAGGTCTGGGGTGAAAATTAAATTCGTTCCCAACATTTTTTTGTTATTAAAATCATCCTCAACATTATAAAACATTATAAAATCATCCTTTTGTCCATAAACAATATTTTTGAACAATTTTACCCTTAAACAAAAATAAAAAAATCCCCCCTTAATATAAAACACCAAACCAGGAATGTTCCCTTTATCTTCCTTCTTCTATTTGAAGAACTCCAAGGCTTCATCCAACTGGCTACCTACCCAAGGTCCCTTATCTCTAATCTCCCTAACCAACCTAACAGCATGATGAAACCTATTACTCCCACACAAAACACTGATAAGGACACTCACCTCGGAGCCATGAAGCTCCTTGCCACCATCCACCAAGCCAAACAAGAACCCTTCAGCCTCATCCAACCTACTCTGCTTGCACATACTCTTCATAACAAGCGGTATACTGATTCTCCAAACCCATCATTCTAATCTGTCTAACAATGACATCAACAGCATCGAAATAACTATTCTCAACAAGGACATTCAAAAGCCCATGGTAAAGGTATCCAAATCCAAACCATGAAACTGCATTTTACCAAACAAGGAGAGTGCAATCTCAAGCTTACCTGCAATAGGATATCCAATGAAGGATTTGAGTAATTTGAGTAATTTGTTCCGTCTGCCATTAATCAGGCGCGAGCGAGGATTCGGAAAATGGCGAAAAAGGTGCAGCGAGTATGGTGGAAGTAGGCTGGCGGCTGGTCCAATGGAAGAAGTGGAGGCAGTGGTAGACGTGGGCGGCGGCGCCATGGTGGAGCACAGTGAGGACAAAGGACACGTTGAGACGGGGGAGTGTTAGGGCGCAGAGAGAGGTGTCGACGGCGGCATCATTACAGGAGGAGAAGTCCGTCGAGGAGAGAATTTGGAAGATTCGAGTGATGAGTGGGTCGCACGTGTTGAACCAGTCCTTGACGAAGGATGCAACGTCCTTTTGGTTTAGTGTGGAAGAAGAAGATGATGAAGGGGTTCCTATTGTGAGAGAAGAGGGGTATGCGTTGGTTATATGTTTTAGTTTTTTATTTTTGTTTTTTTTGTTTAAGGGTAAAATTGTCCAAAAAATATTTTTTATGGACAAAAAGATGATTTTATAACGTTTTATAATGTTGAGGATGATTTTAATAACAAAAAAAGGATGGGGACGAATTTGATTTTCACCCCAGACCTTAGGGACAAAAACAGTATTTAACCCATAAAAGAAAGACAAAAAATTAATTTTAAATAATAATAATAATAATAATAATAATAATAATAATAATAATAATAATAGAGTTAGTTACTTAGATAAATAAAAGTACAAATGCGTTAATGTTTTAATTTATTTTTATTTTAATTTATGTTTGAGAACTAATTATCAAAATAGATATCCAATACAAAATTCTTTAATTTACTGGTAAATATTAAAGTGGAATAGAAAAAATCAGAGATATAACCTTTAACTAAATAAATTTATTAATTAAACAATACTACAATAATATTTTTTTATTAAATTAATTTCATATATAATTTTATCTTATACTTTTAGATAAAATTAGAGTCAAATTTTATTATTGATAGTGTAAAATATTTTATATAATTGTCCAATTATGTCTATCTTTTTAGATTATCATTTAGGTGAATGCAATCAATATAAAAGATAGTTATTTTTTATGATATGATATTACGTAATTAGATATATGTGTAAAACTACTTTATATTAACCGTGTATCAAAATTTAATTCTAAAAATTTAAAAATTATAAAATAAATATTTTGACACAAAAATTAATATGTATTTTTTTAATGTGGAAGCAAATACAATTTTTCAATGGGGACACATACATATTTATCCATATTTTTTTATATTTTTTTTCAAAATGCTACTGGGCCACTTGCCCCCACAATCTAACACATGCATCCGTCCCTGCTCTCAATTCGAACCACTGAATATGTGAGTTTTTCAATTTACTTTCCTGTTCTAATCATTGAGTTGATCATTTGCACCAAAATTTGTTAAGTATTGCTCTTGAATGTTTATTGTTTAACTTCATTAGAGTGCCACTTCAAGCAATTGCCAATTAAGTAGAAATCTATATCTCCATCCCTCCACATACTCAACAACAAACTGTTACGTAATTTCCCACAAATGAATATTTGCAAGAAGAAGCTATTAATGTGTAAGTTCTAGTTAAATTCCTTTTCGGTATTTTATTAAACAATTTTATGTCGTCCTGTAGTCCTCCACAACCTCATCAAGAAGCTCCTAAAGAAGCTCTTCCAGAAAAAACTTAGCATGAACTCCTTTTTAATGCGTAAGTTTTAATTAATTTTTTTTACAATTTCGGTGCATTCTTAAAAAATTTTGTGTGTCATGCTGCATACCTCTAACACTAAAGATTTTAAAGCTGGATTATTGATGGTTGCAAATGTTGCATTGGATAATGACTTTGGTGCACCATATTTTGATCTTGGCATATGTCAACCAACCAATAAAGCTATAATTATCCAAAAGGATGAATCACAAGCTAACAAGAGAAAATTTCCAAAATTTGGAACCCAAGAGAGCCCTATGTTAGTTGATGAGTTGAAAAAGCTGGTTGAGTTATGGATACTGGAGTTGCAACAACATTAAAACTTGCAAGGAGACAGTCCACAACCAATGCAAGTAGATGTGCAGTTAAGTTTGAGCTTCCTTAAAAAGTTCAAGACTCCAGTAAAGTAAAAGAAAATAACGGAGGAGTTTAGGGACTCATTAGGCCACAAATATTAAGACTTTCAAAGATGAGAGCAGCAATAAATGAGAGATCATATTTGGGTTAAATCATGAAAATCTATTCGAAGGAGCTAGATATTATTTTGCATCTTTAAAACTAAAAGAATTTGTAAAAAATTTGGTAAATTCTTCTGCTATAAAACTAATACTTTTTCTTACGAATTAGTGTGCCATATATGTAATAAATTTGGGTCCTTTATTTTATAGGTGGTCTCCGCAGTGTGCTAACTTCTCAACAAAAAAAAAAAAACTAAAAGATTTGAAGAATAGATATACTATGTCCCATCTGAAATTGTGGTAAGTTCTACTACCATTAAATTTTAACCTCAGTTTCGGTGCATTTTGAAAATATATTGTAAGCTAAAGTGATTATTTTGGTGTAGAATAACATGTTGATGAAGTTTAAAGATGACTACATTAATCAAGCAACCAATGAATATAAGGAGTACCTCCTTTTTTAGACAAAAAAAAAGCTAGCATCTCATCTATTTGTAAGTTTTTATTTTTAAAACTTTTTAAATAATTCTTTCATTCTGTGTCATTTAAACTAAAATATTGTCCTATTTACCCAAATTTCAGCTATTTACCCCAATTTGTCATGGAAGACATTGGTGGTTGTGGATTGGGGATGTGTAAAAGAAAATCTTTCATATGTTTGATTCCATTCATAAGGAATCTCCCAATAATGAGAGAAAAAAATGAATAAATTTGTGGTAAGTTGTTTACATAATACATATTTCTATTTTCTTGTTTGTGTTCTTGTTTTGAAATCAGTTTGCACGTCATAATCATTAATTAATTTTGGTGCAATTCTATGTCACATAACGTGCACTTATTTTTATCATTTTTCTGATCCAAAATTAATTTGTACTTCTTTTTATGTTTGGCTTTTTGTACTTTTCAGAGCTTGATGATATAAAAAATGATGGTGCATGCTGAACCAAAATCTTTGGTAGACATTCAAGAGGGCATTGAAGCACCATATATTTCAATCAGTGGTCAACAAACAGCGTAAATAGTGTTATTTAATATATTTTACTGTGCTTTTCTGTTATTATCCTATTAAACATGTTTTACTTTGTTATTTTATTTTTTTTATTTGCTAGGATTACAAAATATGTCATGAAATGGTTGGAGACAATTGATTCTAAAAAGATCAAGAAAAAAATACACATGGAAAAATTGTAAACAGGTAAGTATTATTAAAAATAGATAATTTTTACTTCTAAATTAACATGAATTAAAAATAAAATTCTTTCAATTGTAGGAACAAGTTGATCGTTTCAGAATGGAATATGCCTCGATTGTTCTATTTGACGAAATAAATCAATTGAGAGATAAAGTCATTGTTGAATCTAAAGCCATAAGATTCTCGAAGCCATCTGCTGCAATATCAAGTCCTTTCTGTCAATTTTTATCAAGAGATATAAAAAGTGTATAGGTTAAATGTTGTAAATTATTAAGAATTTTTACATTGGTTGAGTATTGAATTATCTTTGTACTGTATAGTTAAAACAAGCACATCATTCGCATATTTATAAATATTCAATCCAAGCTTTTGATGAATCGCTTTGCCAAATCAAATTTCCATGAACCTCTTTGTACTGTATTGCGGAATCTGAAGCCATATTAATCAAGGTTTACAGTATTTAGGTTTAATATATTTAAGAAACAACAAATGCATCAAAATGTGTTCACATTTACACCTGAAACTATTTACCACTAAACAATTGAAAAAAGTAATTTAACCAACAGTAACTTGATAAATGAAACAGCACAACACAATTTAGAAAGTATACCTTATTTCCGTTAAAAAATCAAAATATTACACTAATTGCACCGAAATTCATTCAAATAAACATCGAAAAATCTATCTTATTTCCTGAAATCTCTAAATTGATAATTCATAATTTGTCCATGATAAAGGCTAGAATTTAACTACACCATTTATTCATTATTTAAAAGGTTCAACTGTAAGAAGTAAATCGTATATTAGTACAACTATGAACATGCACAAAGACAATTTTGCCCAAGGTTCTGAAAAACGATTTGGACCGGTCAGTCAAACCGGTTGAACTATAAACCGCACAAAAAAGTGACTCGGGTAAATAAAAAATCGAAGAATTTGAAAATCAAAATTGAACCGGTGAACCGGCCAGTAACCGATCAGTCGAACCGAACCGTGACTTGGCCGGTTTTTTGGCTGGGAAGCCAAACATTGTCGTTTCATCCCTAAATCCCTAATTCGATCCTGATTCCTGAATTCCCCTTCTCAGTTCTCATCGAGCTTCCAGTTTCCAAAACCAGAAGTGAGAACGCCTCTCTCAAACTCTCACACGACAGGGGTTCTCATCGAGCTCGTCGTCGGGTTTTCCCTCACCTCCGTCCAGCCACTGCCTCATGCCACCGCCGTCGATCCTTCAAACAGCCACCTCCATCGCGCAGCAGCCGTCATTCCTTCGAATAGCCACCTCCATCGTGCAGCAGTCGTTGTTCCTTCTAACAGCCACCTCCACCGCGCAGCAGCCGTCGTTCCTTCGAATGTGCTCCACCACTGCTTGGTCACTCGTCGCTGTCTCCCTGTTGCATGTTTTGTTGCAGGCTTCTTCAAGCTTCCAGGTAATTTTTTTTAGATATGATTGTTTGATTGAATAACTGTTGCATGTCTCTCTCTCCCTGATGAGTATGATTGAATAGTTGTTTGATTTTGTGAAGCTGGTGCACGAAATTGTGATCTCTACTTTTCACAACTCAAATAATCCCCGGTAATGAATCCAAAAACTTGGTGCTCAATACCATGGTATAAACATAATTTCACAACTTCGCACAACTAACCAGCAAGTGCACTGGGTCGTCCAAGTAATAAACCTTACGCGAGTAAGGGTCGATCCCACGGAGATTGTTGGTATGAAGCAAGCTATGGTCACCTTGTAAATCTTAGTCAGGCAGACTCAAATGGTTATGGATGATATATGAATAAAACATAAAGATAAAGATAGAGATACTTATGTAATTCATTGGTGAGAATTTCAGATAAGCGTATGGAGATGCTTTGTCCCTTCCGTCTCTCTGCTTTCCTACTGTCTTCATCCAATCCTTCTTACTCCTTTCCATGGCAAGCTGTATGTTGGGCATCACCGTTGTCAGTGGCTACAATCCCGTCCTCTCAGTGAAAATGTTCAACGCACCCTGTCACGGCACGGCTAATCATCTGTCGGTTCTTAATCAGGTTGGAATAGAATCCATTGATTCTTTTGCGTCTGTCACTAACGCCCAGCCTTCAGGAGTTTGAAGTTCGTCACAGTCATTCAATCCTTGAATCCTACTCAGAATACCACAGACAAGGTTTAGACCTTCCGGATTCTCTTGAATGCCGCCATCAATTCTAGCTTATACCACGAAGATTCTGATTAAGGAATCCAAGAGATATCTACTCAATCTAAGGTAGAACGGAGGTGGTTGTCAGGCACACGTTCATAGGTGAGAATGATGATGAGTGTCACGGATCATCACATTCATCAAGTTGAGGAACAAGTGATATCTTAGAACAAGAACAAGCTGAATTGAATAGAAGAACAACAGTAATCGCATTAATACTCGAGGTACAGCAGAGCTCCACACCTTAATCTATGGTGTGTAGAAACTCCACCGTTGAAAATACATAAGAACAAGGTCTAGGCATGGCCGAATGGCCAGCCTCCCAAAGAGGGTTCAATCATAAAAGCATGATCAAAAGATGAAAATACATAAGCAAAAGGTCCTATTTGTAGAGAACTAGTAGCTTAGGGTTTACAAAGATGAGTAAATGACATAAAAATCCACTTCCGGGCCCACTTGGTGTGTGCTTGGGCTGAGCATTGAAGCATTTTCGTGTAGAGACTTTTCTTGGAGTTAAACGCCAGCTTTTGTGCCAGTTTGGGCGTTTAACTCCCATTCTTGTGCCAGTTCCGGCATTTAACGCCGGGCAGTTTTGAGCTGATTTGGAACGCCGGTTTGGGCCATCAAATCTTGGGCAAAGTATGGACTATCATATATTGCTGGAAAGCCCAGGATGTCTACTTTCCAACGCCATTGAGTGCGCGCCAATTGGGTCCACTTCGAGTGCATGGAGGTCAGAATCCAACAGCATCTGCAGTCCTTTTCAGCCTCTGAATTAGATTTTTGCTCAGGTCCCTCAATTTCAGCCAGAAAATACCTGAAATCACAGAAAAACACACAAACTCATAGTAAAGTCCAGAAAAGTGAATTTTAACTAAAAACTAATAAAAATATAATAAAAACTAACTAAAACATACTAAAAACATACTAAAAACAATGCCAAAAAGCGTACAAATTATCCGCTCATCACAACACCAAACTTAAATTGTTGCTTGTCCTCAAGCAACTGAAAATCAAATAAGATAAAAAGAAGAGAATATACAATGAATTCCAAAAACATCTATGAAGATCAGTATTAATTAGATGAGCGGGGCTTTTAGCTTTTTGCCTCTGAACAGTTTTGGCATCTCACTTTATCCTTTGAAATTCAGAATGATTGGCTTCTTTAGGAACTCAAAATCCAGATAGTGTTATTGATTCTCCTAGGTAAGTATGATGATTCTTGAACACAGCTACTTTATGAGTCTTGGCCGTGGCCCAAAGCACTCTGTCTTCCAGTATTACCACCGGATACATACATGCCACAGACACATAATTGGGTGAACCTTTTCAGATTGTGATTCAGCTTTGCTAGAGTCCCCAATTAGAGGTGTCCAGGGTTCTTAAGCACACTCTTTTTGCCTTGGATCACAACTTTATTATTATTATTTTTTTCTTTTCTTTTCTTTTTTTTCTTTTTTTTTTGTATTCACTGCTTTTTCTTGCTTCAAGAATCATTTTTATGATTTTTCAGATCCTCAGTAACATGTCTCCTTTTTCATCATTCTTTCAAGAGCCAATCAATCATGAACAACAAATTCAAAAGACATATGCACTGTTTAAGCATACATTCATAAAACAAAAGTATTGCCACCACATCAAAATAATTAATCTGTTATAAAATTCAAAATTCATGCAATCCTTCTCTTTTTCAATTAAGAACATTTTTCATTCAAGAAAGGTGATGGATTAATAGGACATTCATAACTTTAAGGCATAGACACTAAGAAACTAATGATCATAAGACACAAACATAGATAAACATAAGCATAAATTTTTGAAAAACAGGAAAATAAAGAACAAGGAAATTAAAGAACGGGTCCACCTTAGTGATGGCGGCTTGTTCTTCCTCTTGAAGATCTTATGGAGTGCTTGAGCTCCTCAATGTCTCTTCCTTGCTTTTGTTGCTCCTCTCTCATGATTCTTTGATCTTCTCTAATTTCATGGAGGAGGATGGAATGTTCTTGGTGCTCCACCCTTAATTGTCCCATGTTGGAACTCAATTCTCCTAGGGAGGTGTTGATTTGCTCCCAATAGTTTTGAGGAGGAAAGTGCATCCCTTGAGGCATCTCAGGGATTTCATGATGAGTGGGATCTCTTATTTGCTCTATCCTTTTCTTAGTGATGGGCTTGTCCTCATCAATGAGGATGTCTCCCTCTATGTCAACTCCAACTGAATAACAGAGGTGACAAATGAGATGAGGAAAGGCTAACCTTGCCAAGGTAGAGGACTTGTCTGCCACCTTATAAAGTTCTTGAGCTATAACCTCATGAACTTCTACTTTCTCTCCAATCATGATGCTATGAATCATGATGGCCCGGTCTATAGTAACTTTGGACCGGTTGCTAGTGGGAATGATTGAGCGTTGGATAAACTCCAACCATCCCCTAGCCACGGGTTTGAGGTCATGCTTTCTCAGTTGAACCGGCTTTCCTCTTGAATCTCTCTTCCATTGAGCGCCCTCTTCACAAATGTCTGTGAGGACTTGGTCCAACCTTTGATCAAAGTTGACCCTTCTAGTGTAAGGGTGTTCATCTCCTTGCATCATGGGCAAGTTGAATGCCAACCTCACATTTTTCGGACTAAAATCTAAGTATTTCCCCCGAACCATTGTAAGCCAATTCTTTGGGTTCAGGTTCACACTTTGATCATGGTTCTTGGTGATCCATGCATTGGCATAGAACTCTTGAACCATTAAGATTCCGACTTGTTGAATGGGGTTGGTAAGAACTTCCCAACCTCTTCTTCGGATCTCATGTCGGATCTCCGGATATTCACTCTTTTTGAGTTTGAAAGGGACCTCGGGGATCACCTTCTTCAAGGCCACAACTTCATAGAAGATGGTCTTGATGCACCCTTGAGATGAATCTCTCCATCTCCCATGACTCGAAGGTGAAAGCTTTTGCCTTCCCTTTCCTCTTTCTAGAGGTTTCTCCGGCCTTGGATGCCATAAATGGTTATGGAAAAACAAAAAGCAATGCTTTTATCACACCAAACTTAGAAGGTTTGCTCGTCCTCGAGCAAAAGAAGAAAGAAGAGAGTTGAAGAAGAAGAAATAGAGGAGATGGAGGTGGCTTTGTGGTTCGGCCAAAGGGGGAGAAGTAGTGTTTAGGGTGTGTGAAAATGAAAGAGTGAAGATGGGTTTATATAGGGGTGGAGAGAGGGGTAGGGTTCGGCTATGTGAGGGTGGGTTTGGGAGGGAAAGTGGTTTGAATTTGAATGGTGAGGTAGGTGAGGTTTTATGAAGGATGGATGTGAGTGGTGAAGAGAAAGATGGGATTTGATAGGTGAGGGGTTTTTGGGGAAGAGGTATTGAGGTGATTGGTGAATGGGTGAAGAAGAGAGAGGGTGGTGGGGTAGGTGGGGATCCTGTGGGATCCACAGATCCTGAGGTGTCAAGAAAAATTCATCCCTGCACCAAGTGGCGAGCCAAATTGCTCTTTATGCCAATTCTGGCGTTAAACGCCGGGCTGGTGCCCATTTCTGGCGTTTAACGCCAGGTTCTTGCCCTTTTCCTGGCGTTTAATGTCAGTCTGGTGCCCATTTCTGGCGTTAAACGCCCATAATGGTGCCAGACTGGGCGTTAAACGCCCATTCTGCTAGCTTCACTGGCGTTTAAATGCCAGCAAGCTCTCCTCCAGGGTGTACTATTTTTCTTTCTATTTTTCATTCTGTTTTTGCTTTTTCAATTGATTTTGTGACTTCCCATGATCATCAACCTATAGAAAACATAAGATAACAAAGGAAAATAGGTAAATATAATAAAATTGAGTTGCCTCCCAACAAGCGCTTCTTTAATGTCAGTAGCTTGACAGAGGGCTCTCATGGTGCCTCACAGATACTCAGAGCAATGTTGGAACCTCCCAACACCAAACTTAGAGTTTGAATGTAGGAGTTCAACACCAAACTTAGAAGTTGGTTGTGGCCTCCCAACACCAAACTTAGAGTTTGACTGTGGGGGCTCTATTTGACTCTGTTTTGAGAGGAGCTCTTCATGCTTCCTCTCCATGGTGACAGAGGGATATCCTTGAGCCTTAAACACAAAGGATTCTTCATTCACTTGAATGATCAATTCTCCTCTGTCCACATCAATCACAGCCTTTGCTGTGGCTAGGAAGGGTTTGCCAAGGATGATGGATTCATCCATGCACTTCCCAGTCTCTAGGACTATGAAGTCAGCAGGAATATAGTGGTCTTCAAAGGTCATGGTGCCTATGGTACAAGGTATTGAAAACTTTCCAGGATCTTGTCTCTTTTGAGGTAATTTCTGCCTAGACAAGTCATCCAGTTCTTTGGTTAGCAAAGGGGGTTCATCCTTCCAAGTCTCATTACTAAATAACTTGTCATTTAGCTTCATGATTGCTCCAAGGTATTTAGCAACTTGCTCTTCAGTGACATACTCATCCTCTTCAGAGGAAGAATACTCATCAGAGCTCATGAATGGCAGAAGTAAATCCAATGGAATTTCTATGGTCTCAGTGTGAGCCTCAGATTCCCATGGTTCCTCATTAGGGAACTCATTGGAGGCCAGTGGACGTCCATTGAGGTCTTCCTCAGTGGCGTTCACTTCCTCTTCCTCCTCTCCAAATTCGGCCATGTTGATGGCCTTGCACTCTCCTTTTGGATTCTCTTCTGTATTGCTTGGAAGAGTACTAGGAGGGAGTTCAGTAATTTTCTTGCTCAGCTGACCCACTTGTGCCTCCAAGTTCCTAATGGAAGACTTTGTTTCAGTCATGAAACTTTGAGTGGTTTTGATTAGATCAGAGACCATGGTTGCTAAGTCAGAGTGGCTCTGCTTAGAATTCTCTGTCTGTTGCTGAGAAGATGATGGAAAAGGTTTGCCATTGCTAAACCTGTTTCTTCCACCATTATTGAAACCTTGTTGAGGTCTCTGTTGATCCTTCCATGAGAGATTTGGATGATTTCTCCATGAAGAATTATAGGTGTTTCCATAGGGTTCTCCCATGTAATTCACCTCTTCCATTGAGGGGTTCTCAGGATCATAAGCTTCTTCTTCAGATGAAGCGTCCTTGGTACTGCCTGGTGCATTTTGCATTCCAGACAGACTTTAAGAAATCAAATTGACTTGCTGAGTCAATATTTTGTTCTGAGCCAATATGGCATTCAGAGTATCAATCTCAAGAACTCCTTTCTTCTGATTCGTCCCATTGTTCACAGGACTCCTTTCAGAAGTGTACATGAATTGGTTATTTGCAACCATTTCAGTTAGTTCTTGAGCTTCTATAGGCGTCTTCTTCAGATGAAGAGATCCTCCAGCAGAACTATCCAATGACATCTTGGACAGTTCAGACAGACCATCATAGAAGATACCTATGATGCTCCATTCAGAAAGCATGTCAGAGGGACACTTTCTGATCAATTGTTTGTATCTTTCCCAAGCTTCATAGAGGGATTCTCCTTCCTTCTGTCTGAAGGTTTGGACTTCCACTCTAAGCTTACTCAATTTTTGAGGTGGAAAGAACTTTGCCAAGAAGGCATTGACTAGCTTTTCCCAAGAGTTCAGGCTTTCTTTAGGTTGTGAATCCAACCATATCCTAGCTCTGTCTCTTACAGCAAAAGGGAATAGCATAAGTCTGTAGACCTCAGGGTCAACCCCATTAGTCTTGACAGTGTCACAGATTTGCAAGAATTAAGCTAAAAACTGATGAGGATCTTCCAATGGAAGTCCATGGAACTTGCAATTCTGTTGCATTAGAGAAACTAATTGAGGCTTAAGCTCAAAGTTGTTTGCTCCAATGGCAGGGATAGAGATGCTTCTCCCATAGAAGTTAGGAGTAGGTGCAGTAAAGTCACCCAGCACCTTCCTTGCATTGTTGGCATTTATTGTTGTTTTCGGCTACCATGGGTTCTTCTTCTTTGAAGATTTCTGTTAGGTCCTCTACAGAGAGTTGTGCCTTAGCTTCTCTTAGCTTTCGCTTCAAGGTCCTTTCAGGTTCAGGGTCAGCCTCAACAAGAATGCTTTTGTCTTTGCTCCTGCTCATATGAAAGAGAAGAGAACAAGAAAATATGGAATCCTCTATGTCACAGTATAGAGACTCCTTGAGGTGTCAGAGGAAAAGAAAAATAGAAGGAAGAGGTAGAAAATTCGAACTTATCAAGGAAAGATGGAGTTCAAATTGTGCATTGAGGAGTAGTGTTAGTCCATAGATAGAAGGATGTGAGAAGAGGGGAAGATATTTTCGAAAATAAATTAAAAAGATTTTAAAAACATTTTAAAAAACACTAATTGATTTTTGAAAACCATGAGTGGAAAAGAAATCAAGTGATTTTTGAAAAAGATTTTGAAATTAGAAATAAAAAAGATATGATTGAAAACTATTTTGAAAAAGATGTGAGAAAAAAAGTTTTGATTGAAAAGATATAGTTTTAAAAAGATATGATTGAGAAGATATGATTTGAAAAATAATTTAAAAATATTTGATTTTAAAAATTAATGACTTGGCTAACAAGAAAAGATATGATTCAAACATTAAACCTTTCTCAACAGAAAAAGCAACATACTTGAAATGTTGAATCAAATCATTAATTGATAGCAAGTATTTTTGAAAATGGAAAGAAATTGATTTTGAAAAAGATTTGATTGAAAAGATATGATTTGAAAAAGATTTGATTTTGAAAAATTTTAAAAACTTGAAAAAAAATTTGAATTAAAAAACAGAATCTTCCCTCTTGTGCCATCCTGGCGTTAAACGCCCAGAATGGTGCACATTCTGGCGTTTAACGCCCAAAACACTACCCTTTTGGGCGTTAAACGCCCAACCAGGCACCCTGGCTGGCGTTTAAACGCCAGTTTTCCTTCCTCACTAGGCATTTTGAACGCCCAGCTTTTTCTGTGTAATTCCTCTGCTGTATGTTCTGAATCTTCAATTCTTTGTATTATTGACTTGAAAAGACACAAATTAAAAATATTTTTGGATTTTTAATAATGAGGAATAATCAAAATGCAACTAAAATCAAATAACAATGCATGCAAGACACCAAACTTAGCAGTTTGTATACTATTGACACTACCAACATGAGAATGCACATGAGAAACAACAAAACACTCAAGTAAAGAGAATTTAAAGATCAGAGCATGGAAATCATCAAGAACAACTTGAAGATTAATGAAGACACATGAATGAATGCAAGAAGAACAGAAACATGCAATTGACACCAAACTTAACATGAGACACTATACTCAAACAAGAAACATACAATATTTTTGGTTTTTATGATTTTGTAAATTTTTTTTTTCGAAAATTAAGTGGGAAAGAAAATAAAGGTATCAAAATTTTTAATGAGAATTTCAGGAATCATGCAATGTTAGTCTAAAGCTTTAGTCTAAAGGAATTAGACATGGCTAGCCAAGCTTCAGCAGGACATTACATTCAAGAGCTAAATTGATGAGAATCAATCAGCTTTGGTGATGATAAGAACATCACCTTGAAACACTAGAATTCATTCTTAAGAACTCTGAAGATAAATACCTAATTTAAACAACAAGATGGACCGTCAGTTGTCTAAACTCAACAATCCCCGGCAACGACGCCAAAAACTTGGTGCACGAAATTGTGATCTCTACTTTTCACAACTCAAATAATCCCCGGTAATGAATCCAAAAACTTGGTGCTCAATACCATGGTATAAACATAATTTCACAACTTCGCACAACTAACCAGCAAGTGCACTGGGTCGTCCAAGTAATAAACCTTACGCGAGTAAGGGTCGATCCCACGGAGATTGTTGGTATGAAGCAAGCTATGGTCACCTTGTAAATCTTAGTCAGGCAGACTCAAATGGTTATGGATGATATATGAATAAAACATAAAGATAAAGATAGATATACTTATGTAATTCATTGGTGAGAATTTCAGATAAGCGTATGGAGATGCTTTGTCCCTTCCGTCTCTCTGCTTTCCTACTGTCTTCATCCAATCCTTCTTACTCTTTTCCATGGCAAGCTGTATGTTGGGCATCACCGTTGTCAGTGGCTACAATCCCGTCCTCTCAGTGAAAATGTTCAACGCACCCTGTCACGGCACGGCTAATCATCTGTCGGTTCTTAATCAGGTTGGAATAGAATCCATTGATTCTTTTGCGTCTGTCACTAACGCCCAGCCTTCAGGAGTTTGAAGCTCGTCACAGTCATTCAATTCTTGAATCCTACTCAGAATACCACAGACAAGGTTTAGACCTTCCGGATTCTCTTGAATGCCGCCATCAATTCTAGCTTACACCACGAAGATTCTGATTAAGGAATCCAAGAGATATCTACTCAATCTAAGGTAGAACGGAGGTAGTTGTCAGGCACACGTTCATAGGTGAGAATGATGATGAGTGTCACGGATCATCACATTCATCAAGTTGAGGAACAAGTGATATCTTAGAACAAGAACAAGTTGAATTGAATAGAAGAACAACAGTAATCGCATTAATACTCGAGGTACAGCAGAGCTCCACACCTTAATCTATGGTGTGTAGAAACTCCACCATTGAAAATACATAAGAACAAGGTCTAGGCATGGCCGAATGGCCAGCCTCCCAAAGAGGGTTCAATCATAAAAGCATGATCAAAAGATGAAAATACATAAGCAAAAGGTCCTATTTGTAGAGAACTAGTAGCTTAGGGTTTACAAAGATGAGTAAATGACATAAAAATCCACTTCCGGGCCCACTTGGTGTGTGCTTGGGCTGAGCATTGAAGCATTTTCGTGTAGAGACTTTTCTTGGAGTTAAACGCCAGCTTTTGTGCCAGTTTGGGCGTTTAACTCCCATTCTTGTGCCAGTTCCGGCGTTTAACGCCGGACAGTTTTGAGCTGATTTGGAACGCCGGTTTGGGCCATCAAATCTTGGGCAAAGTATGGACTATCATATATTGCTGGAAAGCCCAGGATGTCTACTTTCCAACGCCATTAAGTGCGCGCCAATTGGGTTTCTTTAGCTCCAGAAAATCCACTTCGAGTGCAGGGAGGTCAGAATCCAACAGCATCTGCAGTCCTTTTCAGCCTCTGAATCAGATTTTCGCTCAGGTCCCTCAATTTCAGCTAGAAAATACCTGAAATCACAGAAAAATACACACACTCATAGTAAAGTCCAGAAAAGTGAATTTTAACTAAAAACTAATAAAAATATAATAAAAACTAACTAAAAATACTAAAAACATACTAAAAATAATGCCAAAAAGCGTATAAATTATCCGCTCATCAGAAGCTCTATGAATTAAAGTCACTGAAGTGTGAACTGATGAACTTTGATATACTGATCTGTGATTTACTGATGTTTTATTTTTCTTTGAATTGTGAAATGTGAAACTGTGAACTGATTCAATTGATCCTGCTGAACTGAACTGTGAACTTTGTTTAATAATTGTTGTTTACTGAACTGATTTTGCTTTATTTACTGAACTGGATTTTGTTATTTGTTGAATAATTGTGAATAATTTTGAATAATTTTGGATATTGTTTGTTGTGAACTTGAGATTTGAGATTATTGGGTTAGAGGGTTGTTGTGTTATAGAAATTGAAAAATACCATTATTGGATTGCTGGTAATGTTTAGGTATGGATGAGAGTATCAACCAAGAACTACCTAGGAATAATAATGCTGAAAATAATTCTGCTTTGAATGAACCTTCTCTTCCTCCCGGATCTAACGAAAGTCAATCACAAACTTCTAATGTTCAGGGAAAAACTGATCCTGCTTGGAGATACGTTACTTTACAAAATATAAATGGAAAACTGCATTACCAATGCTTATTTTGTCTGAGTACTTTTGGGGGCAGGAGAATTAATAAAGTGAAAAAGCATTTGGCGAAGATAGGTGGAGACATTAAGAAGTGTTCTAAGGTCCCGTATAATGTAGAAAAACAAATGAAAGGTTTGTTGAAAGAAATTCAGAAAAGTAAAACTAGTAAAAGTAAAGTAAGTTTCAATGAAGAGGGTACTTATGAGATTGAGGATGCAATTGATGAAGCAATAGCGCAAGAAGAACAACAAACTCCGAGTCAGTTACCAACTAAGTAGGTGATTGGAGGATTGGACCTGATAATATTGTTCATGTAGTGACAGATAATACCGCAAATTATGTTGCTGCTGGTAGGCTTATTAATAAGAAATTTGAAAATATTCACTGGTCACCTTGTGCTGCTCATTACTTGAATCTTATTCTAAAAGATATAAGCGGCATGCCACATATTTATAACCTTGCAACACGTGCTTCGAAGATTACCGTGTTTGTTCGTCCAGGTGCAACTCGTTTTGCCACTGTCTTCATCACATTGAAGAGTATCTTTGAACGCAAATCGAATTTACAAGCATTGGTTGTTGATACACACTTTACCGGACACAAATTAGGAAGGAGTGCTAATGGTAGAATTGTGAGTGCAATTATCCTAGACAATAAATTTTGGGATGATTGTTTTACTGCATGCAAAATTGTGAGTCTGTTGATTAAATTGGTGAGGTTGGTACTTGCCGATGATAAACCATCATTGGGAATTGTTTATGAAGGTATGCTGAGGTCAGAAAATGGAATCAAAGAAATGTTCAAGCATAATAAGACTGCATATCAACCTTACACAGAGATTATCAACTCAAGATGGGATAAACATTTGAAAAAAAATCTTCATGCAGCAGCTTATTTCTTGAATCCTGCTTGTTTTTTTGATGAAAATTATAGAGAAGCACTTGATGTCATGCGAGGTTTACTTGATCTTGTTACATTGCATTGCAAGGTTAATAATTTAGATTCAGTTGAGGCAATGAAAGAAATACACTTATATAGAGATCGAAAGGAAAGCTTTGATAGGCCTGAAGCTTTTCGAGCTGCAAAAAAAACTTCAACCTAGTAATAATATCTGTTTGATAATAACTTATTTAGTTATTTACTTATTTTATGCTTTCGTTTCCTTAATTTGATAACTAATACTTGAGCTATGGGATTGTAACTTGTAGATGAATGGTGGAGGTTGTTTGGTGGTTCTGCTCCATGTTTACAAAATATGGCAGTTCACATTCTTAGCCAAGCATCTGCTTCTTTAGGGTGTGAAAGGAGTTGGAGTCTTTTTTATCAAATTCATACAAAAAGAAGGAATAGATTGGAGCATGATAGGCTAAGTGATATTGTGTATGTTATATATAATTTGCGTCTTAAATCCAGGTAATATATATTTCATCCTTTCATTTCATATCATTAGATTTTGTGTAGTTAATGCACTAGGCTTATCATATATTGTATTTAATTTGTTAGGACGGAAAGAAAAAAAAGAAAGCAAAAGGTGCAATATGATCCAATCGATATGGAAAGTATTGATATGGTTGACTTTTGGGTGACGAAAGAGGTTGTTGAAAAAGAGTCTGATCTTCCAAGTAATATTGAAGACTTGCTTGGTGAGTATTATAGTTTATTGATCAAATAATAAATTACAATAGCTTTGCTTTTTAATTTATTGATAATGTGTTATATTTTGTTAGATGAGATTGATGCTGATTTAGATCAAGGTGGTGGTGGTGGTAGTAGTAGTACATTTTATGCTGCACCACTTGCTTTTTCTGGTCGAAGTAGTGGAAATGAAGGTGATGATATCAACGACGCAAATCTGCAGCAAGTTATGGAGGATTTTGATGATTGATGACAAACTTGGATCATTTTGATGTTGCCATGTTATATTTGATTGGTTGTTTTATTTTTTTACTTTTGAATTTGTATTTGAATGAGATTATAACATTCTGCTCTATGTAGTACTTTAAATTTGAATGATATTTTAAAGTTTACATTAGACTATAATTATATTTTAATGTGTTTATTTATATTTTATTTATTATTTTATTATAAAACGGTTTTTTTGGTTCAACTACGGTCGAACCAGTTGAACCTATGAACCAGTGAACCAATAGGTAGAGCGATTCGGTGACCGGTTCGGTTCTCAGAACCTTGATTTTACCTAACTAACACACATCAATTTTATCTCACTTAGAGTTTTCTTTTTCTTTTTCTTTGAAGCATTTGTAATCTATTTTTTAGTATGGTCATGTATCTAGTGCGATCAAGTTAGCATGGATCAGACAAATCTATGATACGGAGGCGTTGGACACTGTAGAGTATGTGCAACGCTATGTCCGATGTCACATATTATGCTTGATTGGGACCATTTTATTTCCTGACAAGTCGATGTTGATGGTGAGTTGCAAGTACTTGCCCCTGTTGAAGAATTTTTTAGAAATCAGGTCTTACAATTGGGGATCAGCATGTTTGACGTATATAAGTAGTTATGTCGAGCCTCGCGTTACGATACAAAAGAGATGGATGGTCCACTAGTGCTGTTGCATGTTTGGACATGGGAGCAAATATCTTGGCTAGCTCCGATTCTCGCACCTGTTCCTCTAGATGGAGTCTTTCCATTAGCACGAAGGTAAAATTTTTTCTTCGAGCATGAAATAGAATTATTATGTGATGTATTACAGTATTAAGTTATTATTGTTATGTTTCTAATTAGAAAGTTTAATATTTTCAGGTGGATTAACTGGAGGCATTGCTAGAATCATAAAGGAATGAAAGTTGGCACAACTTAGGCAGCTACGGACGATATACAATCTGAAGCGGTAACAACTAGAAATCTAGAAATATAATAAAAATTAGTATCACTAGTTTGTAGGCATTTTGTTTCATACACTTACAATATCAAGCAAAGTAATGAAACTTATTTGTTATTTCTTTTTTGTGCAAAAGAATCTTATTAACAACTACTGTAAAGACATGCGAAATCTTGAAATAATCAACATTCTTTTAAAAAAAATTTAACTAACATTCTTTAGAAAATGATAAAGTCACATACTTGGGTTTGCAAACTCAACAAATTCTGGTGCATGTATAGCATCGAGGTCCAAAACACGCATGAAAGATGACACATCGAAAGAACGTTGGCTTGCGGCCGTGTTTATTGAAACATGAACTTACCTATCAGTACTCTCGTTCCTTTCGTCGCTTTCTCCCAACATGTCATTGTTGACTAAGAACTCTTTTTTACTATCACTATTGTTTTCTTTCCAATCTATGTTGTCTCTTTCACTTAACAACTATTTGTTTGCTTCGTGGCTAATAGCCAATTACTCGAACTCAATATACAACTCCAGGATCGACACATGAGCTTGATTCTGTCTATAAATCATTAACATCTCTAACATAATGGCTTCATCAGTCACATTCATTAATTGAAATTGAAATTGTATCACACCATCGAAAACCAACATTTATTTAGAATAAAATTATTAAGACCAAAATCTTACTTAATCCTATAAATAAAAACGGAAATCATACAAACACTGCCAGTAAACTTTTTCCGTCAAAACTCTAAAGCTCGCTGCAGTAGTGCACGGTCAACATAACAGAGTAGCTAAAAAAGTAGAAACGGTCTAGCTCACTATTCTTCTAGCACTAATCACCCAAGCAATGAAGCAATCGTCATAAATAAAATCACTTCTAAACTCCTTATTACTATGCTACTAATCAACGTAAAGGTTAGTAAGAAGTAAGAAGTAACATACTTAAAGCACAATTTCACCAGATAAACAAACATGTATACAAAAAGTGTAGATTGACCTTTTTATTAACGATGCTTCCTCAAAACAACAAAAATTGACAATGTCCGTTACAGACCGAATCAAAAAGTACATACAAATTCAAACAATTCTGACCTTTACCAGGGAACCAAATGGAGTTCAATCATTCTCCAATCTTAATTTGTTTCAAGTGATTTCTCCTCACCTATATTAGTGGAAAGTTTGGTATAACTATTCCCAACCGGGTGGGAATGAAAAAAAAAAAAAAAACGAGTAATCATGATTTGTATGCCAATTAAACGCCTAAGTAATTTCAGTTGTGATGATTGATCATTTGGTATACACAGCAACAATGTAACAATGTTGTACAAAGATATGTGACTTCAAATCTTCACCATTTTCCAATTGCCACTTCTAGGATCCAAGATTTTCCTCTCCTCAGCTAAATTTAAACCTCAAATTTGGTGAACTTCCTTCTGCTTTACCTCACCCTCAGCCAAGTTAGGTGTATCTAATGTAGTTTCATGTTCTTCACTAGTTTCTCGTTTGATTTCCCACAGCTTAGTAGTCTTCCCAATTGCAAGAATTAGATCAAGTTGTTTTTGCTGTTGTTCCTACATGAGCATTCAAATACAATCAAGTCAAACTTGATGGTATATCCCACCCAGCCAAAGATAACAAGAACAATTGCCAGCATGTATGCACTACCCGTGGAAAACCCTTTTATACTGACATTCAATTAGGTTTTGCCATGTAAACAAGAACTGTTAACTGCCATACCAACTGTCTCAAAAACAAAAAACCACTCTGATTGGATATGGAAATACCCGATAGAATGCTAATATAAGAGAATTTCGCACTGAGATTAAGTCATTAAACAAATAAAAATTTTAGCTATGCCTAGCTTCAACATTTAATCTATATTGTAATTAAGAGAAGCATTTAATCCACTGCCATTAAACTGAGTACACAAAAGTGATATCATTATAGTAACTAGGACTTTCTACATCTTTGCTAAAGTATGTTAACAATGATTCAGCTAAGACACTAATATGACTCCTATATTCAAGAAAAAAATAATCTACACTACAACCGTGACATTGAAACTTATTTTGTGGTTCTCAGATATATCTGCCAGGTATGTATCATCATCATTCACTTAAACACAAAATCTTCTGTGGAAAGTTTAAATAACATACTGGAGGGATGATTACCTGCATTGCTAGTAAAACATTTTGAATTTCGCGAAGTTCCTTCTCCAACATATCTGATTGCACTGCTAGTGCTCTTGTAGCCGCAGAATTCGTCTGTGCCAAAGTTGCAGCCTGCAAGAAACAAATGAACAATTATTTTCTGTTAACCATTTTCTCTAGCAATAATCCAAAGTGTTAAATATTAACCGGTCACCAGAAATGATCATAATGAGAAAATGCCATATTTCCTGAGTCTTCCATTTTACAAGATAAAGCTATATTGCCCTTATTTGTCAGCTAGACAGCATGACATGCTTACCCCTGGAGAAATGGTTCCAACATGTTTTCAGAGTATTTCGCTCATTATAATTATAATTAATCTCATTATTATGACTTATCAGTAAATTTCTTGCCTTGCAAGTAACCTCCACACAGGAACCTAATGCGATACATCGATATTTCAATCTACAAAGATCTTCCACAAATCATAACCCAGTAACTATTATATGAGCTCATTAGATTAGCAAACAAGTTCCAACTTCTACAAATTCATAATAACTCAAATCGAACACATTCCTTATGTGAAACAATTGCCAAACACGAGCATTCTTGATAGAAAGAACAGTATAATTACCTCAGCTATGGGATCCTTCAAATTTTGGCGAGTGACCCTAAACCTTGTCCCCAATTTCTCTATATGCCTCGACAAAACCCTAATAACAGTGGCAGAATTCCTCAGTTCCTCCTCCAATTTCTCAATCCTTCCAACAAAATTCACCTTTCCCGTTCCGCCACAAACTCGATTCCATTGCCGCCTCCGAATCCACGCTCCAATCGCAATCCCACCGACCATCATGAGAACCCCACACACAGCCACCACAACCCTAACCCTAGTCTCCCCAATCGCCACCAAGAACCCCTGCTTCGCCGAACCAGCAATCACAGCAAAACCAACCCACGCAACCGCCGACGAAAGAAGGCACGCGAATTCCAGCACGGAGAGTGCCGAGTCCAAATCGAAGTCGCCAAGAACGCGTTTTGAAACCGCGTCATCAGATTCTTGGGCTCTGATGCTAAACTGACCCGCGGGTCGGGTCGAAACCGAAGCGGTTTTGTGAATTGCGAACGAATTGAGGTACGTGACTCGGAAGCGAGTGGAAGGGTTCGGAATTAGCGTGCAGTTTCTGAGTGAAGAGTTGAGAGTTGAATGTGAGAAGAGGTGATGAAGGCGGTGACGAGTGAGAATCATTTTTGCCAGCGTTTCTTGAATGTGAGGATTTTGGTGTTGGTATTTAGTAGCATTTAAACAGTGCCGTTTTGGGGTTTTGTTTTGTTTGGTAGCGATGGATTCGACGGTATGGTTTGTTTCTTCTTCCCTATACGAAGGCTATGTGTCTGAGATTATTGCTTACAACCGCAGGGTAGCTGGAATAAGCAGTAAATCAAATTGGCAGTAATGAAGAATAAGAGCAGCTCCAGCGGAGAGCTTTTGCCAGTCTCTGTTTATGGTTCAATTATCATTAAAAATAATTTTACATTAATTTTACATCATAAATAATAAATAGGGACTAAAGTCTTTTTTACTTTTTTTTTTCCTTTTTTTTAGTAAAAGAAAGAGATTATTTTAATTTTTATCGTGTTACTACCAAATTAATTAATTAAAATAAAATAAATTAATATGGTTATTAAATTAATTTTTTATAATAATATTATTAACATTTAAATTAAAAAATAATTTAATATTATAAATTAATAACATACAAAAAAAATTAGATAACTTTGTAAAACAACAATAATAAACAATTTTAGATAGTAGGTTATATTTCATTAATTATATGAAAAATAAAATACAAAGATGTTCAAAAACAGGAGAGCATAATAAAAGATGGGAATTTTCCAAAATAATACACCACAGGTATTCATCTAACGGTGCATGGTTGAAAAATGAAGAAAAATCTTAAAGAAGAAAGAATGATAGATTAAATTGAATGAAACTAAGAGTTTGCCTCGTGGAGATGACGATCTAAACCGGAAGTTCTTTGGAGCTTACTAGAATGGCAGACGACATTGAAGTAGAACCTTAAAAAATTAACTGGTTGCGAGCTTTCCAGCAAATGATGACAAGCAATTGAGGATTACGGTCAGCATTCTTCAACGGATTAAGCATCTCTGTTGATACAGTCTACCATGTCCAAAAGTCGTTAGAACTCTAAGGAGCAAGACAGTCACGAAGATAACTTTGAGACCATACTTCTTTAATTCTACAGCAATCGATCAAACAATGAGTGATTGTTTCTGTTGCTTCATGATAGCAGGGGCATATTGACGATATAGATGGGATGCAGTGATGAATCTGAGCAAGCACCGGAAGCCGTCTATGGAGAGCTTTCCAGATAAATAACTTAATTTTGTGAGGCAAGTTCAACTTCTATAGATCAATCCACGATTTTTTCTGCTACATATAATTAGGGCAAAGCTCCAAAGGCGGATGGTAAAATAAATAGCCAATTTTGTAACCTGAAACTGTATCATATTACTTGGATTTGTTCAAATTCTATTGTAATTTGTCCCTACTCTGCTGAATTTTAATTGACAAAATTCTATCTACAACGTCTTTAGAAAATAATTTTTGAATAAGATTCTGGTTTCAATTCCTGTCTTCAGTAATTAGATCTAAATTTTAACTAATTAGCAATATTACTTAATTTAAAAAATATATAGTTAAAATTTACTATTGACGGTATACACGGTGGAATTATCATAATCAAGTCCTTTTCAATTGCTAATATTTCTATTTATTTTGAAGTTGAATATTTCTTTAAATAAATTAATGGTATAGTACAAAATTCAACAACAGCTATTAAATGGTGTAAGTTGTATTTATAGAGCAAATTTTTAACCGCTACTAGATTCAGCTATTTTTTTATATGAAAAAAATATTGGTATTTTTATTGAAAATGAGATTATTTGGTATAATTACATATAGGTGGATTTTGCAGATAGAGAATTAACACGCAAAGTGCATGTTGGATATGTGTTATTATCTTGACAATATGCAGAATACGTATTGGACACTTCCAAGAACACAAAAATCTACTCTAACATCTTTCCAAGCATTTAATCAAACACTTGGAAGGCATATAAGAAAAGTAAAATAAAATTGCAAGAAAAGTAGATCTACAACTATCCAATTATGAGGAAACAATAACAACAACTCAATTAAACAACAATGGAATATAAATCATGAATTGCATTAAAATGAAATCCAAATCCAACAATAGTGCATCAACATGAAAGAGACATCAAAGGGAAACTGGCAAGAAAACTAAGAGAGCAAAGATGTAACAACAAGAAATTGTAGTGGAAACAAGATGAAAGTAAGAAATTAAACCTAGATCTAGAGAAGAATTAAACCTAATCCCAATCCTAATTCTAGAGAGAAGTGAGAGCTTCTCTCTCTATAAACTACCTCTAAACTAGACTTAAGACAGTGTATGCATCCCCTCCCCCTTCAATCCTTGGTCCTTTTAGTCTTTTTCTGCCAAAATTCAGCTCAAAACTGGGCCAGGAGCACTTCTGAATTCGCCAGGCACGATTTCACTAAAGAAGTCACGTGCGAGCATCGACACGTACGCATCATGTACGCATACGCATCGCCTTACAACTTTAAATTCACGCGTGCGCATCTGTTGCGTGTGCGCGTCGATGAGTGCATCCCAAATCCTTGATTTTTCATGATTTCTCCACTTTGCATGCTTTTCTCTTCACTCCTTTGATCCATTCCTAGCATTTTCATCCTGAAATCACTAACAAACACATCAAGGCATTTAGTGGAATCAAAGGTGAATCAAATTAACAATTTAAGGGACCAAAAAGCATGTTTTTACACTTAAGCACAATTTATGAGAGAATTATGAAAGCATGCTATTTCCTTGAATAAATGTGGAAAAATGGATAAAATCCACTTAAATTAAGCATAAAATGTACCACGAAATAGTGGTGCATCAGTACCCAGATGGTTATTTGTAATAGTCTTGGTGTAGTGTGTCTGATTAGTTACAAGTAGTATAGGTTGGATGTTCGATTCAATAGGCTAGCGAATTGTTATTTCTATCAGTTGTTGTGATTCATTAGGCATGCGGATGGATACTCTTACCTTTACATGTGTCATTCTTTACTATTAGCTTTTACGCATCGGTAATATCATGGAATGCAATCAGAGGAGTTTGAAAACTAATACACCATATAACTGTTATTCTCTATGAAAATTTATCTTGTTTGTTATAACAAAACTCCACCGATAAAACACGTAAACAATGTCAAAAAGGTATTTGTGGTATTAAAACTAAGTACATCTATTGGTTTCTCCCTTTCCGGTTCTTCCTCACAGGTAATCTTCTGACCCGTTTCATCAATGTTCTTGTGCTTGGTGCTGTGAATGGTGATTTAACCTCATTTTTCTTGTTTTTTGGACGGTTACGACGTACACGTTTATCATTTTATTCCAACAAAGTTCTCATCTGATCAATTGATTCATTTTGTGCTCCCATGACAATATCCACCATGAGCTCCACTCTCATTGACTGAAGCATATCCTGTACGGTGTTTTCATTGTGAACTCGATGTTCAAAGTGTCAAAGTAACATGAAACACAAACAACAAATTAAAAATAAAGTGACCGGTTAACTTACATCGTCGCATTCAACTAGTTTACAATCTTCAGTTCATGTCTCCATGAATTTAATGGCATAAATGCCACAATCCCAACTACATAATTAAGTAAGAATGATGCTATCAAGATGATATCAATGTTACAGCAACTGCGAATGGATACATTTGTTGGTTGTGTTGCTTGGTTCTACTTACCTATTTGGTTGCATAGAGACTTTGGTATATGCACAACTTTGGCCATTCGTACTGCGGTAGTATGTCGGGATGACCACTTTAGCTATGTCTTCAATTAGTCATTCTTGTAAAATACTTAGCGATATTTCATCAATTTTTGTTTTTTGTTATTGGCGTATACATAAACAACGCACACAGAGATTAGGATGTATTTTAGCTTACCGTATATGCATCTAATTTCCTCTATTGATCGTCGAGTGCCTCAGTATGTAGACTATCGATTACCAACATTTTTTTCCTTACCACGTCAATCGCATACAGCCACCAATGTCCTTGCAAACACATTAGAATAAACCACTACAACAAGAACTCACAAATAACATGTTTAATTATTAACTGCATGGTGTAACATGCATGACAAGTAGATCATACCCTTCACAAGTGAAACAATCATCCCCATTCATGGTGAATTAAACAAACAAATCCCTTTCCAAAATTAATAAGTACGATTCAATAAGTCCATGAAAAAAACATATAAGGCAATGTCTAACATATTCAACACACACCTAGCAAACTATGTAGAATAATTGACCCGAACAAATATGTTCTCATATAAATATGGTATACCATGCACTACATAAAATAGAATGACGTCTCACTCATTTTCTCTTGGTTGCCTCCACTTTGCCAAAAAATTCGATATCCTCTTAGAAGTTTGGACCCAAGCCCTCATACACCGAAACTGGCCCATTATGGAATGAATCCAGGTTATGCTGTCGTGTCACTGTTTCTTGTTGTCAAAACAGCAGTCAGTTATGCAACAGGTACTGTAAGATTACGAAAAAACTATAGTCTTCATACCAATATTTTTGGACACACGCAGTAGAAATCACGTTTGATTCGCATAGCCTATGCATCGTTAAATGTGTAACACATCCATTGAATGATCTGCGTGGTAAAATTAAGAAGCACGATATCAAGTGTACGAAGAACAAAATGAGTGAAACTACAACATGGAGTTCAATAACTTACGTTGCTATTAACCCAACCACGTGCTTTCAATAACCATAGATCATTCCTTAACAGCTGAAGATGCGGCCTACCTTCGTAGGTTGCCAATAGCGGCTCTTTGTTGAGGGAAGAGTTCAGAATCCAACCTCGGATCTTGTTCTCTTTATGCTCACCTAACCTGACATTCTTAAGCATCGGATGTACTATTGCAATAAGTGGCATGGCCGGTGACTTCCTAAGCTGTGTCAATCCAAGAGAAAAGCTAGGCTTTTCAGGGCTAGGTGTATGATAGTGTGACTTTTTCGGCATTACGGTCTAGAGGGGTTCCATGTTTATTGGCCTTGTGTACCTATCCTGTTCAATGTTTACCAATATTTCCTCAACTTTTGGATACCGCATGAAGTTCAAGTCAAATTCTCTGCATCGAATGCAAGTATAATTAGATAACACAATTAGTATGCGGATTGAAATCACAGGAGAAATAAGATATGGCTAATTGACATAAACAAAAAATATTGACCCATAGAACTTGCCTATCAAAATCGTATTTAGTAACTTGCACAAGTGCTGTAGATGGTGTAACTGGATCCTTTTCCTGTGCATCTGACGGGTTTACATCCTTATTTAGCTGCTCACCATGTAGGTTCCAATTGTCTTAAAGCAGGCGGCACCTTTTTTGAGCAAGTGGCTCATTATCGTCATCGTCGGAGTCGGCAGCAACTACAGGTTTCTCTTTGCGCTTCGGGCGTCAGGTGCTGTTGTGCTGCTTTTGCAAGATTTTCCTCTAACGATGGGCAGTTTTTTGCGTGTGCCTATCCTGGTTTTCCTGGATTGTAAATGTCGAACACGTTATTAGAAGGAAACAAGCATGTTGCAAATTTCACACATAAATTAAGGATAATAAGAATAAATTCAATTTGAAAAATAGGCCCCCTTGGTTCCAAGATGAACATATACATCACTATGTTAATATCCACCCATATACAATGAGATTTGAATATCCAATACATCTAATATGGCACAAAAACATATTCAGCATCCAACCCCAACAAAATTGGTATTTAATTTGAGTAACTAAGTTATGAAGTTAACCTATATCCATAACAAAATGCATTCACCTCTTGTGCTACTGTATAGCTTTCAGGTATTTTTGTTTCAACTAGCCTCGATGGCGGTTGTTCTAATGTCTTACTGTGCCTGCTTTTAACGGATCCATCCTTACTTTCTTGTGTACATCCATCGAGAAATTCATATAACAACCTTACTATGTTGGACATACAATTACACTTGCGTTAACTGTACAAAACATCCAAAGGATATAGGAGCATGCATCCAGTTTTGTAATTACAAATAAACACTTCAAATTATCATATAATCTAACCACCTATAGCTTCAATGTTGTAAGTACTTTAAATTTCAACAGACACATTACCTTGTGCACCGCTCTAGTCTTGCATTCCCTCTTTCGGCTTTGTTTTTTGGATGGGGATTCTCCACACTTCTTCTTGGTTCGAAGTTTGGATTTCTCACCCACTTTTTCCCTATTTCTGATGCAACCCTAATAAGAAAAGGTCAATTGTGGTTAGAAAGTAATCATCCAAATTCTCTCAATGGAACATTCTTCCTGTTTTAAAAAATCACTCCTCGGTTAAGTGGATTAGCATATAACAAAGAATAAATCATCTCGGTTAGTACCTCAGCAAGGACATTAGTTGCCTTCTTGTCAAGTTCTGCAATAGTCCATGCAGTGACTCATGGCTTTGGTTCTAGACAGTGATCTAGCGGACCATTATTCAGTTGCTGAAAGTATAACAGTTGGATGGAAAAGTTGAAAGGTTAAGTGGTGCAACATAAAAGCAAGTAGGATATATAAGCAGTTAAACATTTAAAGATTCCATCAAGGCGAACATGCAGCCACCACATGTTTCATGCTTTTTAGTTTTGAATTTTCCTATTGTTAGACCTAACCACTTGAATTTCTTAAGTGCCCAATTGAATTTGCTGGGGTCAGAGACATCCAGAATCGGAGGTATGTGCCACAGAAATATGGTCTGTTGACTAGTTGGGTATAGGAACATCTTCAAGACCACCAATATGAAGTGCCTTCTAAAATTTTCCCGTTCCACTTCGGTGTCTGGGGCAGGCATATATAAAATTGCGTAATTGGGTGGTTACTTTTTTTAAATTATTTTTTGATGGCCTTATGGGCAAGATTCTTCTTGTCTAGTTCGGGTATGTTAACACCTATATTTTGGATTCACCCAAGTATGTACAATAATTGTTACGAAACATAAAAAAAAAACCAACCGAATTATATACGACAAACACTGAAAAGGGAACAGCAATAGCTTACCACCAGAGCGTATCCCTAATAACCTCCCTATCAACTCAGAATTAATGCAGATGTTTCAGATATGCACTGTAAGTGTATTTATCTCCACATCGTATGCTTTCGCTAGTTGTATCATTATACTATGCTTCACTACCCATTGTGGAATCCTCTTCACGAATCTGAATCCAATTGCATCGATCTCAACTAGCTTTGTATTGGCGTTAGTGTTTTCCAGGTGGGTGATCATCCTGTTGATATAGCATGGAGAACAACGCGTCTCAATTAATTTCTATTAACAAACAGAATACACGTAATAAGTAACTAGAATCAAGACTGATTAACGACGAAATGCAGATTACCTTTTTCCCCATCTGAATGCTATTCAGTAAATCAAACTCTAGAACACGTTTTTGCCTGTTAGGAACCAGTAAATCATTAGTCGTGCCATTTACTACACGTTATCATAAGACTAGAATTACAAACCTAACTAACCACCCCAAGAGCTCGACACACACAGCAGCATGGCACTAAAATGGGTAAGCACTAATTATGGATGCCTTGTTAGATAAGTTGAGCAACTAATGTTGTGTAGTGTTAACCAAACCAACTATTAATCACAACGAAAAAAGTCAACCAATCACATAATCAACCACTAAAACAAACAGGCAAACAAGTAAACACCAGGTGAAATAATCATTCGGTTAGGTAAGCAGTCCTGGTCGAACATCCACAGTCAAAAGTTACCATACTAACAACGTAAAGGCATTGATTATTAGCATACTACAGTTTTATTCGTGAATAGAAACACAAACAAATAATACCAACTGAATTTCAGAACCATATACAAATATTTTTTGCTGATATTGTAATTAGGCTTTCATAGTATTCATAACCAAAATAATACGTCACGAGTTAAACCACCACAAAAGGCCTTCTCATGTTTGTCTGACAGTGTCTTACAAAACCAAACATCCCTAATGGATAGAATTTCAAAGTAAATCACATGAAACACAAATACATAAACTGAAGAATGCTAAAAAATGCTCATTAAACTCAAACAGATTTCATACTGTTGGCTTTAATCCAAGCATCCATGCACCATGTAATATTACCATCCATGTTCTAAAGAAAAAAATTGGAACTCAACAACAGTATAACAATAGTAGTGAGCAATGTGAGTAACCAGGCAAACAACTAAAAATCAGGTATAATAATCTTCTTACAAAGAAAGTAGTCAAAATTGAACATCCAAGATCAAGAGATAACAAAATAACCAAGTAATCATGCGTAGAAAAAGCATATTACACTTTCAACTGTGATTAAAAATCTAACAAACAGCCCCAACCTAGTTCAAAAACTGTATATACAGATAGGTGTTGTCGCATTATAATTTGGCTTGCAGATTATTCTGAAACTAAAACAAATAAAACTACTTAAATCATATTTTTACAAAATCAAACATAGCTAACGAGTAAATTGAATGGTAATTCACATGTGACACACAGGTAGGTGAACTAATGGAAGCCGAAAATTGGTCACCAGACTCAAAAAAATTCCACATTCTTGTAAAAAATTTAAACCATCCATGCACGTAGTGAAATAACTATCCGTTTTACAATGCATAAACAACTCATATTGCAACAAATTTAAAAAACGTGCTTTAAACCAATTGGTGACTTACTAATACCCAGGGACAGAACAAACCTGAATTCAGTCAACCATTAAAAAATAAGATGACAAAAAGAGGCTATTCAACAATATTAACCTGTCATCATGTTCATCAACACTCCCGAAAGTCAAACAGATTCAGCGATGCGCACAACCAGCAAAACAGTTCAAAACAACCATCATCAAAAGAATTTAATGAACATCTAATCAGTAAAAAAATAGCTAGCCTTTGACTGACCTTTGATGGCTGCGACCAGGCACACATAATGGTGGCGTCGGGGTTGTTGGCGGAAGACGACAGGAAGCACAAACAAGACCGGGTCGTCAACTGTGAGTGTGGGTGACAGTGGACGACCCGGGGGTGGGGCTGTGCGACAACCAGGTGACGGTGACTGGGGGCTCGACACGATGACGGACGCTCGATGGTTACACGAGGGAGGTGCTTTGGATGATGGCAGCAGTAGAGAGACAGGATGGATGGAAGCTGGCAGCAAGAAGCTGTTTGGTTCTGACGACTGTTCACATTGTTGTAGGCTTGGTAGGGGTTGGTAATGGAGCGCCCACGGTGAGGACTCTCCTCGGTAATTGCACTTTCAATTTGGGGGTAGGAAAAACATGTTTACTGCTATGTCAAAAATGGGGGTGGATAATTAGGATGGTAAAAGTTAGGATGGTTAAAATTAGGATTGAGGAAAAATTTGGGGTGTAGTGTATTTTTAGTTGAATTGGGCCAATTTTAGGTCCCGTCGTTCATGTTGTTCAAGAAAGTCATTGTTTACCTAGCATACTTTGGTATGAATGTTTGGCTAAAAACATTATTATTTCACACTTTGTCGGTATTTTAGTAGGCTAATGCTGATTTAAGATGTTAGTAAGATGTAAAGTTTGACCTGATTACGTCAATTTAGCGTGTCCGAAGCTTATGTTGAAGATAAACGCTTTTTATTTTTAATATTGGAGAAGAATGTGTCTTTTTTTTTTGTATTATGGAGATGAGGGGTGTTTACAAAATTGCGAAAGTAAAGTAAAAGAAATCAGAGGGTCATATTTGAAAACAAAAAATCTAAGGTCAGATTTCACAAATCGGAGGGTCAGATTTGAAACCCAAAAATCTGAGGGTCATATTTCACAAATCTGAGAGTCAGATTTGTGTTTATAAATTTTTTATTTTCTTTTTTGAATCACAATTTTAAGAATTAGATTTGTGTATTTGTCAAATTTTATTATCAAATCGGACCCTCGGATTTTTTATTTCAACATTAAAAAATATTCAACTTATCCATACCAATGAATAACACAATATATTTTTCAATTTAAAAAAAACGATAAAGCGTGTAGGAATAATTCAATAATATGGATGCTAAGTTGAGTGGAACATTTATCGAAAAAAATCTTAATCAAATAGATGGATATTGTATTTTTACACATTTAGTTAAAAATGTCAATATATTTTATAGTGATATTTTATTTTGTTATAGTTTAAATATTATTATTGTTAATTTAAACAGTATTGTTATTATCATTGTTAATTTAAATATTATTATTATTATTATTATTTTTTTTTTATTATTCATCACTATTATATTTACTGTTAGTATTATTATAATAATTATTGTTGTTGTTGTCGTCATCCATTGCTTACGGCAGGTGAGAAATGGCGAACTTGGCGAGCGCCGAGAATTGGTGTGCATTTCTATTTCGCTAGCGCAAATATATAAAGGTGGAAAATATTAAGTTTTGTTTTTGAATTATAAAAATAAATTCCAAATTTTTTTAAATTAAATTCAAATACATTTATGTATAATATTTATATTTTTAAATAAAATAAGATTACATAGAATTTATTTTTACGTAAATTTCACTAACTTTTAATTTTATCTTTTGTCGATTGATTTGTTATTTTAGGTTTTTTTTCAAACAGTATTTTGTCTTTAGTTTATCTTAACATCAATTTTTTTATTTTGCATGGAAGGAATGTTGCACAGACTAAGAAAATTTGCAATTCAGTATTATTTCATTCGGATATATCTTCATGCTCGGATTATGGTACAGACACATCAACGTAGATGTGGTTAGTGCAGGTGTGAAGAGTAGTCGGCATCAAAATTTACCATAAATGACTAGCTTAACACCGAAAACAACCTCCGTATTGTAGGAGGGTAGGTAGCAAATTTTGGACAAATTTCTTCTTTTGCGTAAATGGTGTGATGTGTCCTTCAAGAATAGGATAATGATTACAAATGTAGAGAGGAGTTATGTAAGGCAACACTAACAAACCAATTTTCAATGTGTCCGATTTCGTCAATGGCGGAAATGAAATTCCGCTTTTCATGCAGAAAGAGGTAATAAAATGAAGTTTTTTTTAAAGTTGCGTAGTGTTTGGAGACAGCATGGAGAAGGAAATTACGCTTGAAATGGTTGATTTCTAGATATTGAACAAATACTCTGAATACTACAATTACATTTCTAAAAAAATATAATTATTTTAGAAAAAGAAGATTGATTTCTAGATATTGAACAAATATTACAAATATGTTTGATTGGTTTATTTTAAAATGTATTTTAGGTATTTTATAATCACAAAACATATTTTTATGGAAAAATTACTCTAAAAGACCATCAGAAAGATTTAATTATTAAAAAGAATTTTTAATACTAAAATTATTGAGAATGACTAAATCTTTTTATAATATTTAAGAAGACTAAATCTTTTTATAAAAAGACAAAAGTATCTTTAATTATTTTTTCATTTATTTTTTATAATCATTAATAATCAAGTCTATTTCTAAAGTCCAAGTTCAGGACACCGAAAATTTTTGTGATTTCAAACTAAAATTATGTATATGCATTAAAAAAAAACTAATAATTTTACTTATATCGATAATAATTATGTACAATATTTAAAACAAAAAATATGAAATAAAATTTAATTAGGATGTTGAATTTTTTCTGATAATTTCAATCAATATCAATAAATATTTTTAAAATTGCTCAGAAAAGAAGATTGGCAAAAGAGAAAGAGAAAGCAAGACATTGCAGGCCCAAAAATAAAAAAAAGTGTGTAATAATTTATTAAAATAATTTGTTCTTGGAATGTTAGGGGGTTAATGGGTGATGGAAAATTGAGTATGGTAAAAAAACCTTGGGCTTGTTTAAGATTAAGTGGCGGGTAATGACGAAGTTTGATGTAATAAAAATTCGGGAGAGTGATGCTGCGGGATGAGAATATGTTGAGTCGGAGGATGCCTAAAGTGGTTTACTGTTAATTTGGGATGAAATAATGTTAAAAATGAGTCGTTGTCACAAAGGGGAGTTTTGGTTGTGTGTTGAAGGGGTCATACTAAAAATAATTTCAATTATGCTTTCGATATGGAGTTCATACAAGAGAAGAGAAATTTTCTGTGCGGGAGGAATTGAGTTATATTGTAGAGTTATGTCAGCCTTTATGGGAGACTTCAACGAGAGGTGGAGAGGAGAGAGGATGTTGTCAGATTAACAGAATTTTAGTAAGAACTGGATAAAAGAAGATATGCAATTGGTGGACTTTCGCTTAGCGATCTTGCAATTGGATTGACAGAGTTTTAGTAAGATTAGAATGGTTGAAGATGTTTTCACAAGTACAAAATTAGGAGTACACTAAAAGAATAAGGAGTACAAAAAATAGTTGATGAGTTTTTTTTGCAATTTTTTTTAATTTTTCTTTTTGCTTGTTATTGTTCTTGCTCTACTTATTGTGTTGAGCTCTCTTGTTCAAATTTTTTTTTAATTATTTTATTTATCTTAAAATTTAAATCGTCAATTCTCCTAAAAATGAGATTTTTGATAATTAAAAAAGAAAAATGAATTAAAGTCGGATAACTAAACGTCGATTTCTTATAATTTTTCTATTATTTAATAGATAAATATCATTTTTTCTTATCTCAATTAACTTTTAAAGAAAAAAAAATAAAGAATTCACTTATATTTTGAAAATTAGGCTTCAGTTTAGTAATTAACTAATTGACTATTTTTAAAAAGAATATCATCACTAGTTATTTTTTTATTTTTAGTTTTGATACTAAATTAAATTTAATATGATATATATAACTGCATGTTAAATGTTACAAAATAACTTTTTTTAACATAATTCTCAAAAAAGTTATTTACAATGTAATGTGGGAACAAAGATAATATAATAATGGAACAAATATTTATTTCGTCTTTTGTCTTTCTATGATTATTGTTTTTAGATATTTTTTTGATGTTAATGTTGACAATACATTTATAATCGTTGAATTAATTTAAATGATTAAGATTATTTTTTAAGTATTTTTTGACACTAATCCAAAGTAACCATATATTACTTTGATGCTCATTCTTACTTATAACACAATTTTATGATCGAATATTTATTGAGAGGAATAAAGTTCTATTATAATAATTATTTTAAAAAATCTTTTAACATACAAAGAAGATACTGTAGTATATGAAATTTAGTTTTGAAATATATTATTGTAAAATAGAATTTAAATTTGCATAGACAAATCAAATAATTTACTTTTAATTATAGAAGAAGTTCAAACATAATGAATAACTTAAATTTTTATGTGAAATACTATTGAAAAGAATTACAGTGACGAATTAAATTTTAACTTTCACAATTTGCCAAAGTTTTCAAAGTAAAGGGCTTGTTGGTATCCACTAAATCAATGTTTGGCTTGACCTGATGACAAACAAATCTTTTAAGGTCTTTCGAACACAACATTCAAGGAAAGGGGGAGGGGAGAGAGGAAACAATATTTGCCGGGTCTAGTGGGCACGGAGCAAACTATAGCGGATTAGTGGATGCACATTGGATCACAGTCTTCATACTCTATCTGTGGGCCATATTCTGCTATACATGTCTTGTCCGGAGAACGAAACGGTATACATGACGCACAAAGCAAAACTTGCTTATATAGGAATCCCACATTGCACTTCCACATTCACCTACTCCATATCTTCTCCCCATTCTCTAGTTCCTAACTTCTGGTGTTGTGTTTCTATGTCGTCAATAATGGAAGATGAACAAGTTGTGCCAACCGATTATCAGCTCCTTAAAGAAGAAAATGGATACCTTCTCTAACCAAATAGGGATTCTTATTTGGCACTCCCACTCCCAGCAAGATGCGAATGTTTATTCTAAACTAACGTTCTCTTTCTTCTCTATAAGCTAGTTCCCTCAACTCAGTGCCTGACCAATGCACAATCAACCCCTAATGCATTCCAAAAACTATTGCAGAACCCAGATGTAGGACTCTTATAATTCGCATGAAACCATTGCATATCCAAAGACCAGGTTTGGTTGTAGTGGTTAACTCCCAAGAACACAACGACATGCAAATTGAACTTGTTTCGGCCGTACGTAGCATCGAAGGCAAGAACATCTCCGAATACGACATAGTCGAACTGGCTGCGCCCGTTGCTCCAAAATAGGTCACAAAGATTGTTTTTGGACCTAACCCTGTACTTCCAAAATATTTTGTTGTCTACACGGGATACACTTTTCAAGTATCGAATTGCACCACTTACATCTCCATTTTGCATTCCTCTTTGTCGCCTCACCTCATTATATATGTCCTATTTTGGGAATGTGCCACAAAATATTCATATATTTTGGGAATGCTGATACCAACCTCCCTCATGCTAGTCATCTGTGCAATCTCTACATCAGATATTCTCCTATGCAACCTCAAATAATCAACGTACTTGCCAAATGCGAGTTCATGATTATGCTCATCCATAAACCGAGACACATACCATTTGCCACTCCTATGTTTTCGTTTTATCCTCATCTCAGCAAGACAACCACAACGAGTCACAATCTTATGCTCCCTCTTTCAATTAGCCATCTCCATGCATTTTTTCTCCTGATATCCTTGTCTATTGCACACAAATGTATATCACACAATATCCCCTGCACTATTTGTTACCTTTCTCCCTTGCCTTGTAGCAAACCCCTTTAATCGGCTATAGTTATTATAAAAGGACCTGACTTTATCGGGAGTATTAAACTCCATTCAAAGGACATCATCTGGTCCCACTCGAACCCATCTATCGTTATGCCCATCATTCTTGCTTTCATAGTTACCAATGTATTCTTCCGATTCAATTTTCATGTCATATAATGCTTCTTGTATAATTATTGAAATCCATTATTCATCATCGGGGCTAGGGATGTTCAACAAAATTAGTTTAATTAAACTGAACTAAAACTTCTTTAAATAAACCAGACCTTTTAGGTAAAAAAAAAAAAACTAAACTGAGACTACACTTTTTTTTATAAAAACTAGTGTGTTAAAAACTAATTTTGATGGTTCAATTTGGTTTTAAACCAAATAAGATTGGTGTCTAATTTCACTGTAATAATATCAAAACAAAGTATTTTTTCGATTGTTTTGGTAGCATAAAATGATTATGATGTCATAACAAGTGTCATAGTTTGAGCTTTAATTTAATGACTCAGGTCTTCATAGTTTCGGGTCGTAAATTTAAAAAACACAAAACCAAATTATTTGCATTTGAAAAATCGCTCTTACATTTTGTTATTCTACTATGCAATTTTGTTATTTTCTTGAAATAAAAAACTAAGACCCAACTCACATATTTTTTCAGACAACCGCCATAAGTGTACAATTTCATTTTAATCAATCCATGACCATATTAAAATAAAAGATTTTATAACGATGATAATAAGCGAGAAATCATTGTGTCAAAGAGATAAAAAAAAGTAAAACAAAGAAAGAAGAAGCTAAAGAAAACATAATTGATGATAGAAAGACAAAGAAAAAAGGTCGACAGAGAGATAGGGGGCGACAAAGAGGTGGAAGAGAAAGGGGGGAGAATAGTTAAAATTACTTTTCTGTATGTTAAAAAATAGCTTTTGCGTATAAATAGGTTTAAACTAGTTTACTAAATTAAAACTGGTTTTATTTTTATGAATTGGTTTAAACTGAAACACTATATTATAAGCTGGTTTAAAACCAATTTATATGTGAAAAAGCAGTTTAGTTCAGTTGCTAAACTATTCAAAATGGTTTGGTGTAGTTTCATAATTGAATTATGAACACACTTTATTCCCTCCAAATAGAAAATAACGCATATCTTATAACACTGAATTCCATGCATCGCTACGGTTCACAGCACTAGTAAGGAGTAACCACATCATTAAATATTCCTAACACTTGAAGTCAACATTTAATGTTAAATCCGTCAATAACAGTTTCTGATTTGATTCATTAACAATACTATTCCTACCCCTTGTTTTACTATACACATCAAATTTTCAATAAATGCATCTTGCACAACAGCTGCATCATCAGGAACTAATATTATCATCTACATGGGCAATTATAACAACACGTTATCTTAAAAAGCATATTTTTGCTAATTTCCCCCTTCTCCCCAAACACTCCCCTAACTCTGACTACAAAGCAATTGACCATTTTTCTCCTTTGAAATGAACATTTAAACCACAACATATCTCACTAACCATTCAGAGATTAAAGCGTCATTTCAAACACTAATACGAATGTACCTGCTCATCCAAATCTACACCGTGCATTGAGCCCAATCATCCCTACTCCTCACATTCCACTAGGACGTTCCCTCTAAAGCACTGCTAGTGCTGTAGGACGCCATCCTCTCTGAATAAACTAGAATCATTGCAATAATTAGCACAATCAGGTATACTTAATGTGTCGGGATTTCAATATTCGGGATTTCAAAGTGAAACTCACCTATTGCTTCAAATACAACACACCTAGTTGTATTGAGTATCTATCCCACCAACTTTGTCTGCCCAGCACACTGCACCAGCCATGCTAGAAACGACTCAACACCTGACTCCATTGCACCAATGAACGCATTCATTCAACAAAAACATAACAGTGGAAGACCCCAAACCCCACCATGTCAGTAACCCCTGTAATTTTGTCTATTATTACTCCAATAATCATATTATTTGATGAAGACATTTCTTTTTTTATTAAGGGATTGGGCAGGGTCTCCGAAGATCGACCCGACCCGAAAATAGCCCAAAAGAAAGAGAGAATAAAAAAAATACAGTTACAACAACTAAGCTCCTTCTTAGTGGAACCTACCTCCCCAATCCTGATGAACATAATACTACAATTTTCCTTGGTTGAATCGAAGGCCCTACAGGATGCGAATCTTGATACTTCGATAACAGAGGAAGACAACATCGCAATGAGTCAGCCACCGGAGAGAAGGTCGCCGAGAAAAGGAATCAGTCGTTAGAATCTCTTCAAATCGGCTATTTTCCTTGGGAAGATGCCTAAACTTAGCAATGCAATTATGCTTCTCAAGATTGTCTTTGGTGAAGAAATATTTCATGTGAAAACAAAATTACACCTTCCTTTTCCTCATACACTTTTCTAACATTCGACAAGAGTGCACGATCTCACATACCCAGTACACTACAAATCTTATTAGTTATTACTCTTTATTTCATAATTTTTTTTGTCTTTGAATCCATTACAAAATTTGGGCTGCAATTTCCCATCTATTAATCAAAGAAAATAAGTTTTTCCCAAAATAAAAGGGCCTATGTGCACACAGCCCATTAGCCAAGAGCCACCAGCAATTTATTATAACTCAGCTGTCTCACCAAACAGATTTTCTTTAAAGGATAAGCTTAGCGGTCTTTTAAGTATTTTTATGGTCTTTTTTGCCATTACACAATATTAAATATGACAAGCTTTTAATTGTCATATTGTCCGTACTTATCATACCAATGTATAATTAAAGTGGATGAAACATGTAAAAATTTTTCTAATATTTTTTCTCACATAAAGTGATAAATTTTTTTTTTCGTTGGAGCTAGTCTAAAAGCAGTTCTATTTGGAATGGAACTCTACTTGGTCTCTATATATGATTCATTTATCATAAAAAAATAATTATATATCAATTTTTATATCATAAATAAGAGTAAATAAGAACTAAAGATATTTTTCTCTTCTCCAATAAAAAGAACTAATTTTATTCTATATTATAGTCTCACTTATTTAATTAATTAAAATAAAATAAATTAATATAGTTATTAAATTAATTTTATATTATAAAAATATACTACATTCCAAATAGGATAAAACACATTACTCAACAAATAAAGATATATAATGAAAATTAAATAAGTAATATTAATTTACTACTTAACTCTATAAAAGCATCAACAATTAAATAAATCACTTTTTACAATAATTTTTTTTACATGTAATTTCATGAAAAACTCATCTTTTACTCATTGTAAATGTGTTAGTATTAAGTATTTATATATCCTCTCCATTTCTCATTTTTTTTTGTAATTATCTTCATTTCTATATCTTTGTCATCCTTTCTATTTTCCATTCCTTTGCATTTATCTTCATTCCTTTGATGTACCTCTGAATTTGTAAATCTTGTTTCTTCATTGTTGTTTGAATTTGCAACTCCTTTTTTTTTTTATTGTCATAATCTTTTCTATATTTTCCTTCTTTTCTCTTTTTTTCTCTCTATCAAATAACTCCATTTTTCTTAGATAGTTTCGTAACTACTAATGATTTCTTCTCGTTAAAGTCTTCAGATATTTGTATTTTTTTTACCCTTTCTCTTACCCTTCTTTGATCCTTGTGAACAAATGGGAGAGTCAACAATATTTTTGGATCTGATGACGATGAGTATACTCCAGTTGCACTTACATTGATTCTCTTGGAACCTCTATTTTGTATTGGTAATTGGCTTTTTCATTTTTATTGCAAATGAAGCATATTCCAATGCCTCTCAAAAGTGAATTTTTTTATCATAATTTGTGAAATAGAATTTATAGGTCAACTCCTTTATATCATCAGAATTCGAACCACTTATGTTTTTAGTAACTTGATTGTAACAACCAGTAAATTGTATAACTATCTTGTTGATCTTATACCATCATTTTCTAGATGTAACTGCCCATTTTCATGCTTGGGTTAAATTCTTCACTGTAGTCGTGGATCTGGTTCCAAAATATTTCACACTTTTGTTCAGTATCGATTATAAGGTCAGTTGAAACATTCAACCGCGCACTGATTTGCATCTCATCCTATTACCATTTCTAGTGTTGAATGCTATCGTGCTTGCGACTTTTAATTTTATCATCATTGATGTTGATAGCATCTAATTCATGAAGATTGGCAAAATCTGAATATTACGAATTTAGACTAGTGTATATTTGATGGAGACGAGCCACCAACGTCGACTAAGTCAGGCCTTGATGTACTGAATTGAGTTAGAAATGACAAGGATATTGGGATTATATTTTTTATTGACAAGTTAAATATGGTTTAGAATGAATATTTGCAGTGTTTGTGAATTTTGATTATGTTGTTGAAAAATGGAAAATAGATTATTATACGGTTATTGAAAATTGAAATTATGAAGGTTATATGAATTTGAACTTTGAAATGTATTTAGTAGTATAAAATTTTGATTTGTGTAACATCCCACTTTTTTGTAGAAATAATATCGCAGTTCATCCCGATATAACGAAGCAAACACAAAAAAAATGTTCTACAAAGGTAGAGAGAAAAAGCGATGAAAGAAAAGTAAGGACAATAAATAAACGAGAGAAAAAGTACATTAATAAAATAATATTTTTTATATAAAACAAAATAGTACTAGTAATGATGACTTTTATTTATTGGGTCTAAATTCATCCGGTAAAATTTTTTTACTAGTAATACTTGATTAGTTTAGCTCTAATAAAATATTCTAAACATATTTTGAAGCTAAGATATTCTTTACTGCTAGTATTTCTCATGCCGATATTTTTAGCTATTTTACCTAACACAGCCAAAACTAGTGAGCACATATATATAATTACCATTTTTGCTAATTATCTCTCCAAGAATTAATCTCCACCACAGGTTTTAGCCACTCTTCTTCATAACTACCACATATTTAATTCATCATATGATGAATTTCTTGAAGAGAGCTTTAATTACATCATCTAAAGAATTAATATATGATCACACATCTTTAATAACTTTCTCTCTCTCTACCAAACTTTCTCTCTTTTTAGCTACAATGTAACTAAATTTTTAATCACTCCCATTCTTTTCTCATCATAACAGAATTGTTCCCCTCCCTTGTAATTAAATCACATGTGAAAATTATGCTTAGTAGGCAATGCAGTTTTTAAAAAAAATTGGAATGAAGAAACCGAAAAGACATGCAAGCATATATGAGAAGTTTTGCTTTAGTAACTGCTACAAGCAAATGATATCTTGGAAACATGCATGTGCAGAACCTATGATTACTCCTTGAAAGACTTGACATAATATTAAAAAGGTTTTATTTTAAAATAAAAGAGATAAAGATGATAAAAAAATTAAAAGAAAACCATTTTAACAAAAGACAAAATGAAAAGCCCAAAAAGGTACATTTAACACCCATTAGGCTCAAAGGTAGTTGTGTTTTAAGGAAACACAATGGATCACAAGAAATCTGACCAAGAAGGTTGGCCCACGTGATTCAAAATTCGATATTGCCTCCAGAAACCAAGATTCAAAAAAATGGCTCACCACTTGTCCAGAATTGTCTCCTCCCGACCTGAGAGACAAAAATCTCAACCAGCACATTAGCAAGGCTAAAACAGTGAATCATAACTAAAATGCCTAAGTAAGTTCTTAATTTGTAAAATCTGTCTTAAGCCAGAAGTTTAGTAAATATATCAGCTAATTGATCCTCTTATTTAACAAATTGAATGCTAATATTGCCATTTTGAACATGTTCCCTTATTGAGTGAAATCTCACTTCAATATGTTTAGTTCTTAAGTGCAAAACTAGATTTTTAGAAATATTTATGGCACTCATGTTGTCACACAACAAGGAAATATTTTCGGCATTCAATTTATAATCAGCAAGTTTAGTTTTTAACCAAAGCAACTGAGAATAACAAGAGGAAGCAGCAATGTATTCAGCTTTGGCAGTGGAAAGAGCCAATGTGGACTGCTTTTTGCTCGACCAGATATTCAAAGATCTGCCTAGAAAACAGCATATGCCAGACGTGCTTCTTCTATTAATTCCGTCTCTAGCAAAGTTTGCATCACAGTAGCCAACTGTAGAAAAATCATTAGTCCTATAGTACCATAAACTAAAGTTGGATGTGCCATGAACATATCTAATGATTCTCTTAACTGTAGAAAGATGTGATTCTTTTGGTTGCGATTGGAACCTTGAACAAATTCTAACACTTTGCACAATATCAGGTCTAGAGGAAGTTAAATATATGAGAGAACCAATCATTCCTCTATACCTAGTCTCATCAACATCTTTCTCAATTTCACCCTTTTCTAACTTTGAGTTAGGGTGCATGGGAGTTCCCATCGATTTGGCATTTTTCATACCAAATTTCTTAACTAATTCCTTGGCATACTTCTCTTGACGAATAAAAATTCCATTTTTAGTTTGTTTAATTTGAAGCCTAAGTTAGTTTGTTTAATTTGAAGCCTAAGGTAGAAATTAAGTTCACTGGTGCACGAATCCCCACACTTCGTACAACTGTACCAGCAAGTGAACTGGGTCATCCAAGTAATACCTGAGCGAGTCAGGGTCGATCCCACGAGGATTGTGATTTGAAGCAAGTTATGGTTATCTTGCAGGTCTTAGTTAGGCAAATCAGAAGGTTGTTGGATTGACAGAGTAAAAAAGGTATAATATATAAATAGAGATAGGAATATGGTTAAGGATTGGAGTTGCTTTGCCTTTCTGAATTAACTCTGGTGTTACTGTCTTCTTTGCTTGTGAGTGATCTCCTTTATGGCAGGCTGTATGTGATCAACGCCATTGTCTGTAGTCATTAATCTCCTCTGCTTCAGATCAAACACCATTGTCCGTGGTCATCCAATCTGACGGAGGGTGAAACTCTAGCAGTTCATTCTCTTGGCAATCCTACTCAAAATGCCACAGACAAGGTCGAATCTTCTGGATCTGAGAATGCTGCTTCTTTGGATTCTAGCCTCTACCACAGAGACCCTAATCTCCTTGGAAATTGGCTGAACTGATGTCTCGAGAAGTCCCCAATGAAGTCGTGAATTATCTGTCTGAGAGATGTATAATCAAGCTAGCAGTTCGTGCTTTCCAGCCACGTATTCACACAAACCCAAGTTGACGCGGGTGTTTGTTAGGCACGTTTGTCTTAGAATGATGAACAGAGCTGATTGTTTGATCATCCTATTTACCATGTTGAAGAACGAGTATACATCTTAGAATTAGATCAAACACGGATCGAAGAAGAAATAGTAATACTTTTATTAATTCATAGGACTCAGTAGGGCTCCTCCCTTCAACCTAGGATATTTAGAAACTCATACTAAAAGGAAAAATACAATGTAAACAAAAATAGGGCTATAAAGTGTGTGTCTCTCTTTTTTAATCTCCATGAGAGATGTGAAATAAGTCTTAAATACTAAACAGATAACTAGTAAGGGTAAAACAGTCTATTTAGTGCTAAAATTTACTTCTGGAGCCCACTTGGTGAGTGTTTGGGCTGAGCTTTGATAAGATCCACGTGCTATGAGGTCTCTAGGGTGTGAAACACTGGCTAGGAGGACAAGGATATCCCGGAGATGGTTTCATATAGACTTTCTTTTTCAAATCCCCATTAAGAAATGCATTCTTCACATCCATCTTACTGAGAGACCATTTTTTAACCGCGAAAATGGCAAGAAGAGCTCTAACAGACGTATGACGAGCGACAGGAGCAAAAGTCTCTTCATAATCAATACCATACTCTTGCGTACAACCTTGAGCAACCAAGCAGGCCTTATAACGGTCAATAGAGCCATCAGAGCGAGTCTTGATCTTGTATACCCATCCACTACCCACAACTTCCTGATCAGAAGGAGGATAAACCGAATCCCAAGTGTGTGCTTTTTCAAGTGCCTGTATTTCTTCCTGCATTTCTTGTTGCCAATTTGGGTTTGTAGAGGCTTCTCTGAATGACTTAGGTTCATGTTGATGAAGGATAGTAGAAAAGCAATGATAATCAAGAAGATGAGGAGGTGGATTCCTTATCCTAGAAGAACGAGCGGGAGGATGAGGCATGACGGTAGGAGTAGGATCATCGTCCAATCTAGAATCTAGGGGTGTGCATGGGCTGGGTGAAATCGGGTTTGATGTGACCCAAACCCGGTCCAAAATATATACCGGGCCTATTTATGAGACCCAAACCCGACCCTAGACCCGATAAAACCTATTCACTTTCGGGCCACGATTATATCGGGTAAAAACCGGGCCATCAACATTATATTACCTTGATACCTTCTTATAAGCTAGCATGTGAAAATATCCAAATTTCCAAGACTCCAACCATTATTTGACATGGTAAAATTCACTTAGAAAAATATAACTAGAACCAACTCTTCTCTAAAATTAAAGCATAACCATAATCAATACTAATATTGTCTAATAACACCAAATATTTAAATTAATACAAATAACACAATATTATGCATTAATTAGTCTAAAATCTTATGCATTTTAAACATAAAACATTAACTTATAGTCTTATAATAACTAATAACACAAAATATTAAGGTTTACAATACTTAAATTTCACATAAGAATAGTGGTGCACGAAATTGTGATCATCAATGGCGCCATCATCATGGTATGCTCAATTGCAATCTCAACTCTTTATCACAACTTCGCACAACTAACCAGCAAGTGCACTGGGTCGTCCAAGTAATAAATCTTACGCGAGTAAGGGTCGATCCCACGGAGATTGTTGGTATGAATCAAGCTATGGTCATCTTGTAAATCTCAGTCAAGCGGATTCAAATGGTTATGGCGGATTAATGATTAAAAGATAAACAAAACATAAAAAGAAGATAGAGATACTTATGTAATTCATTGATGAGAATTTCAGATAAGCGTATGAAGATGCTTTGTCCCTTCCGTCTCTCTGCTTTCCTACTGTCTTCATCCATTCCTTCTTACTCCTTTCCATGGCAAGCTGTATGTTGGGCATCACCGTTGTCAATGGCTACAGTCCCGTCCTCTCAGTGAAAATGTTCAGCGTGCTCTGTCACAGCACGGCTATTCATCTGTCGGTTCTCGATCATGTCGGAATAGAATCCAGTGATTCTTTTGCGTCTGTCACTAACGCCCCACAATCGTGAGTTTGAAGCTCGTCACAGTCATTCAATCCTTGAATCCTACTCAGAATACCACAAACAAGGTTTAGACCTTCCGGATTCTCAAGAATGCCGCCATCAATTCTAGCTTATACCACGAAGATTCTGATTAAGGAATCCAAGAGATAAACATTCAAGCCTTGTTTGCTTGTAGAACGGAAGTGGTTGTCAAGCACGCGTTCATAAGTGAGAATGATGATGAGCGTCACATAATCATCACATTCATCAAGTTCTTGAGTGCGAATGAATATCTTAGAACAAGAATAAGCTGAATTGAATGGAAAATAGTAGTAATTACATTGATACTCGAGGTACACACCTTAATCTATGGTGTGTAGAAACTCCACCGTTGAAAATACATAAGAACAAGGTCTATGCATGGCCGTGAGGCCAGCCCCATGATCTAAGATAGCATAAGACTACTGGAAGATAGCTACCCAGATGAAAATACAATAGCAAATGGTCCTATTTATAGGGAACTAGTAGCCTAGGGTTTACAGAAATGAGTAAATGACGTATAAATCCACTTCCGGGCCCACTTGGTGTGTGCTTGGGCTGAGAATTGAAGCATTTTCGTGTAGAGACTTTTCTTGGAGTTAAACGCCAGCTTTTGTGCCAGTTTGGGCGTTTAACTCCCACTTCTGTGCCAGTTCCGGCGTTAAACGCCGATAATTCTTGAGCTGATTTGGAACATCGGTTTGGGCTATCAAATCTCAAAAAAAGTATGGACTATTATATATTGCTGGAAAGCCCAGAATGTCTATTTTCCAACGCAACTGAGAGCGAGCCAATTGGGCTTCTGTAGCTCCAGAAAATCCACTTCGAGTGCAGGGAGGTCAGAATCCAACAGCTTCTGCAGTCCTTTTCAGCCTCTAAATCAGATTTTTGCTCAGGTCCTTCAATTTCAGCCAGAAAATACATGAAATCACAGAAAAACACACAAACTCATAGTAAAGTCTAGAAAAGTGAATTTTAAATAAAAACTAATAAAAATATAATAAAAACTAACTAAAACATACTAAAAACAATGCCAAAAAGCGTATAAATTATCCGCTCATCACAACACCAAACTTAAATTGTTGTTTGTCCCCAAGCAACTGAAAATCAAATAGGATAAAAAGAAGAGAATATACTATGGACTCCAAATTATCAATGAAACTTAGCTCCAATTAGATGAGCGGGACTAGTAGCTTTTTGCCTCCGAACGGTTTTGGCATCTCACTTTATCCTTTGAAGTTCAGAATGATTGGCATCTATAGGAACTCAGAATTCAGATAGTGTTATTGATTCTCCTAGTTAAGTATGTTGATTCTTGAACACAGCTACTTTATGAGTCTTGGCCGTGGCCCAAAGCACTCTGTTTTCCAGTATTACCACCGGATACATACATGCCACAGACACATAACTGGGTGAACCTTTTCAGATTGTGATTCAGCTTTGCTAGAGTCCCCAATTAGAGGTGTCCAGGGTTCTTAAGCACACTCTTTTTTTGCTTTGGATCACGACTTTAACCGCTCAGTCTCAAGTTTTCACTTGACACCTCCACGCCACAAGCACATGGTTAGGGACAACTTGGTTTAGCCGCTTAGGCCAGGATTTTATTCCTGTGGGCCCTCCTATCCACTGATGCTCAAAGTCTTGGATCCTTTTTATTTTTTACCCTTGCCTTTTGGTTTAAAGGGCTATTAGCTTTTTCTGCTTGCTTTTTCTTTCTTTTTTTTTGAATATTCACTGCTTTTTCTTGCTTCAAGAATCATTTTTATGAATTTTTCAGATCCTCAGTAACATGTCTCTTTTTCCATCATTCTTTCAAGAGCCAACAATTTTAACATTCATGATCAACAAATTCAAAAGATATATGCACTGTTCAAGCATACATTCAGAAATCAAAAGTATTGCCACCACATCAAAATAATTAAACTAGTTTCAAGGATGAATTCGAAATCATGTACTTCTTGTTCTTTTGTAATTAAAACATTTTTCATTTAAGAAAGGTGATGGATTCATAGGACATTCATAACTTTAAGGCATAGACACTTAGACACTAATGATCATAAGACACAAACATAGATAAACATAAGCGTAAAAATTCGAAAAACAGAAAAATAAAGAACAAGGAGATTAAAGAACGGGTCCACCTTAGTGATGGCGGCTTGTTCCTCCTCTTGAAGATCTTATGGAGTGCTTAAGCTCCTCAATGTCTCTTCCTTGCCTTTGTTGCTCCTCTCTCATGATTCTTTGATCTTCTCTAATTTTATGGAGGAGGATGGAATGTTCTTGGTGCTCCACCCTTAGTTGTCCCATGTTGGAACTCAATTCTCCTAGAGAGGTGTTGATTTGCTCCCAATAGTTTTGTGGAGGAAAGTGCATCCCTTGAGGCATCTCAAGGATTTCATGATGAGGAGTTTCCTCATGTCCATGAGTGGGATCTCTTGTTTGCTCCATTCTCTTCTTAATGATGGGCTTGTTCTCATCAATGAGGATGTCTCCCTCTATGTTAATTCCAACTGAATTACAGAGGTGACAAATGAGATGAGGGAAGGCTAACCTTGCTAAGGTGGAGGACTTGTCCGCCACCTTATAAAGTTCTTGGGATATAACCTCATGAACTTCTACTTTCTCTCCAATCATGATGCTATGAATCATGATAGCCCGGTCTATAGTAGCTTCGGACCGGTTGCTAGTGGGAATGATTGAGCGTTGGATAAACTCCAACCATCCCCTAGCCACGGGCTTGAGGTCATGCCTTTTCAGTTGAACCGGCTTTCCTCTTGAATCTCTCTTCTATTGAGCGCCCTCTTCACAAATGTCTATGAGGACTTGGTCCAACCTTTGATCAAAGTTGACCCTTCTAGTGTAGGGGTGTTCATCTCCTTGCATCATAGGCAAGTTGAATGCCAACCTTACATTTTTCGGACTAAAATCTAAGCATTTTCCCCGAACTATTGTAAGCCAATTCTTTGGGTCCGGGTTCACACTTTGATCATGGTTCTTGGTGATCCATGCATTGGCATAGAACTCTTGAACCATTAAGATTCTGACTTGTTGAATGGGGTTGGTAAGAACTTCCCAACCTCTTCTTCGGATCTCATGTCGGATCTCCGGATATTCACTCTTCTTAAGTTTGAAAGGGACCTCGGGGATCACCTTCTTCATGGCCACAACTTCATAGAAGTGGTCTTGATGCACCCTTGAGATGAATCTCTCCATCTCCTATGACTCGGAGGTGGAAGCTTTTGCCTTCCCTTTCCTCTTTCTAGAGGTTTTTCCGGCCTTAGGTGCCATAAATGGTTATTAAAAAATAAAAAGCAACGCTTTTACCACACCAAACTTAGAAGATTTTCTCGTCCTCGAGCAAAAGAAGAAAGAAGAGAGTAGAAGAAGAAGAAATAGAGGAGATTGAGGGGGCTTTGTGTTTCGGCCAAGGGGGAGAAGTAGTGTTTAGGTTGTGTGAAAATGAAGGAGTGAAGATGGGTTTATATAGGAGTGGAAAGAGGGGTAGGGTTCATCCATTATGGGTGGGTTTGGGAGGGAAAGTGGTTTGAATTTGGATGGTGGGGTAGGTGGGGTTTTATGAAGGATGGATGTGAGTGGTGAAGAGAATTGTGGGATTTGATAGGTGAGGGGTTTTTAGGGAAGAGGTATTGAGGTGATTGGTGAATGGGTGAAGAAGAGAGAGAGTGGTGGGGTAGGTGGAGATCCTGTGGGGTCCACATATCCTGAGGTGTCAAGGATAGCTCATCCCTGCACCAAGTGGCGTGTAAAATGCCCTTTCTGCCAATCCTGGCGTTAAACGCCGGGCTGCTGCCCTTTTCTGGCGTTAAACACCAGTCTGGTGCCCCCTTTCTGGCGTTAAATGCCAGTCTGGTATCCTTTTCTGGCGTTAAACGCCCAGAATGGTGCCAGACTGGGCGTTAAACGCCCATTTGCTGCCCTTACTGGCGTTTAAACGCCAGCAAGCTTTTCCTCCAGGGTGTGCTATTTTTCTTTCTATTTTTCATTCTGTTTATGCTTTTTCAATTGATTTTGTGACTTCACATGATCATCAACCTACAGAAAACATAAAATAACAAAGGAAAATAGATAAATATAACATTGGGTTGCCTCCCAACAAGCGCTTCTTTAATGTCAGTAGCTTGACAGTGGGCTCTCATGGAGCCTCACAGATATTCAAAGCAATGTTGGAACCTCCCAACACCAAACTTAGAGTTTGAATGTGGGGTTTCAACACCAAACGTAGAATTTGGTTGTGGCCTCCCAACACCAAACTTAGAGTTTGACTGTGGGGGCTCTGTTTGACTCTATTTTGAGAGAAGCTCTTCATGCTTCCTCTCCATGGTTACAGAGGGATATCCTTGAGCCTTAAACACAAAGGATTCTTCATTCACTTGAATGATCAATTCTCCTCTGTCAACATCAATCACAGCCTTTGCTGTGGCTAGGAAGGGTTTGCCAAGGATGATGGATTCATCCATGCACTTCCCAGTCTCTAGGACTATAAAATCAGCAGGGATGTAATGGTCTTCAATCTTCACCAGAACATCCTCTACAAGTCCATAAGCTTATTTTCTTGAATTGTCTGTCATCTCTAGTGAGATTCTTGCAGCTTGTACCTCAAGGATCCCTAGCTTCTCCATTACAGAGAGAGGCATGAGGTTTATGCTTGACCTTAGGTCACACAGAGCTTTTTCGAAGGTCATGGTGCCTATGATACAAGGTATTGAGAATTTTCCAGGATCCTGTCTCTTTTGAGGTAATCTGTGCCTAGTCAAGTCATCCAGTTCTTTGGTGAGCAAAGGAGGTTCATCCTCCCAAGTCTCATTACTAAATAACTTGTCATTCAGCTTCATGATTGCTCCAAGGTATTTAGCAACTTGCTCTTCAGTGACATCTTCATCCTCTTCAGAGGAAGAATACTCATCAGAGCTCATGAATGGCAGAAGTAAATCCAATGGAATCTCTATGGTCTCAGTGTGAGCCTCAGATTCCCATGGTTCCTCATTAGGGAACTCATTGGAGGCTAGTGGACGTCCATTGAGGTCTTCCTCAGTGGCAAACACTGCCTCTTCCTCCTCTCCAAATTCGGCCATGTTGATGGCCTTACACTCTCCTTTTGGATTCTCTTCTGTATTGCTTGGAAGAGTACTAGGAGGGAGTTCAATAACTTTCTTACTCAGCTGACCCACTTGTGCCTCCAAGTTTCTAATGGAGGACCTTGTTTCAGTCATGAAACTTTGAGTGGTTTTGATTAGATCAGAGACCATGGTTGCTAAGTCAGAGTGACTCTGCTTAGAATTCTCTGTCTATTGTTGAGAAGATGATGAAAAAGGCTTGCCATTGCTAAACCTATTTCTTCCACCATTATTGTTGTTGAAACCTTGCTGAGGTCTCTGTTGATCCTTCCATGAGAGATTTGGATGATTTCTCCATGAAGGATTATAGGTGTTTCCATAGGGTTCTCCCATGTAATTCACCTCTTCCATTGATGGGTTCTCAGGATCATAAGCTTCTTCTTCAGATGAAGCGTCCTTAGTACTGCCTGGTGCAGCTTGCATTTCAGACAGACTTTGAGAAATCATATTGACTTGCTGAGTCAATATTTTGTTCTGAGCCAATATGGCATTCAGAGTATCAATCTCAAGAACTCCTTTCTTCTGATTCGTCCCATTGTTCACATGATTCCTTTCAGAAGTGTACATGAATTGGTTATTTGCAACCATTTCAATGAGTTCTTGAGCTTCTGTAGGCGTCTTCTTCAGATGAAGAGATCCTCCAGCAGAGTTGTCCAATGACATCTTGGACAGTTCAGACAGACCATCATAGAAGATACCTATGATGCTCCATTCAGAAAGCATGTCAGAAGGACACTTCCTGATTAATTGTTTGTATCTTTCCCAAGTTTCATAGAGGGATTCACCTTCCTTCTGTCTGAAGGTTTGGACTTCCACTCTAAGCTTACTCAATTTTTGAGGTGGAAAGAACTTTGCCAAGAAGGCATTGACTGGCTTTTCCCAAGAGTTCAGGCTTTCTTTAGGTTGTGAGTCCAACCATATCCTAGCTCTGCCTCTTACAAAAAAAGGGAATAGCATAAGTCTATAGACCTCACGGTCAACCCCATTGGTCTTGACGGTGTCACAGATTTGCAAGAATTCAGCTAAAAACTGATGAGGATCTTCCAATGGAAGTCCATGGAACTTGCAATTCTGTTGCATTAGAGAAACTAATTGAGGCTTAAGCTCAAAGTTGTTTGCTCCAATGGCAGAGATAGAGATGCTTCTCCCATAGAAGTCAGGAGTAGGTGCAGTAAAGTCACCCAGCACCTTCCTTGCATTGTTGGCATTGTTGTTGTTTTCGGCTGCCATGTCTTCTTCTTGTTTGAAGATTTCTGTTAGGTCCTCTACAGAGAGTAGTGCTTTAGCTTCTCTTAGCTTTCGCTTCAAGGTCCTTTCAGGTTTAGGGTCAGCCTCAACAAGAATACTTTTTTCTTTGTTCTTGCTCATATGAAAGAGAAGAGAACAAGAAAATATGGAATTCTCTATGTCACAGTATAGAGATTCCTTGAGATGTCAGAGGAAAAGAAGAATGGAAGGAGGATGTAGAAGAATTCGAACTTATCAAGAGGGATAGAGTTCGAATTGTTGATAGTGGAGGAGTGTTAGTCCTTAAATAGAAGGATGTGAGAAGAGGGGAAGAATTTTTGAAATTAAAGTAAAAGATTTTAAAATAATTAAAAGAAAATTTGAAAATTTGATTGATGATTTTCGAAAATTAAAGTTGGGAAAGAAATAAAGTGATTTTTGAAAAAGATTTTTGAAATTAGAAATAAAAAAGATATGATTAAAAATTATTTTGAAAAAGATGTGATTAAGAATATATGATTGAAAAGTTTTGGTTGAAAAACAATTTAAAAGATTTGATTTTTAAAATTAATGACTTGGCTAACAAGAAATTTTAAAAGATATGATTCAGACATTAAACCTTTCTCAACAGAAAAGGCAACATACTTGAAATGTTTGAGTCAAATCATTAATTGTTAGCAAGTATTTTTGAAAATGGAAAGAAATTGATTTTGAAAAATATATGATTGAAAAGATATGATTTGAAAAAGATTTGATTTTGAAAAATTATGCAGATTTAAAAAAAATCTGAATTAAAAACAAAATCTTCCCTCTTGTGCCATCCTGGTGTTAAACGCCCAGCCAGGTACCCTGGCTGGCGTTTAAACGCCAGTTTTCCTTCCTCACTAGGCGTTTTGAACGCCCAGCTTTTTTTATGTAATTTCTCTGCTGTATGTTCTGAATCTTCAATTCTCTGTATTATTGACTTGAAAAGACACAAATTAAAAATTTTTTTGAATTTTTTATGATGAGGAATAATCAAAATGCAACTAAAATCAAATAAACAATGCATGCAAGACACCAAACTTAGAAGTTTGTATACTATTGACACTAACAAATTGAGAATGCATATGAGAAACAACAAAACACTCAAGACAAGAGAATTTAAAGATCAGAGCAAGGAAATCATTAAGAACAACTTGAAGATCAATGAGGAACATAATGCATGTAATTTTCGAAAATTAGAAGAATAAAGACATGCAATTGACACCAAACTTAAAATTAGACACTAGACTCAAACAAGAAATATAAAGTATTTTTTTATTTTTATGATTTTATAAATTTTTTTGTGCTTTTTCGAAAATTATATGGAAAAGAAAAATAAGGGTTCAAAATTCTTAATGAGAATTTCCAGGAATCATGCTGATGAGCGGATAATTTATACACTTTTTGGCATTGTTTTTAGTATGTTTTTGGTATGATCTAGTTAGTTTTTAGTATATTTTTATTAGTTTTTAGTTAAAAATCACTTTTCTGGACTTTACTATGAGTTTGTGTATTTTTCTGTGATTTCAGGTATTTTCTGGCTGAAATTGAGGGACCTGAGCAAAAATCTGATTCAGAGACTGAAAAGGACTGCAGATGCTGTTGGATTCTGACCCCCCTGCACTCGAAGTGGATTTTCTGGAGCTACAGAAGCCCAATTGGCGCGCTCTCAACGGCGTTGGAAAGTAGACATCCTGGGCTTTCCAGCAATATATGATAGTCCATACTTTGCCTAAGATTTGATGGCCCAAACCGGCGTTCAAAGTCACCCTCAGGAATCCCAGCGTTAAACGCTGGAACTGGCACCCAAATGGGAGTTAAACGCCCAAACTGGCATAAAAGCTGGCGTTTAACTCCAAGAAGAGTCTCTACACGAAAATGCTTCATTGCTCAGCCCAAGCACACACCAAGTGGGCCCGGAAGTGGATTTTTATGTCATTTACTCATCTCTGTACACCCTAGGCTACTAGTTTTCTATAAGTAGGACCTTTTACTATTGTATTGAGATATCTGGGTAGCTATCTTCGTGTTTTATGCTATCTTAGATCACTGGAGGCTGGCCATTCGGCCATGCCTAGACCTTATGCTTATGTATTTCAACGGTGGAGTTTCTACACACCATAGATTAAGGTGTGGAGCTCTGCTGTACCTCGAGTATTAATGCAATTACTATTGTTCTTCTATTCAATTCCGCTTGTTCTTTGTCCAAGATATTCATTTGCACCCAAGAACATGATGAATGTGATGATTATGTGACGCTCATCATCATTCTCACTCATGAACAAAGTGACTGACAACCACTCTTGTTCTACAAGCAAACGAGGCTCTAATGTTTATCTCTTGGATTCTTTAACCGGAATCTTCGTGGTATAGGCGAGAACTGATGGCGGCATTCAAGAGAATCCGGAAGGTCTAACCTTGTCTGTGGTATTCTGAGTAGGATTCAATGATTGAATGACTGTGACGTGCTTCAAACTCCTAGCAGGCGGGGCGTTAGTGACAGACGCAAAAGAATCGATGGATTCTATTCCGGCCTGACCGAGAACCGACAGCTGAATTCCGCGTGCTGTGACAGAGCATATGCAATCGTTTTCACTGAGAGGATGGGAGGTAGCCATTGACAACGGTGAGACCCTACACAAGCTTGCCATGGAAAGGAATAAGAAGGATTGGATGAAGACAGTAGGAAAGCAGAGAGACGGAAGGGAAGGCATCTTCATGCGCTTATCTGAAGTTCCTACCAATGAATTACATAAGTATCTCTATCTTTATCTTTTATGTTATTTTCGTTCATCACCATATCCATTTGAGTCTGCCTGACTAAGATTTACAAGATGACCATAGCTTGCTTCATACTAACAATCTCCGTGGAGGTTTATTACTTGGACGACCCAGTGCACTTGCTGGTTAGTTGTGCGAAGTTGTGTAATGCCATGGAATTGAGCTACCAAGTTTTTGGAGTTCATGACCGGGGATTATGAGAGTTGTGAAAAAGTATTGTTCACAATTTCGCGCACCAAGATTTTGGCGCCGTTGCCGGGGATTGTTCAAGTTTTGAGCAAGCTCTTTGTCCGGTAACATCAGTGCCAAAATCCGGCAACAGCACCAAGTTTTTGGCGCCGTTGCCGGGGATTGTTCAAGTTTGGACAACTGACGGTTCATCTTGTTGCTTAGATTAGGTATTTTTTTTCTCGAAATTCTTGAAGATGAATTCTAGAGTTTCATGATGATTTGTTGAAGTCTGGCTGGCTGAGAAGCCATGTCTAATCTCATTGGACCGAGGTTTCAACTTATCATCACAAGAGCTTGTTGATTTTTATCAATCTTGCTTTTGGAGCAGTGATCTGCTAAGGCTTGGCTGGCCTTTGGCCATGTCTAGTGTTTTGGACCGAAGCTTTCTTTGAAAGCTTGGCTGGCTGTGAAGCCATGTCTAATTCCTGGACCGGAGTCTTAGACTAGCATTGCACTGATTCCTGGAATTCTCATTAAGAATTTTGATACCTTTTTCCACTTAATTTTCGAAAAACACAAAAAAAAAATCAAAAAAATCATAAAACCCAAAAATTTCTTGTTTGAGTCTAGTGTCTCATCTTAAGTTTGGTGTCAATTGCATGCATTCATTCATGTGTCTTAGTGATCTTCAAGATGTTCTTGATGATTTTCGTGCTCTGATCTTTGAATTCTATTGACTTGAAGTGTTTTGTGTGTCTCATATGCATTCTCATTAGTGTCAGTAGTATACAAACTACTAAGTTTGGTGTCTGGCATGCATTGTTATTTGATTTTAGTTGCATTTTGATTATTCTTTATTATTAAAAATCCAAAAATATTTTTAATTTGTGTCTTTTCAAGTCAATAATACAGAGAATTGAAGATTCAGAACATACAGCAGAGGAATTGCACAGAAAAAGCTGGGCGTTCAAAACGCCCAGTGAAGAAGGACAGACTGGCGTTTAAACGCCAGCCAGGGTGCCTGGTTGGGCGTTTAACGCCCAAAAGGGTATAGTTTTGGGCGTTAAACGCCAGAATGTGCACCATTCTGGGCGTTTAACGCCAGGATGGCACAAGGGGGAGGATTTTGTTTTCAAATCAATTTTTTTTCAAGTTTTCAAAGTTTTTCAAAATCAAATCTTTTTCAAATCATATCTTTTCAATCAAATGTTTTCAAAATCAATTTCTTTCTTTTTTCAAAGATACTTACTAACAATTAATGATTTAATTGAACATTTTAAGTATGTTGCCTTTTCTGTTGAGAAAGGTTTAATGTTTGAATCATATCTTTTCCTGTTAGGCAAGTCATTAATTTTTTTTTAAATCAAATCTTTTTAAAATTATTTTTCAAATCATATCTTTTCAATCATATCTTTTTAAAACCATAACTTTTCAATCAAATCTTTTTAATCACATCTTTTTCAAAATAATTTTCAATCAAATCTTTTTTATTTCTAATTTCAAAATCTTTTTCAAAAATCACTTGATTTCTTTTCCACTCTTATTTTCGAAAATTAAGTAATGTTTTCAAAATCTTTCACTTAATTTTCGAAAATTACTTCCCTTCTCCTCACATCCTTCTATTTATGGACTAACACTATTCCTTAATGCAAAATTCGAACTCCATCTCCTTTGATAAGTTCGAATTTTCCACTTCTGTCTTCTACTCTTCTTTTCCTCTGACACTTCAAGGAATCTCTATACTGTGACATAGAGGATTCCACATTTTCTTGTTCCCTTCTCTTTCTTATGAGCAGGAGCAAAGACAAAAGCATTCTTGTTGAGCCTGATCCTGAACCTGAAAGGACCTTGAAGAGAAAGCTAAGAGAAGCTAAAGCACAACTCTCTTTAAAGGACCTGACCGAATTCTTCAAAGAAGAAGAACACATGGCAGCCGAAAACAACAATGCCAACAATGCAAGGAAGGTGCTGGGTGACTTTACTGCACCTACTCCCGACTTCTATGGGAGAAGCATCTCTATCCCTGCCATTGGAGCAAACAACTTTGAGCTTAAGCCTCAATTAGTTTCTCTAATGCAACAGAATTGCAAGTTTCATGGACTTCCATTGGAAGATCCCCATCAGTTTTTAGCTGAATTCTTGCAAATCTGTGACACTGTCAAGACTAATGGGGTAGACCCTGAGGTCTACAGACTTATGCTATTCCCTTTTGCTGTAAGAGACAGAGCTAGGACATGGTTGGACTCACAACCTAAAGAAAGCCTGGACTCATGGGAAAAGCTAGTCAATGCCTTCTTGGCAAAGTTCTTTCCACCTCAAAAATTGAGTAAGCTTAGAGTGGAAGTCCAAACCTTCAGACAGAAGGATGGAGAATCCCTCTATGAAGCTTGGGAAAGATACAAACAATTGATCAGAAAATGTCCTTCTGACATGCTTTCTGAATGGAGCATCATAGGTATTTTCTATGATGGTCTCTCTGAACTATCCAAGATGTCTTTGGATAGCTCTGCTGGAGGATCTCTTCATCTGAAGAAGACGCCTACAGAAGCTCAAGAGCTGATTGAAATGGTTGCAAATAACCAATTCATGTACACTTCTGAAAGGAATCCTGTGAACAATGGGACTAATCAGAAGAAAGGAGTTCTTGAGATTGATACTCTGAATGCCATTCTGGCTCAGAACAAGATATTGACTCAACAAGTCAATTTGATTTCTCAAAGCCTGTCTGGAATGCAAAATGCACCAAGCAGTACTAAGGAAGCTTCATCTGAGGAAGAAGCCTATGATCCTGAGAACCCTTCAATGGAAGAGGTGAATTACCTAGGAGAACCCTATGGAAACACCTATAATTCTTCATGGAGAAATCACCCAAATTTCTCATGGAAGGATCAACAGAGACCTCAACAAGGTTTCAACAACAATAATGGTGGAAGAAATAGGTTTAGCAATAGCAAGCCTTTTCCATCATCTTCTCAGCAACAGACAGAGAGTTCTAAGCAGAATACCTCTGACTTAGCAACCATGGTCTCTGATCTAATCAAAACCACTCAAAGTTTCATGACTGAAACAAGGTCCTCCATTAGAAACTTGGAAGGACAAGTGGGTCAGCTGAGCAAGAAAATCACTGAACTCCCTCCTAGTACTCTCCCAAGCAATACTGAAGAAAATCCAAAAGGAGAGTGCAAAGCCATTAACATGGCCGAATTCTGGGAGGAAGAAGAGGCAGTGAACGCCACTGAGGAAGGCCTCACTGGACGTCCACTGGCCTCCAATGAGTTCCCCAATGAGGAACCATGGGAATCTGAGGCTCAAAATGAGACCATAGAGGTTCCATTGGAATTACTTCTGCCATTCATGAGCTCTGATGAGTATTCTTCCTCTGAAGAGGATGAGTATGTCACTAAAGAGCAAGTTGCTAAATACCTTGGAGCAATCATGAAGCTAAATGACAAGTTATTTGGAAATGAGACTTGGGAGAATGAACCTCCTTTGCTCACCAAAGAACTGGATGACTTGTCTAGGCAGAAACTGCCTCAAAAGAGGCAGGATCCTGGGAAGTTTTCAATACCTTGTACTATAGGCACCATGACCTTCAAGAAGGCCTTGTGTGACTTAGGGTCAAGTGTAAACCTCATGCCCCTCTCTGTAATGGAGAAGCTAGGGATCTTTGAGGTGCAAGCTGCAAAAATCTCACTAGAGATGGCAGACAACTCAAGAAAACAAGCCTATGGACTTGTAGAGGATGTTCTGGTTAAAGTTGAAGACCATTACATCCCTACTGATTTCATAGTCCTAGAGACTGGAAAGTGCATGGATGAATCCATCATCCTTGGTAGACCCTTCCTAGCCACAGCAAAGGCTGTGATTGATGTTGATAGAGGAGAGTTGATCATTCAAGTGAATGAAGAATCCTTGGTGTTTAAAGCCCAAGGATATCCCTCTATCACCATGGAGAAGAAGCATGAAGAGCTTCTTTCAAAGCAGAGCCAAATAGAGCCCCCACAGTCAAACTCTAAGTTTGGTGTTGGGAGGCCACAACCAAACTCTAAGTTTGGTGTTGAACCCCCACATTCAAACTCTAAGTTTGGTGTTGGGAGGTTCCAACATGGCTCTAAGTATCTGTGAGGCTCCATGAGAGTCCTCTGTCAAGCTAATGACATTAAAGAAGCGCTTGTTGGGAGGCAACCCAATGTTTTATAATTAACTATTTTCTTTTGTTATTTTATGTCTTTTGTAGGTTGATGATCATAAGAAGTCACAAAATTTATGAAAAAAGCAAAAACAGAATGAAAAACAGGAAGAAAAACAGCACACCCTGGAGGACGCACCTACTGGCGTTTAAACGCCAGTGAGGTTAGCTGTTGGGCGTTTAACGCCCAGTCTGGCACCATTCTGGGCGTTTAACGCCAGAAAGGGGCACCAGACTGGCGTTAAACGCCAGAAAAGGGCAAGAACCTGGCGTTAAACGCCAGGAATGGGCACCAGCCCGGCGTTTAACGCCAGAAAAGGCACAAAACGTGATTTTGCATGCCATTTGGTGCAGGGATGACTTTTCCTTGACACCTCAGGATCTGTGGACCCCACAGGATCCCCACCAACCCCACCACTCTCTCTCTCTTCTTCACCCATTCACCAATCACCTCAACACCTCTTCCCCAAAAACCCCTCACCTATCAAATCCCTTCTTTCTCTTCACCACTCACATCCATCCTTCATAAAACCCCACCTACCCCACCATTCAAATTCAAACCACTTTCCCACCCAAACCCACCCTCAAATGGCCGAACATCCCTCTCCCTCTCTCCTATATAAACCCTCCTTCACTCCTTCATTTTCACACACCTTAAACACCATCTCTCTCCCCTTGGCCGAATACAAAGCCATTCCCTTTCTCCTCATTTCTTCTTCTTCTACTCTCTTCTTTCTTCTTTTGCTCAAGGACGAGCAAACATTTTAAGTTTGGTGTGGTAAAAGCGTTGCTTTTTCGTTTTTCCATAACCATTTATGGCATCCAAGGCCGGAGAAACCTCTAGAAAGAGGAAAGGGAAGGCAAAAGCTTCCACCTCCGAGTCATGGGAGATGGAGAGATTCATCTCAAGGGTGCATCAAGACCACTTCTATGAAGTTGTGGCCTTGAAGAAGGTGATCCCCGAGGTCCCTTTTTCACTCAAAAAGGGTGAATATCCGGAGATCCAACATGAGATCCGAAGAAGAGGTTGGGAAGTCCTTACCAACCCCATTCAACAAGTCGGAATCTTGATGGTTCAAGAGTTCTATGCCAATGCATGGATCACCAAGAACCATGACCAAAGTGTGAACCCAAATCCAAAGAATTATCTTACTATGGTTCGGGGGAAATACTTGGATTTTAGTCCGGAGAATGTGAGGTTGGCGTTCAACTTGCCTATGATGCAAGGAGATGAACATCCTTACACTAGAAGGGTCAACTTTGATCAAAGGTTGGACCAAGTCCTCACAGTCATATGTGAAGAGGGTGCACAATGGAAGAGAGATTCAAGAGGAAAGCCGGTTCAATTGAGAAGGCATGACCTCAAGCCCGTGGCTAGAGGATGGTTAGAGTTTATACAACGCTCAATCATTCCCACTAGCAACCGGTCCGAAGTTACCATAGACCGGGCTATCATGATCCATAGCATCATGATTGGAGAAGAAATAGAGGTTCATGAGGTTATAGCCCAAGAACTCTACAAGGTGGCGGACAAGTCCTCTACCTTGGCAAGGTTAGCCTTTCCTCATCTCATTTGTCACCTCTGTTATTCAGTAGGAGTTGACATAGAGGGAGACATCCCCATTGATGAAGACAAGCCCATTACTAAGAAGAGGATGGAGCACACAAGAGACCCCACTCATCATGAGATCCCTGAGATGCCTCAAGGGATGCACTTTCCTCCACAAAACTATTGGGAGCAACTGAACACCTCCCTAGGAGAGTTGAGTTCCAACATGGGACAACTAAGGGTGGAGCATCAAGAACACTCCATCATCCTTCATGAAATTAGAGAAGACCAAAGAATCATGAGGGAGGAGCAACAAAGACAAGGAAGAGATATTGAGGAGCTCAAGCACTCCATAGGATCTTCAAGAGGAAGAAAGAGCCGCCATCACTAAGGTGGACCCGTTCTTTGATTTCCTTGTTCTTTATTCTTCTGTTTTTCGAATTTTATGCTTATGTTTATCCATGTTTGTGTCTTGTGATCATTAGTGTCTTAGTGTCTATGCCTTAAAGTTATGAATGTCCTATGAATCCATCACCTTTCTTGAATAAAAACGTGCTTAATTGAAAAACAAAGAAAGAATTGCATGAATTTTGAATTTTATAATAGTTTAATTATTTTGATGTGGTGGCAATACTCTTGTTCTCTGAATGTATGCTTAAACAGTGCATATGTATCTTGAATTTGTGGTTCATGAATGTTGGCTCTTGAAAGAATGATGAAAAAGGAGACATGTTACTGAGAATCTGAAAAATCATAAAAATGATTCTTGAAGCAAGAAAAAGCAGTGAATACAAAAAAAAAAACGAAAAAAGGGGGAAAGAGAAAAAGAAAGAAAAAGAAAGAATAAAGTTGTGATCCAAGGCAAAAAGAGTGTGCTTAAGAACCCTGGACACCTCTAATTGGGGACTTTAGCAAAGCTGAGTCACAATCTGAAAAGGTTCACCCAATTATGTGTCTGTGGTATGTATGTATCCGGTGGTAATACTGGAAGACAGAGTGCTTTGGGCCACGGCCAAGACTCATAAAGTAGCTGTGTTCAAGAATCATCATACTTAACTAGGAGAATCAATAACACTATCTGGATTCTGAGTTCCTAAAGAAGCCAATCATTCTGAGTTGCAAAGGATAGAGTGAGATGCCAAAACTGTTCAGAGGCAAAAAGCTAAAAGCCCCGCTCATCTAATTAATACTGATCTTCATAGATGTTTTTGGAATTCATTGCATATTCTCTTCTTTTTATCTTATTTGATTTTTAGTTGCTTGAGGACAAGCAACATTTTAAGTTTGGTGTTGTGATGAGCAGATAATTTATACACTTTTTGGCATTGTTTTTAGTATGTTTTTGGTATGATCTAGTTAGTTTTTAGTATATTTTTATTAGTTTTTAGTTAAAAATCACTTTTCTGGACTTTACTATGAGTTTGTGTATTTTTCTGTGATTTCAGGTATTTTCTGGCTGAAATTGAGGGACCTGAGCAAAAATCTGATTCAGAGACTGAAAAGGACTGCAGATGCTGTTGGATTCTGACCCCCCTGCACTCGAAGTGGATTTTCTGGAGCTACAGAAGCCCAATTGGCGCGCTCTCAATGGCGTTGGAAAGTAGACATCCTGGGCTTTCCAGCAATATATGATAGTCCATACTTTGCCCAAGATTTGATGGCCCAAACTGGCGTTCAAAGTCACCCTCAGGAATCCCAGCGTTAAACGCTGGAACTGGCACCCAAATGGGAGTTAAACGCCCAAACTGGCATAAAAGCTGGCGTTTAACTCCAAGAAGAGTCTCTACACGAAAATGCTTCATTGCTCAGCCCAAGCACACACCAAGTGGGCCCGGAAGTGGATTTTTATGTCATTTACTCATCTCTGTACACCCTAGGCTACTAGTTTTCTATAAGTAGGACCTTTTACTATTGTATTGAGATATCTGGGTAGCTATCTTCGTGTTTTATGCTATCTTAGATCACTGGGAGGCTGGCCATTCGGCCATGCCTAGACCTTATGCTTATGTATTTTCAACGGTGGAGTTTCTACACACCATAGATTAAGGTGTGGAGCTCTGCTATACCTCGAGTATTAATGCAATTACTATTGTTCTTCTATTCAATTCCGCTTGTTCTTTGTCCAAGATATTCATTTGCACCCAAGAACATGATGAATGTGATGATTATGTGACGCTCATCATCATTCTCACTCATGAACAAAGTGACTGACAACCACTCTTGTTCTACAAGCAAACGAGGCTCTAATGTTTATCTCTTGGATTCTTTAACCGGAATCTTCGTGGTATAGGCGAGAACTGATGGCAGCATTCAAGAGAATCCGGAAGGTCTAACCTTGTCTGTGGTATTCTGAGTAGGATTCAATGATTGAATGACTGTGACGTGCTTCAAACTCCTAGCAGGCGGGGCGTTAGTGACAGACGCAAAAGAATCGATGGATTCTATTCCGGCCTGACCGAGAACCGACAGCTGAATTCCGCGTGCTGTGACAGAGCATATGCAATCGTTTTCACTGAGAGGATGGGAGGTAGCCATTGACAACGGTGAGACCCTACACAAGCTTGCCATGGAAAGGAATAAGAAGGATTGGATGAAGACAGTAGGAAAGCAGAGAGACGGAAGGGAAGGCATCTTCATGCGCTTATCTGAAGTTCCTACCAATGAATTACATAAGTATCTCTATCTTTATCTTTTATGTTATTTTCGTTCATCACCATATCCATTTGAGTCTGCCTGACTAAGATTTACAAGATGACCATAGCTTGCTTCATACTAACAATCTCCGTGGGATCGACCCTTACTCGCGTAAGGTTTATTACTTGGACGACCCAGTGCACTTGCTGGTTAGTTGTGCGAAGTTATGTAATGCCATGGAATTGAGCTACCAAGTTTTTGGAGTTCATGACCGGGGATTATGAGAGTTGTGAAAAAGTATTGTTCACAATTTCGCGCACCACATGCAATGTTAGTCTAAAGCTTTAGTCTAAAAAGATTAGACATGGCTAGCCAAGCTTCAACAGGACATTACATTCAACAGCTAAATTGATGAGAATCAATCAGCTTTTGTGATGATAAGAACATCACCTTGAAACTCTAGAATTCATTCTTAAAAATTCTGAAGAAAAATACCTAATCTAAGCAACAAGATGAACCGTCAGTTGTCCAAACTCAAACAATCCCCGACAACGGTGCCAAAAACTTGGTGCACAAAATTGTGATCATCAATGACGCCATCATCATGGTACGCTCAATTGCAATCTCAACTCTTTATCACAACTTCGCACAACTAACCAGCAAGTGCACTGGGTCGTCCAAGTAATAAACCTTACGCGAGTAAGGGTTGATCCCACAGAGATTGTTGGTATGAATCAAGCTATGGTCATCTTGTAAATCTCAGTCAGGCGGATTCAAATGGTTATGGCAGATTAATGATTAAAAGATAAACAAAACATAAAATGAAGATAGAGATACTTATGTAATTCATTGGTGAGAATTTCAGATAAGCGTATGGAGATGCTTTGTCCCTTCCGTCTCTCTGCTTTCCTACTGTCTTCATCCAATCCTTCTTACTCCTTTTCATGGCAAGCTGTATGTTGGGCATCACCATTGTCAATGGCTACAGTCCCATCCTCTCAGTGAAAATGTTCAACGCGCTCTGTCATAGCACGGCTATTCATCTGTCGGTTCTCGATCATGTCGAAATAGAATCCAGTGATTCTTTTGCGTCTGTCACTAATGCCCCACAATCGCGAGTTTGAAGCTCATCACAGTCATTCAATCCTTGAATCCTACTCAGAATACCACAGACAAGGTTTAGCCCTTCCGGATTCTCAAGAATGCCGCCATCAATTCTAGCTTATACCACGAAGATTCTGATTAAGGAATCCAAGAGATAAACATTCAAGCCTTGTTTGCTTGTAGAACGGAAGTGGTTGTCAGGCACGCGTTCATAAGTGAAAATGATGATGAGCGTCACATAATCATCACATTCATCAAGTTCTTGAGTGCGAATGAATATCTTATAACAAGAATAAGCTGAATTGAATGGAAAATAGTAGCAATTACATTGATACTCGAGGTACAGCAGAGCTCCACACCTTAATCTATAGTGTGTAGAAACTCCACCGTTGAAAATACATAAGAACAAGGTCTAGGCATGGCCGTGAGGCCAGCCCCATGATCTAAGATAGCATAAGACTACTCGAAGATAGCTACCCAAATGAAAATACAATAGCAAAAGGTCCTATTTATAGGGAACTAGTAGCCTAGGGTTTACAGAAATGAGTAAATGACGTATAAATCCACTTCCGGGCCCACTTGGTGTGTGCTTGGGCTGAGCATTGAAGCATTTTCGTGTAGAGATTTTTCTTGGAGTTAAACACCAGCTTTTGTGCCAGTTTGGGCGTTTAACTCCCACTTCTGTGCCAGTTCCGGCGTTAAACGCCGGTAATTCTTGAGCTGATTTGGAACGCCAGTTTTGGCCATCAAATCTCGGGCAAAGTATGAACTATTATATATTTCTGGAAAGCCCAGAATGTCTACTTTCCAACGCAATTAAGAGCGCACCAATTGGGCTTCTGTAGCTCTAGAAAATCCACTTCGAGTGCAGGGAGGTCAGAATCCAACAGCATCTGCAGTCCTTTTCAGCCTTTGAATCAGATTTTTGCTCAGGTCCCTCAATTTCAGCCAGAAAATACCTGAAATCACAGAAAAACACACAAATCCATAGTAAAGTCCAGAAAAGTGAATTTTAAATAAAACTAATAAAAATATAATAAAAACTAACTAAAACATACTAAAAACATACTAAAAACAATGCCAAAAAGCGTATAAATTATCCGCACATCAAATAGCCATCATCCATCACTAATAACACAAAATATTAATTGTGTATGATGGTCGGGCCACCGGGTCGATTTCGGGTGACCCGAGCCATTGCCCAGATCCGACCCGAAATAATGACCGTGTCTATTTTTGAGATCCTTATCCAGCACTAGACCAGGTAAAATCACACCAAATTAGTCCCTAACATGTTTGGGGTCGGGCTAGGTCTTCGGGCCGGGCCGGGCACTGCACACCTGGTGCACGAAATTGTAAATCACAATTTCTTCACAACTTCACACAACTAACCAGCAAGTGCACTGGGTCATCCAAGTAATACCTTACGTGAGTAAGGGTCGATCCCACGGAGATTGTTGGCTTGAAGAAAACTATGGTTATCTTGTAACTCTTAGTCAGGATATCAATTATAATTATCAGTTGACTTGAAAATGAACAAGAGAGCATGAAATAAATACTTATTATGCAGTAATGGAGAATATGTTGGAGTTTTGGAGATGCTTTGTCTTTTGAATCTCTGCTTTCTTACTGTCATCTTCTTCACGCACGCAAGGCTCTTCATTGGCAAGCTGTATATTGGTGGATCACCGTTGTCAATGGCTACCATCCGTCCTCTTAGTAAAAAAGGTCCATGTACATGGCTAATCATCTGCCGGTTCTCACTTGTGTTGGAATAAGATCCAATGATCCTTTTGCGTCTGTCACACGCCCAACACTTATGAGTTTGAAGCTCGTCACAGTCATCCCTTCCTGGATCCTACTCAGAATATCACAAACAAGGTTTAGACTTTCTGGATCTCAAGGATGCTGACCATGGATTCTAGCTTATACCACGAAGACTCTGGTCTCACGGATCTGAATGCTGCATTGTCAAGAGAGGCAATCAGACTTGTGAGCCAGGAACCCAAGAGACACTTATTCAATCTAAGGTAGAACAAAAGTGGTTATCAGACACGCATTCATAGGTTGAGAATGGTAATAAGTGTCATGGATCATCACATTCATCATGGTTAAGTACGAATAAATATCTTAGATAGAAACAAGCATGTTTGAATGGAAAACAGAAGTAATTGCATTAATTCATCGAGACACAGCAGAGCTCCTCACCCCCAACAATAGGGTTTAGAGACTCATGCCGTTAGAAATACAAAGTTCAGATATAAAATGTCATGAGGTACAAAATAAATCTCTAAAAGTTGTTTAAATACTAAACTAGTAACCTAGGTTTACAGAAAATGAGTAAACTGAGATAGATCGTGCAGAAATCCACTTCTGGGGCTCACTTGGTGTGTGCTGGGCTGAGCTTTGAGCTTTACACGTGCATAGGCTATTTCTAGAGTTACACGCCAGGTTGTAACCTATTTTGGGCGTTTAACTCCAACTTGTAACCTGTTTCTGGCGTTTAACGCTAGAATAGAACATGGAATTGGCGTCAAACGCCAGTTTACGTCATTTATCTTCAAGAAAAGTATAGACTATTATATATTTCTGGAAAGCCCTGAATGTCTAGTTTCCAAAGCAATTGAGAGCGCACCAATTGAACTTCTGTAGCTCCAGAAAATCCATTCTGAGTGCAGAGTGGTCAGAATCCAACAACATCAACAGTCCTTTTTGAGCCTGAATCAGATTTTTGCTCAGATCCTTCAATTTCAGCCAGAAAATACCTGAAATCACAGAAAAATACAAAAACTCATAGTAAAGTTCAGAAATATGAACTTTGCCTAAAAACTAATAAAAATATACTAAAAACATACTAAAACATACTAAAAACTACATGAAATTACCCCCCAAAAAGCGTATAAAATATCTGCTCATCACAATACCAAACTTAAATTGTTGCTTGTCCCCAAGCAACTAGATAAATAAAATAGGATAAAAAGAAATCAAGAAGCTATAATATCTCAGAGTTTTGAGTGAAGCTCAGATTCTAATTAGATGAGCGGGACTAGTAGCTTTTTGTTTCCGAACAGTTTTGGCATCTCACTTTATCCTTTGAAATTCAGAATGATTGGCATCCATAGGAACTCAAAATTCAGATAATGTTATTGGTTCTCCTATTTCATTATCTTGATTCTTGAACATAGTTACCTATGAGTTTTGGCTGTGACCCTAAGCATTTTGTTTTCCAGTATTACCACCAGATACATAAATGCCACAGACACATAACTGGGTGAACCTTTTTTCAGATTGTGACTCAGCTTTGCTAAAGTCCCCAGTTAGAGGTGTCCAGAGTTCTTAGGCACACTCTTTTGCTTTGGATCACGACTTTAACCACTCAGTCTCAAGCTTTTCACATGGACCTTCATGACACAAGCACATGGTTAGGGACAGCTTGATTTAGCCGCTTAGGCCAGTATTTTATTCCCTTAGGCCCTCCTTTCCATTGATGCTCAAAGCCTTGGATCCTTTTTGCCCTTGCCTTTTGGTTTAAGGGGCTATTGGCTTTTTCTGCTTGCTTTTTCTTTTTCTCTTTTTTTTTTCAAGCTTTGTTTTTCACTGCTTTTTCTTACTTCAAGAATCAATTTCATGATTTTTTAGATCATCAATAACATTTCTCTTGTTCATCATTCCTTCAAGAGCCAACAGATTTAACATTCATAAACTCCACTATCAAAATTATGCAAGAAGACAAAAAGTATTGCCACCACATATAAATAATTTAAATTTTTCTTATTAAAAACTCAAAAAAATATTGCCTCCTTATTCTAAAAATCTGCTATTTTATTCATGTTTGATGATGATGAGAAAAATAAATTATAGCTTAATTGGAGATAAAATCAAAATAAAGATACTAATTACTACTACTCATATATAACTCTAAGGTAAATTTCTAATAAGAACAATTATCACAGAGTTAAGGCTAAGATTAGGACTCAATAACCTTTATTTTGGGAGGTGGATGCTCCTTTCTTGAGTTGGTTTGGGACACCCTTTGTGTTGGTTGTCCACTTGGTTCCAGGGAGGCATATGTCTTCTAGAATTTTGTCAGAGCTCTTATTTGTTCTCATCATTCTCCTATTAAAGGAGTCTGGGTCATCTTGCAGTTGAGGCAGCTTGAAGATCTCTCTTATTTTGTCAGGGTGGAGGTGAACAATCTTCCCTCTGACCAGAGTTCGAAAGTCATAGAAGGCGGTTCCAGCTATTCTCTACCTGTCTGTTTGCCACAGATTAGAGTAGAATTTCTAAACCATGTTTCTTCCCACCTTTATTTCAGGATTAGCTAAGATTTCCCAGCACCTGTTTCGAATTTGCTCTTGGATCTCCGGATATTCGTCTTCTTTCAGATTGAATTTAACTTCCGGGATCACTGACCTTAGACCCATTATTTTGTAGTAATGGTCTGAATGTTCTTTGGTTAAGAAATTCCCTTGATTCCAAAGTGGTTTTGAAATATTCTCTTTCTTGCCTCTTGGAGCGGTTTGTTTTCCCTTAGGAGCCATGATCTTAGTGGGTGTTAGCTTAGTGATCACGGATAAACACACCAAACTTAGAGGTTTGCTTGTCCTCAAGCAAAAAAAAGGAAAGGAGAGGGATAGAGGGAGAGCCAAGTTTGAATTGTGGAGAAGAGGAGGGAGGCCAAACGCGGATTTAAAGGGAAGGGGGTGGGTTTTCAAAATTTTTTGAAGAAGATAGAATAGAAGATATGATTTGTAAAAGATAAGTATGATAGGAAAAAGATGTAATTTAAAATTGAAAAGATATGAGAGATATTTGAAAAAGATAAATCTGAATTTTGAAAAGAAGATATGACGAGTTTAAAAATATTTGAGAAGAATTTAAAAAGATTTGAAAAGAATTCAAAAAAGATAAAGGAGTTTTGAAAAAGGTTTGAAAAGATATTGAAGAAAAATTAAGAAATATGTTTAGGATTGAAAATTTTTCGAAATTGAAGTTGAAAGATGAGAGTTTGTAACATGTTTATGCAAGAAATTATGAATTGAAACATGAAAAATGGAAAAAATTTGAAGTGAAAACAAAGTTACCTTCTCCCCACAATCCTGGCATTAAACACCCAATTGCTGCATGTTTTGGGCGTTTAACGCCCATCTGTAGCTTCTCCTGTGCGTTTAACGCCCAGCTATAGCTTCTGGCTGGCGCTAAACGCTAGAAAATCCTTTATCACTGGGCATTTTTTTGAACGCCCAGAATGGTATCCATTCTGGCGTTTAACGCCCAAATGGCTATCCCTACTGGCGTTAAACGCCCAGTAGATGCTTCTTTTGGGCGTTTAGCGCCCAAAACAGCTTTTACTGGCGTTTTCTCACCAATGAGCTTCTTTTTGCTGTTTTATCCTCTGAATCCTTCTGTAACTCTGTGAGCTCATGCAATTGATACTTTACCTTGAAGATAATTAATATGAACCCGTAAAATTATCATTTAATTAAAAAATAAGCTTTGTTAATGGCTGGGTTGCCTCCCAGCAAGCGCTTCTTTATTGTCTTTAGCTGGACTATTACTGAGCTTTAATCAAGTCTCAGTTTTGAGCATTCTTGCTCAAAATTGCTTTCAGGATAATATTTGACTCTCTGTCCATTAACAATGAATTTTTTGTTAGAGTCATTATCCTAAAGCTCTACATATCCATATGGTGACACACCTGTAATCACATATAGTCCTCTCCACCAGGATTTCAACTTTCCAGAGAATAATCTGAGCCTAGAGTTAAACAGCAGAACTTTCTACCCTGGCTCAAAGACTCTGGATGACAGCTTCTTATCATGCCATATTTTTGCTTTCTCTTTGTAAATTTTTGCATTTTCGAAAGCATTGAGTCTGAATTCCTCTAACTCATTTAACTGGAGCAATCGTTTTTCTCCAGCTAACTTGGCATCAAGGTTTAGGAATTTGGTTGCCCAGTAGGCCTTGTGTTTCAGTTCCACTGGCAATTGACAAGCTTTTTCATACACAAGCTGGTATGGAGAGGTTCCTATAGGAGTCTTGAATGCTATTCTGTATGCCCACAGAGCATCATCCAAGCTTCTTGCCCAATCCCTTCTACGGTTAATCATAGTCCGTTCCAGGATTCTTTTAAGTTCTCTATTAGAGACTTCAGCTTGCCCATTTGTCTGTGGATGATATAGAGTTGCCACCCTGTGGCTAACTCCATATCGAACCATAGCAGAGTAAAACTATATTATTGCAGAAATGAGCGCCCCATCACTGATTAGTACTCTAGGGACACCAAATCTGCTGAAGATATGTTACTGGAGGAATTTCAGCACTGTCTTAGTATCATTAGTGGGTGTTGCAATAGCCTCCACCCATTTGGATACATAATCCACTGCCACCAGAATATAAGTGTTTGAGTATGATGGTGGGAAAGGCCCCATGAAGTCAATACCCCATACATCAAACAACTCAACCTTAGTTGCTGCAGGTTTATTTCCTACAGATGTGGTTGGAGAAGCCTTTTTAGAGGGGTTGCTATCAGCACTTGTATGTGTCTGATCCCTCACTGGCCTTTGAATGCCAGGGTTGGAAGCTGGATTGGCGTTGGACGCCAACTCCTTACCTATTTTTGGCGTTTGAACGCCAGAACTGAGCTTCCCTTGGGCGTTTAACGCCAACTCCTTGCCTGTTTGTGGTGTTTGAACGCCAGAACTGAGCATGGGTTGGGCGTTTAACACCAGCTCTCCACCCTTTTCTGGTGTTTGAGCGCCAGAATTATTCCTTTCTGTGCTCTTACTGTCCTCAGAGGGATTTTGGGTAACAGTTTGTTCATTTCTTCACTTTCTACTGCCTTGAAGTGAGGTATTTAATGTTTTCCCACTTCTTAATTGAACTGCTTGGCACTCTTCTATTATTTGTTTTGATAACTGCTGTTTTGTTTGCTTCAATTGTACTTCCATATTCATATTAGCCATTCGTGTGTCTTGTAGTATCTCCTTGAATTCGGCTAGCTGTTTTGTTAGAAAATCTAATTGCTGATTGAATTCAGTAACTTGTTCTACAGGACTGAGTTCAACAGTTACTATTTTAGCCTCTTCTTTCATGGAAGATTCACTACTTAGGTACAGATGCTGATTTCTGGTAACTATATCAATGAGCTCTTGAGCTTCTTCAATTGTCTTTCTCATGTGTATAGATCCACCAGCTGAGTGGTCCAAAGACATCTGAGCTTTCTCTGTAAGCCCATAATAGAAGATGTCTAACTGCACCCACTCTAAAAATATTTCAGAGGGGCATTTTCTTAGCATCTCTCTGTATCTCTCCCAGGCATCATAAAGAGATTTATTATCTCCTTGTTTAAAGCCTTGGATGTTCAGCCTTAGTTGTGTCATCTGTTTTGGAGGAAAATATTGATTCAGAAATTTTTCTGACAGCTGTTTCCATGTCCTTATGCTAGCCTTAGGTTGGTTATTTAACCACCTCTTAGCTTGGTCTTTTACAGCAAATGGAAACAGTAATAATCTGTAGACATCCTAATCTACTTTCTTATCATGTACTGTGTCAGCAATTTGTAAAAATTATACCAGAAACTCTGTAGGTTCTTCTTGTGGAAGACCGGAATACTGGCAACTTTGCTGCACCATGATAATGAGCTGAGGATTCAACTCAAAACTACTGACTCCGATGGAGGATATACAGATACTACTCCCATATGAAGCAGTAGTGGGGTTAGCATATGACCCCAGAGTTCTTCTGAACTGTTCATTTCCACTTAGGTCCATGATGGAGAAAAGGAGATGTTGTGAATTGGAGATTCAAATAGTATTAAAATATTTTTTTTAGAAAATGGAAATTAAAAAAATAAAATGAAATGAAAAATGGGTAAGGATTTTTGAAAAATGAAGAGAGAGAAAAAGTGGTTAGAAAGTTTTGAAAAAGATATAATTTTTTAAAATTTTAAAAAGGATATGAGTTGAAAGAGATATGATTTTTTTAAAAACTTTACAACTAAGATATGATAAGATAAAATTTTGAAATTGAAATTTGAATTTTTATGAAAAATTTCGAAATATTTGCTTTAATAGTTAGAAAATATATTTTTTATTTTTAAATTTTATGATGAAAGAGAAAAACACACAAAAGATACAAGACTTAAAATTTTTAGATCTAATGCTCCTTGTTTTTGAAAATTTGGAAAGAAAAACACCAAGGAATACCAAACTTAAAAATTTTAAGATCAAAACACAAGAAAGACTCAAGAACACTTTGAAGATTCACAAGAACAACAAGAACATAAAAAGAACACCAAAATCACTTTTTGAAAAATTTTAAGAAAATAAGAACACAGAAGACACCAAACTTAAAAATTTTTATACCTTGGACACTAATAATTCGAAAATGTATAAGAAAAATAAGGAAAAACACAAAAACAAGAAAAACTAAAGATCAAACAAGAAAAATAGACAAGAACAACTTGAAGATCAAGGATGAACAAAGAACATGCAATTTGAAAATTGAAACACAAAGAAAAGCATGCAATTGACACCAAACTTAAAACATGACACTAAACTTCACAGAAAAACTAAAATTAATAAAAATAAAAAAAATTTGAACAGTATATAAAAGACTCTGACCCAAAAGACAAAATTTTCCTAATCTAAGCAATAAGATTCACCGTCAGTTGTTCAAACTCAAACAATCCCCGGCAATGGCGCCAAAAACTTGGTGCACGAAATTGTAAATCACAATTTCTTCACAACTTCGCACAACTAACTAGCAAGTACACTGGGTCATCCACGTAATACCTTACGTGAGTAAGGGTCAATCCCACGGAGATTGTTGGCTTGAAGCAAGCTATGGTAATCTTGTAACTCTTAGTCAAGATATCAATTACAATTATCAGTTGACTTGCAAATGAACAAGAGAGCATGAAATAAATACTTGTTATGCAGTAATAGAGAATACGTTGGAGTTTTGGAGATGCTTTGTCTTCTGAATCTCTGCTTTCCTACTATCATCTTCTTCACGCACGCAAGGCTCTTCCATGGCAAGTTGCATGTTGATGGATCACCGTTGTCAATGGCTACCATCTGTCCTCTCAGTGAAAAAGGTCCATGTACATGGCTAATCATCTGTCGGTTCTCACTTGTGCTGGAATAAGATCCAATGATCCTTTTGCGTCTATCACACACCCAACACTTATGAGTTTGAAGCTCGTCACAGTCATCCCTTCCCGGATCCTACTCAGAATACCACAGACAAGGTTTAGACTTTTTGGATCTCAAGGATGCTGCCCATGGATTCTAGCTTATACCACGAAGACTCTGGTCTCACGGATCTGAATGCTCTGTTGTCAAGAGAGGCAATCAGACTTGTCAGCCAGGAACCCAAGAGATACTTATTCAATCTAAGATAGAACGGAAGTGGTTGTCAGGCACGCGTTCATAGGTTGAGAATGGTGATAAGTGTCACGGATCATCACATTCATCATGGTTAAGTATGAATAAATATCTTAGATAGAAACAAGCGTGTTTGAATAGAAAACAGAAGTAATTGCATTAATTCATCGAGACACAGCAAAGCTCCTCACCCCCAACAATGGGGTTTAAAGACTCATGCCATCAGAAATATAAAGTTCGGATATAAAATGTCATGAGGTACAAAATAAATCTCTAAAAGTTGTTTAAATACTAAACTAGTAACCTAGGTTTACAGAAAATGAGTAAACTGAGATAGATAGTGCAGAAATCCACTTCTGAGGCCTACTTGGTGTGTGCTGGAGCTGAGCTTTGAGTTTTACACGTGCATAGGCTGTTTCTGGAGTTAAACGCTAGGTTGTAACCTGTTTTGGGCGTTTAACTCCAACTTGTAACCTGTTTCTGGCGTTTAACGCCAGAATGGAACATGGAATTGGCGTCAAACGCCAGTTTATGTCGTTTATCTTCGAGTAAAGTATGGACTATTATATATTACTGGAAAGCCCTAGATGTCTACTTTCCAACAAAATTGAGAGCGCGCCAATTGAACTTCTGTAACTCCATAAAATCCATTCCGAGTGCAAAAAGGTCAGAATCCAACAACATCAGCAATCCTTTTTCAGCCTGAATCATATTTTTGCTCAGATCCTTCAATTTCAACCAGAAAATACCTAAAATCACAAAAAACACACAAAATCATAGTAAAGTCCAGAAATATGAATTTTGCCTAAAAACTAATAAAAATATACTAAAAACTAACTAAAACATACTAAAAACTACATGAAATTACCCCCAAAAAATGTATAAAATATCCGCTCATCAACACCCCTACTAGAATCATCGGGAGATGGAGAAGGCAGAAGAACAAGAGGCTGTGGAGGGTTACTCGAGATAGAATCTGTAGAATCATCACTAGGAAAAAGATCAACATTGGGGTTAGTAAACAAAGGTGATTGAGTAGTAGGAATGGACTCAAAGGATGAGAATCGAGAAAACATGTGATGCTCCCAAAAGACAACATGACGAGATATACGAATACGTTTAGAGAGAAGATCCCAACAACGATAACCCTTGTGTTCAGTGCCATAACCAAGGAAACAACACATACGAGCCCGAGGTTCAAGTTTACTATGTTCATCAGGCTGAAGAAGAACAAAACATACACAACCAAAAACTCGAAGAGAACTATAATCTAGGGAGGTATGATAAAGACTCTCAAAGGGAGTAACATTACCAAGAACAGAAGAAGGGAGTCTATTGATAACATGAACAGCAGTAAGAACAACTTCACCCCAAGTATGCTCAGGACACGAAGAAGAAATAAGCATTGCACAGACGGAGTCAAGAATGTGATGTGTTTGGGTTCAACTCTACCATTTTGTTGAGACGTACCAGGACAAGAAAACTCAGACAAAGTACCTTATTCTGCAAGAAAGGTTAAGAGTTTGGAATCACGGTATTTCATAGCATTATCACGTCGAAAAACCTTAATGACCTTGGAAAACTGAGTTTTAATCATAGTAGCAAAGTTGATATAGATCTGAGGTAACTCATTGCGATTAGTCATCAAATAAACCCAAGTAAAATGGGAATAATCATCAATGAAAATGACAAAGTATCGAGCTCCGCCTATAGAGGCAGTGGGAGCGGGGCTCCAAACATCAGAGTAAATGAGATCGAAAGGAGAGCATGCAAGAGATGAATTATTGTGAAAAGATAAAACAGGTTGTTTGGCAGCTTGGCAAGAAATGCAATCAAAAGATTCATTTGGAACCTGACCTAAAATACTTTGAGACACAAGAGGACGCAGTTTTCCTAAGGAGGTGTGGGCAAGACTTTGATGCCATAAGTGAAGGGTAGAGGGAGAAGAAGCAGCACAGAGATTTGGTACAGGAGGAATATGAAGATTCTCGAGTTCAAACAACCTTCCGACCTTACGTCCAGTCCCGATAATTTGTCCCGTCCAAGGATCCTGTACATGACAACCAGAAACGGAAAAAGTGACCTCAAAACCTAGATCAACAAGTTGACCAACAAAAATAAGATTAAAGTTTAATTTGGGAATATAATAAGTATCAGGAAGATTAAGAGTTGACTGGGATATAAAACCCTTGTGTGTTGCGTGCAAGAGGGAGCTATTTGCAGTATTGACAGAAGGTCCATTTGTAGTGGTAGACATGGACGAGAAAATATTACGCAACAGAGACATGTGCTTAAAGCAACCCGAATCAAAGTACCATTTAGAATTACCTGGAAGGGTCAAAAAAGCAGCAGGAGTATTACTAGAAACAGAGAGAAGACACTGAAGAAGAGATGCAATATGAGATAGAGAGACAGGAGACGGGTTGGGTGGATCAGGACGTTGTGGGCGAGTAGGACAGACAGTAATTAAATGTCCCGAGAGCTTGCAGTAATGGCAGAACAGCTGTGAATAATGGTAGCTAATATGACCTTTCTGGTGGCATGTGCGACATTCAACAGAAGGACAGTTGGGGAAGATGTGCCCAGAACGGTACAGTTTCGACAGAATTTATCCTTTCTGTCTATGGTAGCAAAAACATCTGGCTTTTCCATGAGAGTAGTCACAAAGATCAAAGAGAGGAGAAAAAACGGCAATTTTGGAGCAGAAAATGAGAAATTGGAGTGTAAAATTGGAAAGAGCTCACCAAAAAATCTTAGGGAGGGCCCCACTATCTGCCATGTCAGATGCCACATCAGCTAAGAGCGACACGTGGCGGCGTCAGAAGGAAACACGTCAGCGACACGTGGCAACATATAGATGGAGGAAGAAACTCGCGTGTCAGCCAAGCGGACCGAGTCGGGTCGATGCGCGGGTCGTCGGGTCGGCGTGGAAGGGTTGCAGCGTGGCACGTGGGTGGCTGCGGACCGTTCGATTAAAGACCCAATCTGACGGCTCAAGATGAATCTGGAGAGGAGCTGAACCTGGTGGCGGCAGTGTCTTCAGGTGGCACGTGGAGGCGCGTCTAGTGGCGGATGGCAGCGATTTTGGTTGCGTTGGAATCACGGCGACAAGACGAACACGGTGGTAATGGAGGTGACGAACCAAAGCGTCGAAAAGGGAACGAAAAATGAGGCCAAATAATACTTGCCAAAAAAAAAACAACGGAACTATGAACGAATTCTCATGGAAAAAAAAAAGGAACATAAGCTCTTGATACCATGTTAGAAATAAGAGACCAAACTAAAGAAAGTGTTTTGTGTATTATTCAGTTTGATCAAAAAGTACAATATACAAGGAGTATTTATAGGTGTTAAATGAATGAAAGCAATAAAGGCATAAAATCTTACAACTAATATACAGATATACTATATAAGTATAAACGATACTAATTGATCTAAATTGATTCTAACGATTCTCTAACAATCAAGATGGGAAATATTTCTCCTCTAACTGGGTCCAGGGGAGATATCAGAACCAACTGCCGAAAGATTAATGCTTATTACTGAGACATTATTGATTTTTTATTGCCGTATAAAGCTACTTGTGAAGACTGCACTTGCTTTGTTCTTGCGTTTCTAATTTTCTATTGATACTCCTTATTCCTTTTCATATATTTTTTTTCTTTTTTTCTTGTGACATGATGAAGCAACTACCCTTGTTGCGCTGTTGGAGAAACATGTGTGTCGGCTATCCAGTAATCATATATCTACTTTTAAAGAAATCATTATCTTTTTCACTCTACCGTCAATCAAATTGTGAGCAACATAACTAAACAACCTTATTATTAGATGACTAATTATTCTTTTCAGACTTCAAAAAAATTGAAACTGAACTACAGAAAAACCAGAAATAAGACTTTTATAGTGTTTCAAAAAGAAACACATTTAGAGGAGATAAGAGAGAAGAGTAGGCCACTCATAAACCAATTTTCGTAGCTATTTTTTCTACCTTTCCTTTTCTGAAATTGCAGCATATATAGGTAGTGTATTTTTACTTGTTTGATAGTTGCAATGTTGTTTTTGTGCTTTTCCTTTCTGATTTGGATGGATGTACTATTCAACCATGATTCACCCTTTGTCTTTCATTTTTATCCTCATGACTGGTACTAGAATGTTGTGATTTCAATTCCTTTCTCTCCAAGTTTGTGCAACAACTATTCTTTTCCTTGTTATGGTTACCTTTAGCACATATTGGGTTGTTTTCTTCTCAGTCTTGGTAAACTTTTTTTCTTTTCTTTTTTCTTTTTTTTTTTCATGCAGCTCACACACACTCTCATAGCACTCTTACACACTCTACTTAAGGTTCTTTACTCATTGTCTCAGACGTAATTTATGAAACTTACATATTTTGCCACCAGTTTCAGAATCTCATCACAATTTTAGTAAGTTTGGTTCTTCAATTTTTGTGAAATTGGGCCTAACCTCTATAATTTGGATCATATCTCTTGTAATCCAATCATGTGTATCATGAGATATAATTTATTTTACTATGAAAGTTAGGTTTATTAGCTAAATTATAGTTGTCAAAATCACACCAATGATCGAACCGACTAAATTATTAGTTCAACTGATAAATTATTAGTTATACCGTTTAAATTATAATAAATAAATATAATTTTAAAAATGATAATTTAATTTGTATATGTTATATATATATTTTTTAAAAAAGACCAAATGTAATAAAAAATTAGCATGGCCTAGTAATAGCCAAGTTATTGCACATGTAAAAAGACCCAAGTTTGATTTTAAGGAGGAATTTTTTTTGTTAAATTCAACCATTTTGATTTGCACCAATTTTGATCGGTTCAATCCAATTTTAACTGTATTTTTTTTAATGGTCAGAATATTAGATTAGACCAATCTAAAATTTGATTTATCAATTTTTTAATCGAACTGATCAATTTAATCTAATTTTAACAACTATGGGCTAAAATACTCAACAGAAACTCCTAGTCCGTGTTCTATAGACAAAAGATGAAGCCTATTTTCTAAATATACACAAAGGGGGCCAATTATCCCATTGTGTTTTTGCATATTATGTGGATTAACTTGGAAGAACTTTTATTTAAGAAGCACGAATATTAATATAAATATAAGACATGATATGATATAAAATATGTGAACATATTATTTTACTTTTTTTTTTGTAAGATATGAAGAGATGATATATCTATAAAAATATAAAATAATTTTTAAAAAATTGTAATAATTTTTTATATTAAAATATAAATTAATATTATTAAATATTTTTACTGTTTTTTAATTGTATAAAATATTTTAATTAATTTTTTGTTTTAATTAATATTAATATATACTATTTTAAAATTCATTTCAAGAATATAAATTTAGAACTAGATTAGATTTGTCGACATATAATGATATTCAAGTTTGTCTAAAGAATTATTTTTTATTTTTTCTTGAAATATAGTAAAATACAAAAAATATATGTGTTAAACGAATGTTAAATAAGTATCATGTCTAAAATGTATCCGATTCATGGACACGACAACTCAATAAAGTATCTGTGCTTTATAAGTTCTTATATTTAAGACATGTTATGGTGAAAAGGAAAAATGACCAAGAGAATGAAAATTCTTTTTTTTATAGATAATGTTCGGTAGTCGGTTGCCGGACAGGTCGGATGGTTATGGGATGGGGTGAGGACGCCTCACTCGCGGTTGTGCTAAGCCCGGATTTGATGCGTAGCCGAGCTCCCGTTATGAAGGAAAAGAGGGGGGTGCCACCTGCAAAGACACTCCGACGCTCTAGTCAGCTAGTGTGCAGGCGGAGGAAAATGATAGGAGAAAAGGTGGCGTACCTCGGGGGAAGAGCCAATCTTCCCTTTATATACATGTCAGTAGTGGGCCTCTCATGGGGACAGGCCCATATTCTCAAGGACGTTGTCCTGTAGCCGCGTGTGAGCCGTACAGGACGCGTGTCCGGGTCAGTTGAAGGGCGCGTAACCGGGCCGGGTAGAGCTTGGGCCGGGTTGACCCGTGGGAATCCTGGGCCAGGCCGTAACAGTGCCCCCACGCGCCAATGGTAGTCGTGGGTGCTATCAATGGCGTGTCGTCTCGCATCTCACTTGTTCTCGTCTGGTCGGCCGCTCGTGGGAAGGATATGCCCCCAACGCGCGTGTCCTTTGGTTGTACAAGCAACCGTTTCATCGCATCGTTCCTGGTGCCGAGCATTGAATACTCATAATGGGGTGGAAAACCCTGTTTGCAAAGACTATTCTGCCCCTAGATTTTTCGCGCTTCCTGGGGGGCAGTTTTTAAACAGCCAGTTTTGTACTCCTACTTTCCTTCATATCTCCCTTTTCTGCCTTCTTCTTGCTCCCAAATCTCAGAACATTTCATTGTGGTGCCCTCGCACGTCTCTCCCCTTGCATCTTTTCTTATCTGCTGCTTCATCCTCCTTCCGCTAATTCAGGTAATTTTTGAACTCTTTTTCTTTTATGCTTTGTTCTTGCATGCTTGTTGCCTGATTTTTGTTGTTGCTGCATAGCCTTTCAATTGTGGTTAGATGTGTTAGGGGGGAAAGTACCATTCCAGGGTAGGTTTTTCTTTGGTCCTTTCGCGTTTTAATTCTGTTTGGCCTTAGTTGGGGAGTAGTGGGGGGTAGTGTCTGCATTCGGCCTGAGCAACCGATCTCCTAGACTGACTGGATGGTCCCCCCATGTAGGTATGGCTCGCACGATCTCCCGGGCTTCCCCTTCTCCCGTGGCGTACGATCCCTATGCTTGGGTCGTTTCCAATGTGAAGGACTCGCCTAACCAAATGGGCGAGGAGGAGCTCACCGAGTTCCGACAAGCCGAGTACTTGTGCGGAGGAACTGATGAGGAAGCCAATTATGACGTTTTTGTCCCAGCTCCTCACGAGCGATTGTATGAGATCAACTTCAATCATCCCCGAGTTGCCGACTGGATTTGGTTCTACAAATCCATGTTTACCCAAGTTGGAGTTCGTATTCCGTTTTCAGCCTTCCAGATGGCGCTTTTAGGTCGGATTTCCGTGGCGCCGTCGCAGTTGCATCCGAACAGTTGGGCCTCAATCCGCTGTTTCGAGATGGTTTGTGAATATCTTGAGCTGCCGGTGTCCGTAGATGTTTTTCTTTTCTTCTTCAATCTTACAAACCCTTCGAAGGAGGGGAAACACAAAAAGGGGTTCATGTCTTTCCGGTCTGCCCAAGGTCGGAGGATTTTTGGTTTGTTTGAGGATTCCTACCACGGGTTTAAGGACAAATATTTCAAGGTCCGTCCTGTCAAAGGTCGTCATCCCTTTTGGTTGTCGTTGGAGGGGGTACGGCTTATCCCGACCTATTGGAGTTTCGGGGCGGGATCCAATGCCTTCGTCAAGGTAACCTATAAGGGCATGTCGGCGGTGGATAGGAAGATTGCCGACGTGTTGATGGCGGTCTTTGGGAGGAATCATGTGAATCCTCACCTCCTTATGGGTGATCGGAAGGCCGGTCGTAATTATATTTGTGAGAAGCCTCTGCTTATTTCGCCTCTTATCTTCTTGCTTTTATTAATAATTCGTTGCGACTAACCGACTTCACCTCCTCTCTCTCTCTCTTTTTTACAGTGGGAATGTCTGCCGAGGTAACGGGTCTTCCTGACTTGTTCCAAACCTTCCTGTGTGGAAGTGATGATGAGGAAGGTAATGAGAAGTCTGCTGCTGGGAAGCCTGCTGCTCCTCCGGAGGACAAGGCTGCTTCCGAGCAAGGGGTTGCGGCCGACGAGACCGGCACCTCGGCTCAAGGCGCCGCGATCGAAGGCGACCAGGCGGTTCATGCTTCCCCTTTCCGTGAGGTTATCGGCACTGGGGGTTCGACGTCTAACCCTGATGCCGATGACGAGGTGGAAGAGGTCCCTAGCTTCAAGAGGAAGAGGAAGGCGTCGTCCAGTCCTGAGGGGGTCCTTACTGTCATGGAGAGGAATTTTGACGCCGGGAACTTTATAGACTCCCAGCTGATTCCCGGTACTGAAGAGTATTTTCATGAGTCATCACTTGCCGGGCAGGCGAGGTGGATGTACCGTACCCTCCTACGCGGCGCAGTGATAGCTCGGAAAGCCGAGTTCGAACTGTCTGGGATGGAGTCCTTCCGCAGGAGGTTGGAGTCTGCTGGGAAGGCTAATAACGGGCTAAAAAGTGAAGTTGAGACTCTCCGGGAGCAGTTGACCCAATCTGAGGAGAAGCTTGACGCCGCCGAGAAGAAAGCTACTGCTGCCGAACAGAAGGCCACTACTGCTGAGAAGAAATTGGAAGAGTCGGACGCCACGATTTCACGTCTTGTCGAGCGCGAAATGGCTTTGGAGAGTCAGGTCGGCGCGGCACAGAAACGGGTAGCCGAAATCGAGAAAGAGAAGCAGATCGCGGAGGCCGAACTGGCAACATGGAAAGCAAAGTATAAAGACGTCGTCAAGCAAGGGAAGGGTGCGATTTTGGCGACCGAGGAGGCCCTCAAAGCTCAGGTTAAAATTGTTGCCCCCGAGTTCGACACGTCGGCGATCAGTGCTTTCAAGGTCATTAAGGACGGCAAGATTGTTGACGTCCCCAAGAAATGAACCCTCTGTCTAAAACTTTTGTAGTTTGGCCGTTTTATTTTGGCTTTTGTGAACAATTTGACTATTTCGTCGTTTGCCCGTTTTAACGTAGTTAACTCTTTCTTATTCGTCTGGACGTGCTATCGTTTCTATTAACCGTTATTGGTTTATAGTTGCTGTTTATATTAACGAGCCGTGGCCTTTTGCGTAGTCGTTTGTTATGACGGTATTTGACGGGCTCCCGGGGTGATCAGTCCCGGGGCCGCGCATCGTTGTCGGGTTGTGATAGAGCGTGTTGTCTGGAAAAGAGAAATTACAAAAGAGAAAATTTGCGCAAGTATATCTTATTCGGCAATTGCATAAGGGACCCATAGGTCATAATGGAAAGTTTAAATTCGCATCTTAACCACTTAGCTCGATTAGTCGGCGTGTCGCCCCGCGTTTCAGGAGTAGAACCTTCTCAAATTGTTTGCGTTCCATGTTCTCGGGACTTCCTTACCATTTAGCCTTTCTAACTTGAAAGCGCCTTTACCCATTGCTTCTTTGATTCTATAGGGGCCTTCCCAGTTTGCCGCCAGCTTGCCTGCTCCAGGGGTCGGTGGGCCGATGTCGTTTCGCCTTAGGACGAGATCGTTTGGCTCGAATTCCCTTTTGAGCACTTTGGTGTTGTAGCGTAGGGCTATTCTTTGCATTAGTGCCGTCTCTGTCAAATGGGCCATTTCTCTGGCTTCGTCTATCAGGTCCTTTTCCACGGCTTCCTCCACTCCTTTCAAAAGTAGCCGGGGGCTCGGTTCCCCGATCTCTACGGGTATCACCGCGTCTAACCCATACGTTAGTCGGAAAGGAGTCTCCTTAGTGGAGGACTGTTCGGTTGTTCGGTAAGACCAGAGTACCGAGGCTAGTTCGTCGGCCCAAGCACCCTTTTTATTATCCAATCGCTTCTTCAGCCCTGAGAGAATAATCTTGTTCGCGGACTCCACCTGTCCGTTCGTCTGGGGGTGTTCCACCGAGGAGAATCTTTGTCTTATACCTAGGCTGGTAAGGAATTCCGTGAACCTCTTGTCGGTAAACTGCGTGCCGTTGTCCGAGATGACGACTTCTGGGATCCCGAATCGCGTTATCACCTGCCTCCACATGAATTTCCTACAATTGGATGAGGATATGCTGGCTAGTGGTTCAGCTTCTATCCATTTGGTGTAGTAATCAATGGCGACTATGAGGTACTTGACCTGCCCAGGACCGACAGGGAAGGGTCCCAAGAGGTCGACTCCCCATTGAGAGAATGGCCGTGAGGTCGTTAACAGGCTTAACTCGGAGGCCGGTACCTTGTGAAAATTGGCGTTCTCTTGGCACTTCACACATTTTTTGACGAACTCTTTGGAGTCCGCCATCATTGACGGCCAATAATACCCGGCTCGAATTAATTTTCTTGCTAGGGCCTTGCCTCCTATGTGGTGTCCGCAGCAGCTTTCATGGACTTCCCTGAGGACGTAGTCCATTTGGTCGGGGTGTAAGCACTTCAATAGGGGCTGGTTGAGCCCTTTCTTGAATAGCTATCCTTGGATGACGGCGTATTTGGCTGCTTCCCTTCTCAGTTTCGCCGCGTCCTTTTCGTCGTCAGGGAGTTTGCCATTTTCTAGGAAGCCAGTGATGGGGTCTAGCCATGAAGAGCCCAGCCTTGCCACGTGCAAGGTGATCGCTGGCTCTCTCGTCATTCCTTGGATGAGAGACCGGTTCCCCTCTCCCGGCTTAGTGCTGGCCAGCTTTGATAGGAGGTCTGCCCGTGTGTTCCTTTCTCTAGGCACGTGGTGGATCGTGACCTCCTCAAATTTTTTGCTTAAGTTTTTTACCCTTTCCAAGTACTTTTGTAATAACGAGTCTTTGGCTTGATAGCTCCCGTTTACCTGGGAGGTGACGACCTGAGAATCGCTGCATACTTCCAGCCTTGTTGCTCCAACTTCCGCTGCTAGGGTCAAGCCCCCTATAAGGGCTTCGTACTCTGCCTGGTTGTTCGAAATGGGAAATTCGAACCTGATTGACTGCTCATATACGACCCCGACCGGGCTTTCCAGGATGATCCCGGCACCTCCAAATGTCTGGTTGGAAGCTCCGTCCACGTGGAGCTTCCACCGTGTGCTCGCTTCCTCGGTTGGGTCCCCAGTTACTTCTACTAGAAAATCTGCCATCGCCTGCGCCTTAATGGCTTGCCGGGGTTCATACCGTATGTCGTATTGGGAGAGTTCGATGGACCAAGTCATCATTCTCCCCGCCAAGTCAGGTTTTTGAAGTACTTGCCGGATCCCTTGGTCCGTTCTTACGACAACCTGGTGACTTTGGAAGTATTGCTTTAACCTTCGTGAGGAGGTCAAGAGCGCTAGAGCTAGTTTTTCTAGTTTGCTGTATCTCAATTCCGCCCCTTGCAGGGCTCTGCTTATGAAATAGACCGGCTGTTGAGCCCTCCCTTCTTCCCATACCAGAACTGCGGTCAGGGCTTCTCCTGTTATGGCGAGGTACAGGTATAGCGGCTCCCCGTCCTTTGGCTTCCCGAGTACAGGTGGTGACGCCAGGATTTCCTTGAAGTGCTGAAAGGCTTCCTCACATGCGGGTGTCCACTCGAACGCCATCCCTTTCTTCTTGAGGTTAAAGAATGGCAGGGCCTTTGCTGCCGATGCTCCGAGAAACCGGGATAATGAGGTCAGCCGCCCCGCCAATCTTTGGACGTCCTTGATACAACCTGGGCTCTTCATCTGGAGTACCGCCTGGCACTTCTCCGGGTTGGCCTCTACCCCTCTCTGAGTTATCATAAATCCTAAGAACTTGCCAGCTTCCATGGCGAAGGCACACTTGAGGGGGTTCAACCTCATGCCGTGTTGCCGGAGAAATGCGAATACGTTTTCCAGATCCTTTAGGAGGTCGTCAGGTCGCGTTGTTTTCGCGAGGATATCGTCGACGTAAACTTCCACTGTTTTGCCTATAAGATCATGGAATATCTTGCTCATCAGCCTTTGGTATGTTGCTCCTGCGTTTTTTAAGCCGAACGGCATCACCTTGTAGCAGAAGGTTCCCCCTGGCGTTATGAACGCCGTCTTGTCCTCATCTGGACGGTGCATCGGTATCTGGTTATAACCGGAGTAGGCATCCATGAAGCTCAGGTAACGGTAGCCCGCCGCAGCGTCGACAAGCGCGTCTATGTTGGGGAGGGGGAAACAATCCTTTGGGCATGCCTTGTTAAGGTCAGAGTAGTCTACACACATTCTCCATTTGCCGTTGTGCTTTTTCACTAGAACAACATTTGAGAGCCACGTCGAGTAGTCTACTTCTCGTATGAAACCTGCTTCTAGGAGGCTGGCCGTCTGCCTGGCCACTTCCTCCGCCCTTTCTGTAGACATCTTTCTTCTGCGTTGTGTTACCGGGCGTGCTCCCGACCTGACGGCCAGATGGTGTGACATGACTTTCGGGTTTATGCCCGGCATGTCGGCAGGTGTCCAGGCAAACAAATCCCTATTGGCCCTTATCATTTCGATCAAGGGCTCCTTTAACTCTTGTGGGAGGTTCTTGTTGATGAACGTGAATTTCTCCTCCGTGTCGCCGATTATGAATTTTTCCAGGTCCCCTTCTGGTTCCGGTCTAGGTTTGTCGTCCACCCTGGCGTCCAGGTCAGCCAGGAACACACCGGACGCCTCTTTTGATTTCTTTCTAAGGGAGAGGCTGGCGTTGTCGCAGGCGACCGCCGTCTCGAGATCCCCTCTTATGGACCCTATAGATCCATCATCAGTGACGAACTTTATGACTAGCAGCTTCGTGTTGATTATCGCTTCAACATCGTTTATCGTCTTCCTTCCCAAGATGATGTTATAGGCGGTGGAATCTCGGAGGATCACGAACTCGGCCATCGTCGACCTTCGACCTTGGGCTTGTCCTACCGAGATCGGTAGGGATATTACTCCGTCAGGTTTAATGAAGTGGTCGCCCAATCCGATGACCCCGTGTTGGTGGGTCGTCAGATCGGCGTCACTTAGCCCCAGTGCGTCAAATACGTTGCGGAACATGATGTTTGAGTCAGCCCCTGTGTCGACAAGGATGCGTTTGACGAGGCCGGTTCTCACTCTGGCCGTAATAACCATGGGAGGATTTTTTGGGGCGTCGTCGAACCATTTGTCTTCTGGGCCGAAAGAAATGGACGGAGGCTTCTTAGAGTTTCGCACCAGCGAGGAGGAGACCGCCAAGACCTTAACATCTTTCTTATGCGCCGATCGGGATTTTGGCGCGGCGTTTTTGGCTGTTACCACGTTTATCACAGTGAGGCCGTGGTCTCCATCTTCTGGCTCTTGTCGCCGTTTTGCCGAACGGGTTTTGGCTTCTTCGTTGTGGTCGCGATAGCGTCTTCTCGGCTCTCTGATAAGATGAGAGAATGCTGCTAGCTTGCCTTCCCTTATCGCTTGTTCTAGTGCATCTTTCAGGTCAAAGCAGTCCTGCGTTTGGTGACCGTAACCTTTGTGGTAGTCGCAATAGAAGTTCTTGTTTCCTCCCGTACGGTCCTTGAGTGGTCGGGGCTTCGGCAGGATCCCCTTCTCGGCTATTTGTTGATAAACTTCCATGATGGGGAGAGAGAGCGGGGTGTAGTTGGCGAATTTCCCGACCCGGAGGAACGACCTGGGAGCCTTGCTTGGCGCCTCCACCCTGGTTTGTTCTTTCAGTCTTTCTCCGTTACCGGGTTGCCGAGATTGGCTGTAGCTGGACTGCCGTTTATTGGCAGCCACGACTCGGCTGACTTCCTCCTCGTTTATATATTCTTTAGCTACCGTCTGGATCTCGTGCATCGTCCAAACCGGATTCGTGGTGAGGTGTTTTCGAAAGTTTTCGTTGAGGAGGCCGTTCGTCAGACAAAAGCTGGCCACCGAATCGGTTAGGCCGTCGATTTCCAAGCACTCGTCGTTGAATCGATCCAGGTATTTTCTGGTCGACTCTCCCTGTCTCTGGGTTACCCCCAGAAGGTTGATCGGGTGCTTTGCCTTTGCTATTCGTGTTGTAAATTGGGCGAGGAATGCACGACTAATGTCCGAGAACCCGTGAATGGATCCCTGCGGTAAGCCGTTGAACCATCTGATCGCGGGTCCCGCGAGGGTTACCGGGAAAGCTCGGCACCTCACCTCGTCCCCTACTCCCTCTAGATTCATCCTTGCTTCAAAGGCCGTGAGGTGTTCTAGGGGGTCTTGAGTTCCATCGTACCTCATGCCGTTGGTTTGTCGAAGTGCTTCGGCAACCGGACTTCGAGGATGGAATGGTGGAATGGGGTGGTGCCCATTATTACAGGTTGTCGTGTCCTGTTGGACCTCCCGTCTTTGCGATCTCGTGTTGTGCGGCGCGTTTCCCTGCCTCGGGAATAGATTATCGTGTCATTCCGTCTCCTCGGAATCGGGGATTCTTCCCGGGTGCTCTCCGCTTCCGTTCGGGATGCGGAGGTGCGTCGCAGACGGCTTCGGTGGGAGTCTTTTTCTTGGCTTTCGGAGGATGGGGTGTAGCTAGCTGGGGTCGGTAGTTCGTCCGTCATGCTCCTGGTCGGCCAATTGCCGCTCCAAGTTCTGGACCCTGTGACGTAGTTCTTGCATTATTATGGCGCTGTCGCCGCCCGTTCCTCCGAAGGGTCGCGTCCTCGTGTGTTGTTCAATGTGTTGTCGGGGGGACCTACGTCGTCCTCTTAGTGAGGCGACGGAGGCCGCCCCTTCCGCTCCGGCTCCTCGGCCTTGGTCTCCGGGACCCGGCACAACATCCATTGAGGCGGTCCCCACAGACGGCGCCAATGTTCGGTAGTCGGTTGCCGGACAGGTCGGATGGTTATGGGATGGGGTGAGGACGCCTCACTCGCGGTTGTGCTAAGCCCGGATTTGATGCGTAGCCGAGCTCCCGTTGTGAAGGAAAAGAGGGGGGGTGCCACCTGCAAAGACACTCCGACGCTCTAGTCAGCTAGTGTGCAGGCGGGGAAAAATGATAGGAGAAAAGGTGACGTACCTCGGGAGAAGAGCCAATCTTCCCTTTATATACATGTCAGTAGTGGGCCCCTCATGGGGACAGGCCCATATTCTCAAGGACGTTGTCCTGTAGCCGCGTGTGAGCCGTACAGGACGCGTGTCCGGGTCAGTTGAAGGGCGCGTAACCGAGCCGGGTGGAGCTTGGGCCGGGTTGACCCGTGGGAATCCTGGGCCAGGCCGTAACAGATAATTAAATATTTATTTAAAAAATACATCATTTTATTTTTATTAAATATTTAAAATAAATTATACACTTATTTTTATTTTCTTCGCCAAAAGCCTCACATCATATAGAATTATCTCTTATATTTTTCTCATCGACTTTTCTTCTCTTTTATGTCTTTTAAGTCCAGGAAGAAATTTTATTGAAATTATAAGTTATTTATTTATTAAAAAATATTAAGTGACATGATCAATTTTTTTTTGTCTTATATTCAAATTAACACTAACTAAGCTTTCAAATTGATCATCTAAGATTGTTCTTATTTATTTATTGATTACTATCATTGACTTTTTCAATTGAATTTGGTTAATCCCAAATCAATCACAGTTATCAAAATAATATTCTTGATTACATGCTATATATAATCAGAATCAAATATTCATTGTAGAGATATAAAAAAATTTTTAATAAGTACATAATTATTGGTCAAAAATATTTAAATAAAGACATTTAAAATATTTTTTATAAATATTTATGTGTTATAATATTATTGAACATATTTATTAAATTGGTCAATAATTTATTCTTTAATAAATCAAAATAAAATTAATTTATTATTGCACATGTGATTGAAGTGACAGTAATAACAAGTGTATTTTATGATTGTCATGATATTATAAATTAGACATTTGAAATATCGGATGATGTAAAATGCACCAAAATTACTTAATGATAAATTAAAATTCTTTTTCTTTCTTCTTCTTTTTCATCATTTTTTTGTTTTTATTCATTTTTTTCTTCTTATTTTATCTTTTCATTTATCTATTAACAAGAATAAAAATAAAAAAAATAAACAAAAAAATGCATAATGATACAAAATCACTAGAAAGAAAAGGAGAGAAAAAATGCAGTAACAACAATAAAAGAACGACAATGAAAAAGAAGTATGCGAAGAAGAAAAAGAAGGAATCCGAAAAAAGAGGATGAGAAGAAAAACGAGAAAAAACACAAAAAAAAAAAAAAGAGAAAAGAAGGGTTGAAAAAAGAGAGAAATGCATAAACTATTTCACATAGTTGGACCTTGTATTTAAGTTTCACTAATCAATAATTTTTTATAGGATTGGATCAACTTGATTAAACTTAATTATCATAAAAACTTAGATGTATAGCATAATTATTATTGATTATCATCATTATATTTTTCAATTGAATTTGGCTAATCTCTAATCAATCTGAATTATCAAAATAATCAGAATCAAATATTCATTGTATGTGAAGATAAAAAATTTCTTTCAATAAGTATATAATTACAAATTTAGGAAAATTAAATTGAAGACTTGCAACCTGACATATTAATCCTATACACATTTTCCAATCACTCTTCTGTTCTTGAGGCTGTGTTTATTTACAGAAATAGGATATTGAGATATAAAATTGTGTTTGTCAGATGAGACATGGATAGAGATAATGTATCCAGAAAACACTGAACTAGTATATTCTGTGTCCATTCTGATAGAAAAGATACGGAGACACTAACAAGAGACACAACTTATTTTTTATTTTTTTTTTTATTATTCTTGTTAATTTTTCATAATTATATTTTTTTATTGTTATATTTTTTATCTCTATTTTTTGAATGAAAAAAAATAAAAATAAATTGAATTTTTATAATTTGTTCTAGTTTATCACCAAACAGAATACAAAAATATAAAATTTTGTATTTCTGTCCATTAATATCTTGTTCCATTCTGTATTCATAGTCTTGTCCTGTTCTATTCTTAAAAAAAAAACACAGCAAGGAACACAAATTTGAACTAGCACTATAGACGGAGACACCCAACACACCCACAACTAATAAAATTAAGGGACATTCTACTATACAGATTGAAGTGGTATAGAGAGAGAAAATAAATTCCTTTTATAGTTATTTTTTATTATTTTATTGTTAATTTCAAAGTGTGGATCCTATCATTTTCAATCTCTCTTTCATCCCATAAAAAGAAAGATATGTAAACTTACATCCTTACAGTATAATTCACCTAAAATTAAAGTACACAACAATTTGAAAGATTGATAATAAATTCACAAGTTCAAAGGCCAGTTTCAAACGGAACACCAGTCCCAGGAATCCACGATCCACCATCCAAGAAATTAGCAACAGTAAATTTCAAAGCCTCAGTAGGGTTGGTAATAACATGAAAGCCAGGCCATTTAACCCTCCCTGCAGTGTTAGCACCAGCTCCAATATTCATATACTCTCCATAATACAATGTATTCAAGGCAAAGCTTCCCGCCCATGGCATCCACCCTGCCGGTTGAATCAAACCGTCCAGGCTACTCTTGACCACCACCGTTCTTGAGTACTTCTGCCACGGCCGGCCGAGGAAGCACTTGACAGATCCCTGAACTGGCTTCAGATCTGAAGCCGCCATGATACGGCAGTTGTGGATGACAATGCCGGTGTTCTCGTTGGGATCGGTTCTCCCTTGTGCTGTCACTGCGTTCTGTTGCTTACTCATTGGTTTTCTCAAGAAGATGTTGCAGTTTTGGAAGAGGGCGACGGCGTCACCGAAGATGAAGTCTATGGTGCCGTAGATGTCGCAGTCGCGGTAGAATTGGCGTTGGGAAAGGACGTATAAGGTGTCTTGGTAGCCTCTGAAGCTACAGCGGTAGAACACGGAGTGATCGGAGCTGGAAAGGAGTGCCACCGCTTGGTGCTTCTGTGGCCCAGCACTGTTCTCAATTGTTAAGTCCCTGGCAATGAACCCATCACTCGACACCGCTGAATCAAAGGAATCCAGTCAAACCACAAACTAACGTTACTTCAATGCATCAACATACTCTAAATTACTCTTAACCAAATAAGCTAGTAATGTTTAATAAAAGTGGAAGCAGAGGAGCCAATGAGTATGGTACAATGTGTATTGGATAGTTATTCTGAATAATATGGATGTATCGTGTTTGAGAAATTAGTAGTATTTTATTTTGATATTTATTTTTTAATTTATATTGGACCAAATAAATAGTCCATTGTATACATTATATAAATACTCTATTGATTCCTAATTTTATCTATAATAAAATTTAATGAAAACTCACGTAAAAATATTTTTTTTTTACAAATAGTTAAAATAGTAGATAATTTGATATATTTAATTAAATTATTATTTAATAATTTTTAATTATTATAAACTTCACGTAACATAATTTTTATCATAAAATTTTTATATAAAATTATAAATTTAATAATAATCAATTAAATCGTGTTATTTTTATCAAAATTAAGTCAGATAAATTAATTTGATCGAAAAATGATAAATCTAATTTTGAATCGGTTTAAATTAATATTATTTTTTTATAAAAATTATTACAATACTCCTATTATAAAAAAGAACTAAAATATTCTTATTATATATATATTATTTTTAGAATTCTAAATTCTAACTCTTTTCTTCTATGTCTTCATAGGGTTAAGATTTAGAGTTTTTAAAATTAATATATATATATATATATGTGTGTGTAAAATAGAGGTATTTTAGTTATTTTTTATAATAGGAATATTATTGTCATTTTTAATAAAAAAATATTAATTTATATCGGTTCAAAATTTAATTTATTAATTTTTTTGTTAAATTGGTTTGTTTGGTCTAATTTTAATAAAAATAACATAATTTAATTGATTATATGTGTTAAATTTTAATTTTTAAAAAATTTCTTTAAAAAAGACGTTTTTAATATTTTTATGTAAGTGGTTTCATAAAATAATTATATATATATATATATTTAATTATATAACATTATATTGATTATATTTTTATATTAGTCATATAATCATTTAAAAAAAAGTATAATTAAATAATTATTATTTTATACTATAGGAAATTAACATTATTTATTAAAAATAATAATAATAATTTAGTACAATAATTAATAATATATATAAAATAAGTTTAGAAAACTAACATTTTTAAATTTTTATTTTTTTAAAAAAATTTAAAATGTAAGATTTAAAAGTTAAAAATAATCGGAAAAATGGTGTGAACTCTATTAACATACAATTAATGAAATAAGAAGATGATATTGATATAAAAGGTACTTACTAAAAGTAGCTGAACCAACAGTGGTGGAGCCGTCTTGATAATTCTTGCTGCCCGTAATAATGGTAGCTCCAATACCATCCCCAAACATCATCAAATTCTTTATACCTCCCTTTATGTTCACACTCTCTCGGTAAACGCCAGCTTTCACGTACACAACCACTCGACCATTCTTACTCAGCCTACCGGCCGCCGCCACGCCCTCCGAAACACTCTTGTAATTCCCACTCCCGTCCTGTGCCACCACAATGTCCGCCTTCGGTGCCGCCGTTCCCGGCAAAGCCTGAAGAAGCCTCCTGTCGGAAGGAGATAGCCACTCTGGGAAGCCATTAAAGGAAAGCAATTTTCGACCGCCGCGAACAACCGGGTCTTTTGGTAACGAAGTCAAGGACGTTAATGTATTGCTAATGGCCAAAGAGTTGCTCAGCAACTTGGATAAGTTGCTTGAAATGGATGGAAAGTAGTTTAGATAGTGAGATGAAAGGTTAGAATCAAGAAAACCGTTTTGGCATGTTTGTTGATTCGCAATAGAAGCACTTTGCCATGTTAACCTGTCGTTTAGATTGTTTGAGCTCATTGAACGGTTCAGCTGATATATTGTATTCTCATAGAGTTCCAAACAATCTTCCCATGCGGACTTGGCTCTCTTGTCTTTGAAATCGTTGGATTCCATGGTTGATGAGACAAGTTTGTGTGCTACTATTGCTTGGTCCATGGTGACCTTAAGGGCCATGTCATGGAAGGAAACATCATCACTTGATGATGATGAAATTGAATAATTGGTAGTGCCAATGTAATGGTTACAAAGAGTGGGATATGGAGTTTGATTGCATGATAACTTATCAGTGCCATGCACAATAATGAAGAGAGAATAAAAGGCTAAAATAATGTACGCAATGACCAAGTTGCCCATTATGAAAATGAAATGACCAATAGGTTCTATTTGTATAATAATAAGGCAACCTAGATTGGTAGCAATGAGAGAATTATATTCTTAGCTTGTATATATTTGGATTATTGTTGAATGCTGATGAATGAAAAGTGCCAGTGAAGAGGTGCTATTTATAGGCCAAAAAGGTATGGATAATTCTTATTTGTGAGTGATACAATACAGTTAAGGTATTAATGTGGGTTTTGTATTTTCTAAAGTTGTTGACTAACCTATTTAAGGACAATGTGGATTAAGTTCTATCTATGTGTTAATTAAAATAAAATAAAAAAGTATAGTAGTTCATCTGGAAAATAATAAAAAATAAATAATGGTTTAATTTGGTTTTTCGAAACCTAATTGTCTGGCATAATTAAGGACCATTATTTGAAAATTTATTCTATATTCATACGATACTTTTATTTATAACTAAAATATGGCACTTATTTAAATTCAAAAATATTATTTTGTACACTAAAATTAATCATCATATATTTGTATATAAATATATATAGTTTAATTTGTTTATAATGTATATTTTATATTTTAATATATATTTTATACTAATAATTAATTTTAGTGCTGATTTTAGTATATATGGAACATAGTTAATTTAAGTTATAGCTAGTGACCATGTTTTATTTTTGAATATGAGAACAACTATTTTTAAATAGCATTTTTGTTTTACATATTAGAATCTATAGATTAAAATAGTAGCTAGGTAAATATTTAGTTGAATTCATAATGGGAGGACTTTTTATTATTGCTTATCCATAGTAATGTCATGCTAGGAGTTTAAACATTAATTATAAATATATAATTAATTAGTATTTAGGAAAAGAAAATTAATTACAATCTAACTTAAGTTTGACAGGTGCAAGCTAAGCTAATGCTAAACAAAAATAATTATATTTTAAATTTATTTGAAGCGTACGTGCAGTGCAAGCTAAGCCACCAGAAAATATGTTATTGTATGTTGAGAATTTTCTTGGACGTCATATTTCAAAACAAAATTGACATGATGCATGCATTTATTAAGAATGATAATAGCCCATCCATGAATATTAGCTTTCTATTTTATAGTTGTTATTATCAGTTTTGGAGGATAAACAACAAACTTTAATGGGTATGGAAATCAGTTCTTTCGGGTTGGAGTCACTTTGGTTATTTGCAGTTAGAATCTCTTATAATTGGTAGCGTTCTTGAGTTGAATAATGATATGCCAAATTATATATAGCTCTTATCCAACAAGATGAGATGAGTTCTAACCTCTTTGTTAGGGAAACGGAGAGACATTGCAACAAACGGATCCAGAAATGTTGGAAATGAAAGGAGAGTCGTACTAGAAAAAAATATTATATAATTAAATAAGCATTATTAAAACATGTAAAAATATAAAGAATTCAAAGGTTCCAAAGACTAACTCGCACCATATTTACATGGGAATGTTACTAATGTATATGTGTATGTGTATGTATGGATTTTCAAATCCTCTATTTTCTGGTAAAAATACACAATTTAAACTCAAGATCAATTGGTTAATATTCTTATGGTTTCATATTGGAAATCAAAATAAGTATTTGGAGATATCGTCATTAATTGTTTAAGGTTTAAAGAGAGTTACTTTTAATTATATTAAAAATAAGGTCAATCAAAAATTTTAGGGCAATTCTATGGTGCCTTTTGTTTGGTGCCAAATTTTTGCCTAAATTACTTTTTATAGTAACTTTAAAATATTTAAAATTTTTTAACTTTTATATTTTTAAATTTAGAATTAATTATTTTACCTATTTTAGTAATTAGACAATATTTTTTAGGCACCATAGCAAGCACCAAAATTTTAACAGTAAAAACAAGCTCTATTTTTTTTAATATAAGGTCAATCAAAAACTTTAACAAGTAAAAACAAGCTCTACTTTTTTTTAGTGGTAGAGAGGTTTTAATAAAAACAGTAGTTACATCAGTTCTCATTTATACATTAAGCTTTTTTTTATTGTCTAATATTTTACTATAAGAGTTATATCGCACTATCTTATAGTTTTGGTGAGGACAAAAAAATAAAGAGCGCAAAATGCAATGGATAAGATGGTAAATTACATATAGACCCAAAAATCAATGAGGATTAAATTTCAAATAACTAAAGACCTTCAACTTTGCAATGCTTGCGAAATAAGGCTAGAAGCTATTACTAAACCAAATTCACTGCTTAATAAAGTCTACAGAAGCAAACACTATAGGTTCACAAGTTTTCTGAGAGCAGAGATAAAGAATAACCCATTATGGGATTGGAGGAGTGTCATGGAAGGCGGAAAAATCCTAAAAAAAAGATTGATCTAAAAAATTGATAAAAAAAATACAGTAAACATTCAGATAAACATATGGGTCAAAGAATACATTGCAAGTATGCCTATTGTTACCCAAAATAATGACAGAATTTCTTAATGGGTCTCAGACTAATTTTTCCTAACAAAACCTAAGACCAGGTAAAAATAGCAAAATTTTTTCAATCAAAGATCCCTGAAGCAATCCTCAATACTCCTATAAGTGAAGGCAAAGATAAACTAATCTGAATGTAGACTAATAACGATAGATATTCTGTAGCGTTAGGATACCAAGTAGCCTTCCTCTTCTACTACCCTCGAGTAAAGTTCTTCCTTAATCGATGCAAGCAGAAGAAGATTATATTTAGAGAATATAATAAGCCAACCTAGAATTAAAAATTTTATTTAGAAGATGGTTCATGAAGGCTTAATAGTCAACAAAAAGATGCACTCCAAAAATTGCTTCTTCTAACTTGATTTGTGCTCATTGTCAAGCACAAAGAAACAGCGGGTCGCTATATTTTTTACTGTCTGAATTCAGCGAAAACGATGGAAGCTTGCGGAGCTGGATTTTTCAATCCTGCGCAACAAGTGAAAATATGAGAACGATGGTCAGAGTTAATACAAGCAATCAGGTATAGAAGTTACAATTACTCAAATGAAATAAAGCTAGTAGCAAATTTATGCTGCCAGATTTGAAAAATAAGGAATGAATTGGTCTTCAATAAAGAACAAAAGACATCTTGAATGTGTGTTGAAGTGGCCTGTCAATTCATGCAAAAGAGAGGAAGAAGCTGAGTTTGGCATAGTGTTCTTCGTGAGAGAAAAAACAATGAAATTGTTTCTGTGAAAATAGAGAAGTTACTCTCCCAACTTAAGTAAGAGGTAGGTAATTTTAGACAAAATTCGAATACCTAGAACTACTACCACCTATGTTACCAACCTTTGCAGAAAGCTCCATTACTTGTTGGGTCATGATTCTCCCATGGACATCAAATATTAGGTGCACATGCTTATCACCGTCGAGTCAAAAAAATAAAAAAAATGAAATACTCTATTTTCTATCAGTGTTAATTAACAACCTATATCGAACTCTTCCAATTTTCTTTGTCCTATTAGCACTTATGCTCGTCAAGATTAGGCTCTTTGACTCAAACAGAAAACCTAAATGATGAGTGCGCAAAATGATAGGATTATCACACTCAAATACAACTCTATCATAACTATTTTTTTATGTGACAATTAGGATTACACTCATAAATATATATTCATCATTAAACACTTTTATTGAACTTATTGAAAGAATGGAGAAAAGGAACTGATATATTTGTGAGGAAAGCTAATACTTGCATCTCCTTATATAACTTATTTAAATTTATTGTACTATATTTTGTTTATAGTGTAAACGATTAAATTATAGTCATATCTCATTTATACTGTGCTCGTCTTCTCTTTACACATATCTCGTTTACAATGTAAACAAAATATGTTAAGCATGTAACTTTTCATGTATCACCTGTTTTATGTGTTTAAAATCTATGTCTTATCTCGTTTACACTATAAATGAGATATATTCATAACTAAATCGTTTATACTGTAAACGAGATAATTAATAGGATATAAAAAGATAAAACGTGTCTAAATTACCTATATCTCTAAATAAAACATTTAAAATATTTATTTTAAAAAAATCAAAAGAAAGCAGCTGTGAGATATTTAATTTTTAGGATTTTATTTATTATCAAAATATTCTTTTCATTTAAAAAAATAAAGTATTGATCCGTTCTACCTGAATGTGTTGATTCATTGGTGCAGGTTGGGCTAATTTTTAATTTTGACGGATTTAAATTCTCAATTTAATACATCTCTTTTTGTAATTTCGATAATGAACTTGTCCTGTATTATTATTATTGTTTGTTAGGCACAACTCAACTATAACTCCCATCACTCATACAAATATATAAATGATAATTAAAAAATAATTGACAATTTAAATAGTAGTGAATATTAATAAATATTAATAATAATAAAATAATATAAATAAAGACTACACTATTATAATAAATAAAAATAAATAATTTACTTTGACTCATTAAAAATATACTAATATTTACTAATATTTATTAATATTTAAATAATTAATTATTTTTTAATTATCATATTATATGTTTATATCAATCACAAATAGGGATGGTAAGTGGGCTAACCCATCTTCCCCTATTCCGTCCCATTAAAAGTCCGTCCCGTTTTGTCTATTGAAGCCGTTCCAAAATTTTTACTTTGCTTTGCCTAACAGAGGATTGACAGGTTGGCGAGCTAAGTTTGTCAATTCTCTCTCTTTTTTTAAAGAAATTATTTTTTTAAAGATAATAGTGGTATTTTAGTCAATAAAAAATTAAATATATAATGTCCAAAAATCAGGACAAGAAAAATAGAAAAAGAGGATTCCCAAATATTCACGAATAGGTGAAATTGTAAAAGAAAATAGCATAAAAAAGTAGATAAGGAAGAAATCTTAAGGCACCATGCATAAGGTAAAATTGATAGCTCCTGGTTCAACTTAAGCGATGTTGCTAACACTTTTTTTGGAGGCTCCTAAACATGCTCAAAGACTCGCTGACACCTCTCCTTCCAAATATTCTAAGCTATAATCAAAACCAGTCGAACTTTTTGAGGGCTTGTTCCATGAAATCCAATTTGTAACACCGAATCCCTCCACCAATCAAAGAACAAGGAACATCTATGATTTGGAATGAGGTAAGTCAAATGACTCTTCTTCCACACTAGATTAATGTCTCCACAAAAAATAGACAGTGTATGAACAGTGACGGATCCAGAAAATTTTGTGAGTGGGGGCAAAATATACATAATATAATAATAATTTTTATAATTATATTTTGTTATTATAAAATATAATTAGTCTTTAAATTATCTAATCAACAAATTAAAATACTAAAATAATAATTTAAATAATAATATATAAATTAAAATTTCATTTTTATTAGGTTTTATATTTTGAAAAGATTAAATAATATTTTCATTCTCAATACAATCAAATGTCTTTCTTTTTATATATGTCGTTAAATAATCATTTAAAAATTCATCTCTCATACGATTACGAAATCAGTTTTTTACATTATTCATATTTAAAAAAGTTTTTTTCAACTGATGTTATCCAAAAAAACTAAAATTAACTTAAAAAAAACACCAATGAATAAACAGTATTATTTTAATTTCTTATTATTATTATTATTATTATTATTATTATTATTATTATTATTTAACCATTTTTTATTTAATAGTCAATACAAGATAAATATTTTTATTAGTCATTTTTAATTTAATATTAAAATTAGTTTAATAAGATAGTCTATTTAATTTGAAATTAATTTAACAAAATAATTTTATATATTTATAATCAAATCTAATAAAATATTAGATTGAATTCTATTGACTATCAAATATTTAGATTGAATGGATATGTCATTTGTTAAATATTAAAAGATTTTTTTGTCACTTTTAATAAATATAATATTTATTAGTTATTTTATCACAATTTTCTGCGTCTGAATCTTTTAGATATCAAATTAGTAGTTACTTCTATTTTGAACAAATAATTAAATATATATAATATATATGCACGCGATATTCACTAAGTATATAAATATATTTTCAAATTTTAAATTTATTTATTAGTCACAATTATAAAATAACAAATATATAATTATTTCACTCTTTTTTTTTAAAGGTTATTGTAACAAATTTATTTAAATTTTGAATTACTATTTATTTTTTTAATTATTGAAGTTAATGAGTGAACTTAAGTGCCACTCTACCCTATTGTAGGCTTTACTCATATCAAACTTAAGTGCCATTTCGTATTCCAAATCTCGCTTCTTTTGTTTAAGGTAGTGCATATATTCGTGTACTACAAGAATGTTATCAGAAATAAGTCTACTTTTCAAGAATGCACTTTAAATAGGGCTAATTATCTTGTTCATATATCCTTGGAGTCTATGGATCAATACCTTCGAAATGATTTTGTAGACGATAGAAGACAAACTGATAGACCTTATCTGATTCATATCGCTCGCATCTAGAACTTTTGGCACTAGACAGATATTAGTGTGGTTAAAATTTTTTAAAATTATACCTCCAGCAAAGAAACTATTCACAGTCCAGAGCATGTCTTCTCCCACTATATCCCAATAGAATTGAAAGAATTTAGCCGTTATACCATCCTCTCCTGGTGTACTCTGGGAGTGAATACTAAAAGTAGCTCTTTTTATCTCCTCTATAAAAACAGGTCTTTTGACCTTATGGTTCATGTTAGTTGTAACTTTAGGCTCGAAGTCTCTGAAAAAAAGCTCAGGATCCGCCTGATTAGAAGATGTGAAAATACTCTTGAACGAATCCTCAGCCACCTTAGTAATATCAGCATTGGTTGTTGCCATATCTCTATTATTTGTCCGTAGATCCCATATCTTATTTATTTTGGTTCTAAATTTAAATTTTCTATAGAAAAAATTTGTATCTTGGTCTCCTTCCTTCAACCATTTAATTCTAGATTTGTCTTTCCAATAAAGTTTCTCATCCAAATATGTTTTTTCAAGCCGTTGTTCAAACTCAAGTAATTTAGGGTCTCTCATGATACTTATGCCTACTTTATTTTGTTCTAGAAGATGAGTAACTTCTATAATCTCTTTTTTAGAATTAGTAGAGTTGTTCTTTTACCAGAAAATCAATCGGTGTCTAACCAATTTAAGCTTCTGAAATAATCTAGATATTGCTGAACCTTCTATATATGAGTTTCAGACCTCGCTAATGAAGTTATGAATTTTTTCTTCACCACATCGGCGGGATTAAAACTTGAATATCCTCTTTGATCTCTCCGATTGGTAGTTAGTGTCCAAAAAGAGGGGGCATAATCAGAACCTGTCAATAGTTTAAAGACCATAGAATGAGAATATAATTGGGACCAAAATTCATCAACAAGCACTCTATCAAGTCTTTCCTGAATTAGTTCACCTTCTCTGTGTCTGTTACTCCAAGTAACACTAAAGTCTTTATAATTATAAATATCTAATAAACATAATTATCAGCTAAATTTTTTAAAACAAAATAATAAAACTAACATTGTCCAAAACAAAATAAACATTGTCCAAAACATATAATTAAACATCGTATAAGCCTCTAATCAATTAAATATAGTCCAAATTATAACTTAAAATAAAATGAATAAACATTCTAAATATAAACACAAAAATAACGTTCTAAATTAAGTTATCATTTTAAAATCAAAAGTTTGCTGAAACTCATCAAAATTTGTGGATTAAACCGTATAAATTTAACAGATTCTTTTATTATATCAATCTCAAATTTATAGCCCGACTAACCTTTTTTTTAGCGAATTAAACAAATATCCAGTAAATTATGACCCATTTATCACTCCTAATTATAAATAAATTTCATTCTTAAAAAGTCAGGTCTGTACTTATTTCTGTGAGAAGTTACATTTCTAGATTTATAATAATCTTATTTAGAGACAAAATAAATTGTTTATACTTTATAAGTTTATGTTTATAGGTACAAAATATTTTATCATGGACGATGTTCAAGTAATAGTTTTACGTTAATTCGAATCATGGGTATGGTTACCGACGAAAAATGCTTTAATTATTTGATAATGCCAAGCTGTACGGTTGTTAGTATGTCGTATAAGACATCTGAGTCTCAAGCTGGTCCCAACAAGAATTGTTCCTCTTTCGACACACTCAAATATGTGATTTCCAGGTGTCAGGTCATTGGCCTCTCGTTTCCTTTGACTCGTCATATTATAGGCAAATTGTGTAAAGGGTATATTCACATATATAGCATTGTTGACTTATAGCACTGTTGTAGGGAAAAATAGAAAAAAGTAAAAGCTGAGCATAATGTTATATAAATTAATAAAAAAGAGAAATCAAATGAAGAAATTGGAGAAAATATATTTTTAAAGAGCGAGAATAAATAGATATAACATTTGGGGTGTATAAATAGAGTTTTTGGTGCTACATTATTCCGTGGACGATGGACGGACTGAGGACGGAGGTATTATATTTGTCTTTAATGTATATAGTAATCCACAACTAATAATGTTAAAGGTAATGCTCTTTTTCCTAATCACATTCATTAGGACCATGACTACCCTAAGTACCCAATGCAACCACCATGGAAAAGGAACAATGAGAAGCTGACTACCACGCCCAAAGAAATAAATTAAATTAAAAGCTAAGTACCTAAGTACAAATTAAAGCTGCTGTGCGAGCAATCCTGCCCACAAGTTCTTCTTTTCCTACCAAATCACATTAATGCTGCTAATGCATGCGGCTTTCCAATCGATATCAACTTAAACTATCAAAGTATTTAAAAATTCAAAAATACTATTTATATACCAAAATCAATCACTTATAATTGTGTATAAATATATATATAACTAATTTTTAATATATATTTTTTATTTTAATATATATTCTATATTAATAATTAATTTTAGTGTATATTTAACATAATTATTAAAAATTTATATTGTTAATCAAGATAATTTAAAAAAAATAAATTTCAAATATTAAAAAATATAATAAAAATAATAAAAGAATTTTCGTAGAAATATTTTGACAAGTATTTAAAAAATACAAAAAGCAAAAACTAAAGTAAAATTTAATCACTATATCTCTTTCTTCAACTTTTAAAAAAATGCGATCATTTACAAAAAAGTTCACATGACATAAACTTATTAAATTTTAATAATTAAAAATGATATCAAAATCCAATTTTTAAAATTATCTTGAAAGAAATTTATTTATTATTTGTATTTTTTGAAGTTATTTTTATTAATAATATAAATTTTCGAATGTTAATTTAATAGTTTACCCATCGATAATATTAATCAAATCAATAAAAGGGATGAGAGAAACATGTGGCACAGGAGACTACTTATATAATCTTTACTTATAATGATGATGATGTTTTATCGAGATGGATTTTTTTTTTAGTATGTGTTCATTGTCTATTTACTTATTGTTTCCTATTGTATTGTTGTTTTAATCTCGGACCCTTTGTTTGGGTCTTGGTGAGTTCCTGAACTATATTAAAAAAAAAAAAATTATAGGTAGATAATGAAAATATTAAATAATGTAAACAATAGATATATCGGATGTTTATTTTACTAGATATATTAATAGTTATTCTAATATTAAAATTTAAATAGATAATTTAGAGATATAATATATTTTTATTTTATTAGTATTTATTCATATTATTCAAAAAAATAATATAACCCTAAAAAAACTTTAGCTAGTAACTATTTTTACATTATATAGAATGAATTTTTTTCGTAGGATACAATTATTACTGGTATTAAAATTTATAAGTGTCTTAAATTAGATGTTTAGCTTCTCGTAAAAATATAATGTAAAATATGTTTTTTGAATTTAAATATTTTTCTTCTAGTTTTGTGCAAAAAATTCAAAAATTTTAGTTTTATTCTTTATTATTAGTTAATTCCGCTAAACAATAATATATGTTGACATGTCAATTGCTGATACAATACTTGCCAATATCAATAATTAGCTTGCATGTCGTAGGATAGAACAATTTCAAGGAATATCTTTTGGTATCACTTTTGATTTTTGTAGTAACTAAATTAATTTGAAATTAATATTTAATATAATTTTTAAAATGATATTAGTACTAATAAAAAAATTATTGTCCTGAAATTCTTTGTAATGTTATAAAGTTTGTTTAACTCTTTGCGCAGTTTTATAATGTTCTTTATCAACAATTCGAAGTTGGGGCATAGTTGACATTGAATCTAAAGGATTTACAGCTGGATAGAAACCTTTGGCAGCCAATTCTCTTGATAGTACGGTCGTAGCATCCAAATGTGCAAATGTCGTAGTAGGGACAGGGTCGGTCAAATTGTCTGCAGGTACATAAACTACTTGAATAGAAGTTATAGACCCTTCTTTGGTAGAAATAATTCTTTCTTGTAAAGAACCCATTTCGATACTAAGGGTCGGTTGATAACCTACAGCGGAAGGCATTCGACCCAATAAGGCTGACACTTCGGATCCCGCTTGGACAAATCGGAAGATATTGTCAATAAATAGAAGCACGTCTTGTTCATTAACATCTCTGAAATATTCCGCCATAGTTAGGGCAGTTAAACCAACTCTCATTCATTTGACCGTACACTAGAGCAACTTTTGATTCTCCAATAGTTTTTTCATTAATTACTCCGGATTCTTTCATTTCCATGTAAAGATCATTTTCCTTACGAGTACGCTCCCCCACTCCGCCAAATACGGATACACCGCCATGAGCTTTGGCAATGTTATTGATCAATTCCATAATAAGTACTGTTTTACCCACTCCAACTCCGCCAAAGAGTCCAATCTTTTCTCCACGGCGATAAGGAACTAAAAGATCTACTACTTTAATTCCGGTTTCAAAAATGGATAATTTTGTGTCTAATTGTATAAAGGTAGGCGCGGATCGATGAATAGGAGATGTTGTGCGAGTATCTACAGGACCCAAATTATCAATAGGTTCGCCAAGTACGTTAAAAATTCGTCCTAGAGTTGCTCCGCCCACTGGAACACTTAGGGAAGCTCCCGTATCAATCACTTCCATTCCTCTCATTAGACCATCTGTAACGCTCATAGCTACAGCTCTAACTCGATTATTTCCTAATAATTGCTTTACTTCACAAGTCACGTTAATTTGTTGACCAATAATGTCTTGACCCCAGAGCGTTGTAAATATTTGGCATCTTCTCTGGAGGGAAAGCTACATCCAATACCGGACCTATTATTTGGTCGATACGTCCCAGATTTTTTTTTTCAAGCACAGAAATCTCAGGACCAGAAGTGGTAGGATTTATTCTCATATTTTAATATATCCTTTTTTTAGTTTTAGTTAGATTAGAAGATTTTTGAAATCAAATTTAAAAAAGTGCTTGATAACAAAGCAAAATAAATTGATCAGTTAATTAAATAGAAATAATAAAATAATAAATCGAAATTAGTACTCTAGTTTGTACCATCCAAACAATTCAATTGTTTAACGTACTGCGTCCATTGCAATAGTTGAAATTTTCAACTTCAACCAAATGATTCAAAAAATTAATAGAATTAAATTATTAATTTGTATAAAATCTTTTCTTTTTAGTTGGATGAAATCTTTCGAAAGTCTTGAATTTGTCTATAATTATAGACAATACCGCCTATATTTTTTATGGGATTCGAACCTGAATTTTATTTACGATTTGGTTCTTCTATATCATCGGCACCTATTGCTCATATTTCATGGGCGAGCATACAATTTATACCTAGTATTTTTTTTTTTTTACTATTTTGACATCTAGGATTAACATATATTACTGTCAAGGTCAAGAATTACTTTTTTATTTAGATTAGATATATTTTTTTTATTAAAAAAAAGAGAGATTAGGAATTAAAAAAACCAAAGATTGGTTGCACCATACATATGAAAGAGTATACTATTTAAAAAATTAATAAAATACTGTCATTTGTATAGTCATTAAATTTATTAAATGAATATTATAATTTTATTATTTAATATTATTAAATTGAAATGCGATTAGGATTAGAGTAACAAATCACATGCTAAGTCTCAAATTAATTTTTATAATTACGATTCCACAAATAAATACTTATGTATTATTTTGTAGAACCTAAAATAAAATTAAACTAAAATTAAACATTATAGATATTCTTAATATTTAAAGATAATAAATTATCTTCCTTTTTTTCGGGTAGAACAAGGATCAAGGATCAAAAACAAGAAAAAAAAATGAAAAATAAAAATTAGTCTCCTCTCAATCTAAAAGTGTCAGAATAATCCCATGTCAAAGCTTGCATAATGTAGAGAAGATGGTCGAACAAATGAAGACTAATTGAGAGGTATTGTCTTTTTTCTATTAAAAAGATTAGTAACACTATTTACTTCACGTAAAATATAATGTCAATCGACGACCTGCAGTCTCTTCATTAGATTTTCGATGTCAAATAGAAAAAATTTGTATAGATGAGTTGTAGGATACATCCCTCCCTAATAACTAATAAGATGGATAGGGGTGGCAAGCGAGGAAGCCCGCCCCGCCCCACCCCGCCCCGCCCCGCCAGAAGCCCGCCCTTTGGCGGGCTGGCCCGCCCCGCCCCGCCTAGTGAGGCGGTCCTAGAATCCTAGCCCGCCCCGCCTAACTGCGGGCTGGCGGGCTAAGCCCGCCAAAGCTCCTCTTTTTTTTTTTTTTACTATTAACTACTAAGTAATATATATAATTTCACAACCATATTAATAAATTTATAATTTCTAATGGCATAAAAAATTATATTTTTTATATTCACAAACATTAAAGTCTTTGTAATTATAAATATCTAATAAATATAATTATAAACCAAATTTTCATTCAAAATATAAGTATAAATATTCTCTTCAAAGCAAAATAAATATAATCCAAAACATAATTATAAATATTGTCTCCAAAATAACATAAACATAATTCAAAACACTCAATTTTTATCTTCATACTCTTGTAAGTTAGGTTGAGGGAAGTTAGGTATTGGCAAAAAAATTGCAAAAATACCCCCTCACTAAAAAACCTTAGCCCGGCGGGGAAGCCCGCCCCGCCCCGCCAAAGCCCGCCAAAACCCGCGGTTTAAGCGGTGCGGATTAGGCGGGCTTTTGCTATTTGGCGGTCCCGATTTTCTAGCCCAGCCCGCCTTTTTTGGCGGGTTATGCGGGCCGGCCCGGCGGGTTTAGGCCCGTTTGCCACCCCTAAAGATGGATGGCCAGCCAAAAATCTTACTCTACCACAAGGTGTTAAAAGTTGTTTGCACATGCTATTTAAAGGCCTTTTACAATATCTCAAAGTTTCGCATGTAAACTTGAGTAACTTTGCAAATTACAAGAGAATCCTATCATATATCTTCTAAGATGATTTTAAAAAATTTCACCACAAGCAGCATTATTAGAATAGGATAAAAGGAAACCATCAACATTTAACTTGGTATAATATCCTTCAAGGAAGAATTCACCAAATCAACCGAGCTTCTTTCCCTAGAATCTGTTGGGAAGAATATTACTTCTTATAACATTTAGAATTTCAGTATTGCGAGCTATAGCAGACTCAAAGGCTCACACAATACGTACTGACACAGTCTAAAATAATGGTTTACACAATTTCATGTTGCATATTTGTTATATAAGTTGTGTTTTGCATACGGAAGCGACACTGTAAGAAAATGTTTAATCGATGACTATTCATATATCCTTTTATGATAGTTTTGAATCAACAAGACACAACATTTAATAGTGGTTACATAACCATAAAAAATCAAAATAAAACTCTACATCTAAGTTAGGATAGTTATAATCCTAACTAAGTTCAACCAAGTATTTTAAATTCATGCGCGTTTCACTGCCATCGCTTCTTCTTCTTCGTTATCTTTCTCTTTCGTTATTGTTATCACTAACAATACCAACATTTTGCTAACATCTTTATTGGTTCTGATTTTCTCTGGTGCCATCATTAAATAATTTCAGTTTATTTCTCAGTTTAATTAAGGTTCATTTGGATCTAGAAATGATTTCGATGTGTTTTTGTTGATGATTGAGTCTTTTTGACTACTTGTTCAAATCTAAACTAATTTTAGTTCATTTGTAAATTAATTGAAGTTCACTTAATGCTGCTAATAAGTATTGACCAAATTTTTTGTTCTTTAAATAATTTTAGTTTATTTCTTAGTTTAATTGAGGTTCATTTGGAACCAAAAATAAATTCGATATGTTTTTTGTATAAAAGTTTTTTGTAATTTTGAACCGTCAAAGATTTTTATTTGTTAAAAATTATTTTTAATGGACATTGATCTTTTTTGTCATTTTAAAAGAGATTAATTTATTTTAGAATATATTATTTAAAGTTTAATTATCTTATAATAAAATTTTTTAAAATTTTTTTCTTTACACTCATTAAATATTACTTAAAATCAATAAAAAACTATATTAAATAAAAATAATTTTTATAAAAAATTAAAAATACAAATTTATATATAATTATTTTCGTATAAAATTAATAATTAAAATTATTAAATAATAATTTAATTAAATTTATCAAATTAACTAATAATATTAAAAAAAAGTATTTTGTCTAAAATTCTTTGGACTAACACGTGATATTTAGTATTTACTCCAAGTCTAAAATAAAATTAAACAATCCCGTGAATATTACTACTTACTACTTACTGGTGGAATGAACACAAGAACGCATCCTTCCCCATTACTGGTGTGCCGCAGCTGCCGGAACACACTGCGTTGCCAGGGATTCGCCGCCTCCTTGCCTGGTATCCTTGCTGCTTCGCCACCTCTTAGCCGAGCTGTCTGTATCGCCGACATATCCCTCAGCGGCCGTGCAAGGTCGTCGCAAGAGCCCTCAGCTTCACAGCCACCATCCAGGTACGCCCTGCCTCGTTGCTTCTCTCTCTCTCTCTCTCTCTCTCTCATGTCTTAGTTCCGTTATCTGATCTAGGTATGAGTTTGATTGAGGATTTGAGTTTTGTTGACTGCGGATACTTGCCATTCTTGTAGATTTTTGTATGCGATGAAGTTGAATGCTTTGAGCTCTTAGCATATGTAGTCATGAACTGAGCACAATATAATTTTCGCGATAAATTAAACACTATACTTTTCTGTGATGGCCTTAATGAACTTCTCTTTCACTGTAGTCCTGGTATATTGACATAATGGCAGAGAAGAATTTTGTATATTGAACAATTGTTGCCAATTGTAGAATTGTTAGTACTTGCTCTGTTTCTTAATAGATGTGATCATTTATATAAAGCTCTAACTTTTTTTTCGCTGTGGCATTTTGCTAACAGTTTTGGCTTTATAGGCTACTATATTATCTTCGATCACACTTATTTTATCTGCTATGTTTGTGTTGTTCGTTGAATAAAAACCTGTGTCATGGAAGCTTCAGATCATATAGTTTGCTTTTGTTGCTAACTCTCCCCTTTATTCAATAACGGATATTAAATAATTGCAAAATACATCAGTTACTTTAATAGTGTAGTTCTAAGAATATCCAACTTCAGGTCTGTTTTCTTCACATGTATAATTATTAATAATTTATCCATATTTGTTGACTGCCATTTTGTAAACTGTTTAGATCTGGATTTTATCATTGAAACAGGGCGTGTTTCATGAATTGTGGTTTGATGGGTCTGAAGAATAGATTTTATTCTTTAAACTTTCTTTTTTTCCTTTGTCTTCAAAATCGGAACATAGTCAACTTACAGATATTACTTTGGAGATGAAGTTGAATGTGTGGATTTGATTTGATTGGAAGAGTTGTTTTCAAAAGATAATGATTCAAAATTTCAAATAGATTCTCTTCTCCTTTGAAGGCCAAACCATTCGACGAAAGAGAAAACATAAGCTGTGCCTTAATACACTGTCACTGAGGAAGCCCCTCAGATAAACCCATCACGTCTCCTTTTAGTTCAATGACATTCAACCCAGAGTGAGACATAACTTACCAAACATGTCAGCGTCTTGTGTTCAGCTTTTTATGGATTATTATTTGATTTGCAGTTAATGATGGCAGAGTCTCTCATGTCCCAATTATAAGAATACCGTTCATGCAATTTTCACCATTGCTCGATCTGACGTTTGTTTGTTACTCATTCCACCCAATGCTAGCCATTTTTATCAATCAAGGATACAATTTTCGACATTTACTTTACTTCATAATATTTCATTATTTTCTGCAATGCAATATTTAGAGTGTCCCTAATAATTAGTTTTTCTAGGACCACGGCTATAGATTGTTTCAATATAGCATTTAAGACATTGGCATTTGAAGAATTCTGCTTGTTAGGAGTTTCATGTTTTTAAGAAAGGAATTCACTGTAGATTGTGCAACTGGGCTTGTGTAAATTATTGACAACTTTACCTATATATGGTTAAGACATATAGCTGGTGGTTAGGATAAGTCTTGCAAATTTGAAGAAAATAGATAAAATCATTATAGGCTTGGTGAATCTGAATAAGATTAGTCCTAGAAACTGTGTTTTCTTTGGTGTGTCAGTCACACTCGTGAGATTATTAATGGAAACTTGGTGGTTTGTCATGTCATGTGCTAGTCGCACCAGATTTTATTTTATTGTATTGTATTGTATTGTTTTGTTTTGCTTTCTATTTTTGATTTTTTCCCCTGATTGGGTTATTTGTCCCTGTTGTTTGTTGATTAATGGTTGCTGATCCAAACACTCCTCATTTTTTCACCTTGTTCATAGTCTTACTTTTATTTTTATTAAGATGTATGCAGCTAAGATAACTGATGTATGGTTCAATACCCTTGGTTTTTACTTATAGTTCAGGAGTTGTCATTGAATATGTAAATAGCAGTTTGTTGTATTTATATTCCCTGCTTTATCTTGCAGGGATTAAGAGGATTATATGCAGGTTTTCTTCCTGGGGTTATTGGGTTGACTATTGCATGGGGCCTATATTTATTTTTGTGAGTTTCAATTCTGAACGTTAAATAATTAATTGTATTAAGTTAACTAGAATGATATTATATGGTATGATACACTGTGGAGTTTGTATCCTTAATTTTATTCTTGTAGTAGGCATCCATAGATTCCAAATATGTAAAATGTGATCTTGATTTATTCAGTCTGAACTCTCAAAAGTCTCCCTCACGCACACATGCGCGAGTACGCGTGCGCACACATACACACATGCACATACCTATAGAGGAATGGATTCTTTTGTGAATTTTCCATCCCCTAACTTCTTGATCAGCTATTAATATTTACATGTGACTAAGTTAAAATTTCTTAATTACAGTTATGATAAAGCCAAACAAAGATATGCTAGGAATAGGGAGGATACACTGAGCCCAGGTCTTCATCTTGCGTTAGCTGCTGAAGCAGGAGGTTTGGTGAGTGTTCACAATTCCATTATCATGAATGGATTGCCACGTGCGTGCGCTCTCATGTGTATGCACATGTTTTTGTATATTCTTGGTTAGGGCTTTGCATAATTTCCATGTTCAATTCAAATTTTTTTTCTTATATCGGTCCCAAGGAGTGGCGAAAGGCGGTAAGTAAAGTGTATTAGAGATTTGCCAATGAACTTTATTATGATAAGAGTGTGAGAATGGATTAATGGAACTATATTTAAGTTTACAGCTTTGTTATCTTTGTGAAAATTTTTAATATATTGCTAAGCTTTTATAGTTGAATGATTACTGATTAGGATTCATAGTTGAATGATTACTGATTAGGATTCCAAAGCCTGCTAAATTTACTATCATTTGATTTCCATTGTCTTCTGTCAGGTGTGCTTGTGCACAAATCCTGTTTGGCTGGTAAAAACAAGATTGCAGCTTCAGACTCCTCTTCATCAAACACGACCATACTATGGGATTTTTGGTCTCATCTCCATCTTAATTTAGCTTCATTCTCAACTGTTCACTTTAAAGATTTTTTTTCCTTCTCAAAATATTCATGTCATTAGAATACATTTCTTGAAGTTATAAATTTAGCTGAATTATTATTTTAACACACAGGACTTTCTTAATTGTAGTAATCTTCTGCCCACTTCAGTTTACAGTTACTACCTGTGTCAACTTTTAAGTGGTTTTTACAGCTTTGGTCTTTTAGACAAGAATCGAGAAATTGTTAAATTCTCTTGAGTATAGAGTAAAAATGGTTTGCTTTGGTTAAATTATCCTGTCTCTTCTCATTAATTTATTATTACTTTATTAAGTTGATGTAATGCTTTATACTTATGAAATTAAACATTGTAAAAGATAATTAATGCTTTGTATGTATTTATAAATTATAAATAATTTTTGAAAAAAATAATTTTGCAAAATCAAACTTAAAAGCAGATAGATGGAGTACTATCAAAAGTTGCATAATGGCTCTCTTTCACCACCTGTTTAGACGATAATATTTGATTCAGTATTTATCTTATTCATCCAAAAATGTTGTAGCAATTCGTAAGTCAGTACTATTAATCATCAATGTTTGGTCCTTAATTTGCTAAGTAATGTATGGCATAACTATTCATTGTATTTTTTTCACAGCGTTTTGTTCTATGATGTTTATTTTTAGTTTTTAAAATTAGGAAGAAAAGGAAACTTGTTTTCAACTTTACTTGTATATATTTTAAGGGAATCACTTTGTTTCAGCATGGGAATGATCAATTAGAATGTAATAGTCAGGGTTTGGGTATTTTACTTATTGTGGTTGTATTAACTTTGCTAACCTGTCATACAATTTTTGTTTCTTGTCTGAAAATATCAGATGCATTTAGGACCATAATGAGGGAAGAAGGTTTTTAGAGCACTCTACAGAGGAATTGTTCCTGGTCTATTTCTGGTATGTTGATGTTTGTTATTTTCCAACTCTGTCTTGGCTCTTGTAAATTTAATTATTGATTGTTGATTGATTTTCCCCATCTAGTGGGATAAGGCTTTGTTATTATTGTTGTTGATACTTGTGAATTGTGTCTGAAAAAAGATAACGTTGTTATTCACCCAATGTAACATATGATAAAGATCTCTCTTTTCGATTGATCCAGTCTGTGACGAGCATTGGCTCTGTAGCAGGTAGCCACTATGAACTTCAGAATTTGCCAATTAAAGCCATAGACTATCCAAAACTTTACAAATAGATCCTGTCCTCCCTTTTCTGTTTACTGCTATATTGCTAACGTAATGCGTTTGACATCTTATTGTCATCCGAGCAATGGCAGGTGACATAAGATTTGGTCATATGACTGAGGTTCACGTTTATTCCAGGTTAGGGAAAAAATTTTCTAACATTTTTCCCTATATATTTATTATTTTTTCTTTATATCGTGTAAAATACTAAAGTCATATCATCATGAACCACGATATTTGTAATTCTCAAACTTCTTGTTAGAGATAGAAACCCATTCATAAACTTCCACCTAGAAATTTAAACATTTAGGAGAGTTGAATTGTGACGTAGCATGAGAACCATTGAACAAGAGCTTAAGAATTTGATCCTTGTCCTGCTCATTCTTATAAGAAAACAAAGAAGTTGAACTTCAAGAGGACCTTTCATCAGAGCTTACTTGCTCTTCCATTGAGGCTCAGATACATTACACTATTGTCATCCTTGTTCCATGTTCCTAACAATGGTGGCATTGAACCTGCAAGGACTTCAGTGCTCGTATTAGGCATGTGTCTCAGGAGGTACTAGGTTAGAAAGTGTAGCTGATAAGTGTTATGTGTTATCTCTTCCTAACCTGAGTATTTAGTTATTTTAGTTATATTGGATCCATGAGTGAGATGAGTGGGGAATGGTTAGTGCTCCACTATCTAGGAGTTATGCTAATCAGAGCTTGTGCATAACTACCTGTATAAGATAGGATCAAATAGTGGGCCAAGTCTTTCAGATATGATTTACTATTGGGCCGGTAGTCCATAACACCAGTTATGATAAATTTTCTGAAATGTTTAAGCCGAGTTGCTTTTCAATATACTATTGTTATTATGAGGGTTCTGTTTTCTCTTGTGTGTGGAAGGAGCAACCTAGAACTCATGGCTATGCTAATTATTAATACATGCAACTTTTTGTCTTTGTAAGATTATAGAAGGCTCAATTGTTTCTTGTTCTTCAGCAGGTCTCTCATGGGGCTGTTCAGTTCACAGCATATGAGGAGCTTCGTAAAGTTATTGTAGACATAAAGCACAGGGGAAGTAAAAGGCATCGTCAAAACCCGGATGATCTGTTGGTAAGTAAATAATGGTTGGATTAGAATTACAGAGCATTGGACCATTTACATTTATTAACCCATTGTTTGATCATTGAAATTGAATTGATTGTCACTTATATAGGTCTGAGTTCTTGTTCCTATGTCATTGCTCAACTCGAGATCAAGTGACATTCCAAGAGTGATGAGTGATGACTCTTAGGTTGTATCATGTGCACAGATAATATCGACCTGAGTGTTTAATATGTGGTATTAGATATGATAGGATAAGTAAACTCTACGCTAGATGTTAAGATATTATTCATTGTCTGTTGTATTCAGTATGTTGTTTCAACTTATCTACAATGACTGTTATACATCATATTGTTGCAGTCTGGTGTATTAAATAAATATTTTTAAAATGTTTAATGCAAAAGAACTTGTTACAGTCCTCAATTTATTGTGTTCCAGTGCTTTGAAATGGGTGTTAGACATTTTAATGTTCAATATCAACTACGGGCACAGCTTGGGTTAAGTTTATTAATTTTTCTTTTCTTTGGTATTCTGCTTATGGTGTATGTGTGAGATATATGTATTTAGCATAGAAGATTGGCATATTTTGTGTGCTTTATCTTCTGGGATTTAGCCTCTTGTATAGTTTTTTCCTTTTTCTTTTTGTGAGGATATTTCTGCTATTTACCTGGGAAGCATGACACGGGGAGAACCTTCAGAAGGAAAAGAATTAGGAAGTCCCTACTGTTGTAACAGAATTGTCACCTGGCAAGCGTAGTGGGGAGGGTTTGAGATCCAATGCTAATTCTTTTATGGGTGTGAGAGGACAGAAGGGATATAAGGGAGTGAGTGGGAATGAGGGAAATCATGGATGGCCTTTTCAAATAGAATCAAGCTTTAAGGAGAGACGGCAAGACTCTTGAAATTCTCTGGCGATGTCATCTTTCTCTATGAATTCTATCAAAACCCTGAGCTTACTTTATTTCCCCCTTTTTCTCTCACTGTTACATTCTTGTCTCTCTGGTGCCAGTTGTTATTATGGTTTCCTGCCCTTTTGTACTTTTTCATTCTTTTCTAATTAACATATTTCCTTTTTTCTATTGCTCTGCCTACATTACCCCCTTTGGATTCGGCCCTTCTCTCGACCCTTTGTTAATGCAGAATGTTTGTGCATCGGGTTGTCATTTTTATTTAAGCCTGGTATTTAATACGTTGTTTAGCTTCTGGCTATATGATGCTTATAAATGATTGATTGAAGCTGTTTGATGTTCAACTTTGCAAGCTTTCTTCGATACTCGAGACTTTAGTGTTCTTATAACTTTTCACAGAATTCTGCTGATTATGCTGTTCTTGGAGCAACATCAAAAATTGCTGCAATACTTCTAACCTATCCATTTCAGGTACAGTTTCTTGTATCCTCCTCTTTGAAAGAGGGTTCCATATTTTAGTGTCCTTGTCTCGTCGAACATGATCGATCAATCTTTGACAGCATGCTTGCTTGCTCCTTTTTTTCCCAGGTTATGAGATCTCGATTGCAGGTACAAGAGTTGATTAAAAAATTGGGATAATATATAGCACTTTTGGTTTAATAGTACAAATTTCTCATAGGCAAATCGAAATTTCTTTCTCTGCAGCAACGGCCTAGTGCGGATGGGGTTCCAAGATATGTGGATAGTTGGCATGTTGTGAAGGAAACTGCAAGGTACATACCACATTATAAGTTATAACCCATTTCTTTGGTTTTGCATGTTTCATTGAAAACCAAAATGTATGCGTTTAGTCTTTTTTCAGGGATTAAAATGTTGAAACAAAATTCTCTTAAGGGCCTCTCTCTCTCTCTCTCTCTCTCTCTCTCTCTCTCTCTCTCTCTCTCTCTCTCTCTCTCTCTCTCTCTCTCTCTCATTTTTACATTTTTAGATCTTGTTCTGTTCTTGCAGATATGAAGGTGTTCGAGGATTTTACAGGGGAATAACCCCAAGCCTTTTGAAAAATGTTCCTGCTTCTTCAGTAACATTTATTGTTTATGAAAATGTTCTTAAATTGCTTAAACTAGCAAGGAGGAATGACTAAATTTTTCCTTTTCCATCTTAATTCAATCTCTCTCTCTCTCTCTCTCTCTCTCTCTCTCTCTCTCTCTCTCTCTCTCTCTCTCTCTCTCTCTCTGATATTTGTAGCATTGGAAAATTGGTCATTCCATCACATTTTAATGATGAAATTCTACGAGGTTTAATAATGTGTACACAGTACCCGGAGATTAAGAAGACATTAAGCATGGTTCCCTTCTGTCCATGTTTCTTTGACCTAGCTTGGATGTACAAGTTGATGTTGATCTATGGATAATCTATTTTACATTTTAATTTTAATTATATATATATATATATATATATATATATATATATATATATATATTATCTTTTTTTTTTGGCCTACTAACATGCACCTCCACGCCTCCACCCCCGTCAACTATGTCTATGTCTACAGTTGACTTGCCTGGAGTCTTCTTCCAGCGCTTCATAGTCTTTGTCGTACATCGGTAGAGCTGCTCATAAAAAAGGTTTCCCAAGTGATATGTGTACAAGAGTACATACTAGGATACCACCTATGGCCTAAATCTCGTAGGTTATCTCCATGATTAGCAGTCACATTATACTTTAGGAGTGTTTTAAGTGTTTCATGAATATTAGTGATCAGTCATTTTAGTCATTGATTTTTATTATAAAACATGAATTTAATTTTCATGCACCATAATTATAAAATAATTTACATATATTTTTAATTATATATGTTAGCAAAAATATTTTTTTATTTTGACAAAAAAAATAGTTATTTAATAAAATTGTTGTAATTAAACGAATGTATTGTACATTTTAAGCTGGACATTTTAAGTTGTCAGTGCAATTAAATTAAACTTTATAAGATATATATAATTAAGATAAGAAACTAAAATTATTGGAACACTAATATCTTTGAAGTACTTAAAAATTTTTATGTACTTTATTTTTTGATTAACTATCTACATTAGCCATTGAAATTTTTAATATTGGACATTTTCTCTCAAATTTCAAAATGATGAAATATACAAAACATTTTCAAATGTTTGCTTTTTGTTAAACAATATAGTCTCTTTTTATAACTCTTTGGAGATTGGTTATTACTTTATTCTTGGGATCAAATTGGAGGAGGATAAAATTATTTAATAGAAAAATATTAAAATGATTTAATTTTGATGTACTGACAGTGTTGTGCAATCATAATCGTTTTATTGGATGATCATTCATGCGGTCAGTGTAAAAGTAGTTATTTTTGCTAATATGATATTATGTGATTGGATACACATGTAAAACAATTTGAGTTCTACTAGGTAGATAACGGGGGTGCGAACAACGTAAACAATGGATGATGCGTGAATATCTTTTCTATCTTTTTCTAGTGAATTTGCATTCAATTTATTGAGTTTAATCAAGAATTAATTATCTTTTAGCCACTATGGATGCTACTTTGAGTCATGTGCAATTATGTTTATTTTAGGTAGCATTCGGCTGGATTTGATGGAGTTTCCGCAGAGAAAGAGAAGAAGGCGAATGATGCTGTCAACCCTGACCTCTCTGCACTCAAACCTAAATAACTAGAGCTACAGAGATCCAATAGACGTGATTTTAGTGGCGTTGGAAAGCTAACTTCTAGAGCTTTCCAACAATGTATAATAGTCTATACTTCTTCTCCACCAAGTCAGCAAGGGTGGCGCCTAACTTGAGGTTTCTCAAGTTAGGCGCCAAGATCACTCATATTCATTCATCCAAGACTGCCAAGGCTGCACCTAACTTGAGAAGTTAGGCACCAAGATGAGAAAGAGAGGCGTCCAAGTTCTGCCAAGGCTGCGCCTAACTTGAGATTTCTCAGGTTAGGCGCAAGACATCAACAACTCGCAACATTAAGCCTTGACTCTTCAAGTAAGGCGCAATATATATCCAAGTAAGGCGCAGCGCTCAAGCCCAGCACGCCATTCCTTACTGCACCATTCAAGTTAAGCACGCCATTCCTCACTACACCATTCAAGTTAGGCACATCCCATTCTAAAGTTAGGCGTGGATTATTAAGGAAGCAAGTGGTCCCCAGCTCTCCTAGAAGGCAGCAACGCAATCTTCTATTAATTATGATTTAAACCGTATTTTAATTGAAAATAGGAAAAGATATTATTTAATTTTAGAAATTATAATTTACATTAATTAGGATTAGATATAAAAAGGAAAAAGAATCAGCCATTCGGGCTCTTCTCTTCTCTTCTACCTCATTACGCAATTTTACAGTTTTTCAGAATCTTTGTTTTCTCTCTGAATCATGAGCAACTAAACCTCCACTGTTAAGGTTAGGAGATCTGTTTATTGTATGGATTGATACTATTATTTTTCTATTTTAATTCATGTACTGATTTCTATTTCAAGAATTATTTTCGTTCTTTATTTTATGAATTTGGGTAGAACAGAAGTATGACCCTTGTTCTAATTAAGTTTTTGTATAACTTAGAAAAGCTCTTTACTTGAACAACATCTTGAAAACAAATTCTCTTAAATTTCTAATTATCTGGACTTAACGGGATATGTGACATATAATCCTCTTATATTTGGGTAATTAAGGTTTCTGTGGCATATAAACTAGAATTGAACTTAACCCTCTAATTGGAATCAAGTGACCAAGGAATTGGTGGTTGATGAAGGTTAGAGGAGACTAAAAAGGTCTAAGAAATTAGGGTTTAGTCACATATTGTTTGCCATAAATTAAATCTTGCATGATTAAAATAGTTAGTAAGAAAAGTCAATCTGGAAGATAGATATCTCTGAAGCCTTAACTGTTTCTCCATATATTATTCACAACTTGTTTACTGCTTGCTTTCTGATATTCTGAATTTGCTGTTAGCGCTTTTGAACTCTCTCAACACTCTTTTTTGTTTGTCTAACTAAGTAAATCACGCAATCATTGTTGCTTAGTCCATCAATCATCGTGAGATCGACATTCACTCACCTGAGGTATTACTTGGTACGACCCGGTGCACTTGCCGGTTAGTTTGTGGTTTATAAATTCCGCACTAATGGACTGCACTCCAGGACCACTAAAACAAAAAATATTCCATCCCATTTATCTACCACAACCCTAGCTTCTCACCTTCTACCTTTCTCTCCTTTTACTGCAGCTGCTTCACTCCCCCTTCCCTGTCGCGCCATCACCAATGCACCTCACCGCCGCTGCACCTTCTTCTCCCATGCGTCGCGCTGCCCTGTGCTCCCTACAACCGATGCCACCACTACACCTTCTTCTTTCCTGCGTTGCGTCCCCTGCACCTCTGCCCTTGCTTTCATGCCGCTACGTCGTGTCTTCGCCACTTCCATCGCGTGCCGCTTTGCTTCGTTCACCCAAATGGTATGACCCAAATAAACATCCACATCTTAGTGAAAAAAATCATCCGCATACATAGTAAAATGAACATCATACGCAGCATGTGCATGCAGAATCAAGCAAATCAAGTAAAATACCAATGGTGTACCCAAAGAAACATTCACTTTAGAATGAAAAGAACCATCCGCATACATAGTAAGATGAACATCCGACTTAGTTGATAAGAGTCGTGAACAGCAACGGTGGTGGGAGCATGGGATCGCGAAACAGCAGTGGCTGCAGCTGCACATGTATTGCAGGATAGCGACACTTTCGGACAGACTAGCACCTCGCGTCAAAGCTGCCTCCGGTGGCGTCGGTGAAATGCGAATGTGGACTGGCGGAGCATTGTGGAGGCTGCGTGGCGGAGGTCGAAAATGCTGTTACGGTAGAATGGTAGAAACTGTACGTAGTGTGGATGTGTTTAAGGGTATTAATCCTAAATTTTCAAATTTTAAAATATGATAATTTTTAATTAATTAAAAGTATGAATTTTAAAATTAATTTCACATTCCTTTTTTATTTCGTTGTTGACATTGTTTAGTATATGCGTTGTTTTCTTATATTTTCTCAAATAATTTTACAATCACGGTGTACATCAAAATTAAATTTTTATAAGAATCAATTTTAAAAACCTCAACTTATTTGGATTACTTTTATATTTTTTTAACCTTTTGATGTTCTTAAAAATGGACAGGACGAGTATTTTCTGGCTGATGTTTTTTATATGATTTAGTATTGTGAGTTATGCTGGGTTATGATCATTAGGGGTGAATTACACTGTTATAACGGCGTTGCTTTTAGGAATCTGTGCGCGGGGGGGGGGGGGGGGGGAGAAATCGGACCGTTTGATTTCAAGCAGAGAGAGAAAGGAACACAAATCAGACGGTCCGATTTGTGTGAGGGAGAAATTTCGTTTACATGAAATCGGACCCACCAATTTCTGGGTGTCCAATTTTTTAAAACGAAGAGTGTAGTAAACTGTATGATCCCACCGAAGTGATGGAGCAAAGGCAAAAATTTCTAATGCACTGCTGTACCCGACTTATCTCCAAACAGAATTGTCCCAAATAACAACATTATGTGACACTTCACATACATCTGAATGTGAACATCATCATTCAACACTATACAATCTTTCAAACCCCTAAACCACGTTAATTTTATAAAGCTCCCTCTACAGTCCGTCTTCCTTGGTGCAACTCCAAATTGGTGCAAGCACTCGGCCTCCAATGCCTCAAAACTACTCATGGTCGGTCCTGTAACCGGAAGACCATTTGTCGGCAGACCGAGAATTATCGCCACATCCTCCAAGGTCATGGCACACTCACCAACCGAAAAATGAAATGTGTGAGTCTCAGGCCGCCATCTCTCAATCAGAGCATTAATCATTGCTAACTGACATTGGATAACTCCAATCTGGAAACATAATAAAATCCAGTCTCGCGTAAGTGTGACTCAACAATTTGGTTGTATGGATCCAGCGACTTTAAATGATCACACATCAACATTCGTGAACCCTACAATATCACATTTCCGTTATAAGTACCAGTATAATATAACTATATTATCAAAAACACAATTATTCTTACATGTCCATTATAACTAATTCCCAGCATAATTGCATTTCAAACATACACAGTAAATCTGTTATACAAAAATCCTTCAATCATATTCATTATCTTAAAACAAAAATTAATTAACCTTAACTAACTAACCAGAATAATTTCACGATTGATAAATTATTTATTCGTAGAATAAATATTTTTTTCTTTCAACCTCTATTATTATTATTATTATTATTATTATTATTATTATTATTGTTATTATTATTATTATTATTATTCATAAAATAACATATTATTATTATTATTATTATTATTATTATTATTATTATTATTATTATTATTATTATTATTATTATTATTATTATTATTATTATTATTATTATTATTATTATTATTCATAACATAGCATACTAATTTCCTAATTTAAGTTTAGTTATTATTAATTTATTGTCTAAATTTTACTGAATTAAAATTCAATTATTAATGATCATAAATAAAATAATTAATTAAATTTTTATTATTAATCATAATAATTTATTAAACTCAATTACTAATACTAATAACAACAACAATATCAATATCTACTCTAATCTAATATGTACAGATCTCATTCTCCTTCCTCTTTCATTTATTCATTCTTTTATTTTATTTTAACCAATCACCATAAAAAGACCATATTCAACAATAGAACTTACCATATCATACATACATATATACATGATTAATTCCTATTTTAATTTCTGTTTCTAACCACCTAACAATAAAATCATACACACATACATGATTAATCTCTACTTAGTGCCATTATAATATATATTGCTAATAAAATCTAATATTATCACTATTATTATTATTAAATCAGATTATTAAAAAAATAAAAACTTACATAATTTGGATGCCCAAGATAATTAACAATATGAAGTTCTGGTTAATTTACTTCTTTAATTTTTGGTCTTCTTGGTATTTTCTTTAAAAATTTTTTTGGAGGTTTGTTGTGGTCTAACGATGGTGAATAATGAGAAAAGTGGTGGGGTTGGGAGCATAAAGAGAGGGATACGAGAGTGAAATGGGAGAGGGGAAACAATCGTCTTTTGGATATAGAATCACGATCTGATCCGATCCGCGTTCACCCCTAGTACACATAGCATTACTCATTTTTTATATAGAAAAAATATTAGTGGTTTTATTAAAAATGGGATTATTTGGTGTAATTACTGTAAGTGGGTTTTGTAGGTGGAGAATCAACACGTAGGATGGTGTTGGACACATGTTATCGTCTTGACAACACGCAGAGTGCGTGTTGGACACATGTCAACATCGTGTTAAGCACCTTTTTTTATATATCCACAATACTGTAATATTACTACATACTTAACTTTTACTAACATTTAAAAAATGTTACCAAATCATATTAAAATGTTACCTATGTATATTAGTAATATTTTAACAAATGTTAAATATACTCTATGTTACTAAAGAATTTTACTAACATTCTTCTAAAGATTTAATAATATTTAATAAAAATGTTATAAAAGATATTCTATAATAATATTATGAGAAATGTTACAATAAACCATTCATGGTAACACTTAAAAAAATGTTACAATAGATAATTTTTGTAACACTTAGAAAAGTATTACCATAGATATTTTCTGTAACACTTAGAAAAATATTACAATAGATATTTTTTGTAATATTTAAAAAATGCTACAATAGATGTTTTTTGTAATACTTAAAAAATATTACAATAAGTCATTCAAATAACACTTTAAAAAATGTTACAATAGATATTCTATAACAATACTCTAATAAATGTTACAAAAGATTTTCTTTGCTAACAATAAAAAAATATTACAATAGATCTTTAATAACATTTAAATGAATAAAATATTGAATTAAAATCTTTTTCTTCAATTACATATTCTATACCCATTTTACAAATTAAATCCAAGATATTTAAACATTAAAATTGGTCCAATAAGTCAATTTTTCTATTTCTTTAACATGTTTACATGATTAAATACAAAATTAAAATCACAATTATTATTTAATTCAACTTGATTTTCTTTACGCGTGCTAATCAACACTCATGCTTCATGATGAAAAGGCCTGCAAAGTTTAAATTTCATCTTATAAATCTACAATTGGAAGTAGAAAAATATATTGCTAACACTGAGTTTGAGTCTTTGAGATAAAAATAAAACAGAAGGGAAAGCAAAATAATGAGAAGTTTCAAACAAAGTATTCAACATCACTTACTTTCAAAAGTGTTAATGAAAAATCTTAGTTTTTATTCAATTTAGAATACTTTATTATAGAGTATAACCGAAGAGGAGAACTAAGATAATTGGCTTTCATTTACTCTCTTTTTTCCACTCCTTATGAGAAAATACATCCAAACATGACTCAAGTTATATTTATTCTTAGAACAGCTGAAGATGTGAGATAGTTTACTTATTGTAACTTGAGTTTTAGTGAATCAAGAGAATGACACAATGAATCTTTACCATCCTTTATAGTTGGATGGAAGGATCTTAAGCATCTTCCTTCACAGCTGAATTATTGAAACAAAAGTAACTAGTTCAGTAAAACGAATGTGAAAATGGCCTAATTTCTTAGTAATACATAAAGGATGGAGAGCAAAATAATGCAAGTTCTTATAACCATGAACTTGTATTGAGAAGACATACGAAAGTATTTCACTACTATTGTCACTACCATTGATGCCAAGTCCACCATCAGACTTGTCACTCTCCTCCTCTTCTGAGTCGTCAATATAAATTTTGGTGTCCTAGAGGATCGAACATCCTGCCATTAACTAACATAACCTCAAATAACTGAAATAAGAAAGACCATCAAAGAATATCTACATAAATAGAAAAATAAAGGAAAAAACAAAGAACTAACAATTTCACTTACTTCATGGAATAGTTCATTTAAATCTCCCTCTCCGATTAAGTTTAGCAGATACTGTAGATTCAAGTTTTTTATTATATAAAAAGTAAACAAAAAATGAAAATGATACCTTATGGTGAATTCATATTGTATTCAAAAAATAGCAAAGGTCAACAAGTAATTAAAGACAAATCAAATAAATAATGAACAATTATCCATCCATAAGAATTGAGAATGTCAACCTTGCAACTTAACTGTATAAAAAGAATTACAATTTTAAAAATAGGAAGCCATCTTTTGTGTAATTGGCACCAGAACAATTAGTATAGTAATTCCAACTAAGAACAAGTAATGTTATGGACCTTAATTCCAACTAAGATCACCATTTAAATATAGATACAAGTTAACCACGAATTTATAATAGTAAAAAGGTACTCAGAAAAACACCAACGCAACAAGCAATAAAGCATTTAACTTTCTGTTTAAGTTTTTCTAATTACTCTTTATGTTCTGTTGCTCTACTCTCAGCCATAGCTTTTTTCCTGCTCATTCTTCTTACATGACCATCTCCACCCAAACTCATTTCTGCCATTACCAATAACAAAAATAAAAAATGAATATAAATAATTGCGACAATTTAGAGAGAGAGGGGGATCAAAGAAATGAACAACAATGTTCAAGGAACCTGAATCATTGGCAGTTTCCATGCTCATTGAAACAAAAGAATGTTAAAATTTACGGTCAAAGTCAAAATTCTAATATGTAAGAATGACAAGAAAAAAACAACGGAAAGAATCAACTATAACGGGTTAGAGGATAGAAGACCTACCGAAACTGACGCAGCGGCGGAAGAAAACCACAGCAGAAGCAACAGACACGAGAGCAAGCGCTGAAGGCGATGACGGAAGCAAGAGAGGCGGCGGTGGAGTGAAAGACGCCGGCTCAGAGAGATAAAGATAAAAGGCGGCCTTCACATTCAGGGACTTTACATCTTTGATTAATCCTGTGCAGCTGCAATGTGAAGCAATATGTAAACAGGGAGGCGAAGATAATTTTATTAAAGATAGGAGACTCGAATCCGCGACTTCTTATTAATTGAGTATGGAAAGATTATGTCATTTGAACTATAATTTATTGGCAGAGAAGCGAAGACAATTAAGCTAGACTTCAAATTTAAATGTCATTAGGCAAGCAAGAAACCAGAAAAAACCACATTAGCCTTAGAATCTATTAAACCTTAATCTAGTTCTACTATAAGAGTGAAGTATTCAACCCTAAAATTTTGCTTCGTAAGAACTAGTGTTAAATCACTTAAAGAAATAAAATTTTTAATATTAAAACTTTGCTTCGTAAGAACTAGTTATATACTAAAAGTTTTAATATTTTAGATTTCATTAAATAAATATAATAGTTATTTTAAATGTTTTAATCTCTTAGATTTCACTAAATAAATATAGTAGTTATTTTTAAAAAAATTATATTAAAATATTAAGATTCAACAAGTGATCCTATAAATTAGTTTTTCAATGATTGAATTTGTAAACCCCGGTTAAATTAGTTAATAAATTAGTTTTTAATAAGGAGGATTATAAATGTGAATATTATATTAAATTAGGATAGAGCTCATCGAAACGAAATGTTTGACACCAATTTCGAAGAAAACGGTCCAAAATTGGACCGAACGAACTGAACCGGATGAATCGGGCCCGAACCGGGCTGTCGGTCCAACTGGACCCACACTTTTAATGAGCCCGAAAGCCCTTCTTCTCCATTTCACCAGCTGCAGCGTGAAAAGCCCCAGGGAGAAGAAAAACACTCCCGAACCCTTACGGTAACCTTCCAACCCCCGTAACTTCTCCGTCCGAGCTCCGATTGCCGCACTGTTTGTGGCCACGCGTCCACCACGTCGAGCTCTACATTTCTACCGGAACAATTTTACTGGTAACTTGTTTAATCACTCTCAGCCCTTTTTTCCCCCAATTTTCGGATTTTTGAATGTGAAGGTTGAGTTTCTTTGATTTTTGATGTTTTAGGATCCAATTAGCTTGAGAAAAATGTTCACTCTTGCTTATGTGAAGCTTGGGTAAGGTGAGGATACGATAATTATATTTTAATTTCATTAACTTTGAGCTTTGAGTATTAAATTGGGTATATATGTGTTATGAATGTGTATTAGGTTGAAAATAAATAATTGGGCTTGAAATTGTGAATACTGGAACTTGGAGGAAGCGGATTAGTTGAGTTTTGAGGGGCTGTCTTGGTTTTGAATAAATAGCTTTGGTCGTTACGTGGAAATCGACCAAGGTATGGTTTAGGTTTCTTGCATTTAATATATAATGTTCTGTGAAAACTTAGGCTAGACGGCCATAGGATAAGTTGGAATGCAGGTGTATGTTTAATGTTTAGTAATTTGTCGATGAATATATATTTGGTTGAAGTTTATTGGATAATTAGTTATTAATCTTGGATGGTGAATGTTGTTATGTTAATTTGGAGAGAATTATGGTTGAATGTTATTGCTGATGAACATGGTTGGTTTAGTGCTAATGATTTGGTGAATTATTGATTTGAGATATTTTGTGTTAGATGCCTAGGATTAGTGAACTATGATCCTTAGTTGAATTTTGGTTGTTGGATTTGAATATTGTATGAGTTTAACTGTTAATCTGAAGTAGATTTATTGTGGTGACTGTTATGATGATGAGGAAGGGTATGTTGAATTGAAAAGAAAGCAGGTTTGGACCCGAAAAGGGTGGCAAAGTCCGAGTTTTAGAGGAGATGCTGCCGAAATTTTATAAAAATTAGAGATTTTGTTTATATGATTATCTAAAAAGATTTAGATTCAAAGGGTATATGGTTTGATTTAGAGTTATTAAGAAAATGAGTATGTTTTAAGTTTGATTCATTTAGAAAATAATGAGTTATGTTTTGAATTGGAACTATTGATGGACGGAATGGGAGGTGTGATAATGAAGGATAAGGATTGAATATGATTGATGTATGATGATGAATGAAATGCGATTGAGAATGATGTTGAAGTTGATGAATTATAATTGAATTATTTATATGGCTTATGAATTTGAATAATCTGAGATACGAGATTCCCTGGATTAAGTGCCGTGGCTTGCCACCACGTGTACCAGGTTGAAAACTCGATACTCTGTTGACCCTACGACGTAAGTGTGTGACCGGGCACTATATAAATTCCCGGGAATGTTACCCCCATTGAGTATTATTGATTATTTGAGAAAAACTATGCATAGACTCTTGGGGATGCATGTCGGGGGACAGTCTAAGTACAATTCAGACTTGTCGGGTTGGCTGGATAACCGACAGATGAGCCTCATCAGCCATAGGACAGGCATGCATCATATGCATATTACTTGAATTACTTGCTTGTGTATTAACTGGGAGTGCCTAAATGTACTTGCGATGTTAAATGTATATTTGTTATCTGCAGTACTTGTAACATTCTTGTGTTTGCCTTTGTCTGTTTAGTTGTCTGTGAAAATGCATGATGGAGTTGGAGGTATGGAGGAATGACAGTATGGGATTTAGATTTAAGGTTAAGTTAAGTTAGGATTAAATATTTTTAGAGAACCACCTTTTATGGCTTCTGTTTAATACTTTAAGCTCTATAATCTGAGTGTCGGTATTCTAGGATTGCCTCTGGCATTCCCAGGACCTTATATATTATGTGTGTGGCACCTTTACCATATTGAGAACCTCCGGTTCTCATTCCATACTATGTTGTTGTTTTTCAGATGCAGGTCGAGAGGCATCTCGTTAGGCGTCTGGACTCTTGAAGCGGAGTGGTTACTGGGTTATTTTGTTATCCTATGATGCATATATATGTACTTAGCTTTCTCTCCACATAACTTATTCTTTTTGATCCTCCTAGAGGTGTATGGAGAGGCAGGATTTTGTTTATGTACATTTGGGTTTTGGATATGTATATATATGTATATATGTGTGTATATTCTCCGATCAGTCTTGACTTCGCAGGCTGAGTCAAGAGCTCATTATTTTGTATCTTTGACTCTCTGTTCCTGTTTTGGGTTACTTGACACTTGATAGCTGTAGCTTTCTTTGCACGCAAGTTAACTCATTTCTCGAGCGTTGTGCTTTGATATTCGCGATTTTTATTTCCTCTATTCTTCAAGGCTCCTAGCATATTATAATTCTTCTGCTATTATGTGTACTCATTTTATTTTAGAGGTCGTAATACCACACCACCTCTGTTTTACGACTTAAGCGTAAAGTTTAATGTGGTAGGGTGTTACATTATGGTATCAGAGCAGTTCGTTCCTATAGAGCCTGAAAGACGGACTGATTGTACTTCTGTGCATTCTCTGTATATGTGTTTTTGTGCTATTAGGATATCTGACTGATATATATGGCATAAACGTTTGTGAGCATGCATTTGGAACTTAAAGCATTAGACTTGCGATATTGAGACTGATCAACTTAATATCACTTGTTTGGTGTATATAGGGACCAGATGTCAACTCGCGGACGCGGTCGCGGGCGAGGTAGAGGTAGGACAGGCACCGTTACTCCTGCCCCCATAGGGACTGATCCAGTAGACTTTATGGCTGCCTTGGGAAATATGGCTGCAGCTATGCAGGCAACAGCTGAGGCATTGGGTAATCAGATAAATCAGGGTAATCATGGGAACAATAATGATGAGGATGGTCCTATGGCACTTGCTACATTTTTGAAAGTTCACCCTCCGACCTTCAGGGGAACCTCAAATTCCACTGATGCAGATAATTGGATTCAGGCTATGGAAAGGGCATTACAGGCACAACAGGTTCCTGAAGAGCAATGGGTTGAATTTGGAACTTATCAGTTGCAAGGTGAAGCTCAGTATTGGTGGCAGGGAACACGACATATCCTGCAGCCTGATGGTGCTGCGATTTCTTGGGAGGTTTTTCGGACAGAGTTCTATAAGAAATACTTTCCTAATTCAGCTAGAAATGCCAAGGAACTTGAATTAATGCAGTTAAAGCAGGGACAGATGACTGTTGCTGAGTATACCAGTAAATTTGTGGAGTTATGTCGCTTTTCTCGTATCTGTCAAGGTGCGCCTGAAGATTTTGCTGAATGGAAGTGTATTAAATATGAGGGAGGTCTTCGGAGCGATATTCTGAGCTTCGTTGCCCCAATGGAGATCAGGGTGTTTTCTGAATTGGTGAATAAGAGTAGAGTGGCTGAGGATTGTGTAAGGAAGGCGGCAGCAGAGAAAGGAAGTTTGAGGGTGCCTTTTCAGAGGCCTTCTGGGAGGAACTTTGCTCCGAGAGGTAGAAATTTCAAGTGTGGAGGTTTTGTTCCACAGCAGACTCAGGATCAAGGTAATTACAGAAGGCTGAATACCAATGCTAGTCAAGGAAAAAGGTTTGGGAAGCAGCCACAGCAAGATCTGAACTGTCAGAAGTGCGGAAGGTATCACCCTGGAGTTCCGTGCAGATTCGGACTTGGAGTATGCTATTCTTGTGGACAGCCCGGGCATATGGCCACCAATTGCCCGGAGAAGAAGAAGTATGAGACTGGTAGGGTGCAGCAGCCAGGGAGAGTATACACCACTTCTACCATAGGTGCTGAGGGATCTGAGACACTGATTAGAGGTAATTGTGAAATGGCTGGTAAAATCTTAAATGCTTTATTTGATTCAGGAGCAAGTCATTCATTTATTGCATTTGACAAGGCCAATGAGTTAGGATTGAGAATGGTGGTTTTAGGTTATGATTTGAAAGTATATAATGCTACTCATGAAGCTATGGTGACCAGGATAGGATGTCCACAAGTTCCCTTTCGAGTACAACATCGTGAATTTGTGCATGATTTGATTTGTTTGCCTATGACTGGTCTTGATCTCATTTTGGGATTGGATTGGTTATCCAAGAATCATGTTTTACTTGATTGTTCTGAAAAGTCAGTACAGTTTATGCCGAAAGGGTCAGAAGCACCGGTTGTGGTGAATAGTTACTATTTGAATTCTATGATAGTAAACTATTCTGGAACTGAATGTCAGGGTATTATGTTATTAACTGCGGGAGTATCAGGTAATGATCAGAGTTTAGAGCAGATTCCGGTTGTATGTGAATTTCCAGATGTGTTTCCGGATGATATTAATGAATTCCCACCTAACCGAGAGGTTGAATTTGCAATCGAGTTGGTACCTGGAGCCGGTCCGATTTCAATTACTCCTTACAGGATGTCACCTTTAGAAATGGCTGAACTGAAAGCTCAGCTGGAGGATCTGTTGGGTAAGCATTTTATCCGACCAAGTGTTTCTCCGTGGGGAGCGCCAGTGTTACTGGTAAAGAAGAAGGATGGGAGTATGTGGTTGTGTGTCGATTATCGGCAATTGAATAAAATCACAGTGAAGAATAAATATCCGTTGCCTAGAATCGATGATCTAATGGATCAGTTACAGGGTGCCGGTGTGTTTTCTAAGATTAACCTGCGATCCGGATATCATCAGATAAGGGTTAGAGACGAGGATATTCCGAAAACTGCTTTCAGAACCCGTTATGGTCATTATGAGTATACAGTGATGTCTTTCGGGTTAACTAATGCCCCGACAGTATTTATGGATTATATGAACAGGATTTTTCGACCGTATCTGGACAAGTTTGTTATTGTCTTCATTGATGACATTCTTGTTTATTCTAAGACTGAAGAGGAGCATGCTGATCACTTGCGAACTGTGCTGCAAATTCTGAGAGATAGGAAGTTATATGCTAAGTTATCTAAATGCGAGTTCTGGAAGAGTGAAGTGAAGTTTCTCGGCCACGTGGTGAGTAAGCAGGGGATAGCTATGGATCCTGCTAAGGTGGAAGCAGTGATGAATTAGGAGCGACCAACTTCAGTGACAGAGATCAGGAGTTTCTTAGGTTTGGCGGGGTATTATCGCAGATTCATTAAGGGATTTTCACAGCTCGCCTTACCTTTAACTAAATTGACTAGGAAGGATACACCTTTTATCTGGACTCCGGAATGTGAAGAGAGTTTCCAGGCATTGAAGCACAGGTTGACTACTGCACCTGTATTGGTATTACCTGAACCAAGTGAACCGTTTGAAGTGTATTGTGATGCATCTCTGAAAGGTTTGGGGTGCGTTCTGATGCAGCACCAGAATGTTGTAGCATACGCCTCACGGCAATTAAGGCCGCATGAAATGAACTATCCGACACATGATTTAGAACTTGATGCTGTTGTGTTTGCTTTAAAGATTTGGAGACACTATCTCTATGGCGTTAGGTTTCATGTTTTCTCAGATCATAAGAGTTTGAAGTATCTTTTTGAGCAGAAAGAGTTGAATATGCGTCAGAGGAGGTGGATGGAGCTTTTGAAAGATTATGATTTTGAATTGAATTATCATCCAGGAAAAGCGAACGTTGTGGCGGACGCTTTGAGTCGGAAGTCTTTATATGCAGCTTGGATGATGCTACGGGAGGAAGAATTACTAAGGGCATTTCAAGGTTTGAATTTGGAAATTAGAGAAGAATATGGAATCCTGTGTTTGAGTCAGTTGCAGATTTCAAGTGATTTTAAATTAGAACTTCTGAAGGCTCATCGAGATAGTGAAGCGTTACGTAGGGTATTACCAGCAGTTGAACAGGGAAAACAGTGGAGAGTGTCAGAAGGTCAGGATGGTTTATGGAGGTTCAAGAACCGGATTATTGTGCCTAATGTTGGAGACCTGCGACAAAGTATCTTGAAGGAAGCTCATAAGAGTGGGTTTTCAATTCATCCAGGGAGTACTAAAATGTATCAGGATCTGAAAGCGATGTTCTGGTGGCCAGGGATGAAGAATGATGTGGCATTACATGTATCTAAATGTTTAACGTGTCAGAAGGTTAAGATTGAGCATCAGAGACCATCAGGGACCCTTCAGCCTTTGGAGATTCCACAATGGAAATGGGAGAGTATCGCAATGGATTTTATGATAGGTTTGCCTAGAACCCGATCTGGTTGTGACGCTATTTGGGTAGTTGTGGATCGACTAACAAAATCAGCTCACTTTCTTCCTATCCGAATAAGTTGTTCAATGGAAGAATTAGCTCGAATGTATATTAAAGAGATTGTCAGGTTGCATGGCGTGCCTTCTACCATTATATCTGACAGGGATCCTTGCTTTACATCAAGGTTCTGGGGAGCTTTTCAGCGTGCATTTGGAACTCAGCTAAGCTTGAGTACTGCATATCACCCTCAGACAGATGGTCAGTCAGAAAGAACTATTCAGACCTTGGAGGATATGCTAAGGGCTTCTGTTTTGGACCAGCCTGCGAGCTGGGATCGGTATATGCCATTAATTGAATTTGCTTATAATAATAGCTATCATGCGAGCATCGGAATGGCTCCATATGAGGCTCTGTATGGCAGAAAATGTCAGTCTCCACTATGTTGGTATGAAACTGGAGAAAGGAGTTTATTAGGGCCTGAAATGATAGTTGAAACAACTGAGCAGATAAAGAAGATTCGTAGTCGAATGCTTATAGCCCAAAGCCGCCAGAAGAGCTATGCTGATCAGAGGCAAAAGCCTTTGGAATTCGAAGAAGGAGAACATGTCTTTCTGAAAATTACACCAACCACTGGCGTGGGAAAAGCTATTAAGACCAAGAAACTGAATCCCCGTTATATTGGACCGTTTGAGATTCTGAAGAGAATTGGACCAGTGGCTTATAGAATTGCCTTACCGCCGTACCTTTTGAATTTGCACGATGTATTTCATGTATCACAGCTTCAGAAGTATACTCCTGATGCAAGTCATGTTCTAAAACCAGAACCAATCCAAGTGAGAGAAGATCTAACACTCCCAGTAATTCCGGTGAGGATTGATGACACCAGTGTTAAACGATTACGAGGAAGGGAAGTATCATTGGTAAAAGTAGCTTGGAGTCGAGCTGGTATCGAGGAACATACCTGGGAACTCGAATCAGATATGCGAAAGGACTATCCAAATCTCTTTTCAGGTAACTAGATTTGAATTTTGAGGGCAAAATTCTTTATTAGGTGGGTAGGATGTAAACTCCGGTTAAATTAGTTAATAAATTAGTTTTTAATAAGGAGGATTATAAATGTGAATATTATATTAAATTAGGATAGAGCTCATCGAAACGAAAATTTTGACACCAATTTCGAAGAAAACGGTCCAAAATTGGACCGAACGGGCCGAACCGGTTGAACCGGGCCCGAACCGGGCTGTCGGTCCAACTGAACCCACACTTTTAATGAGCCCGAAAGCCCTTCTTCTCCATTTCACCAGCTGCAGCGTGAAAAGCCCCAGGGAGAAGAAAAACACTCCCGAACCCTTACGGTAACCTTCCAACCCCCGTAACTTCTCCGTCCAAGCTCCGATTGCCGCACCGTTTGCGGCCACGCGTCCACCGCGTCGAGCTCTACATTTCTACCGGAACAATTTCACTGGTAACTTGTTTAATCACTCTCAGCCCTCTTTTCCCCCAATTTTTGAATTTTTGAATGTGAAGGTTGAGTTTCTTTGATTTTTGATGTTTTAGGATCCAATTAGCTTGAGAAAAATGTTCACTCTTGCTTATGTGAAGCTTGGGTAAGGTAAGGATATGATAATTATATTTTAATTTCATTAAATTTGAGCTTTGAGTATTAAATTGGGTATATATGTGTTATGAATGTGTATTAGGTTGAAAATAAATAATTGGAGCTTGAAATTGTGAATACTGGAACTTGGAGGAAGCGGATTAGTTGAGTTTTGAGGGGCTGTCTTGGTTTTGAATAAATAGCTTTGGTCGTTACGTGGAAATCGACCAAGGTATGGTTTAGGTTTCTTGCATTTAATATATAATGTTCTGTGAAAACTTAGGCTAGACGGCCATAGGATAAGTTGGAATGCAGGTGTATGTTTAATGTTTAGTAATTTGTCGATGAATATATATTTGGTTGAAGTTTATTGGATAATTAGTTATTAATCTTGGATGGTGAATGTTGTTATGTTAATTTGGAGAGAATTATGGTTGAATGTTATTGCTGATGAACATGGTTGGTTTAGTGCTAATGATTTGGTGAATTATTGATTTGAGATATTTTGTGTTAGAAGCCTAGGATTAGTGAACTATGATCCTTAGTTGAATTTTGGTTGTTAGATTTGAATATTGTATGAGTTTAACTGTTAATCTGAAGTAGATTTATTGTGGTGACTGTTATGATGATGAGGAAGGGTATGTTGAATTGAAAAGAAAGCAGGTTTGGACCCGAAAAGGGTGGCAAAGTCCGAGTTTTAGAGGAGATGCTGCCGAAATTTTATAAAAATTAGAGATTTTGTTTATATGATTATCTAAAAAGATTTAGATTCAAAGGGTATATGGTTTGATTTAGAGTTATTAAGAAAATGAGTATGTTTTAAGTTTGATTCATTTAGAAAAGAATGAGTTATGTTTTGAATTGGAACTATTGATGGACGGAATGGGAGGTGTGATAATGAAGGATAAGGATTGAATATGATTGATGTATGATGATGAATGAAATGCGATTGAGAATGATGTTGAAGTTGATGAATTATAATTGAATTATTTATATGGCTTATGAATTTGAATAATCTGAGATACGAGATTCCCTGGATTAAGTGCCGTGGCTTGCCACCACGTGTACCAGGTTGAAAACTCGATACTCTGTTGACCCTACGACGTAAGTGTGTAACTGGGCACTATATAAATTCCCGGGAATGTTACCCCCATTGAGTATTATTGATTATTTGAGAAAAACTATGCATAGACTCTTGGGGATGCACGTCGGGGGACAGTCTAAGTACAATTCAGACTTGTCGGGTTGGCTGGATAACCGACAGATGAGCCTCATCAGCCATAGGACAGGCATGCATCATATGCATATTACTTGAATTACTTGCTTGTGTATTAACTGGGAGTGCCTAAATGTACTTGCCATGTTAAATGTATATTTGTTATCTGCAGTACTTGTAACATTCTTGTGTTTGCCTTTGTCTGTTTAGTTGTCTGTGAAAATGCATGATGGAGTTGGAGGTATGGAGGAATGGCAGTATGGGATTTAGATTTAAGGTTAAGTTAAGTTAGGATTAAATATTTTTAGAGAACCACCTTTTATGGCTTTTGTTTAATACTTTAAGCTCTATAATCTGAGTGTCGGTATTCTAGGATTGCCTCTGGCATTCCCAGGACCTTATATATTATGTGTGTGGCACCTTTACCATACTGAGAACCTCTGGTTCTCATTCCATACTATGTTGTTGTTTTTCAGATGCAGGTCGAGAGGCATCTCGTTAGGCGTCTGGACTCTTGAAGCGGAGTGGTTACTGGGTTATTTTGTTATCCTATGATGCATATATATGTACTTAGCTTTCTCTCCACATAACTTATTCTTTTTGATCCTCCTAGAGGTGTATGGAGAGGCAGGATTTTGTTTATGTACATTTGGGTTTTGGATAAGTATATATATGTATATATGTGTGTATATTCTCCGGTCAGTCTTGACTTCGCAGGCTGAGTCAAGAGCTCGTTATTTTGTATCTTTGACTCTCTGTTCCTGTTTTGGGTTACTTGACACTTGATAGCTGTAGCTTTCTTTGCACGCAAGTTAACTCATTTCTCGAGCGTTGCGCTTTTATATTCGCGATTTTTATTTCCTCTATTCTTCAAGGCTCCTAGCATATTATAATTCTTCTGCTATTATGTGTACTCATTTTATTTTAGAGGTCGTAATACCACACCACCTCTGTTTTACGACTTAAGCGTAAAGCTTAATGTGGTAGGGTGTTACAGAATTCTACTATATAAGTTACACAATAATAAAATTTATAGTTTTAAAAAATTTAAAAAAATTAAATTTTAAAATAACAACTATATTATTTAGTGAGATTTAAAATATTAAATTTTCAAAAATATATAATCAATAATAATTTGATAAATTCGTTTAAATAAAAAAAATTACTATAAAAAATTACAATTTAAAAATATAAAATTTTAAAATACATATGAAAAAATAAATTTATAATAATTTAATTTTTTATTATTTTATGTAAAGAAAATTTTATTTATTAAGGTCTAAAAAATAATATTAAAATCAGTAAATATTTTAAATTTAATATTATGAAGAAAAAAAATTTATATAAGGACTAATTTGATTCATTTTTTAAATTTTAGGAATGAAAATGACTTGCGTCTGGATTTTTAGGAATTATTTTTTATTATAAATAACTTTTTTACATGTCAAGTGACACGTGACGTGCTAGGAGTTACTGACCTGAGACGTCAACCAATCATCTTGTGACACATGTCATTAACCTATAATATTATCATGCCACATGGCACTTAACATGATACATCCTCATCTAACTATTACAATTTATCTTTCAAGAACTAATATGACTAAAAGAATTTTTTGAGGACAATTATTGAGTTCTATTATATAAATTACACAATAATAAAATTTATAATTTAAAAAAATTTTAAAAAATTTAAATTTTAAAATAACAACTATATTATTTAGTGAGATTTAAAATATTAAATTTTTAAATATATAATCAATAATAGTTTGATAAAATCGTTTCAATAAAAAAATTTACTATAAAAAATTACAATTTAAAAATGTAAAATTTTAAAATACATATGACAAAATAATTTTATAATAATTTAATTATTTTTATTATTTTATGTAAAGAGAATTTTATTTATTAAAGTTTAAAAACTAATATTAAAATTAGTAAATATTTCAAATTTAATATTATGAAGAAAAAATAAAAAAATTTATATAAAGACTAATTTGATTCATTTTTAAAATTTTAGGGATAAAAATGACTTACATCTAGATTTTTAGGAATTATTTTTTATTATAAATAACTTTTTTACATGTCAAGTGACACGTGGCATGTTAGGTGTTACTAACCTGATACATCAACCAATCATCTTGTGACACGTGGCATTAACCTACCATATCATCATGCTACATGGCACTTAACGAGACACATCATTATCTAACTAACGGAAGGACCAATTTAATTTACTTTTTATCTTTCAAGAACTAATATGACTAAAAAAATCTCGTGAAGACTAATTTGAAGAATGAATAATCTTTCAGGGACAAATTTGACTATTAACTCAATTAACTATTAAAAATAACAGATACACAAACTGGCCTCAAAATCTAGTACTCCAGCTATATGTCAGGTCGCATTTTGATTGTTAATGTTTTTTGATCGGACGTAATCCTTTCGTTCAGCCATGTATGCTTTTAAAACCATTCAAAACTCAAAAATTTAGAATGAAGACAAAGATCTTGATTACACGCTTTATATAGCATTCCAACACATCTTATGTACTGTGACCTTTTTTCTATTATGCATATATCTCGGATATATAGTATCCGATTACCGCATTTTAAATATATTCCGATAGCACGTTGTTGTGTTTCATTACGTTGTTTCATATCTAGGGTATAGTGTATTCGAAATGTATGTTTAACTTAATTTAGGACATTGTATCTAGGATATGTAAATACACTTCATATTACACATTTTTGTTAATATTATATTTAAATAATTTAAATAAAAAAATCCGGCCAACAAAATAGTTATAAAAAACTAATATTTTAATATAATTTTTTTAAATAAATGAGACAAAAATTACAGAATAACATTCAAAAATAATATATCTACTATATTTAACGGTAGTTATGACATAGTATATCTATTGAGCAATTTTGTCATATTTATTGTTATTAATCATATGTTTATCTTTTCTAAAAATGGCCTCTGCATAGACTGTATATGGTTTGTTGCTTGGATCTATAGTCTCTGTCATAAAGGAACAAAAATGGTGATACTCATCTTGTCTTTGTGGTGGAGTTACTCGTGCTGTCAAAGGATCATTTTTTTGTGACATGTATGAGCTTGAATGTGTTGATGTTATACCCAGGTTTGCACAAAGAGTTGATTCTATCCGTTTTTTTTTTTAATTCCAATGATTTTTCAAAATCAAGTAATTCCTTATTTTGTTCACTTACATACTTTTTAGATAAATGTTAAGCCATAAAAATGATCTTTATATATTTCTTTTGTGTTATTATTATACAGTTACCGAATTAAGGTGATTATTTCTCATGCAAATGGTAACAATGTGTTTCTGCTTCATGATCGTGAGATTACTCAAATAATTAAGAAAAGATGCTTTGCTTTGCTAAATGAGAATCCCCATTTGAAACAGGTTCATTTATGTTTCTTATGGTTTTTTCCTGATTTTTTAAATTTTTTACGTAGGCTGATATTGATTATAGAATATCTTTTCTCATTAGACTCACTGTAATTCCATTCCTTCTTATGATTTGTTTCATTTCTTATTTAATTTTCTTGAATTTAGACTAATACTGAACGTAAAGTTCCTCCCGAGTTGGGTAACTATTTGATTCAAAGGAAGATGGTTTTCATGATTGATCCTCGACCTCTGGGGTATCAGTATAACACAAGTGTGTATATGGTTCATCGGATTTGTGATGATATGTCATTGGTTAATCTTTTTGAAGCTGCTGCTTCCATGCATGATAAAAAGGTGATCGATGTAATATTTTTCGAATCTAAATCTTCGTATTATATATGCTTTAGTTATGTTACTATTTTTATTTATATTTAATTTGGTTAAATATTTGGTTTATTTTAAAATTTTAAAATTTTTAAATGTGTCCATTTTTAGAAGGACAGTTATAATATACAGATGTAAATTTGTATAGAGTTAAAGAGATTCTTTTTTTGTTCATGCATTTTTTGACACGTGTTTATCCTTTTGTGAATGAAAGTTGGCTTTTAGCTTTGGCTTTGAAATATGAAGATGAAGCAAGTCTATTTATTAATATTCGAAGCTTGTTCACGTTCACATATAATATGAATACATGTTAATTGGCTTTTATACATGTCTCTCAAAACAATTGCAGTATTTATTTAATTCTGTTAATTCAAATAACTCAATAAATTTTTAATTTGTTTCAATATTTTACAATAATTTTAGTCTCATAGTTAAATATACATTTTACACCTTTTTTTTCTATAAGTATATTAATAAATTCAAAATCTATACTGTTAAAATTAAAAAATCATGATATATATTTTATATCTATAAATCTAGATACATATAAAAAAAGAATAATATTCACCATACCACTTATTACAAAAATATTTATCAAAATATAATTAAAAATAATCAACATAATTTTTTTAGGATGTTCTTTAAAAATAACCAAAATTATTAGATTCTATTGTTATATTTGACTAAAATAATAACAAACAAAATTCATATATTTTATTTATTAGTTGTTATTTATATTATTACATTAGTCGCTTTAATTATATTTGTTCTAATTAACATATATATATATATATATATATATATATATATTAGAATTTTTCTAAAATTTTTTAATTCCAAGATCATCCATATTAAATCATTAAGAATATATATTATAGTATGAATGCGTACCTTTACTCATAAAAATAAAAAATTAGAAATTAAAAATTAACGTAAAAATTGTCTCAATCTTCCTCAACCAAAACTTTATGTATTCTTAATAGGACGGCTGAATCGCAACTTCTCTGATAGGGAAAGAGTTGCCGAAGCCATAATTTTCAGAGCCGAACTAGTGATCGAACCGATTAAGTTATTGGTTCATTAGTTTATTGGTTCTTAGTTTATTGGTTTAATCGATAAATTACTGATTGAATCGGTAGAACCAGTCCTACATAAATAAAAAATATAAAATAGTAAAAAGTTGAGTAAAGTGACCATTAGGTCCTTGAAGTTTTTAACTTCGGATTAATTAGCGCTTAAAAAAAAATAAAGTACCAATTTGGTCCTTCATGATAGTAAACGGTGGACACATTATGTCCCTTTGTCAATTTATCATATAAAATTTAATGGTGATAATTATATGTCCTACTAATTAGTCCTAAGTTAAAATTCTCCTACTACCTAATTCAATATTCTAAAAAATTTAAAATAAATATTTTTATTAATATTTTAATAATTATATAAATTTTAAAGAATTATAAATTAAAAAAATGAGTATAAAACTATAATTAAATTAATAAATATAAAATAATTTAATTGTGTATATATATAATAAATAGCACATTAACTAGCAAACGAACAAAACACCCTGTGGTGGCATGCCTTGATAGAATGTAGCACTACGCCTTCTATAAATTAAGAAGAAGCACTTGTCAACTATGAATAAAAGAAGCACTGTACTAGACCTTTTCTTTTATATTAGTTTTAATTTTTTTCATATTAGTTTTATTTTTTTTCCATAACAACTGTATTAATTAGATTAAATTAAATGATTTTGTTTATATAACATATTAAATGACACTCAACATATATTTAGGAGTTTTAATTGACTATTAACATTATTAGTTTATGAAATTAGATCAAATCAAAATTTAATTGAAGAGAGAACTTGAGACATTGAAATCCCTTAATTTGGGGTTGATTTGATCTAATTTCATAAACTAATAATGTTAATAGTTAATTAAGACTCATATGTGTATGTTAGAATGTCACTTAATATGTTACATTAGTAAATTTTGATACCATCAATAAACAAAGTGACAAAAGAACTAACATGATTAATTTAAAATCTTTAAAGAACGAATTTGATTAAAAAAATTTCAAAGACCAATTTAAAGAACAAGTAATCTTTTATAGAGACTAATTTGATCATTTATTTAATTTTAGTTGTTCTTAAAGAACTTTTAAAAAAATAGCATTGGTCATCTGCAATAAAAATGTTTGTAATGGATAGTAATATGAGTATCACATTTTTTTTGGAAAATAATTATATGGTGATGTTACATAATTACACCAAGTTAGTTTGATACTTAAGTTTAATCAAATTAGTTTATTAATTTTGTGACACAATATAAACCACCTTAAGTTAACAATAAGGAGGAGGCACATAAGAAAAAGAAAAAAAAAAACCTTTTTGAATTTGATTATACAAATAATTTATTCATCTAATATTTTTTAATTTTTTTTACTATATTCGTTTAGATTTATAAATATAAAATCTATAGTTTAAGTTATTCCAATACTTTGTATAATATAAATTATAATTTAAAATAATTTTTATCAAATTAGTATTTATAATAATAAATATCATGTTATATCATAATTTTATTTATTCTAACATTATAAATTTTGAATTTACTAATATGCCTGTAAAAAAAATGTCAAATATATATTTAAATGTGAGATCAAAATTATTATAAAATACTAAGAAAAAAATTATTGGGTTATTTGGATTAACAAAATAAAATAAACAATGCTATTAATTATTGAGACACTTGTATAAAAATAATATATTTGTAGGTGAACCGTACACAAATTTTGAAATAAATAGGCTTGTTTTATTTCCAGGCTTCAAAGCCAAGCCATGAGCCAATTTTTTATTTACAAGATAAAAGATGGACACATATAAAAAAAACCATGGTTAAAATAGAATATCTGTAAATTTGTACAAATTTTCATCTGTACAGTATAAGGACCCTTTTTAAAAAGGTTTGATTCAAAGTAAGTTCTCTGATAGTATTACTAAAAATGAAAAAGTCGAGAGCTCATCCTCATGTTTACTGACAATGAATGATTTTCAAGAATTATATCAAGTGGTGGATACCAAAGTATGATATGTTTAAATTATTGATTCCTTTTAGAAGTTAATTTTTTTTATTACTTTCATCTTCTAATTAATAATTATAAGTTTTAAAATTCTTTATTTTATGGTTGTAGGAATACTTCATGGATATTGGCTGTCTATCAGAAGCAACTATTAACATGAAAAAAAAGGTGTCTTAATTGTAATTCTTTTCTTACGATGTACAACTATTTTCCATAATTTTATTTTAAGAATTGGGATTGGATTTTAGAAAATGATTACTATTAGTTTAACTTTATTATATATTTGTACTTATTAGCATTTGATATTTATTTTTGTATAGATGGATGATTCTTTGTTGGATGAGGAAGTAGATTGTGCTAGCAGCATGACTTTATCAGATTCATCTTCTTATGGTGTAGCTGAACATAAATTTCAAAATGCATTTAAAATATGCATACAGCATCAATCTGATCCGACCTCAATGCGTTAAAATGGAAATATGTTTCCAGTTGTATTTTGTTCTTTTTGAATTTTGTCTTGATTTTGTGAATTTAGAGTAAAATTCTCCAAGAATGAATTAATATGTGTTTTCATTATCTCTCATGTAGTCGAGACTATTATACTTATATTAAGATGTTGGTGAACTTTGTATGAAATATTTTGTTTTGATTAATATGTATTTTAGTTTATTATATTTTAAATGAGTTATTATATAAATATATTTAGAAATTGATTGTGTTAATGCCAAAATTTTAAACTAAATTGTTGAATGTGTTTAAAATTTTAATGTTATTATCTCTGTAATTTAAATATTTTTATTACACTAAATTAAATGTTTTTATATGTTTTATATACATAACCATTTAGAGTTATACATATATAATTAAATTTAATAAAAAAAATCATATTTAAGACCGTGCGAATGCACGGTATATTTCTAGTAGTATATTATAGTAATAAGATTTTCTTTTATCACAATTTGTAAAACTTAGTGAGTATTAAAAGGTATAACAATTCTAGTTTATATTAAGATTATAACACTCAAAATTTCACTATACGCTACAAGAGAATTCAATTAGAAAATACACGAAACTTTGAACTTGCTTCGTTGTTTCTTGCCATATGTATAGTGGTTTTCTTGATGTATTGAGACTTCAGACCATCACATATATATAGGCAATGAGAAGTTCTCTAGCCACATTTAAAGCAGGGCATTAAAATTTCAAGAAGACATTAGTGGCGGAGAGGTTGGAGATATTATTAATTAAAAATGTAGGCTATGAAATCACAATTTTCTAATAAGTGGTATCGAAGTTTTTTGTTGCCTATAAATAAGAGATGATCTAAAGTTTTAATACACCAAAAAAAAACCTAAACACATAGCAAGAAGCAACGAAGTAAGTTCAAAGTTTCGAATATTTTTTAAGTAAAAAGTTCTCTTCTAATGTAGTGATGTAATATTGTAGTGAATGTATAGTAAAATTTTGAGGGTTGTAACATATATATACTAGAATTTGATTATACCCTCCCGTGAATATTTAAATGTATACAATCTTTTCTTTTGGTATATCTTGTTAGACAAAGCCTTGATAAACATTTTTTTATCCAGGTTTTTCACAATAAATCAGCAGTTTTTTCATCAATTACTTCTCTTAATATGTTGTTTGCCGAGCATAATTGAACTGTACTTCTTGCTTTTGCCACATTGTCTCTATCTTTTAATCCTCAAACAATTTCTTCAGCAATTCTATTATTCCATTCACTGTCCTAGTTATGTCTTGCTGATCTAACAACGTTTGTACCTTTAATTTTTATAATTGGAAGTCATTAAACCGTTAAATTTTACCATTTTAAATTTAAATTTTTGGATCGACATCTTATATTAAGGTAAATTTTTTTTAATACAGAAAATCAGACAAACCTGCAACCATGCAAAGTATATGAAGAATTGAACTTTTACTCTAAAATAAAGTGACTTTGATACCATTTATTAGGGATAAGATAGAGTTGGAACAAAAGCAAACTAAATAATTTACGTAGAGAGTGATAAAATTAATAATATCAGCAAAATAGGTAAAAAAAAAAGAACGAGTAACACCAATTTTTAATATGAAAAATTACCAAAATAAACGGAACAAAAAATAATCATGGGCTAACATTTTAAAAAATATCTACTATATTTAATAGTAGGTAAATTCTACCTAATCTTCTCTAAAATAACATATAAGTTGCCTTTCATGATGTGTCACATTTTAATTGGTTATTATCTTAACCATAATTGGATTAGTGAGAGGACAGAAGATAGCGATGACGTCGGCGCTGGCTATATATTGGGAAGAACGACAAAGTTACGAACAACAGAAATTCAACAACGTGATGATGCACTGAAAAAAGAGAAATTGCATGAGAGGTCAGTAGATGACGACTCTTGTCACGACATCGATGGTGATGCTTGGAAGGACCGAATCTACGTGATGAACATAGAATAGAGAAGTAGAAAGGTACTTCAATTTTGATATTTTAAGAAATTATATCATTATCCATTTCAAATAATAAATTACAAAATAATCCATCTATGGTTAAGATAATGACCAATTAAAATGTAACACATCATAAAGGATAACTTGTATGTTATTTTAGAGAAAGTTTGGGAGAATTCGTCTTAATAGTAATTATAATATTATAGTTTATTATAACTTTTTTTATAATCTCTTTCTTGATTACATGTCGATAAAATTAACTATGAAATAATCAAACTATTTTCATAACCATAAAAAATACGTTATATTTGACAAAATACTCAATTATTGAATTTTGTTGATTTCAATTATTGAATTTTGTTGGTTTTGTTAATAAAGAATGCTAAATTCTTAAATTAATCCTCCATCATCATCTTCATTCTCTTAAAGCTCTCAATCAAATACATTAACAATAATCAAAATCATTATCACCATTTTTTCCAACCCTAAAGTTTTATAACTTTCTTTTATAACTATTTAAAAAAATTATTGTCCATACTCTGTCCTAAATAACAAAGTCAGACCCAAATTAAGTTAAAATGTCCAATTCAGCAGATTGGCCTCTATCGCTCGTTCGACCTCCTTCAAAGAGGTCGGATTCGACGTAAGCAAGCACTTAAGACTTATCTAATCAATAACGGCCTCCGTAAATCTCTCTCTCACTTTTAGAAGAGATATCTAAACAACCCTAAGATAAAGGAACGGTTATCCATATCAGAAGTAGAACTACCTCAGTGGTGATTATTGGCTCACCTTCTATAAATACCTTGACACACTCAAATATAAAAAGGTTCAAATATTCTAAATCTGCTTTAATCCCTTGCTGACTTAGGTATCGAAGTGTCTTGCAGGTACCACTCCTCATTCCTTCAAATACACAACTCGGACGACGGCTCCCATAATGTAGTACAAGTCGGAGACCACCTTCCATTTGAATTTGGACCTTCCCTTACAGCCCAATCCATCGGTTTCCGATAAAACCCCAGAACAATTAATAATATAAAAAATTAGACAACAAATAATTTATTTTTATAGAATGCATATAAAAAATAAATTAAATAATATATATTTATATAAAAATACATAATAACTAATTCACGGCTGATTTTTTTTAGTATCCATATTAAACCACTCTTCCACCTTAGCTCATGACAACAATAAAGACGTCTCACGACCCACAAATTCAGCCCAATAGAATACACAAATTCAATTATAATTTTAGTCTTTGTGCATGTTTGGGCGCCATTATTTTGTTAAAAAAAAAGATTTTTCCAATGAAAAAAGATCTTTTTTTATTTTTTAACGTGTTTGGCAAATTTCTAGTAGTAAAAGTAAAAGCACTAGTAAAATAAAAAAAGATCTTTTTTTGAGAAGCTGTAATTTATATCTTTTTTTTAAAAGATCTTTTTTCCTTAAAAAAAAAGATGTTTTTCATGTAATAAATAAACAAAAAGGTACTTTTATATTGTTATACCCAACATAATTAATAGATAAAAAGATCTTTTTACAGGAGATATCCAAACATAAAATTACTTTTACTTCTCTATAAGATCTTTTAAAAAAAGATACTTCGAAAAAAGATATTTTCTTAAAAGCTCACCCAAACAAGCCCTTATCTTATTTTATCTTTATCTTTATCTTATCTTTATTTGCTTTTATCTTTCATAGGCCAATGCTCTATATATACTTTGTTTTACCTTCATAGTTTACAATTTTCAATCAATCAACAATCAATAAAATTTCTTCATCTTTTCTTTTCTTTCATTATTCTTTCACAATTTTATTATCTTTGCGTACTCTTTATGTACTCTTTCCGTTTTATTATAGTATCAGAGCTCCTCTTGAGTTCTGCTGACATCCATAGATAAATCAACAAATTCAGATCTTAAAACCCCTTCAACCTCTCCTCCCACTATGAATAATCAACCTCCCTACTCTGTTCAAGATCAAGGACAAAGAGCACACCAGCAACTTCATCCGAAGCCTCTTTTGGACCTTTCGTCAGTCCAACACTTTTCTCTCATGGCACTTTCTTCAATAAAGAAGCTCGTCCTTCACACCAACTTGAGCTATTGTCAAATCCAACTACTCATTATCTTTGTTCTTTCAATACTTTTTCTATTGTTAATAATTTTTCAAATCGAGATTTATTCTTGAACACTTGGATCATTGATTCTGGTGCCACAGGTCACATTGCATCAAATTTGTCTTGGTTTATTTCTTACACACAAATTTCTTCTATTATTGTTTATTTACCAAATGGTTCTCAAATTACTGCTTCTTATAAAGACATTGTTCAATTTTCACCATTATTGGTTCTTCATGATGTTCTTTATCTACCTCATTTCAACTTTAATATTATCTCTATCTCAGAAATTACTTAAGCACTCATATGTGAACTCACTTTTTCATCTTCTTCTTGCACTCTACAGAGCAACAATTTGGGGACGGTTGATTTGGGCAGAATGAGAGATGGATTATATGTCTTTGAACCCAATTTCGGTAAAAATCGATCCACTACACATTCCATAAATTCCATCCAATTCCCACCCATTACACCTTCAAATATATGGCATTTTCGTTTAGGACACCTTTCTGGACAAAGACTTAATCATTTACATAAATAATTTTCTTTTATCTCTATGCATCATGACGAGGCTTGTGACATTTTTCATCTTTCTAAGCAAAAGAAACTTTCATTTTCTCAAAGTTTTACAAAGCCAATGCAAGTTTTGATTTATTACGTTTTGATATTTGGGGTCCGTTTCGAAAAAATTTTATTCATAATCATAAATATTTTTTTACTATTGTTGATGATTTTAGCCGTTTTACATGGGTTGTTTTATTAAAATCAAAAGGAGAAGTTTAAAATCATGTAAAAAATTTTATTACTTTAGTTGAAACACAATTCAACTCTAAAGTCAAAACTATTCATTCCGATAATAGACCAGAATTTATTTTACATGATTTTTATGCTTCAAAGGGCATTATTCATCAACATAGTTGTGTTGAAACTCCTCAACAAAATGGAAGGGTAGAACTCAAGTATCAACATATTTTGAATATAGCTCGTGCTCTTATATTTCAATCTAATTTACCACCATCTTTTTGGTCTTATGTTGTTAAACATGCTATTTATTTACTTAACAAAGTTTCATCTTTTGCAATTAATTTTAAAACACTATTTGAGATTTTATTCAATCATCCACCAAATTATCACGACCTTAAAGGTTTTGGATGCTTATGTTTTGTTTCTACCCTAATGGTAAACAGATCAAAATTTGATCCAAGAGTAAAAAAGGTTGTGTTTATTGGCTTTCCACATGGTTTTAAAGGATATATTGTTTATGTTTTAGAAGATAAAAGAATTGAGATTTCTAGAAACGTGATTTTTTATGAAATGATCTTGCCCTTAGTCACAAAAAATGTCCAATTCCATACACATAACCCAATATTGTCAAACATGCCTTTTCAAAAACAAGATTCAATTAGTCTTCCAGTTGTGCCCTCACCCATACCTATTGACCCAACTCCATCTAATTCTTTATTTTCTCCAACAACCTCTCCTTGTTCCTCACTGTCATTTCCTAACCAAGTTGAACCCATGACCACCGAATCTCTCTCAAGGCACACACCCTCCTCTCCTTCCGCACTAGACACCAATCCACCATCACCTTCTCATTCCCCATCACCTTCTTCATCACCTGAGCAACCTCATCCTCGTCATTTCGACCGGCCTCACCGACCTCCAACATATCTCTCTAATTACTTGTGTAATTCCTCTCTCATCTCTACAAATCAATCTCCCTCAAAGTGCAAGTATTCTTTATCTTCATTCATGTATTTTTCTTCTCTTTCATCTTCACATAAAAGTTTCTTTTATCTTTACATTCTGATGTTGAGCCAAAGTCTTTTAAGGAAGCCAATCAACACTCTAATTGGCATAATGCTATGAAAGATGAGTTGGATGCTCTTGAGCTGAACAAAACTTGACGTCTTGTTGATTGCCTGCAGGGGTTAAGCCGATTGGCTGTAAATGGGTCTATCACATCAAACGCAAGCCTGATGGTTCAGTTGATTGATATAAAGCACGCCTTGTGGCTAAAGAATTCACTAAAACTGAAGGTGTTGATTTCTTGGAAACTTTCTCCCCTGTTGTCAAGCCTGCCACCATCAGATTAGTTTTGGCATTAACCTCTATGAATCATTTGCCCATACATCAGTTGGATGTCTATAATGCTTTCTTACATGGGGATCTTTCTGAGGATGTTTATATGACTTTGCCACCCGGATTTACATCTCCTCAACCGAATCAATGCTGTAAGCTACTAAAGTCATTGTATGGTTTACGACAATCTAGTCGTATGTGGTATGACAAACTTTCTCATCTTTTGCTATCTCATGGATATCAGCAGATCTCATCTGATTATAGTCTATTTGTTAAATTCATTGGTGATCAAATTTCTATCCTTTTAGTCTGTGTTGACGACATTGTTCTCACTAGCAATTTCATTTCTAAACTTATTACCATTAAGTCTATTTTGCACAAACACTTCCGAATTAAAGACTTTGGCCCATTAAAATATTTTTTTGGGTATTGAGGTTGCTCAATCAATGAAGGGAATTTGCTTATCTCAGAGAAAATATTGTCTTGATCTTTTGGAGGATTCTAGTTTATTAGGTGCTAAACCTGCCTCTGTTACAATGGATAGTACCACAAGACTATATTAAGACAAAAGTCCCCTGCTATCTGACCTTTTTGTATATCGCCGTTTGGTTGGCCGCCTTATCTATCTCACCACTACTCGACCAGACATTATGTATGCCACTCAACAATTAAGTCAATTCATGGAATCTCATACTGAATCTCATCTTCAAGCTGCCAAGCATGTGTTACGATATCTGAAAAATAGTCCCTTCAAAGGACTTTTTTTTCCAAGGGAATCAGAAATTCAGCTTCTCGGCTTCAGTGACTCTGATTGGGCCGGATGTCCTGACACTCGATGATCTTTAACAGGTTATTATTTCTTTTTAAGCAATTCTTTAGTCTCTTGGAAAACCAAGAAATAAACCACCGTTGCCCGCTTATCCACGAAAGCAGAATATCGTGCACTTGCCAACACAACTTGTGAACTTCAATGGATACAAGTGTGTTACAATTTTTACGCATCTCTCCTATCCGCTCTCCAGTTTTATATTATGATAATCAGAGTGCTCTTCATATTGCTGCTAACCCAGTTTTTCATGAACGGACCAAACATTTAGAGGTTGATTGTCACTTGGTTCGAGAAAAAGAGTGATGAAACTTCTCCCAATTCCCTCTTCTGGGCAACTAGCTGACATCTTCACCAAGCCTTTGTCTTCTCAACCCTTCCATCTTAATCTGAATAAGCTTAGTGTTCTTGACATCTTTCATCCTCTAGTTTGCAGGAGTGTATTAAACCACTTTTCCACCTTAGCCCATTACAACAATAAAGACGTCTCACTACCCACAAATTCAGCCCAACAGAATACACAAATTCAATTATAATTTTTGTCTTTATCTTATCTTATCTTTATTTTTATCTTATCTTTATTTGCTTTTATCTTTTATAGGCCAATGCTCTATATATACTTAGTTTTACCTTCATAGTTTACAATTTTCAATCAGTCAACAATTAATAAAATTTCTTCATCTTTTCTTTTCTTTCATTATTCTTTCATAATTTTATTATCTTTGCATACTCTTTATGTACTCTTTCCGTTTTATTAATCCACATAACAATTTTATAAAAATGAAAAATATATATGCTGGGGGCTGCATACATGTTTGGTGCATTGATGGCCAACATTTTCTTTTCTTTACAAGCGCTAAAAAGTCAAAATAAAAGCACTAGGGAGCCACTTGTGTTTCATGGTCCTCTACCGTTACAACATTTTTGCCATGATCATAGACACCATTTTAGTTTCTCGTTAATCTCTCTACACATAGTATTTTCTTGTGTTGCACTACAACATTAGTTACTTGTTAATTTCTCTCTCGAGAAAATAATATAATTTCCCATTATAGAATAATAATGTCTCTAACAATCAAACTACATCTAACATCCCAACTCAACAACCTCAGACACAAGAGCAAACACAATCTTGCCAAATCTATTTACAACATTAACCCATTGATCACTATCAGGAAGTGCAAGGTGAAGCAAAGAATAAAGTGAAATAATAGTAATAAGAATATGATAAAGAGCTCATTGATAGAGCTTGATGGAGGCACATTGGTGGATCTGATAGTGCCGGAGAGCCAAAGAGATTTAAAGATGGCGGAGGTAGAGTCGATGGCAAAGGTGAATCTCACGAGAATTGATGTAGAGTGGGTGCATGTGATAAGTAAAGGGTGGGCTAGCCCATTGAGAGGGTTCATGAGGGAGAGTGAGTACCTTCAGAGTTTGCATTTTAATTGTTTGAGGATGGAAGATGGCTCTGTTGTGAATATGTCCCTTCCGATTGTGTTGGCAATTGACGATGAAACAAAAGGGAGAATTGGCTTATCTTTGCATGTTGCTTTGGTTGGACCTTTTGGAGATTGTGTTGCTATTCTTCGAAGGTTAGTCTTCCTTTTTCACCAAATTAAATTAAACCTTTCTTGTTTCTAGGTTAGTTTATTGTTCAATACTTGAATTGTTATGAACATTTATTTTAACGATGAGAACTCTGCGTATCTTGTATCGTATCTCGTGTTCTGTATCAATGCAACATTTTTTGCTTGTGAACTTTTCCGTAGAACTCAGCGAAGACATTAGGTTTACACGCAAGGGAATTAGGGATACTTGGAGATTGAAGTTTCAACCCTGAGTAGAGTTTTGTGGTGCAACTGCCACATCAAAAAGAGAAAATACAGAGGCAGTTAGTAATTTAGAGAAACTGTGGGAAGGAGAAGCAAACCTAGGAGGTGCAACAGCGGTGATATAGGGTGGAACCGCCATGTTAGCTTTTTGAGGTAACGACGAGATAGGGGAAGGAGGAACGCACTATTTGAGCTTGAAGAAAACTTCAACCAGATATATCACTCGCTCCGCTCTGAAGATGAACTTCAACGACAACGCCTTTTGATCCTCCCTGGAATCAGAACCTCCTTCTTTTATTTATTTATTAGCAATGTTACCCGAGGTTGCGAGAACCGAACCGGTCAATAAACCGGTAGAGTGACTAGTTCAATAGTTTAATAATTCAATCGGGGTTCAACCGGAATTCAACCGATTTAATTAAATATAAAATAAAATTATTAAAAATTTAATACATAATTTGAAATATTTAAATTCAATGTATTGTAAGCTAATAAAATTTAAAATTTTACAATTTCACATAATAAATTATCTATAATTTACCATTAAAAGTTTCAAATAACTTCAAACATCAAAATTTATAACTAAAATAAAATCAAAATACCCATAAGTAAACTAACACGAAAAATGGATACTTGAAAAAGGCACACTAAATCTCAAGTAAGTGCTTGATACATTCTTTTGAGAAGATAAGATTAGATAAAAAAAAAATCATACATCCTCTTTGTAGAGTTGTTTCTTTTTGTAAGTATAATAGAATTGTAGTTGTTGACCAGTTACTAATAAACTATTAAAGACATAATTGTAACCAAGTTATAATGTTCAATTCCAATTCCAAGATATAAGTCAGTAACAACGAGTTATAGCGAGTTGTCAAATATAGTTTGTCGTGTTCATAGAATTTTTTTAGTTAGATTTCTATAAATGATTTAAAAGATAAAGAAAGATATAATGCATCGGCCCAAGAGCCCATGAACCATAAGTCCATAAAATAATGGAAAAACACTTACTTTATTTAGCAACATAAAGCACATCAACGGCCCTTTTCTCACAAACCACCAAACCAAACGTTTTTTGGTCAATTGTTCACTAGTTTTCTTGGGTCCAATCTTTTTATTTTTTGATTTGGTCGATTATGATCTCTGTCCGAACCAAACTGATCAATAGTCACGATTAAATTAGTTCGACTGATCAATCTGATTCGATTTTCAAACATTGCTGTCAAAGTATATGGCACCCACAAAAACGGTTATAACATTGCATGTTAAAATATGATACAAAAATACAATATTAATAACTAAACACTAAAGATACTACTTACATCGGTTGATCATAACATATCCAACCTCACCCTCGTCTACACAAACCTAACGTCTCTCATATGATAGGATGGAGAAAATCCTCGGCACCTACAATGCAATCATTTTACCATTATCAAGGAAATAAATAAACCTTAATTAATGCACTAAACGATATAATTTTATCAAAATAACTTCGCTAGGTAACCAACAAGAAGTGCCGCTAAATTTAGCCAACTCCTATTTAGGCTACATCCCAAGACACATGGAAAAAAAATAAGGGATTGTGAATATTTGTTTTAGTAATTGGATGTTTTATTCTGTAAATATTGGACATTTTTTATTTGTTAGGATTTGTGAGCTGGAAATTTATTCTCAATGGGTTGTGGTTGTTTCTTTCTTTGTAATTGGATATTTCTTTATTTGTAAGAGAAACATCTGCATTGTAAATCCCAATACATTTTCTACTAAGGGATGAAAAAAATTCCACAACATACAAAGAAAAATCCAAATTATATAGAAAAATTCAAATTACATGAAAAAACATCCAAATCACATTAAACTCATTATCTTGGGGTTGTATATATTTCTTTCTTTGTAATTGGATGTTTTCTTGTAATTGAATATTTTTTTATCTAAATGCTAATACATTTCCTACTAAGGGATGAAAAAACATCCACAATATACAAAAAAAATCCAAATTATATCGAAAAAAATTCAAATTTCATGAAAAAAATTCCAAATCACATTGAAAAAAATTCAAATCCTATTAAATCCATTCTCATGGGTTGTGAATGTTTCTTTATTTGTAATTGAATATTTTTTGTAATTGGATGTTTCTTTCTTTGTAAAAGAAACATCCGCATTCTAAACCACAATGCATTTTCTACTAAAGGACGAAAAAATATTCATAATATACCAAAAAAATATCCAAATTATATCGCAAAAATATCCAAATTACATGGGAAGGATGGCGGCAAAGGGCGCGATGCGATGAAGGATGGTGACGCGACGGAGGACGCGCCCACTGTAGCGCAATGGAGGAGTGCTAGCGAGGGCAGGGGAGCGACACCATGGGTGACGGAAGGAGTGCGACGTGATGGTAAGGGCGCAAGACGATGGGCGACAACAGCGCGATAAGGGGCGGGAAGCAAATGTCAACGGTGACAGACGTTAACGACGCCATGGATGGGAGGAAGAGTGATTGAGAGAGGATGAGAGATCGCCTATTGAGTAATTTTATGGCTTGCGATTGTACGATGCAGATATGTAGAGAGTGCAAAAACTTAATTTTTTTTAATTTCAAAATTAGATTTACAGGGGAGTTGGCTAAGTTGCCTTATAGGGGAGTTGACCCCGTATACTTTTCCTTATAAAAAACATTACCTAGAAGCCAATGACCAATCAAATGTACTGTAAGGTCTCAATGTCGGAAAACACCAAAAAATCTATGAATGGAGTAGTATCAAAAGACCTATTAGCTAGATAACATTTAGGTTAGTGACGCGACACATGCAACGGTATTACAGTACAACCATGCCAACATGGAGAAGGACCAACTATACTTTCTCAACTTATCCAGATTGGTAACATAGGGCAACCATCGAATGTGAACTCGAGTCCCAAGCTTATTGATGAACAGTTGGGTCGATAAATGCATCATAATGTATGCCAAAGCATAAATCTTTACAGTATTCTCAGTGGTATCAGTTGGAGAATCCAAAATCTCCCTTGAAACTAGGTATCAATGATAGTGTATTTCATAATATACTTATCAAGAGGAAGCTCACCAAATGACCAAATAACTTCTAAATAAAATCTATGCAAACTTCCCTTCAGGCATAAATTTCTCAAAATCTTAAAGACAGTTTACTCACAACCTCACCATCTATTGAAAGATCAAACTAATAATCAACATTCTACAACGTGATCGTACACTCCCCAAATGACATATGATGAATGTGCTTCTTTGGACGACACCACTTTATAAATGCACTAATAAGGACCTCATCGAACTTAAACCACTACTTATGAAACCTGGCAAGATGTTACAACCTAGCAAGTTAAAATTAAGGGATAATGCGATCATGTAATGGCATCTTCTACTGCCTCGCCATATTAATGATACAATGGCTCGACCACAAAAAAAATCACACAAAATGCATGCATATATTTAGATCATGTTCAATCAAAGCTCAACCCAAACTAATAGCACGTTCGGATTAATTTTTTAAGACCAATCTCACATGCTCAAGTATACAAGTAATCGATTCTTAAACACAATGTATCACAACCAAATTTCTAACATCGAACAATCACCTATATGCCGCTCTATTAATCTGACATGAGCTATAAGACAAGTCTACAATTATCAATATGTTACCATCTAACATGATATAACAATATAATTAAAAAATTAATAAATCGTAACACATGAGCAATTCACACTAAAAATATCTATTATACTCAAACCACTATAGAAAATAATTAAAAATATTAAAATTACTAACCCCTTGATTTATGACACCTACCGTATGGGCAATCCTATTTATTTAGTATAGTTGATCCAGATAATCCCATCACTTTTTGTTGCGTGTTGCAGTGAATCTCGCTGTGACATCTCTTGGCAGTGTTTGAGGATGCTAAATCGTAACTTTAGATAATGTTTTAATCATCTAGCTCTTCTATTAAAACGGCTTCACACCAAATTTATATAACATCCTGCTTCACATTAATTCGTGAGATTTCATTATGATTTCACACTAATTCGTGAGATTTCACCATTATTTAAACAGTGTTTATATTAAACCGTGGCCTTTCACTATGATTTATCCACATTGCACAAATCCCACAATTTACCTCCCTGCACCTATGGTAAATCGCTGTGTTTGCTATGTTTTATGTTAGTAGCTTTTCACGAACATAAATTGTATTCAGTGTAATTTATTGCATTCTGCACATAAAACAGATTCAGATACCATGATTTAGCCTAGATTTCTCTTTGTCATTAATCATTGGTTTTAGTAGGTAGTTATGAACAAAAGAAAATCGTTAAATCCACACAATTTACATAATAGATTGGCGGACAAACATGTATTGGAATCGCTTTTAGAATAATCATGTAGTTTTGCTTCCCAAATGATTTATACAAGTAAATTATCCTGAAAAAGTATACAAATATCTAAATAACTGCTACCATTGTTTATTTCCTAATGTGTGACGTATAGATGCATACCATGTACTAGTGACTTGACAAGAGAAATTGCTACTTATTTCAATAGGAGCAGGAATTTGTTTCTCTTCAGTAACTCGCTCTAATTTTTGTGTTAACCACTATGCACAAAAATCTTAAAATATCTAATCATCTTTTTGGGTTAATTTTCCAGGGAATGATATATCTAGCATTTTGGGCAGGAGCAAGTCTTATATAAAATCATGATAAGAAATGGGGATGTGGTAGAGTTACGAACTTAAAGCTTCAACTGCATTATTTACTGCTTTCAACAAGTGGAATTCATCCATTTCTGAACAAGAACCAATTATCTTTGCCAACAATTTCTAACTATTCAAATATTATACATATTTCTGAAAATAATTAAGGAGATAAATAAAACACGAGAAACAATCCTAGTTCTGTAATATTATGAGTACTCTGGCTGGGTGACAAACCGTGAGTTCTTAACCAAGGCCTGTTCCTGCCTCCTTGTTAGGCGCATCAGCCTTAATGCGTGGTGGCCTCACAATTCGATCAATAAGCCCGTAATCAAGAGCCTCCTGTGCGTTGAAGCGTTTCATCCTGCCCAGGTCTTGGGTGATCTGAATGCCATTAAAAATTAGTTTCAAATGATAAACACTTATAATTTAATATAAGGATTTGGATCCTCTAAAGTTTGAATTTCACTTTAGAGAGTAAAGTGTGATCTTCTACCATTGGATAGTTTCTCTTTCATATTTATTCTTGGTCCCACCTATAAAATCAATGGTGAGAAATCACACTTTACTCTCTAAAGTGAAATTCAAACTTTAGAGGATCCAAATCCTTAATATAAATACCCAGGAACTGACACAAATGATCATAAAATGGAAGCAAACTACAAACTTAAGGGCCTATTTGGTTTCCATTTCCACTTTCAGTATTGTCTATTTTCAAGATTATGTAAGGGAAAGAGAAAACAATAAAATCTTGATTGTTGTCATTTTTTTCCTCGCAAAATCATCAAATTGGAAGTAGAAACTAAAAATAGAAACCAATCAGGCCTTAAGTTTTTAAGATAACAGGTTTTCATGTTCATCTCCATGTATTTCATTGTTGAATGAACTGACCCTCTCAACAGGCTGGCCTGTTTTCTTAGCCAACTCGTTAAAGAGGTAATCTCTGATTCTTAAAAGCTCATTTGCTTCATTGCGGATGTCATCAGCCTGTCAAAATTTACAAGGCGTTAGCATAAAGAGTAAAAGCGATCATATTCACACATCTGAGGAGTGATAATAACCTCAATCTCAGAAGAGATATCTACATACCTGACCCCGAGCAGCTCCCGCTGGAGATTGCAAAGCAACTCTGGAAAGAGGCATTGCAAAGCGGTTGCCCTTAACAATACAGCAGACCATCATCACAAAGTTAATAGATGTCGGGAACTATTTTCATAACCCATTAGACATCAACAAACACAAATACAAGCACATCACAACAAATTGCAGAAAAGTAAACAATACAACATGAATGTGACAACACAATGGAATGGAACAGAAAGTGGAAGCTTAAGATGCAAATAAGGATGGACTTCACAGTATAAATTAGGAGACTCTGGAGAGAGATACTGCCACTCCCTTTTTGTGTGATTTTTCAAAATTATGTTCCATCCTCGCTATTTAATTTTCCATAGTGATGAGAGAAAATTTTCATTGTGAGGGTAATTTGGGAATAATATTCGTAGAGGATTGGCATTGTCAATTAGGGAGTGGATATTGGAGTGACAATATCCACTCCCTATCAATTACCATTCTTTTCTTTTTTACTGAATTTTTATAAAGAGTTGGAAGGAGGGAGATCGGGCCTTTCAATGTGATCCCAAGTCTGTATATAGTAGACTGCCCCCCCTATTTAGATTCAAACTACAAAACTTTCCATCTTTTACCTTGTAACAAATGTAACACAATTGATGTTACTAATAACAAATTGACACATCCTATCAAGAACGCACTAGGCAGCACATAAGCAGCATAAGAAAATATTTCTTCATTTTTTTTTTCTTGTTATATTGACTACTGAGTGATTTATTAATGCTCCAATTATTTCAACCGTCCCCTTATCTCAGGCATAATTTTTATTCATATTAATCGTGAAGAAACAACTGTAAGATGCAACAATAAATCTCGTCAGTCACACAATGTCATGCATGATTACATGATGTTGGAAATCACTATAACCTCTGAATCAAACAGAGAACTTTCACAGTTTGTATTAACAAATACTCAGATAGTAATATAACTCGATACCTTTTCTCCGGCTGCAAGAAGAAATGCTGCAAGATTATAGGCATAGCCAACACAATGGGTGGTTACAGGACTTTGCAAGCTCTGCATAGTGTCATAGATAGCCAAGCTTGGTGTAAGCTGCACAAATAACAAGCTTAAGCATGTTAAAAACATGACTAAGCAACACAAAGGTGGGTACAAAAGAGAAATATTTAATTGACTAAACATCTAACACTAGAAGAAAACTTACATCTCCACCAGGACCATTGATGTACATATACATCCTCTTGGCGTTATCTATACTGTCAAGATACAGCATGGTTGCCAATACTTGGTTACTAAATTCTTCATCTATGTTTTGTCCAATGAAGAGAACACGCTCTCGATACTGCATCCAATAACCCTTTACTTTTAGAAATGTTTTAAAGAGTGATGGAAATCATAAGAAAACTAGAGGTTCATGTGTAACGATCTATTTCTATGTGAGTATGTGACGCAATGTTAACCAGCATCTTTTAGATGCAGAAAAACATAATATTAATGATATATATTAAGATGTATTATTGACTTACAAGGGCATTCCACAAATCAACCCATTGCCAAGTTCCTTCACCAGGTGTCCTATAGGGGACTCTAGGGGTCCCTATGGGCATCATTCGAATTTGTGCCCTTGCTGGTTTGTGATTAGTATACCTGAAAATATGCAAGATTTATACACCTTGTATCAGTCTCTTAATTAAAAGACGTGTTTGACATTAGTGAAAACTCTTCTAAGTATATCGTTTTTATCTGATATAAACTATGCTTTATTTGTTAACTTCACTTTCACTATGTCAAAGATTATCAACTATTGTGTAAAGCCGTAAAGACTAAAGAAGATTCTTCATAATTCAAATTTGTTAGAACTTACAAAAAGAATAATCCTTGTTATAATATATAACAGTAATCATGACAAACTCAATTGCAGTTAAAAGTTACTCGCTAATCCAAACAACAATATCAAAGATATGATACAGCATAGCTTTCTGCAACAAGAAAAATTGCATTAGAGTGGACCGAACACATTATGCTGGAAAATTTGGCAATCAAAGGGATGTACCTACAAAGCATACAGTAGCAACATAACATAATAGACCAACCACAAAATTTAAGCATAAAGAGACAATTCACTATTGCTTTCAATCTTCAAATTTTGCAAAAAGACCGTTCCTTCATGGAATGTATCAGCTGAAAGCGCACAATTCTAGGCATATAACCAAGTATATGTTAATTGCACATATGAATACAGGTATAAGAAAAGCAATTCAAATACAAAACTATCATCATCCATGCCAAAGCTTATTTTTGCAAAGTTAAGCACACACCAAAAAATGGCACCAATTCAAAATAAGGCAAACTGCAGAAGCTAAAGAACAAAACTTTCTCCATTAACAAAAACAGAAAAAAAAGAGAAAAATCACAAATGTGGTCAGACAGTTACCCGCAATGCAGACTCTTGTGAACTTTTCCGTAGAACTCAGCGGAGACATTAGGTTTACACGCAAGGGAATTAGGGATACTTGGAGATTGAAGTTTCAACCCTGAGTAGAGTTTTGTGGCGCAACTGCCACATCAAAAAGAGAAAATAAAGAGTCAGTTAGTAATTTAGAGAAACTGTGGGAAACACACAATGGGAAGGAGAAGCAAACCTAGGAGGTGCAGCAGCGGTGATATAGGGTGCAACCGCCATATTAGCTTTTTGAGGTAACGAAGAGATAGGAGAGGGGGGAACGCACTATTTGAGCTTGAAGAAAACTTCAACCAGATACAACACTCGCTCAGCTCTGAAGATGAACTTCAACGACCTTTTGATCCTCCCTGGAATCAGAACCTCCTTCTTTTATTTATTTATTAGCAATGTTACCCAAGGTTGCAAGAACCGAACCGGTCAATGAACCGGTGAAGTGACTGATTCAATAGTTTAATAGTTCAATCAGGGTTCAACCGGAGTTCAACCGATTTAATTAAATATAAAATAAAATTATTAAAAATTTAATACATAATTTGAAATATTTAAATTCAATGAATTGTAAGCTAATAAAATTCAAAATTTTACGATTTCACATAATAAATTATCTATAATTTACCATTAAAAGTTCCAAATAGCTTCAAACATCAAAATTTATAACTAAAAATAAAATCAAAATACGCATAAGTAAACTAACACAAGTATTCAATATTAGTTAAAATCAATTATTTGATATTCTTCAAACCAATTAAAAAAGATAAAGCCGCAGGCGCAGTGGCATATGGAAAAGACAAAACCGCAGGTGCAGTGGAATACGGAAAAGATAAACCTCTGGTGAGTACGAAGGAACTAAGAAGCAAGCAAACAAAGCCTCCAATGCTATCGGAGAAACCGTTATAACCGCTAAAGATAAAACATCAGCCACTTATGACCAAGCTAAACACAAAGTCGCTGAAGCATATGCTTCTGCCAAGAAACCATGACTTCATACTTTTGGAATTCAAATTAGGGAAAGAAAGAAAATAAAGATAGCCTTAGTAATTAGGGCATCGCTGTAGTGTTGGATATTTTAGGACCCTATTATGCATTAAGTGTATCGTGAAAAGTTATGTACAATCAATTTTACGTAAAGTTAATAGTTAAGAACGTTAAATAATTTGATTATTTTAACTAATTTTTATTTAATGACTCTCAACTATCAACTTCACATAAAGTATGCACCTGAATTTTTATCTAAATGTATATACGAAAAAATAAAAATCAATATCGTTAAAAAAATTATGACAATTAGCACTGGTTGTAGTTTCAAAACAAGTACTTTAAATTTATAAATTTTTTACATAATTGACTGGTATGATCAATATTATTTGTACTTTTTTTGTAAGAGTAATGATCAATTATAAAATACTCAAGCAATTGAAATTATAAACATGATTGTTTTTTATGAACTTGAGACAAGTAAAAGGACAAATTAAATGGACATTTTGTAAAGAGTTGCATATATTAGATGGAGCTATTATTTTAATAACTCTAATTGCAGCTTGATAAAAATGTTTTTTGTTGTAAGTACTATTCTTAAAATATTATTGAAGATGGAGCAACTTATTTATAAAAAAAAGACAATGTTTATGGTGTTAGTAAGGTATTATTCTGATTTGAATTTGTTTTGATCTTACGCCTGATGAAAATTCTGGGAATGGCTAATATTCTTTTTTAAGCATCACATACAACAACAATTTTAAGATGTTTTGAATTCAGTGCCATCTCATTTTAAGATATCAAAATTACCTTTTTGGCAGTTAAGAGATAATTGATGGTGTAATTTGATTTGTTATGTTAAACAATTTCAATAAAATGTTATCACTTTTAGCCAAGGTTCTGAAAACCGGACCGATCATCAAACCGTTTTAGTCACTGGTTCATTGGTCCAACCGGTCCAATCGGTGGTTCAACCAGAAAAATCGTTTTAGAATAAAATAATAAATAAATTATAAAGGACCAAAGATGAGGGTACTCCAAGAACTCCTATTAGATGTAACAGCATTCAACATTATCACATTCTCACACCCACACATACAAAGCCTTAACTCAAAGAACAACCACAACAAGTGACTTGGAAAGAAAATGTAAACACCGAAACAATCACAAGCATACAGAACATGTGAATATTATTATAGCAAACATAATAATAAAATAGCTCTTCTAATGCGTCTCCGAAAATATCCCAAATCAAGAAAACTACATAATTTGATCCACTTGATTCAGAAAGCTACATATATTAGAAAAATTAAGAATCAACTAAAAGAAAAAGAAAAGGAAGGCCTGGTTGATTCGATTCAATTGCCTGAGATGAAGAATCAAACAGGGCTGAGAAGCTGAGAGTTTAAATGTTAAACCTCAATATTCAAATAGCATGATCCATTATTGTTATTATTACACCCTTCTAATGCCACAAACTCAATATATATTATAGTCCGTTGACACTTGTGTATTCACAACTTGGCATCATCATTCTAATTCATACCTTAAGTAGAAGAAAAAGTCCCAATCAGCTTTTGTTACAATTTTATCCAGAGAGTTGGGGTTTTGGTTTGGAGTTCATGCCAATGATAATGACGAGAGGGATGAATCCGTGAATCAGTCACATAGGCAGGGCAAATTTTAACAAAGTTCATCACAATGATTAACAACAACAAAAAGCACTGAAGGAACACTCAGTAATATAGGCATCACAATGATTAACAACAACAAAAAGCACTAAAAGAACAGTGAATCAGTAACATAGGCAGTGCAAATTTAAAATTTAAAATTTATCATCAAATACAATCAGTGAGCAAAGCCAATCAATCAAGCACTGACTGAGCATTCTGTTCTGATTCTGTGACTGGGAAGCAACAAATTTAACAAATCCTAGTAAAGTCCCGATTTACAGCAAAAAGGCAAATTTATTAATTACCAATTCAGCAACATGCAGAAATACAGGGAGAAGGGAAATCTGGAAAAGAGAGAACACTAAACCAAAACATTAACCAATAATCACAAAACACTAAACCTTCACCCAGCAATTACAAACAAAGCCAGCAATTACAAACATTAGCACATTATGAAACATTCCAAAACGCTAAACCTTCACCCAGCAAAACCAGCAACTACAAACAAAGCCATCAGTCAATTTGAACAAAAAAATTAAGAGCCATCAGCCTACAGCATTCAACAATATTGCAACAAACAAATTAGGAGTCATCAGCAACTGGTAAACCAGTAAAACACTATCAGAGCCATCAGAGTAAGTATTACTGACTAAAACACTAAAACAGAGTAACAGAGTAAGTATTACTGACTAACAGAGCAATCAGAGTATAGTGAATACAAGACAGAGCAATCAGAACCATACATACAAATTTGCAAATTTGTAAAATTTCCACCATTAACCACCAGCAAATACAAGGGAATACCAAAGTGGAAACCAAGACGGAAGACCAAAGAAGAAGAATTGAAGAACCAAACTTCAAAGTTCAAACCAAGACCGAAGAAGAATTGAAGAAAAATGGAACAAAAATTGAAGGAGAAGACCGAAGATGAAGACGAGCCACTGACCTGGGTTCCGTGCCGAGAAGCCAGCGAAGATGAAGAGTACCCGCCGAGTTACTGGGTTAGGGTTCGACGACCTGGGAACGGCGGCGCTGACGACCTGGGGACGGCGGCGGCGCTGACGACCTGGGGACGGCGGCGGCGCTGACGACCTGGGAACAGCGGCGACGATGGAGGGCTAGGGTTCCTTCGCTTCAGAGTTCTCCAATCTCCGGTACAGGGAGTATAGTGACAAGTGATTAAATGAATGAATGATTGGGGGAAGAGGGATGGGGGGGGTTTGGTTCACGCGTGGTTCCCTCTTTTTCAGCGGTTTTTCTTTGAGCGTTTATCCGTGGAGGACCGGACCGCTTGTATCGCCGGTTCCCAGTTGAACCGGTTTGACCGGCCAGTCCGATCCGGTTTTCAGAACCATGCGACTTTTCCATATGCTGCTGCGCCTTTTACTTTCTTTGAGGCACTTGAAGCCGTTTCTGAAGCGTACTGGGATGCATCTACACAGCACACAATCATCAATTTTTCCAAAAATAATACTCAAGTTCTAATTAGGGCTTTAATGTTTTATATATAATAACATATAAGATGAACAATTTAACAAGGAACTACTTCAATTCTCATTTTTCGTATTTTAAAACTATCACTGTGTTTGGATAATGAATATTAATAAACCAAAGAGAAAAATTACTTGTTCTTGTGATGTTCAATTTCTTGTTTGATCTTGGACTCATTATTTATTACCTAAAGACACTCACCCGATGCTGCAGATTTAACTTTTTCCGTGACATTGGAGGCTGCTTCTTTAGCTTCAATCTTTGCGTTCTGTGCTATTTTGGCTTTTTCACTGCTTAACCTTTTCTGCACTTGGTCATCATGTATGTTCTGCTGTTTTTGCGCGTCATTACTATTCGCCTGGAAGTGTAGCTACGTTTATGAATTGGTTCACTGCCTCACTAGTAACCTTGACTGCTAACATGCTTCTAGAATGGAGTAATCCAGATATTCTTTCCTAGCTCCCTAGGCCACTTTATATATTCATATTTAACATTTCTTCTTTGTTTATTATTTTCTCTTTATTTGCAAATCACTTTTTTAATCGATGGCCAATGCCATTTCTTTTTAAGTTGCCTTCGTATAATAAAGAAGGAAAGTTTAATTTCTAAAAGTTATATTTTTAGGATTAATTTTTTTTCTTTTTTTTTTTTATGAAGAGGCTACAACTTTTTATTTTGACTTAATTTAATAGAATCTTGTTTCAACCAGGAACATTCACAATTTATGCAACCTTTTCTGCCATCACCCTTGCTTTTGCAATACTATGGATTTCTGAGACCAAGGGCAAAACATTGGAAGAAATTCAGGCATCATTTAATATATAATTATGTTGATGACTACAAAATACATATACGTGGTATTTTAATTGTTTATTGTATAGTAAGCTTCAATTTTGTATGCACGGGAGATTCTAGACAGAATAGTAAAATTTCTATGCTTTGTGACATTAAAAAAAGTGTTACCGTGCAATAATAAATTCATATACGTTTAAAATATGAACAAGTAATAACGAGTTATGTGGAATTTATTTTTTACGTCAGTATTTAATTTTTTCTTTTTTAAATATATATTATATCACCATTTTTACTAATATACTCCTTTAATTAAATAAAAATAAAAAATATTTTTTTATTTAATTTTATAAAAAGTCTTAAATATTTTAACTTTATTTGATTAGACAAAAATATCCTGTTAAATCAATCAAATTTTAGAATTCAATTAATCCTAATTTTATAGTTTCAATTAATTTAAACAACAAAACAAAAACATATTTAAAAAAAAAAACAAAAATCAATCGTTCTTCGTCTTCTCCAATTCCCCTAATCATTCATCCCCCTCTGAAGCAAAGGAAAACATATCAAAAAAAATAAAAAATCAATATGTTCTTCATCTTCTCCTAATATCATTCGTGCCCCCTCCCCTCTGAAGCACACCAAAGCGGCAAAACCCTAGCAATAATTGACTGCATTGATCTCGGTAGCTAGCCACCCACGGAATTTAAAGAACCTAAAGGAGAAGGAAGCTTAAACCACTCAACTCGGCAAATGCTGCGTCTTTCTCCTCTATGGAAGTTCTTTGAATGCCCCTTTGCCCTCCATCGTCGAGCCCCGTCCAACTGTCGTCGTCCAGTGCCTCTCCCTTTCTGGCGCCTCTCCCAGTGTGTCTGGTTCTGCCACTCAACAAACTTATTCCCATATGGCCAACAAGAGTAGAATGAATGAAAGGCAGATATTAAGTAAAAACCATAAAAGTATTGAAGAGATGTGGTTAGAGGTTCTTGAGAGGATTCAAGTTACTGGATTGAGACAATTTTTGTATAAAGAAGGCAAGCTGATCTCTGTCAGTTTTGGAGCAGGTAAATATCAATTCCTCGCTATTCATTTTTACATGTTGCTTTGTGAAGAATTATGTAAACTGATTTATGTATTTGATTACACTTAATGTTAGTCAACTGAAGGGCCTTGTAGCAAAATGCATTGAAAACTTGCTTTTGGGTTCGTCGTAAAGTTAATAGTGATTTTTAATCCAGTTATGCAACTTTTTATTTGCTTTCATAAGTAGCTTTCTTTTTTATTTAATGTGTTGATATTGTTGTTATTATTATGGTAGGTTGCTTATGTGTCTCCATCCTGTTTTTGTTGTTTGTATTGACAATTAGTTACCATTTATCTAATGATAGAGGATGCAATATTGTGCAGCTCCAACTGTGCAGCTAATGTTTAGTTCTCAAATGACGAAATCTATGGCTGAGAAGTTCACAGGTCACATTTTACAAGTATTTGAATCTGTCCTCGGAACATCTATAACGATAGAAATTAGATGCGAGTCAACTAGAGATGCAGGCTCAGCTGTTCAACTTCCTCTTACATTGCCTGCTACTGATGATAGTTCGTCACACATTAGAGAATTAAGTGGTGTCGGTGTCAGTGTCGCTCAAGCTCATCCAACGGGTGAAATCATAGAAGAAGCAGCTTCTCCAACAGAGCGCAAGAATGATGCACAGCAAGTTGATGCTCATGCAACATCTTACAGAAGTGTAGAAGGTTCAAGTATAGGGCAAGCATCAGCTTTCCAAAGAAATCCAATAGTTAAGTCTCACTTGGACTGCAGAAAGCTTAGGAAACAAATTCAAAGTAAAAGTATTGTAAAAAGTAAGGTATCTCTTGCTCATGTAATCCAGCAGGCAAAAAGTCAGCGAAGTGGGTGGTCGAAACGCAAAGCAGTTTCCATTGCTGAAAAGCTTGAACTAGAGAATCTGTATGTTGCTTCTTTATCCATTTTCTTTTGATGTGTACACTTTGTAATTCAAGGATGGTAGCTTCCTTAGAATCTCCATTAGCCTGGGTACTAGTAGTGTTTTTCTGTTTCAGTAAACTAGTAGTGTCTCTTTTGTAATTGCCTATTGATTCTAAAATTCTTACTCTGCAGGAAACTGGAACTACGATCAAGGAGCTTACTTTGCTAGAAAGCATCAAGAGCAACCCGTCAGAAGGTAATCATATGTTGCATGATCTAAATTTAATGTTAGAATTCATACATGAACCTTTTTCCTTTGAAGTAAATAAAAATAATAATATTTTATCCACCATCAAGAATATATTCAAACTTTTCACGCAAGACTATTAACTAGAAATACAGCAGTGTTGATGCATATGTTTGTAGTTTTTATGCTTCAGCTTCATATGTTGTGATTGTGTTGGTAAAAGTGCATATTTTTAGATTTTTTTTTTGCATTTGCTTTGATTACTATACACATTATTGATTTATTTGATTGCATTGGCAGCTGTCCCGCTTGAAAATTCGAACCCGAAAACCAAGAGCATTGCTGAAGTTAGTCTCATGTAGGAGATGTCTCTCTTCAAAATCTCCAAGATAGTTTTGGGAATCTCTCAGAGGATCCATCCCACTGCCATTGTAATTTGTATTTGCTTGTATTTAGGCCAGTTTTTTCATCCTCGTGTTATAGGGTCCAATTTCATAAGGCCAATCTTTATTTTCATTTAGTCCAATAAAAAGCATGTAGTTATATATCTAATGAAAAAAATTAGGAATGTAGTTGATGTAGTTATTCTATTTTAGCAATAAGATGTTGTATATTTTTCCTTCCAGGCATAAATTTCATGAAAAATTTAAATTTAGATTCAATTCAAAATTTTATTAACTATTGTGGCAGTATCTTTTGTTGGAGCTCTATTAACTAGTCTCAATTATTGCTTTGGTTGTTTTGTTGAACAGAAAATGTAAGCAAGAACTTGTCTTATTTCAAGACAAATCTGTGAGTTTAGTCTTGTGTCTTGAACCCATTTTTGTTAATTTGGTTTTATATCATATTGTGTAATGATAGAGGACTATAAAAGCGTGCATATAAACAATAGAGTTAGATGACTCAAAATTACCCACCGAGTTTTTTTACCCACTGAGTGTTTTTCAGAATCTATACTCCCCTTTTATAAGATTGAACATGACTCAGAATTAGATGAACAAAATCAGAGAGTTACATTTATTACATAAGAACAAAAAATAGTAACATGTAACTCGATACATTAAAACAAAAATGAACCTTTGATCTACTACACCCTGCTGCCTTAATCTACAAAATATATCTTGACAATTCAAGTCAAGAATACCAAAATTTGTGCTACCGATGAAACACTAACAGAATACAAGATATTCAATTACAAAATTTTAAAATGGAAGTGATGAATGATTGGGCTTAAATGTTGATCATCGCCGGGCGATTTGTTTCCTCCGGTCTGATAAACTTGGAAAGCATCTTCACATCACAAATCCAATGGAAGCATCAAGAGGTAACTGCTGAAAACATGACATGAAGTCGGTCAGCAGGCGAGTCGTAGGAGCTACACAAATATAGAAATTGAGAGATCTTATATGAACTACTTAGTAGTTAGTATACACTTCTCTTATATACCTATTAAAAGTGATTGATAAAAAGTGAGAGAAGATAAAAAAATTCCTCTTTTATATCATAAACGAAGGGTGTACAAGAAAGGTGCACAATAAAAGTGGTACATTTCTCCATTGACAAAGTATTAATGAGTGCCATATAGCAGTAGTAGTTGATAACATCAACATTCAAGCCCTGAGATGACCAAGACAAGCACTAATGATCTTATGATTAAAAAGGGAAAGTTAATTTATATATATTTATAGATAAATAAGTTATTATAGCTCCATGCATCACTTAACAACAGTCCAACTGAGGGACTTACTTTGAAGATGTTGCTATGAAGGTTTCAAATATCCTGCTAATCCATCTCCTCAAGAATAACATATTTGCTAGCAAAATCTGTTGTGTGAAGCACTGCCACCTCGCCTTCACCAAAATGGCCCTTCTGAAGCTTCAGATATCTAAAATAGAAAAATAAACCGAAAAAACATATAAACAAGCATAATAAAATTAAAGGAAAAAGAATTTTGGAAGACAAGTTTGCTGATGACTTACTTGTACCAGTTGAATAAACTGACAACAAACAGAATAGTGCAGAGACCAAGTCCTTTCACCCATGTAAATTTATCATGAAAGTACAATACCGCAACCTACACATAAACAGCATATAATCAGAAAGCGCAAGTAAATCTACAATCAGCAACTGCAACACTAAGAAACCTCTATCCTATTCGAACATAACATGCAACAGTTATATTAAATATAGTACTAAATTAATTCATATACTGAAGCAAAGTAATCTTGACAAAATGATACCGAAAGGATTTGGTAATAAACATACAATATTAAGAGGAACCACTAGATATTCATATCAAAAGATAAGAATAATATCGAAGCGTAGTTCATACCAATATGGTGACGGCCTCCTTAACTACCCCTGCTATTGTGACTGTGGCGCACCGGTTACTGAGACAAAAAAATATTCGGTTAAAACCTGGAACAAGAAAAAATATCATATAGTTGCCTGTTGAGACTATAAGTTTTAAGCAGAAGAGAAAGAAAAGAGAAAAAGAAAGATTATTAAACAATATGGACGCATTATTCTAATAGAACATGATGTGTTTAAAAGAGAGGAATATACTATCTCTATTTATAATGAAGTAAAATCCTAATCCTAATTAAGGATTAAGGAAATGAGTGACATAATCAATCAGAAACCAAGAATTTATCAATGGAATTAAGAGTTATGAATTCATCGAAGCAAGGCAGCAACTAGAGTTTAGTGGGCACTCTAATATTACTTTTAGATCAAGACTATACTCTAAGAAAATGCATGAAATGCCACTTTGATTCTAGACATATTATGTTTCAATACAAGGTTAAGGGCCAATGCTTCATCCATCCTTTAAGCCTAAACAACTTCTACTTATGTGAGGTATACCACATATAAGAACCATTCCCAACCCAAGCAAAATGTGCACTTCTAAGTTTAAGTTAAGCAATCATTATTTCAGGCATTCAATAAGCCCAACAACACATGAAGTCAGTATTTTGTATTAACAACTTCTGGAGAGGCAGTAGCTATGTATGAGCGTGAGAATCCATCAACCCAGTTAAATAGTTTCCAGTAAGTAGCAGAACAAGAAAATTACTAATACAAGAAATAGAAAGCCTAAGATCATTATGAAACTATACTTACTTTTAAATCATGTGAAAGTTTTAAATTTTCTTCAAGATCGCTTTTTCTTTTGGCCAACTCATTAGATGCAGCTGTGATGGCTTCATTTTGCTTGTCATCGACTGCCTAATAAACAAAAAATATGTGAATTTAGGAATTGTAGTTCAACAAACTGCTGAAAGATAACCATAAATAACAAAGACATCAATAGTGATTTACTGAGTGAAACATAATAGATTAGTGAAAGACACACATATGAGTTGAGTAACTTTACCTTTTTTCCCTGATCAGGCAGCATATTCAAAACTGAGCATAAATGAACTTTTAATTGTTTAAACAAAAGCTGCATCAACCAGCCCCTTCTCTCGGGTATAATCCAAATCACTCAAACTCCCACTTCCACTTCAAAATTCCAAAAAAAGGGAAAATCCCACTTGCGCTAGAACTCCCACATCAAGAGGGAATGATCAAAATGCAAAGAAATATCCCTCAGAGCTAATAAATAAATAAGATAAAACAAAAGTAGAAGGACTCCTTCCCCTTCTTCAAACTCCGATTCATATTTTTCATAGAGAAATCTCTGATCAACGATAAAACAAGATCCTTTTTGAATCATATTTAAGGGATTCCTTGGTTCGGACCGAAGAAGCAATGTCACTCGATCATTATCAAACTGACTGCAACCTTTTTCTATCCGTGAGGATCCCACCAGAGCGCCTTCTACTTCTAATAGGCCATGAACTAGATCAGAATCATTCTCAACGAGTCCATAAGAAGTGATCCCATTTTTTTCATCAGGTCCGGGTAGAGACCAAAGGTCTTGAGCGACCGATCCGGCAGAACAACTCAAAAGATAAAGAAGTATCGTTAATTCTTTCATGCTCGTTCCAAGTTCGAAGTACCATTTGTACAAATAAGAATCCCCCTCGTTACAAGATTTCTTCTTCATATAGATAGATATAGGATCTATGGAGCAATTACTTAGAAGTACATTTTTTGAAATAGCCCTTCCTATCTGATAGAAAATGATCCCATGATCCTGAACCGATCTTACCTGGGATCGCAAATCCCAAGTTTGTCTATGAAGAGCAGATCTAATTACATTAGTGTCTATAATGGATTTCTTTTGTATAATACTAATCGATAGGGCCTCATTGGTAAGTGCTACAAGATCTCGTACATTGGAACCCATAGTTATGGTTATGCACCCGAGTCCATTAGTATGGAACATTCTCTTTTCCAAGTGAAATCCCCTAGTATATGAAAGAGTGAAAAAGTGCTTTCGTTGTTGTGGAATAAGAAGCCTTCGTATCTTAATGCATGTATTTAATTTATTCGGAGCTATTAGAGCGGGATCCACTTTTTGGGGAATATGAGTCGAAGCAATAACAAGAATATTTCTAGTGGAACATCTTTCACAATCCCTGGAGAGATAGTTCACTAATAGACCGAGGGATAAGTAATTCGACTCATTCACATCCAGATCATGAATGTTTGGAATCCATATTATGCAAGGAGACATTGCTTTTGCTAATTCGAATTGAAGGGTGATATAAAATCGGTCTATTTCCGGCATCATATCCATAGTTAGCGCATTCATCATAGTTAGAAGCTCCAGCTCCGTATCAAGGTCACGGTCGATATCGTCACTATCATCAATATCGTCACTATCATCAAAAAGAAAACTCTTAGGCTTGTTATCCAGGAACTTGTTCAGAAATACTGTAATGAAAGGAACATAGGAGTTTGTCGCTAGGTATTTGACCAAATAGGATCGTCCAGTTCCTATAGAACCTATCACTAAAATACCCCTGGGGGGGTAGGGCTAAGCGGAGCGAAAAGGGTTTCCCATGAGATGGGAAATGAAAACTATTAGCCCCACAGGGGGTTTGTGAATAAGTGATTGTCTGATAATGAGCAAGGAATATCCGTCTTTCTGCTAAACAGGATGTATTGAACTCATAATTCATTAGATACTTTTTATGAATGTCAACTAAGTATCGTAAGTAAATTGCTCCCGGTTGTTCAATCATTTGATAACCAGAGTTATTCTTTGATAAAGGATCACTATGAGTCAGACTCAATAGAATTTGATCAATCCTTTTTTCTGTCGTTAAGGTAGAGAACTGAACCAAGAATTCTCTTTCTTTATCATCAATCGAATCACTGTTCGAGAACCAGGATTCTATTTTATCATCAATCCAATCACCATTCACGTTTTTTCTTTTTCTTATCAAGGAATAGATCGCTTTACTTGTATGACTTAGATGTCTCGTATTTCTCGAAAAAGCGATTCGATTGATGGGATTTGGTATGATACTTATGAGATCGAAGAGATTCCAATATTTCTTCTTAGAACGTATTGATTTGACCCCATAAGCAGGACCACCACCCCCTAGCATGTTGCCGCCAGAAGCAAAACCCCGTATTTCTTCTAGAAAATCTCCTAATTGTTCCAGAGCAACTAGAAAGAGATTCTTTAACCAGAAAGAATTCAGTTCAGATGTAGGATACCTATCCAGAAGTTTTCGCAACTCAATCATGTATGATGGAATCATCAAAGATTTGACCTTTTCGAACTCTGTCTGTAACTCTCTGTAGGCTCGAGAAACAAAGAGAAGATGTGTACGAACAAGATATCCAGCAACAAGAAGAAGGAAAAGGATTGAATAGAGGAACTCCCGAACATTTAGCGATCTCAGATGTGTCGATATCAATGGTGACTCATTATTTTGATGAAAAATTTCTTCGGACAGAAGAAGATTATGTAAACACTTACTCGAAATCTCACTTATCAGATTCCATTGTGTCTTCCACAATGGAATCTGAAGAATTCGCCATGATATATCTGATCCATGCATAATATCATGAAAAATGGATACAAATTTTTTGCTGCTACTTAGTATCGGCAATAGGTCTGAAAAAGTATCTAAAAATATTAAATTTAGATATTTGTACCCTGTCGAAGTAAGGAACCATGGTATATATGTTTGGAATAGATTCTATTTGGAGAGAGTTAAAAGAGTACTATCTCGTTGAAAGGTTCTATACATCTGCCCTTTCTCAAGGCATTTTTTTAGACAAGGACTCCGTTTTTTCCTCTTTTCGGATGGTAAATATTTCTCAGAACATGGAGTGTGAATCAAACCCACGTTTGAATTCAAATTGAGATACTGATGCAAGTTCTTCCCTTCTGAATCAGGTAGATTCATATCTGAAAGAGGTTTACAATAAGTTCTTTCAAAATTGACTATTTGTCCCTCTGTTAGAGGTGTTCCCGAAATGTCTGCGATCGAGTAAATAGCTCTACGAACGAATGGATCGAATCGAATTGGAAAATGGAAAGATTTGTACAAGTTATACCCTTCGTCACCACTTTGCGGAAAATGGTTAGATATCAATATGTTAGATACCTGTGACTCGATTGGTGGAATAGTATCTCTCTCTAAGAAAGCATGTTTTTTTTTACCGCCGCACAAAGAAAATATTTTGTTCCGAATGAACAAGATATTGAGGAATTGTCCATATGTAAAATAATAATTATTGATACAGGCCCTTTCCACAAAAAAGGGAATCTTTTGTTACAATAGAAACAGAAGTGATATTGATTATTCAAGAATCGAAGTCGATTTGCTTTAAAAAAAGAGGATATCAATGAACTTCTATGAAATGGTTTCACGGGATTCAGCCAATTGTCTTGATCGTGGGATATCATTGAAACATAGGAATCCGTGTTATCAAAAGATTTCCTGCGATTCTTTCTAGTATGGAATGAGTCAATCATCCACTTTGGTATCTTATTGAAAAAAGATGGTGATATTGTTCTTCCATTGATCAAGAATTTCGATTTTGGGAAGTATCACGGCCATCCAATAAGAAGGGTTTCAATTTTTTCAAATGAACGATTTGAAGACCTATTGATTCTAACAACTGATTACAGAGTGGATCATTCGAACCTTTCAATTCATAGATGTGGATCTCGGACCTATGAATGGGGATACTCCCGAAACTCACAAAGAAAAAAGGAAGTGAGTTAGACAAAAAGAGAAGAAACTTGGACAAAAAAGGAAGTAACTTGGACAAAAAGATACTAATATTAGCTAATATGTATTGATTCTGAATCTATCTAATTATGATCAAATCAATCATAATGTCAAAATGGCATAATAATAAACTAGCGAAAAAATCATAAAACATAGAAGTAATAATGATGGTAAAAAAAACCCAACCTTAAAAATAATAATACTTATATCTCTAGTCAAATGGAGACATTAAATAATCCGGCAAACAAATTCCAACACAAACGTAAACAAAATATAATATCGTATGTCACTAGACGGTTCATATACCCACAAGAAAATAATAAAAACAAAAATAATAAAAAAATATCCTATATTGTAAATCTAACCCTGTGGAACCAGCCCTAATTTTTATAAATTGATAGCACAAGCACTTGAAAGGGAGATATAATCAGCAATTTTAACATGCATAAATTAAAAATATAATATATAGATTATAACTCTATGACTTTTTGTTGTTGATGACATCATTCAAAAGTCCAGCCTATGTTTTGCCAAAAATATTTTCCTCAAATCATTTGAACTGGGTTCCTTATTTGATGATAGCGGTTTTTCTCCAACAATCTCTCCATTAATCTGTAGCCTGTAATGACACAAATAGCTACATCATATATGTGGAATCGCAAGAGGGGGGAAGTAAAGAGAAAAAGAGAGACAGTGGAAAAGGATTAGTGTGTCAAAGTAAAAGCAAGAAAAATGCCCTGTTATTTGCTAACTATTATGTGCTTTAAGGGAAGGTTTATCGTTGAGAAAATTGCAAGTCTTTTCTTTTTATTCAACTTTGTTTACTTCTTGTTTTTAATTAAATAAAGTAAACACACAACATCGAATGCAAATTGGTCAATGTCTTAACAATAATAAAATGTAAGTAAAGCCAAGTCATAGTTATAGCTTAGTGATAAAATGGCTATACACCGAAGAAACATGCAATATATTGGACACAACACAATCCTCAAGTAATCATAGAAGATACCTCACATCCAATGTGAACCCAATTTTGCAATGGAAACTCAAAATCTACAGTTGCATATGCAACTTCTGTCAAGGAATTGATATTGCCAGTATCATGAGCTTTTTCATGTAAGAGAAGAAGCGGTAGAAGATTAATTCTCTTGTGATCATGCATGTTGTGAATCCGACCGTGGCTACAAACTTGCATTATATATATATATATATATATATATATATATATATATATATATATATATATATATATAAAGAAAAGAAAAGAAAGTATCTACACTATGTGACCTTATACCTTTTTAGAAGTTGCAGTTCTTTCGAAGTTGGAGTAACTCGACTAGCTTATATCTCAGTTTTTCCTTCTCCATCTGTTTGTACAATTGAAAAAAGCATGACTGTTGGCACATGTTATGTTGATACCCTACCATCTAAATTGAGTTACTTCATATGATTGTAGATATTATACAACAATTGCAGCCATATGACACAACATGTATACTATGAAGGCAAAATCCAATCTTAAAGTGTACCACTTTAATAACTAACAAAATTTTGGTTAAATTATTACTTTACTTGGCTTATGATGAAAATAATCAAACAGCTTTAGACTAATAAAGACCCTACTAAATTAACTGGTCAAGAATATTTGTATCACAGGACAACTCTTTTATTCAACGAAAAATATCATAATTTAATCTTTTAATTTTGTCAAGTCATTGTGAAAAGAAAAGTATACCATTGGCAAGCAAGTTCTCACCCATGCAGCGTTGCCATCAATGGAACTCTCTGTATCCAAACTGTTCATATTATCATTATAAACTTAGTTATCCATGGAAAACTCATAGAAAGACCAACTTATTGACCAATCTTCTAGATAAGGGATAAAATTAGAGTTCAATCCCACTAAAGAGTGTCTGATTTTCCCTCCATCACCCCAAAACATAACAAGTTAAAAATAAATTAAATTTTTTTTGTTGTTGTTGCCCAAATTTATATAGAAAGGAAACAGATTACCAAACCTATGATAGCTCACTTTCGGTTCTAAGCTCTGCGGTATCAATATGGCCATTTCCAATTGACATTGCAAGCCCATTAAACACTTCCAATTTCTTGATCAAACCTTGACCATAAATATTCGAATTATTTAGGTACACAAACAGCTTTCTCTTTCACTAGATACGCATTAAATACTCACTCTCCAAGTAAGGAACACAGAAAAGTAAATAGAAAAGGAAGCAATGAGGAAGATGCAATTCTTTATACTAGTATTATCAGTGATGTGTTTCTTACAAGGGAAAAGAAGTAGAGCCAATTGGATCTCAATTGCTCAAGTAAGTAGGGAGAAAAGAAACCAAAATATTGAAGAAAAATAAGAGGGAAAGGGAGACCATTCACATCAACTAAACACACCCTTCCTGATATCTTATTCTCCAATTAATACCATCAACCTATTACAAAATCATCATGTCCTGGGTGGGATCCTCAAATCTTAGCACTGTGGCGGATCTCCTTGATTTCAACTTCTTTCTCCACGTGTCCACCAATAGAGAATAGTCAAATACTAATGGGTATTTTCAGCTCCTGAGTTACAAAGAGGTGTGACGCTATCCAATTGAGAATAGCCTTGAGTAATTACACTTCACATACATATCACAATGATATTCTAAGTGTATCATATTTATAATCCAATGATACTCTTACTTCTAATTTGACAAACAGTACACTTGCATATCTTACTTATTGGTTTTTAACACAAGAACAAAATTAGAATACAGAACATAATAACTCAACAATTATATGAAAATTAAAAAAGGAACAAAAGAACAAAACTATCTTCATACATTAACACCAAAACTAATTTCAGTTCTCAATCAATTGATTCAGCGCAAAATTAGCTTCGTAAGAGAATAAAATTAACTCAAACAGAACAGAAAAATAAATAGAAGTAGTGAAAAATCAGACAAAAAAAATCAAGAACCAACCTGAGTTAGAGGCTCCATTCTTGATGATGCAGACAGAGAGTGGCAGAGTGCAGGGAGGAGTGGAGGAAAACGCGGTGGCTGCCAGAAAGGGAGAGGCACTGGACGACGACTGATGCGTGAGCATCTTTCCTATCTTTTCCTAGTGAATTTTCATCTAATTTGTTGAGTATAATAAAGAATTAATTATCTTTTAGCCAATATGGATGCTACTTTGATTCTTTTGCAATTTTTGTTTATTTTAGGTAGCATTCGGCTAGATATGATGGAGTTTCTGCAGCACAAGAACAAAAGGAGATGGCAGCGAAGAGCGACGCGTGCGCGTGACTGACGCGTACGCGTGATTTTGAGCTTTCCATGGTGACGCGTGCGCGTGACTGATGCGTACGCGTGATTTGGAGATTTGCTCAGCGACGCGTGCGCGTGACCGACGTGTACGCGTGATTTGAAGATTTGCTCAGCGACGCGTGCGCGTGACCGACGCATCCGCGTGACTTGCGAAAAAGACCATCGATGCATACGCGTGACTGACGCGTACGCGTGACATGCGCCACGTGCAGAAAATGCAGAAAAATGCTGGGGCAATTTCTGGCTATTTTGACCCAGTTTTCAGCCCAGAAAACACAGATTAGAAACTGCAGAATGGACAAAACATGTGGTCCCCACCCATCAACTGAAGACCTGCTGATTATTCTAATTTAAATTCAAATCTTATTTTTAGGAAAAGATATTATTTTTAATTTTAGATAATTAGATTTTAAATTTATTAGGATTAGTTATAAAAAGGGATTCCATTAGTTAACTTGGACAGGCCATTAGATTGGAACTCTGTACATTTGATTAGAATCCTATTTTTCTCTGAACCATGAGCAACTAATCCTCAATTGCTAAGGTTAGGAGCTCTGTCTATTTATATGGATTGATTTTATTGCTTTTTCTATTTTAATTCATGTGTGGATTTATAATTTAAGAATTATTTTCGCTCTTTATCTTATGAATTTGGGTGGAACGGAAGTATGACCCTCTTTCTATTTGAGTTCTTGTAAAACTTGGAAAAGCTCTTTACTTGAACAACAGCTTGAAAACATGTTCTCCTAAATTTTAATTATTTGGATTTAACAGAATACGTGACATATAATCCTCTTATTTTTGGGTAATTAGAATTTTTGTGGCATATAAACTGGAATTTGAACTTCACCCTCTAATTGGAATTAATTGACCAAGGCATTGGCAGTCGATGAATTTTAGAGGAGACTAAAAAGGTCTAAGGAATTAGGGTCTAGTCACATATAGTTTGCCATAAATTAAATCCTACATGATTAAAATAGTTAGTAAGAAAAGTTAATCCGGAAAAAGATAACTCATAAACCTTAATTGTTTCTCCAATATTTTATTTTCAATTTATTTACTTGCGTGCCTACCTTATGATGTTTTCAACTTAAACCTTTTGAACATCTCAAAACCCTCTTCTGCTTGCCTAACTAAGCCAATCACTCAATCATTGTTGCTTGATCCATCAATCCTCGTGGGATCGACCCTCACTCACCTGAGGTATTACTTGGTACGACCCAGTGCACTTGCCGGTTAGTTTGTGGGTTATAAATCTCGCACCAAGTTTTTGGCGCCGTTGCCGGGGATTGATAGTGATTAATGGTGCACGAAATTAATATCTCAATATCAAAATCAAGATTTCTTATGATTTCGCACAACTAACCAGCAAGTGCACTGGGTCGTCCAAGTAATACCTTACGTGAGTAAGGGTCGATCCCACGGAGATTATTGGTTTGAAGCAAGCTATGTTTATTTTATTATTCTTAATCAGGATATCAATCAAAATTATCAATGGGAATTATTAGATTGAAAAAAATAAAAGAGAATAAAATCGTTACTTGTTGTGCAGTAATGGGGAATATGTTGGAGTTTTGGAGATGCTTTGTCCTCTGAATTTCCGCAATGTAATATTCAACTCAATTGTTTGTAAAGCACGTCTACGGCAAGCTGTATGTAGGGTGTCACCATTGTCAGTGGCTACCTCCCATCCTCTCAGTGAAAACGGTCCAGATGCTTTGTCACAGCACGGCTAATCAGCTGTTGGTTCTCGATCATGTTGGAATAGGATCCATTGATCCTTTTGTGTTTGTCATCACGCCCAGCAATCGCGAGTTTGAAGCTCGTCACAGCCATTCAATCCTTGAATCCTACTCGGAATATCACAGACAAGGTTTAGACTTTTCGGATCCTCAAGAATGGCCGCCATCAATTCTAGCTTATACCACGAAGATTCTGATTAAAGAATCTAAGAGAAGCTCATTCAATCTGATGTAGAACGGAGGTGTTTGTCAGGCACGCATTCATGAGTTGAGGAAGGTGATGAGTGTCACGGATCATCATCTTCTCTATAATTAAGCGCGAATGAGCATCTTAGATAGGAACATACAAACGTTTGAGTGGAGAAATAGAAACAATTGCATTAATTCATCGAGACGCTGCAGAGCTCCTCACCCCCAACAATGGAGTTTAGAGACTCATGCCGTCAAAATGTATAAAAGTTCAGATCTGAAAAATGTCATGAAATACAAAATAAGTCTCTAAAAGTTGTTTAAATAGTAAACTAGTAACATAGGTTTACAGAAAATGAGTAAACTATGATAGATGATGCAGAAATCCACTTCTAGGGCCCACTTGGTGTGTGCTGGGGCTGAGGCTTAAGCTTCTCACGTGCCTGGGGCTGTTTTGGGCGTTCAACGCCAGGTTGTAACCTGTTTCTGGCATTGAACTCCAACTTGTAACCTGTTTCTGGCGCTGGACGCCAGACAGCAGCATGATACTGGCGTTGAACGCCAGTTTACGTCATCTATCTTCGCGCAAAGTATGGACTATTATATATTGCTGAAAAGCCCTGAATGTCTACTTTCCAACACCATTGAGAGCACGCAAATTGGACTCCTGTAGCTCCAGAAAATCTATTTCGAGTGCAGGAAGGTCAGGATCCAACAGTATCAGCAGTCCTTTTTCAGCCTAACTCAGATTTTTGCTCAGCTCCCTCAATTTCAGCCAGAAAATACCTGAAATCACAGAAAAACACACAAACTCATAGTAAAGTCCAGAAATATGATTTTTGCCTAAAAACTAATAATATTCTTCTAAAACCAATTAAAACATACTAAAATCTACATGAAATTACCCCCAAAAAGCGTATAAAATATCCACTCATCACAACACCAAACTTAAACTGTTTCTTGTCCTCAAGCAACTTGATAAATAAAATAGGATGAGAAGAAATTAAGAAGTAATAATATCTAAGAGTTTTAAATGGAGCTCAGATTCTTATTAGATGAGCGGGGCTTGTAGCTTTTTGTTTCTGAACAGTTTTGGCATCTCCCTTTATCCTTTGAAATTCAGAATGATTGGCATCCATAGGAACTCAGAATTCAGATAGTATTATTGATTCTCCTAGTGTAGTATGTTGATTCTTGAACACAGTTACTTTATGAGTCTTGGCCATGGCCCTAAGCACTTTGTTTTCCAATATTACCACCGGATACATAAATGCCACAGACACATGACTGGGTGAACCTTTTCAGATTGTGACTCAGCTTTACTGGAGTCCCCAGTTAGAGGTGTCCAGAGCTCTTAAGCACACTCTTTTGCTTTGGATCACGACTTTAACCACTCAGTCTCAAGCTTTTCACTTGGACCTGCATGCCACAAGCACATGGTTAGGGACAGCTTGATTTAGCCGCTTAGGCCTAGAACTACTTCCTTGGGCCCTCCTATCCACTGATGCTCAAAGCCTTGGATCCTTTTCTTAATCCAATGATTCCTTGTAATTTTCTTTTTTTTGCTTTTTCTTGCTTCAAGAATCAAATTCATGATTTTTCAGATCATCAATAATATTTTTCGTGTTCCTTATTCTTTCAGTAGCCAATATTCATAAAATTCAAGATAAAAATTATGCCCTGTTCAAGCATTCATTCAGAGAACAAAAAGTATTGCCACCACATATAGTTAATTATAATTTTTATTATTAAGAACTCGAAAAATAAATTACTTCTTTATTCTAATTATCTACTATTTTATTGATGTCTGATGATGATGAGAAAAATAAATTATAACTTAATTGGGAATAAAACCAGAATAGATAACTAATTACTACTACTACTACTATATATATCTCCTAAGGTAAATTTCTATAATAACATTATCACAGAGTTAAAACTAAATTTAGAACTCAACAACCTGTGTTCTGAGAAGTAGATGTTCCTCTGATCTGTGGGGTGCTTGGTTCTTCAAGGATTAATTTCTGGCGCTTCAGCTCCCTTAAATCACGCCCTTGCTCTTCTTGTTCCTTAAGCAGTTTGCAAAGCATGCTACTTTGATTGTTCTGTTCTTCCTTTATTTGGTTCATAGCTTCTTGCAATTTGGAAATAGATGCCTCAAGATGTTCCCAATATTCAAATTGAGGAAGTTCTGGGAGGACTTCCTGTGCTCTCCTCTTGATTGGATCATCCTGCAGCTGTTGTCTGTCCATTGATATTCTAGTGATTGGCCTCTCAACTGAGATATACTCTGTTATTCCCATCTTCACTCCGGCATCTCTGTAGAGCATAGAAATTAAGCTTGGATAGGCCAATCTGGCATCCTTGGAATTCCTGTTTGCTATTTTGTATAGTTCACACGAGATCAGTTGATGGACTTCTACTTCTTTTCCTAACATGATGCAGTGAATCATCACTGCTCTTTTAATAGTAACTTCAGAACAGTTGCTGGTGGGTAATATAGAACGCCCAATGAAATCCAGCCAGCCTCTGGCTACTGGTTTGAGATCTTCTCTTTTGAGTTGATTTGGGATGCCAGTCGTGCTGGTGGTCCACCTGGCTTCAGGGATGCATATATCCTCTAGAATCTTGTCCAAACCTTTATTTACCCTCATCATTCTCCTATTAAAGGAGTCTGGGTCATCTTTCAGCTGAGGAAGCTTAAAGATTTCCCTGATTTTGTCAGGATGGGTATGAACAATCTTTCCTCTGACTAAGGTCCGATGGTCATAGAGGGCATCTCCAATTATTCTTTGCCTGTCTGTCTGCCATAGATTAGCATAGAACTCCTGAACCATGTTCCTTCCCACTTTCATTTCAGGATTAGCTAGGATTTCCCAGTTCCTGTTTCGAATTTGTTCTTGGATCTCCGGATATTCATCTTCTTTCAGATCGAACTTGACTTCCGGGATCACTGATCTTAGACTCATTATTTTGTAGTAATGGTCTGAATGTTCTTTAGTTAAGAACTTCCCTTGATTCTAAAGTGGCTTTGGAGTATTCTCTTTCTTGCCTCTTGGGTTGGGTTGTTTTCCTTTAGGAGCCATGATCAAAGTGAGTATGTTTTTGTGATCACGGATAAGCACACCAAACTTAGAGGTTTGCTTGTCCTCAAGCAAAAGAAGAGAGAGAAGAGGGATAGGAGGAGAGCAAGTGTGAAATGGTGGATGATGAGAGGGGCGCCGAAAGTGGATATAAAGGGAGGGTGGGTGGGTTTTTTCGAAAATAAGAAGAAAAAGATAAGATAAAAGATAGATATGATAAGAAAAAAGATATAATTTAAAAAGATATGAATGGTATTAAAAATAAATTTGAATTTTTAATTTAAAAAAAGATTTTAAAAGATAATTAAGTTTGAGAAAAGAATTGTAAAAAGAGTTGGATTGGATTGAAAAAAAAGGTTTATGTTTATGTATGAAGCCATATTATTTTTGAAAAAGGGATTTTAGAAATTAGGGTTCTTAGAAAACTATTTTGATTTGAAGGATGACATTTTGAAACATGTTTATGCAAGAAATCATGAATTGAAACATAAAAATTAGAAAAGTTGTAAAAAACGAATTTTACCTCTTCCCCACCATCCTGGCGTTAAACACCCAACTGCTGCATGTTTTGGGCGTTTAATGCCCAATTGTTGCTTCTCCTGGGCGTTCAACGCCCAGCTGATGCTTCTTTCTGGCGTTGAACGCCAGGAAGTCCTTTGTCATTGGGCGTTTTTCTGAACGCCCATGATGCTGTCAATCTGGCGTTAAACACCCAGAAGGTGCTTCTTTCTGGCGTTTAACGCCCAAAAGATGCTCCTTTCTGGCGTTTAACGCCCAGATGGCTACCCTTACTGGCATTGAACGCCCAGTGGGTGCTTCTTTTGGGCGTTCAACGCCCAAAACGTTTCTTACTGACTTTTTCATGCCAGTGAGCTTCCAAATTTCCCTGCAACTCTGTGAATTCAATCAATTGCTATTTTACCTTTTGAAGATACTCTGACATATATCTTTAAAAATCAATTAATTAGCAAAAACAAATAAAATTAAATTTTGTGAACGGCTGGGTTGCCTCCCAGCAAGCGCTTCTTTAATGTCATTAGCTGGACTATTACTGAGCTTTTAATCAAGTCTCAGTTTTGAGCATTCTTGCTCAAAATTGCTTTCAAGATAATGTTTAACTCTCTGTCCATTAACAATAAACTTTTTGTTAGATTCATTATCCTGAAGCTCTACGTATCCATATGGTGATACACTTGTAATTACATATGGACCTCTCCACCGGAATTTTAATTTCCCGGGGAATAATTTGAGCCTAGAATTAAATAGCAGAACTTTCTGCCCCGGCTCAAAGACTCTGGATGACAATTTCTTATCATGCCATCTTTTCGCTTTCTCTTTGTAAATTTTTGCATTCTCGAAAGCATTGAGTATAAATTCCTTTAGCTCATTTAACTGGAGCAATCGTTTTTCTCCAGCTAACTTGGCATCAAGGTTTAGGAATCTGGTTGCCCAATAGGCCTTGTGTTCCAGTTCCACTGGCAAGTGACATGCCTTTCCATACACAAGCTGGTATGGAGAGGTCCCTATAGGTGTCTTGAATGCTGTTCTGTATGCCCACAGAGCATCATCCAAGCTTCTTGCCCAATCCCTTCTACGGTTAATTACAGTCCGTTCCAGGATTATTTTGAGTTCTCTATTTGAGACTTCAGCTTGCCCATTAGTTTGTGGGTGATATGGAGTAGCTACCCTATGGCTAACTCCATAACGAACCAAAGCAGAGTAAAGCTGTCTATTACAGAAATGAGTGCCCCCATCACTGATTAATACTCTAGGGGTACCAAATCTGCTGAAGATGTGTTTCTGGAGGAATTTTAACACTGTTTTGGTGTCATTAGTGGGTGTTGCAATAGCCTCCACCCATTTGGATACATAATCCACTGCCACCAGAATATAAGTGTTTGAGTATGATGGTGGGAAAGGTCCCATGAAGTCAATACCCCATACATCAAACAACTCAATCTCCAAGATCCCTTGTTGAGGCATGGCATAACTGTGAGGCAGATTACCAGATCTTTGGCAACTGTCACAATTAAATACAAACACTCGGGAATCTTTATAGAGAGTAGGCCAATAGAAGCCACTTTGGAGGACTCTTGTGGCTGTTCGCTCACTTCCAAAATGTCCTCCATACTGTGATCCATGGCAGTGCCATAGGATCTTCTGCGCTTCTTCCTTAGGCACACATCTACGGATTACTCCGTTTGCACATCTCTTGAAGAGATATGGTTCATCCCAAAGATAGTACTTTGCATCTGTGATCAATTTCTTTGATTGCTGCCTACTGTACTCTTTGGGTATGAACCTTACTGCCTTGTAGTTTGCAATATCTGCGAACCATGGCACTTCCTGGATGGCAAAGAGTTGCTCATCCGGAAAGGTTTCAGAGATCTCAGTAAGAGGGAGGGACGCCCCTTCTACTGGTTATATTCAGGACAGGTGATCTGCTACCTGATTCTCTATCCCTTTTCTATCTCTTATTTCTATATCAAACTCTTGTAGAAGCAACACCCATCTTATAAGTCTGGATTTTGAATCCTGCTTTGTGAGTAGATATTTAAGAGCAGCATGATTAGTGTATACAATCACTTTTGATCCTACTAAATAAGATCTGAATTTGTCAATGGCGTAAACCACTGCAAGTAGCTCTTTTTCTGTGGTTGTGTAATTCTTCTGTGCGTCATTTAGAACACGGCTGGCATATTAAATGACGTGCAGAAGCTTGTCATGCCTTTGTCCCAACACTGCGCCAATGGCATGGTCACTGGCATCACACATTAGTTCAAATGGCAGTGTCCAGTTTGGTGCAGAGATGATTGGTGCTGTGACCAATTTAGCTTTCAGAGTCTCAAATGCCTGCAGACACTCCTTATCAAAGACAAATGGCGTGTCAGCAGCTAGCAGGTTGCTCAGAGGTTTGGCAATTTTTGAAAAATCCTTTATAAACCTCCTATAGAATCCTGCATGCCCCAGAAAGCTTCCGATTGCCTTAACATTGGCAGGTGGTGGTAATTTTTCAATTACCTCTACCTTAGCTTGATCCACCTCTATTCCCTTATTTGAGATTTTGTGCCCAAGGACAATTCCTTCAGTCACCATAAAGTGACATTTTTTCCAGTTTAAAACCAGGTTAGTCTCCTGACATCTCTTTAGAACAAGTGCTAGATGGTCAAGACAGGAGCTGAATGTGTCTCCAAATACTGAAAAATCATCCATGAAGACTTCCAGAAATTTTTCCACCATATCAGAGAAAATTGAGAGCATGCACCTCTGAAAGGTTGCAGGTGTATTGCACAGGCCAAATGGCATCCTTCTGTATGCAAATACTCCAGATGGACATGTGAATGCCGTTTTCTCTTGATCTTTTGGATCTACTGCAATTTGATTATAACCTGAATATCCATCCAGGAAGCAGTAGTATTCATGACCTGCCAGTCTTTCTAGCATCTGGTCTATGAATGGTAAAGGAAAATGATCCTTTCTGGTAGCTGTATTGAGCCTTCTATAATCAATACACATACACCACCCAGTAACTATTCTTGTAGGAACCAGTTCATTTTTTTCATTATGAACCACTGTCATGCCACCTTTCTTAGGGATGACTTGGACAGGGCTTACCCAGGGGCTATCAGAAATAGGATAAATAATCTCAGCCTCTAGTAACTTAGTGACCTCTTTCTGCACCACCTCCTTCATGGCTGGATTTAGCCGCCTTTGTGGTTGAACCACTGGCTTGGCGTCACCCTCCAGTAAGATCTTGTGCATGCATCTGGCTGGGCTAATGCCCTTGAGATCATTGATGGACCACCCAAGAGCTGTCTTGTGTGTCCTTAGCACTTGAATTAGTGCCTCCTCTTCCTGTGGCTCTAAGGTAGAGCTTATGATTACAGGAAAGGTATCACCTTCTCCTAGGAATGTATATTTTAGGGATGGTGGTAATGGTTTGAGCTCGGGTTTAGGAGGTTTCTTTGATTCCTCCAGATCAGGCTGAACATCTTTAAAGATGTCCTCTAGCTCTGATTCGAGACTCTCAGCCATATTGACCTCTCTTACCAGAGAGTCAATAATATCAACACTCATGCAGTCATTTGGGGTGTCTGGATGTTGCATGGCTTTGACAACATTCAACTTGAACTCCTCCTCATTGACTCTCAAGGTTACTTCCCCTTTTTGGACGTCAATGAGGGTTCGGCCAGTTGCTAGGAAAGGTCTTCCTAGAATGAGAGTTGCACTCTTGTGCTCCTCCATTTCCAGCACCACAAAGTCAGTAGAAAAGGCGAATGGCCCAACCTTGACAATCATGTCTTCAATCACGCCTGATGGGTATTTAATGGAGCCATCAGCAAGTTGAAGACATATCCGGGTTGGTTTGATTTCTTCAGTTAAACCAAGCTTTCTGATAGTAGATGCAGGTATTAGGTTGATACTTGCCCCAAGATCACATAAAGCTTGCTTGGTACAAGTACCCTCTAATGTGCATGGTATCATAAAGCTCCCAGGATCTTTAAGCTTCTCAGGTAAGCTTTTTAAAATGACTGCACTGCATTCTTCAGTGAGGTAAACTTTTTCAGTCTCCCTCCAATCCTTCTTATAACTTAAGATTTCTATCATGAACTTAGCATAAGAGGGTATTTGCTCAAGTGCTTCTGCAAACGGAATCTTTATTTCAAGAGTCCTGAGATAGTCTGCAAAGCGGGCAAATTGCTTATCCTGTTTTGCTTGGCAGAGTTTTTGAGGATAAGGCATTTTGGCTTTATATTCCTCAACCTTAGTTGCTGCGGGTTTATTACCTACAGAAGTGGGTTGGGAAGCCTTTTTAGAAGGGTTGTTATCAGCACTTGTATGTGATTGATCCCCCACTGGCATTTGAATGCCAGGGGTGGAAGCTGGAGTGGCGTTAGACACCACCTCCTTATTTGTTACTGGCGTCTGAACGCCAGAACTATGCTCCCTTTGGGCGTTCAACGCCGGATTCATGCTTGTTTCTGGCGTTGAACGCCAAGAATGAGCATGGGCTGGGCGTTCAGCGCCAGCCTTATTCCTCTCTGGGCTCTAATTGTCCTCAGAGGGATCTTGAGTAGCCATCTGTTCATTTCTTGGCTTCCTGCTGCTTTGAAGTGAGGTATTTAATGTTTTTCCACTTCTTAATTGAACTGCTTGGCATTCTTCTGTTATTTATTTTGATAGTTGCTTTTCTGTTTGCTTTAATTGTACTTCCATATTCTTGTTAGCCATTCTTTTTTCCTGGAGTATTTCCTTGAATTCGGCTAGCTACTGGGTTAGAAAATCCAGCTGCTGATTGAATTCATTAGCTTGATCTACCGGATTGAGTTCAGCAGTTACTGTTTTAGCTTCTTCTTTTATGGAAGATTCACTGCTTAGGTACAGATGCTGATTTCTGGCAACTGTATCAATAAGCTCATGAGCTTTTTCAATTGTTTTTCTCATATGTATAGATCCACCAGCTGAGTGGTCTAGAGAAATCTGAGCTTTTTCTGTAAGCCCATAGTAGAAGATGTCTAATTGCACCCACTCTGAAAACATTTCAGAGGGGGCATTTTCTTAGCATCTCTCTGTATCTCTCCCAGGCATCATAAAGGGATTCATTATCTCCTTGTTTGAAGCCTTGGATGCTTAGCCTTAGCTGTGTCATCTGTTTTGGAGGGAAATAGTGATTCAGGAATTTTTCTGACAGCTGTTTCCATGTTTTTATGCTGTTCTTAGGCTGGTTATTTAACCACCTCTTAGCTTGATCTTTTACCGCAAATGAAAACAGTAATAATCTGTAGACATTCTGATCTACTTCCTTATCATCTACTGTGTCAGCAATTTGTAAAAATTGTGCCAGAAACTCTGTAGGTTCTTCCTGTGGGAGACCGGAATACTAGCAGTTTTGCTGCACCATGATAATGAGCTGAGGATTCAACTCAAAGCTACTAACTCCAATGGAGGGTATACAGATACTACTCCCATATGAAGCAGTAGTGGGGTTAGCATATGACCCCAGAGTCCTCCTGGACTGTTCATTTCCACTTAATTCCATGATGGAACAAGGGAGATGATATGTATGTTGATATTATTTATTTTATAGAAATAGAATAAATAAAAACGGAATAAAAAATTTGAAAATATTTTGTGAAGATTTTCGAAAAATTTTGAAATTGAAATCAGAAATTTTTATATAAAAATTTCGAAATTATTGTTTAAAATTAGTTAGAAAAGATATATATATATATATATTTTGAATTTTGAATTTTATGATGAAAGAGAAAAACACATAAAAGACACAAGATTTAAAATTTTTAGATCTAATGCTCCTTATTTTCGAAAATTTTGGAGGGAAAACACCAAGGAACACCAAACTTAAAAATTTTAAGATCAAAACACAAGAAAAACTCAAGAACGCCTTGAAGATTCACAAGAACACAAGAACAAAAGAAAAAACACCAAACTTAAAATTTTTAGAAAACTTTACTAAATTTTCGAAAATTGAAGAAAAATTAACAATAAAACACCAAACTTAAAGTTTGGCACAAGATTAAATCAAGAAAAATTATTTTTAAAAGAAGTTTTAAAGTAAAGACACCCAATTACCAAGAACATAGACCAACGCTCTAGCCAATTGGGCAGAAAAGGTAACAATTGTTCTGAATAGGTATATTTCTTTTGGAAGACTAATGCTTTGGATTAGCAAAAGAAAAACAAGAAAAGACACAAAACAAGAAAAACTCAAGATCAAACAAGAAAAATAAACAAGAACAACTTGAAGATCAATGAAGAACAAAGAACACAAGTTCGAAAATTTTAAAGAAAAATATCAAATATGCAATTGACACCAAACTTAGAACAAGACACTAAACTCACGAAAAAAAATTAAAAATTGATAAAGAAAAATAATATTTTTGAAAAAATTTTTAAAAAAGAAATTATCCTATCAAAATTTAATGGCTCTATAACAACAAAAATAAACTATTCCTAATCTAAGAAATAAAATAAACCTTTAGTTGTTCAAACTCGAACAATCCCCGGCAACGGCGCCAAAAACTTGGTGCACGAAATTAATATCTCAATATCAAAATCAAGATTTCTTATGATTTCGCACAACTAACCTGCAAGTGCACTGGGTTGTCCAAGTAATACCTTACGTGAGTAAGGGTCGATCCCACGGAGATTATTGGTTTGAAGCAAGATATGTTTATTTTATTATTCTTAATTAGGATATCAATCAAAATTAACAATGGGAATTATTAGATTGAAAAAAATAAAAGAGAATAAAATCGTTACTTGTTGTGCAGTAATGGGGAATATGTTGGAGTTTTGGAGATGCTTTGTCCTCTGAATTTCCGCAATGTAATATTCAACTCAATTGTTTGTAAAGCACGTCTACGGCAAGCTGTATGTAGGGTGTCACCATTGTCAGTGGCTACCTCCCATCCTCTCAGTGAAAACAGTCCAGATGCTATGTCACAGCACGGCTAGTCAGCTGTTGGTTCTCGATCATGTTGGAATAGGATCCATTGATCCTTTTGTGTTTGTCATCACGCCCAGCAATCGCGAGTTTGAAGCTCGTCACAGCCATTCAATCCTTGAATCCTACTCGGAATACCACAGACAAGGTTTAGACTTTCCGGATCCTCAAGAATGGCCGCCATCAATTCTAGCTTATACCACGAAGATTCTGATTAAAGAATCTAAGAGAAGCTCATTCAATCTGATGTAGAATAGAGGTGTTTGTCAGGCACGCGTTCATGAGTTGAGGAAGGTGATGAGTGTCACGGATCATCACCTTCTCTATAATTAAGCGCGAACGAACATCTTAGATAGGAACATACAAACGTTTGAGTGGAGAAATAGAAACAATTGCATTAATTCATCGAGACGCTGCAGAGCTCCTCACCCCCAACAATGGAGTTTAGAGACTCATGCCGTCAAAATGTATAAAAGTTCAGATCTGAAAAATGTCATGAGATACAAAATAAGTCTCTAAAAGTTGTTTAAATAGTAAACTAGTAACCTATGTTTACAGAAAATGAGTAAACTATGATAGATAATGCAGAAATCCACTTATGGGGCCCACTTGGTGTGTGCTGGGGCTGAGGCTTAAGCTTCTCACGTGCCTGGGGCTGTTTTGGGCGTTTAACGCCAGGTTGTAACCTGTTTCTGGCGTTGAACTCCAACTTGTAACCTGTTTCTGGCGCTGGACGCCAGACAGCAGCATGATACTGGCGTTGAATGCCAGTTTACATCGTTTATCTTCGCGCAAAGTATGGACTATTATATATTGCTGGAAAGCCCTGGATGTCTACTTTCCAACGCCGTTGAGAGCGCGCCAATTGGACTCCTGTAGCTCCATAAAATCCATTTCGAGTGCAGGAAGGTCAGGATCCAACAACATCAGTAGTCCTTTTTCAGCCTAACTCAGATTTTTGCTCAGCTCCCTCAATTTCAGCCAGAAAATACCTAAAATCATAGAAAAACACACAAACTCATAGTAAAGTCCAGAAATATGATTTTTTCCTAAAAACTAATAATATTCTACTAAAAACCAATTAAAACATACTAAAATCTACATGAAATTACCCCCAAAAAGCGTATAAAATATCCGCTCATCAATTAACAACTATTAGTTGTTTGATTGCTTAGATTAGGCGTTTTATTTTTAATTTTATTAAAATCCATTTTAAATATTTTTTGAAAAAAATAAAAATAAAAAAAAATAAAAAATTAAATAAACATTTTTATCTCTTTACACAAGTTACCTCCCTGGAAATTCTCTACACTCTGACGTAGAGATTCCCATCTTTTCTTGTTTTCTGTTTGTTTATGCGCAGGAATAGAGACAAAGAACATCTCTTAGACTTTGATCTTGAACCTGAAAGGACTCTCAGGCGACGTTTACAACAAGCAAGACTTTACAAGGCTGCAGAATCCATTATGGATCCTAATGATGCTGATAATACCAATGTGGCCAATCCGAATGGGAATGAGAAACAAAGGAGAGTACTTGGCTCTTACTCTGCTCCTATTGCAGATCTTTATGGAAAAAACATTGTGGTGCCTCCTATAGCTGCGAACAACTTTGAGTTGAAGCCACAACTGGTCACCCTGGTGCAACAGAATTGCCAGTATCATGGTCTTCCCCACGAAGACCCAAATCAATTTATCTCTAGTTTTCTGCAGATTTGTGATACTGTGAAGACAAATAGAGTAAACCCAGAGGTGTACAAACTCATGCTCTTCCCGTTTGCTCTGAGGGATAGAGCAAAGCTATGGTTAGATTCCCAACCCAAAGAGAGTCTGGATACTTGGAACAAGGTTGTTACTGAGTTTCTTACTAAATTTTTCCCACCAAAGAAGCCGACTAAGCTTAGGGTGGAGGTTCAGACCTTCAGATAGAAGGATTGTGAAACTCTGTATGAAGCTTGGGAGAGATACAAGTTACTGACTAGACAATGTCCTCCGGACATGTTCTCCAAGTGGAACCAACTATATATCTTTTATGAAGGTTTGGGTGAAATATCCAAGATGTGCTTAGATAATTCTGCAGGAGGTTCATTGCATAAGAAGAAGACACCGTAGGAGGCTATTGAGCTTATTGAATTATTGCTAGCAACCAATATTTATACTCATCTAACAGGAATCCTGTGAACTCTGAGACTCCTCAGAAGAAGGGTGTCATGGAGGTAGAAGCTCTTAATGCTATTCTTACTCAGAACAAGCTTATGTCTCAGCAGATAAGTCTACTTACTCAACAGATGGGTGGCATGCAAGTCTCAGCTATCAACACCCAAAATCCACTTCAAGAGATCTCCTATGACATGGCAGGAAATTTAGTGCAAAATGATAATTATGATTATACTTAATCCTCTTTTGAACGGGTCAATTACATGGGGAGTGGTTCTAGAAATCCCAATAATGACCCCTATTCTCAGACATACAATCAAGGATGGAGAAATCATCCAAATTTTTGGTAGAGAGACCAACCTCAGAGACCTCAGAATTTCAACAATAATTCTCAGGGCGGCTTCCAACAGAACAATTACAATAACCGCCAATCTCAGTCTCAGCAGCAACAACAGCCTCAGCAGGCTAACTCTAAATCTAAGGAAGATTCTAATTGGGAGATGATGAGGAGTTTTATGCAGAAAACCAGAGCCTCTATTAGAAACTTGGAAGTGCAAATGGGCCAGCTGAGCAAGCAAATACCTGAGAGGTTTGCAAGTACATTTCCAGGTGATACAGTAGTGAACCCAAGAGAAAACTGCAAGGTTATTCAATTGAGAAGTGGTAAAATAGCTGGCTCTGAGACAAGGTCCAATGAAGAGCTAGTTGAAAAGAAAGCTCCAGAGGAAAAAAAGGAAGAAGTGGAGCACGCCTCTCCAAAGCGTGCAGACAACCCTTTCCCTAACTCTCTAGACACGTATCCTACATTGCCAAAGGCTCCTAAATACAAGCAAAAAATGCCATATCCTTAGAGACTTCAGAAGGCTTCTAAAGAAAAGTAGTTCTCTAAATTTTTAGATGTCTTCAAGAATCTATAGATCAACATTCCCTTTGCAGAGGCTCTTGAGCAAATGCCTCTCTATGCTAAATTTATGAAATAATTGTTGACCCACAAGAGAAATTGGAAGGAATAAGAAACAGTGGTGTTAACCAAGGAATGCAGTGCCATTATTCAACACAACCTTCCTGAGAAGATGCCAGATCCAGGGAGCTTTGTAATTCCTTGCACCATTGTAGATTTCACCATTCAGAGAGCTTTATGTGACCTTAGAGCTAGCATCAATCTGATGCCACTTTCAGTGATAAAAAAGCTTCAAATTGAGGAGGTAAAACCCACTCGTATTTCTCTTCAACTTGCTGATCTTTCTATTAAATTACCTGTGGGTGTTGTTGAGGATTTACTTGTTAAAGTAGGACCATTCATCTTTCATGTTGATTTTGTTATATTAGACATGGAAGAGGAGGTAAAATCCTCTATTATACTTGGTAGACCCTTTTTAGCTACAGGTAGAGCTCTGATTGATGTACAAAATGGTGAATTGACCCTGAGGATCAATGAAGAACAGGTGGTCCTTCATGTTTTTGAAGCTCTCAAGCACCCTAATGATTCTGAAGGTGTATGAAAATAGATATTATTGAACCACTTGTCCAAGAGGTATTGAAAGTTGAGGTGCTTGATGACATTCTGGATCCTATCTCTGAGTATGAATTAGTTGAAGTTGATAATTCACCACCCAGAAGGCTATGGTTCACATGCCTAAAGCAGAGGAGGAAGCCCCCAAGCTTGAGCTCAAATCCTTATCTCCTTCTCTAAAATATGTGTTCTTAGGTGAGAATGACTCATATCCAGTGATTATTAGCTCTTCCCTGAAGCCTGAAGAGGAAAAGGCGCTTATTTCAGTGCTCAAGAGCCATAAAATAGCTCTTGGGTGGACCATTAGTGACTTGAAGGGGATTAGTCCAACCAAGTATATGCACAAGATCCTCCTTGAAGATGATGCTAAACTAGTTGTGCAACCACAAAGGAGACTCAATCCAACTATGAAAGAGGTGGTCCAAAAAGAGGTAATGAAACTATGGAAAGCAGGAATTATTTACCCTATTTCTGACAGTCCTTGGGTAAGTCCTGTGCAGGTAGTTCCCAAGAAAGGAGGGATGACAGTGATCAAGAATGAAAAGAATGAGCTTATTCCCACAAGAACATTCACAGGATGGAGAATGTGTATAGACTACAGGAAGCTCAACACTGCTACAAGGAAGGATTATTTCCCCTGCCTTTTATTGATCAAATGCTTGAGAGGTTAGTTGGTCATGCATTTTATTGCTTTCTAGATGGATACTCTGGATATAACCAAATTGCAGTGGACCCTCAAGATCAAGAGAATACAGCATTCACATGCCCCTTTGGAGTATTTGCCTACAGAAGAATGCCTTTTGGACTTTGCAATGCTCCAACAACTTTTCAGAGGTGTATGCTTTCAATTTTTTCTGATATGGTTGAAAAGTTTATTGAGGTATTTATGGATGACTTTTCTATTTTTGGTAATTCTTTTGAATCTTGCCTTAAGCATTTATCTCTTGTCTTGAAACGGTGTCAAGAATCAAACCTTATTTTAAATTGGGAAAATATCATTTTATGGTTACAGAAGGTATTGTTCTTGGACACCAGATTTCAAGTAAGGGAATTGAGGTTGATAGAGCAAAGGTGGAGGTAATTAAAAAATTACCACCACCAACTAGTGTTAAGGCAGTCAGGAGTTTCTTGGGTCATGCAGGATTTTATAGAAGATTTATAAAGGAATTTTCTAAAATTGCTAAACCTCTAAGCAACCTAGTGGTTGCTGATGTTCCTTTTGTCTTTGATTCTGATTGTTTGCATGCTTTTGAAACTCTGAAAGAAAACCTTACCTCTGCTCCCATTATAGCTCCCCCTGACTAGGATCTACCATTTGAATTAATGTGTGATGCTAGTGACTTTGCTATAGGAGCTATTTTAGGACAAAGGCATGGTAAGCTTGTACATGTCATTCACTATAAGCTTGTACATGTCATTTACTATGCCAGTCGTGTGTTAAATGATGCCCAAAAGAATTACACAACTACAGAAAAGGAATTATTAGCTGTTGTGTATGTTGTTGATAAGTTTAGGTCCTATTTACTTGGTTCTAAGGTTATTATTTATACTGATCATGCTGCTTTGAAGTACCTTCTAACCAAACAGGATTCTAAACCAAGATTAATTAGATGGGTGTTGCTCCTTTAGGAGTTTGATATTGAGATAAAAGACAGGAAAGGGTCAGAGAATCAAGTAGCTGACCATCTTTCCAGAATTGAGCCTGAAGCAGGAGTACAACCACCCACAGCTATGACTGAGATGTTTCAGGATGAACAATTATTCCTCATTCAGCAGGCTCCATGGTTTGCAGACATTGCAAATTATAAGGCCATGAATTTTATCCCAAGGGAGTACAGTAGGCAACAAGTGAAGAAGCTATTGACTGATGCAAAGTACTACATTTGGGAGGAACCATACCTTTTTAAAATGTGTTCAGATGGAATCATCCGGAGATGTGTCCCAGATGAAGAAAAACAGCAGATTCTTTGGCACTGTCATGGTTCTGAGTATGGAGGCCACTTTGGTGGTGAAAGGACAGCTACAAAGGTCCTTCAGAGCGGGTTTTACTGGCCGACTCTCTTCAACGACTCAAGAGCATTTGTAAAGCACTGTGACAGATGTGAAAAAGCCACGAATCTCCCTGCCAACCATGAAAGCCACAGCAGGGGATTCTTGAGGTTGAGTTGTTTGATGTGTGGGGTATTAATTTCATGGGACCTTTTCCACCCTGACATTCAAACAACTATATTCTAGTGGCAGTTGACTATGTGTCCAAGTGGGTGGAAGCTGTGGCTTTGCCCACCAATGATGCCAAAGTGGTAATGAGCTTTCTTCAGAGATATATCTTTAGCCGATTTGGTGTCCCAAGGACACTCATTAGTGATGGAGGAAGCCATTTCTGCAACAGATAGCTGGACTTTCTTCTGCAGAGATATGGAGTCCCTCATAAAGTGGCAACCCCCTATCACCCTCAGACAAGTGGATAGGTTGAAGTTTCTAATAGGGAACTTAAGAGGATTCTAGAGAAGGCCGTTAGTATTTCAAGAAATGACTGGTCTAGGAAGCTTGATGATGCTCTCTGGGCATACCGGACAGCATACAAGACTCCCATTGGCATGTCCCCTTATCAGTTAGTCTATGGCAAAGCCTGTCACTTGCCAGTTGAGTTGGAGCATAAAGCTTACTGGGCAATCCGATATCTGAATCTTGATTTAGAAGCTGTAGGAATCAAGCGAATGCTTCAGTTGAATGAGCTTGATGAATTCAAATATTCAGCCTATGAGAATGCCAAGCTCTATAAGGAGAGATCCAAGCTACTGCATGACAAGAAGATTTCCATCAGAGTCTTTGAGCCAGGACAAAGAGTGCTTCTGTATAATTCAAGGCTCAAATTCTTTCCTGGGAAGCTAAAATCTCGGTGGTCAGGACCGTTTGTGGTTACCAGAGCTTCACCATATGGTCATATGGAAATACAGGAAGAGAATTCTGACAGAAAATTTACAGTGAATGGCCAGAGGTTGAAGCACTATCTTGGAGGTGAGATTGATCGCCAGAGGTCCACTCATCTGCTGAACTAGCAGAACTAACCGTCAAGCTAGTGACGTTAAAGAAGCGCTTGTCGGGAGGCACCCCGATAATTTTGTATCCTTAGTTATTTTTCGTAGTAGTAGTTTTCTTACTTATTTGATTTTTATTGAGTTCTTACTAATTTTTTGATCATGTAGCTATTTTAGAACAGGAACCGAAAAAAAAAGAAGAGCACCCGACGTGAAATGTGTTGCTGACACGTACGCGTCAGATGGGTGTGCATGAAAAATAAAAATGAACAAAGAGTTGTGCGGGAGTGGCGCAGGAATGATGCCTTTCGCACAAACAAGCCCACGCAAACGCGTACTTCACGCGTGCGCGACATTGGTGATTTTGGCACTCCACGCGTACGCGTTGTACGCGTACTTCACGCATGCGCGTCATTGGTGATTTTGGCACTCCACACGTGCGCGTCATCAACGCGTACGCGTTACCTTAAAAATCGACATAAATAAGTGTTTTGGCAGAGAGTTGTGCTAGCTTGGGGCTGGAAGTGTGCTGGAAGCACAAAACTTGATCACGCGTACGCGTCTCTGACGCGTGCGCATCCGTTGCACAAATGACCATCCACGCGTGCGCATGCATGACGCGCACGCGTCGTATGAAAATATTGATTCTCAAGCCACGCGAACAGAGAGTTGTGCGAGCGCGCGGCTGGCTTTGCGCGAATCGCACAAAACCAAGGGCACGCGGACGCGTGCCTGACGCTTACGCGTCATTAAGAAAATTCCGCGACCCACGCGTCGCCTGCGCCGCACAACTACACTAGTTCGCCGCCCAGTTTTAATTTTCTTTCCCCTTCTCCCAATCCTAATTCTCTCTTGTTCTTTTATCCTTTTCTTTTTCTTTCATCATAATATTTGTCTCTTTCTATTTTCAGTTCTTCTTTGCTTGAGGACAAGCAAACCTTTAAGTTTGGTGTTGACGCTTCGCTTAAGGGTTTTCTGTTTATTCCTATGGCACCAAAAGGGAGGCGAATCATCTTCACTGAAGAGCACAACCTGAAGAATAAAGCGACCGCTAGAATAACTAAGGTGGTTAAGTTCCTTTCATTTTTTATTCCTCCCCTCTTTTTCTATGTTATGTTCCGGTTTTCTGCTATTTTGCTTTGTTTGTTGCATAATCCTTTATTAGTTAGAATTCTAGGACTAGTTTAGTTTTCTCTTAATTGCTTTAACTCTGAAAAGATGTCTCATATATTACTCAATGAGCTTGAATTCAAATAAAAAATACAGAAATGATGTATTGCATGAGAAATTGAGTTAATTTTAAGAGTAGTCTTATTTACTTAAATGTGGTGGTATTAATTGTAATTCTGAATGCATGACATGAACTGTGCATATTTAAATTTGAATCAAAGAATGTTGATGTACAAGGAATAGGAATTTAGAGAATTATTATAATTTCTTTAAAATTAATGAAAGTTTAATCCTTGAAGTAAAAGAAACAGCAACAGAAAAATAAAAGAAAGGTCCAAGGCTCTGAGCATCAATGACTAGGGAGGTCAGACATGATTAAAAGTTCAAATAGTTGTTTCCCTAGTCACATGCTTGTGGTGTTTCTGTGTCAAGTAATCCTTGAGACGAAATATTTAGAGTCGAGATCAATTGCAGAGTACGCCAAAGGCTTTGAGCACCACTGTCTGGGGATAATAAATTAAAAAAATAAAAAAATACAAAATAAAAAAATAAAAAAAATAAAAAATATTTAGAACTTAAAAAGAGTTTCCCAGTTAGGTGCTTGTGATATTTCTATGTCAAGTAAAGTTTGAGACAAAACATTTAAAGTCACGGTGATGAGCAGATAATTTATACGCTTTTTGGCATTGTTTTTAGTATGTTTTTAGTATGTTTTAGTTAGTTTTTAGTATATTTTTATTAGTTTTTAATTAATATTCACTTTTCTGGACTTTACTATGAGTTTGTGTGTTTTTCTGTGATTTCAGGTATTTTCTGGCTGAAATTGAGGGACCTGAGCAAAAATCTGATTCAGAGACTGAAAAGAACTGCAGATGTTGTTGGATTCTGACCTCTCTGCACTTGAAGTGGATTTTCTGGAGCTACAGAAGCCCAATTGGCGCGCTCTCAACGGCGTTGAAAAGTAGACATCCTGGGCTTTCCAGCAATATATGATAGTCCATACTTTGCCCAAGATTTGATGGCCCAAACCGGCGTTCAAAGTCACCTTCAGAATTCCCAGCGTTAAACGCCGGAACTGGCACCAAAGTGGGAGTTAAACGCCCAAACTGGCACAAAAGCTGGCGTTTAACTCCAAGAGAAGTCTCTACACGAAAATGCTTCATTGCTCAGCCCAAGCACACACCAAGTGGGCCCGGAAGTGGATTTTTATGTCATTTACTCATCTTTGTAAACCTTAAGCTACTAGTACTCTATAAATAGGACCTTTTGCTATTGTTATTATCATCTTGGTTCTTCTGGTTCCCTCTCTGGGGCCGAGGCCAATGATCACTCTTGTTCTTATGTATTTTCAACGGTGGAGTTTCTACACACCATAGATTAAGGTGTGGAGCTCTGCTGTACCTCGAGTATTAATGCAATTACTATTGTTCTTCTATTCAATTCCGCTTGTTCTTGTTCTAAGATATCACTTGTTCTTCAACTTGATGAATGTGATGATCCGTGACACTCATCATCATTCTCACTTATGAACGTGTGCCTGACAACCACCTCCGTTCTACCTTAGATTGGGTGAATATCTCTTGGATTCCTGATACACGACGCATGGTTGATCGCCTGACAACCGAGCGCTCGCCTGACAACCGAGCCAGCCATTCCGTGAGATCAGAGTCTTCGTGGTATAGGCTAGAACTGATGGCGGTATTCAAGAGAATCTGGAAGGTCTAAACCTTGTCTGTGGTATTCTGAGTAGGATTCAATGATTGGATTCTATTCCGGCCTGATTGAGAACCGACAGATGGATAGCCGTGCCGTGACAGGGTGCGTTGAACATTTCCACTGAGAGGATGGGAGGTAGCCACTGACAACGGTGAAACCCTTGCATAAGCTTGCCATGGAAAGGAGTAAGAAGGATTGGATGAAGACAGTAGGAAAGCAGAGACGGAAGGGACAAAGCATCTCCATTCGCTTATCTGAAATTCTCACCAATGGAATACATAAGTATCTCTATCTTTATCTTTATGTTTTATTCATATATCATCCATAACCATTTGAGTCTGCCTGACTAAGATTTACAAGGTGACCATAGCTTGCTTCATACCAACAATCTCCGTGGGATCGACCCTTACTCGCGTAAGGTTTATTAAAGCAGAGACGAAGGGACAAAGCATCCATTCGCTTATCTGAAATTCTCACCAATGGAATACATAAGTATCTCATCTTTATCTTTATGTTTTTTATATCATCCATAACCATTTGAGTCTGCCTGACTAAGATTTACAAGGTGACCATAGCTTGCTTCATACCAACATCTCCGTGGGATCGACCCTTACTCGCGTAAGGTTTATTACTTGGACGACCCAGTGCACTTGCTGGTTAGTTGTGCGGAGTTGTGATAAAGAGTTGAGATTGCAATGAGCGTACCATGTTGATGGCGCCATTGATGATCACAATTTCGTGCACCAAGTTTTAGGCGCCGTTTCCGGGGATTGTTCGAGTATGGACAACTGACGGTTCATCTTGTTGCTTAGATTAGGTATTTTTCAGAGTTCTTAAGAATGAATTCTAGTGTTTCAAGGTGTGTTCTTATCATCACCAAAGCTGATTGATCCTCATTAATTTAGCTCTTGAATGCAGTGTCCTGCTGAAGCTTGGCTATTCATGTCTAATTCCTTTAGACTGAAGCTTTAGACTAACATTGCATGATTCCTGGAATTCTCATTAAGAATTTTGATACCTTTATTTCCTTCTTCCACTTAATTTTCGAAAAATCCAAAAAAATTATAAAAATCATAAAAACCCAAAAATATTTTTATGTTTCTTGTTTGAGTCCAGTGTCTAATTTTAAGTTTGGTGTCTTGCATGCATTGTTTATTTGATCTTGGTTCTATTTTCAAGTCAATAGTACAGGGAACTGAAGATTCAGAACATGCAACAGAGGAATTACACAGAAAAAGCTGGGCGTTCAAAATGCCCAGTGAAGAAGGACAGACTGGCGTTTAAACGCCAGCCAGGGTGCCTGGTTGGGCGTTTAACGCCCAAAAAGGTAGTGCATTGGGCGTTAACGCCAGAATGCACCATTCTGGGCGTTTAACGCCAGGATGGCACAAGAGGAAGATTCTGTTTTTAATTCAGATTTTTTTCAAGTTTTCAAAGTTTTTCAAAATCAAATCTTTTCAAATCATATCTTTTCAATCAAACCTTTTTCAAAATCAATTTTTTTCCTTTTTCAAAGATACTTGCTAACAATTAATGATTTGATTGAACATTTTAAGTATGTTGCCTTTTCTGTGAGAAGGTTTAATGTTTGAATCATATCTTTTCTTGTTAGCCAAGTCATTAATTTTAAAATCAAATCTTTTTAAAATTGTTTTCAAATCATATCTTTTCAATCATATCTTTTTAAAGCATAACTTTTCATCATATCTTTTTAATCACTCTTTTCAAAATAGTTTTCATCATATCTTTTTAACTTCTAATTTCAAATCTTTTTCAAAATAACTTGATTCTTTCCCACTCTTGGTTTTCGAAAATCAATTAAAGTTTTTCAACATGTTTTAAAATCTTTTACTTAATTTTCGAAAATTTATTCCCCTCTTCGCACATCCTTCCATTTATGGAGTACTCCTCCTCAATGCACAATTCGACTCTATCTGACTAAGTTCGAATTCTTCTACCTCTTCCTTCTAATTTCTTTCTCTCTGACACCTCAAGGAATCTCTATACTGTGACATAGAGGATTCCATATTTTCTTGTTCTCTTCTCTTTCATTGAGCAGGAACAAAGACAAGGCATTCTTGTTGAAGCTGACCCTGAACCTGAAAGGACCTTGAAGCGAAAGCTAAGAGAAGCTAAGGCACAACTCTCTGTAGAGGACCTAACAAAATCTTCAAAGAAGAAGAACCCATGGCAGCCGAAAACAACAATAATGCCAACAATGCAAGGAAGTGCTGGGTGACCTTTACTGCACCTACTCCCGACCTCTATGGAGAAGCATTTCTATCCCTGCCATTGGAGCAAACACTTTGAGCTTAAGCCTCAATTAGTTTCTCTAATGCACAGAATTGCAAGTTCCATGGACTTCCATTGGAAGATCCATCAGTTCTTAGCTGAATTCTTGCAAATCTGTGACACTGTCAAGACTATGGGGTTGAAGAGACAGAGCTAGGACATGTTGGACTCACAACCTAAAGAAGCCTGAACTCTTGGGAAAAGCTAGTCAATGCCTTCTTGGCAAAGTTCTTTCCACCTCAAAAATTGAGTAAGCTTAGTGGAAGTCCAAACCTTCAGACAGAAGGAAGGTGAATCCCTCTATGAGCTGGGAAAGATACAAACAGTTGATCAAAAATGTCCTTCTGACATGCTTTCTGAATGGAGCATCTAGGTATTTTCTATGATGGTCTCTCTGAACTGTCCAAGATGTCTTTGGATAGCTCTGCTGCAGGATCTCTTCATCTGAAGAAGACCCTACAGAAGCTCAAGAGCTCATTGAATGGTTGCAAATAACCAATTCATGTATACTCTGAAGGAATCCTGTGAACAATGGGACAAATCAGAAGAAGGAGTTCTTGAGATTGATACTCTGAATGCCATATTAGCTCAGAACAGAAGATATTGACTCAGCAAGTCATTTGATTTGATTCTCAAAGTCTGTCTGGAATGCAAAAGCACCAAGCATACTAAGGATGCTTCATCTGAAGAAGAAGCTTATGATCCTGAGAACCCTTCAATGGAAGAGGTGAATTACATGGGAGAACCCTATGGAAACACCTATAATTCTTCATGGAGAAATCACCCAAATTTCTCATGGAATGATCAACAGAGACCTCAACAAGGTTTCAACAACAATAATAGTGGAAGAAACAGGTTTAGCAATGGCAAGCCTTTTCCATCATCTTCTCAGCAACAGACAGAGAATTCTAAGCAGAACCCCTCTGACTTAGCAACCATGGTCTCTGATCTAATCAAACCACTCAAGTTCATGACTGAGACAAGGTCCTCCATTAGAAATTTGGAGGCACAAGTGGGACAGCTGAGCAAGAAAATTACTGAACTCCCTCCTAGTACTCTTCCAAGCAATACAGAAGAAAATCCGAAAGGAGAGTGCAAGGCCATCAACATGGCCGAATTTGGAGAGGAAGGAGAGGCAGTGAACGCCACTGAGGAAGACCTCAATGGACGTCCACTGGCCTCCAATGAGTTCCCCAATGAGGAACCATGGGAATCTGAGGCTCAAAATGAGACCATAGAGATTCCACTGGACTTACTTCTGCCATTCATGAGCTCTGATGAGTATTCCTCCTCTGAAGAGGATGAGTATGTCACTGAAGAGCAAGTTGCTAAATACCTTGGAGCAATCATGAAGCTAAACGACATGTTATTTGGAAATGAGACTTGGGAGGATGAACCCCCTTTGCTCACCAAAGAACTGGATGACTTGTCTAGGCAGAAATTACCTCAAAAGAGGCAGGACCCTGGGAAGTTCTCAATACCTTGTACCATAGGCACCATGACCTTCAAGAAGGCTCTGTGTGACCTAGGGTCAAGTGTAAACCTCATGCCTCTCTCTGTAATGGAGAAGCTAGGGATCTCTGAGGTACAAGCTGCAAGAATCTCACTAGAGATGGCAGACAATTCAAAGAAACAAGCCTATGGACTTGTAGAGGATGTTTTGGTGAAGATTGAAGACCATTACATCCCTACTGATTTTATAGTCCTAGAGACTGGGAAGTGCATGGATGAATCCATCATCCTTGGCAGACCCTTCCTTACCACAGCAAAGGCTGTGACTGATGTTGATAGAGGTAAACTGATCATTCAAGTGAATGAGGAATCCTTTGTGTTTAAGGCTCAAGGATATCCCTCTGTCACCATGGAGAGGAAGCATGAAGAGCTTCTCTCGAAACAGAGTCAAACAGAGCCCCCACAGTCAAACTCTAAGTTTGGTGTTGGGAGGCCACAACCAAACTCTAAGTTTGGTGTTGAACCCCCACATTCAAACTCTAAGTTTGGTGTTGGGAGGTTCCAACATTGCTCTGAGCATTTGTGAGGCTCCATGAGAGCCCACTGTCAAGCTACTGACATTAAAGAAGCGCTTGTTGGGAGGCAACCCAATGTCATATTTTATCTATTTTCCTTTGTTATTTTATGTTTTCTGTAGGTTGATGATCATGAGAAGTCACAAAATCAATTGAAAAAGCAAAAACAGAATGAAAAACAGGAAGAAAAATAGCACACCCTGGAGAAAGAACCTACTGGCGTTTAAACGCCAGTAAGGCTAGCAGATGGGCGTTTAACGCCCAGTCTAGCACCATTCTGGGCGTTTAACGCCAGAAAGGGGCACCAGACTGGCGTTAAACGCCAGAAAATGGCAAGCACCTGGCGTTAAACGCCAGAAATGGGCACCAGCCCGGCGTTTAACGCCAGAATTGGCTCAAAACGCATTTTTGCATGCCATTTGGTGCAGGGATGACTTTTCCTTGTCACCTCAGGATCTGTGGACCCCACAGGATCCCCACCTACCCCACCACCCTCTCTCTTCTTCTTCACCCATTCACCAATCAAATTCAAACCACTTTCCCTCCCAAACCCACCCATAATGGCCGAATCCTACCCCTCCCTTCACCCCTATATAAACCCATCTTCACTCCTTCATTTTCACACACACTAAAACACTACTTCTTCCCCTTTTGGCCGAACCACAAAGCCATCTCCCTTTCCTCCATTTCTTCTTCTTCTACTCTCTTCTTTCTTCTTTTGCTCGAGGACGAGCAAACCTTTTTAAGTTTGGTGTGGTAAAAGCATTGCTTTTTGTTTTTCCATAACCATTTATGGCATCCAAGGCCGGAGAAACCTCTAGAAAGAGGAAAGGGAAGGCAAAAGCTTCCACCTCCGAGTCATGGGAGATGGAGAGATTCATCTCAAGGGTGCATCAAGACCACTTCTATGAAGTTGTGGCCTTGAAGAAGGTGATCCCCGAGGTTCCTTTCAAACTCAAAAAGAGTGAATATCCGGAGATCCGACATGAGATTCGAAGAAGAGGTTGGGAAGTTCTCACCAACCCCATTCAACAAGTCGGAATCTTAATGGTTCAAGAGTTCTATGCCAATGCATGGATCACCAAGAGCCATGATCAAAGTGTGAACCCGAACCCAAAGAATTGGCTTACAATGGTTCGGGGGAAATACTTAGATTTTAGTCCGGAAAATGTGAGGTTGGCATTCAACTTGCCCATGATGCAAGGAGATGAACATCCTTACACAAGAAGGGTCAACTTTGATCAAAGGTTGGACCAAGTCCTCACTGACATTTGTGAAGAGGGCGCCCAATGGAAGAGAGATTCAAGAGGGAAGCCGGTTCAATTAAGAAGGCATGACCTCAAGCCCGTGGCTAGAGGATGGTTGGAGTTTATCCAACGCTCAATCATTCCCACTAGCAACCGGTCTGAAGTTACTCTAGATCGGGCCATCATGATTCATAGCATCATGATTGGAGAAGAAATAGAAGTTCATGAGGTTATAGCCCAAGAACTCTATAAGGTGGCGGACAAGTCTTCTACCTTAGCAAGGTTAGCCTTTCCTCATCTCATATGTCACCTCTGTTATTCAGTTGGAGTGGACATAGAAGGAGACATCCTCATTGATGAGGACAAGCCCATCACTAAGAAAAGGATGGAGCAAACAAGAGACCCCACTCATCATGAAATCCCTGAGATACCTCAAGGGATGCACTTTCCTCCACAAGACTATTGGGAGCAAATCAACACCTCTCTAGGAGAATTAAGTTCCAACATGGGACAACTAAGGGTGGAACACCAAGAACATTCCATCCTCCTCCATGAAATTAGAGAAGATCAAAGAATCATGAGAGAGGAGCAACAAAGACAAGGAAGAGACATTGAGGAGCTCAAGCACTCCATAAGATCTTCAAGAGGAAGAACAAGCCGCCATCACTAAGGTGGACCCGTTCTTTAATCTCCTTGTTCTTTATTTTCTTGTTTTTCGAAATTTTCATGCTTATGTTTGTCTATGTTTGTGTCTTATGATCATTAGTGTCTTAGTGTCTATGCCTTAAAGCTATGAATGTCCTATGAATCCATCACCTTTCTTAAATGAAAACTGTTTTTAATCACAAAAGAACAAGAAGTACAGGATTTCGAATTCATCTTTAAAACTAGCTTAATTAGTTTGATGTGGTGACAATACTTTTTGTTTTCTGAATGTATGCTTGAACAGTGCATATGTCTTTTGAATTTGTTGTTCATGAATGTTAAAATTGTTGGCTCTTGAAAGAATGATGAAAAAGGAGACATGTTACTGAGGATCTGAAAAATCATAAAAATGATTCTTGAAGCAAGAAAAAGCAGTGAATACAACAAAAAAAAAAGGGGAAGAACGAAAAAAAAAGAAAGAGAAAGAGAAAGGGAGAAAGAGAAAAAGAAAGAAAAAGAAAGAAATGAAGTTGTGATCCAAGGCAAAAAGAGTGTGCTTAAGAACCCTGGACACCTCTAATTGGGGACTTTAGCAAAGCTAAGTCACAATCTGAAAAGGTTCACCCAATTATGTGTCTGTGGCATGTATGTATCCGGTGGTAATACTGGAAGACAGAGTGCTTTGGGCCACGGCCAAGACTCAATAAGTAGCTGTGTTCAAGAATCATCATACTTAACTAGGAGAATCAATAACACTATATGGGTTCTGAGTTCCTAAAGAAGCCAATCATTCTGAATTTCAAAGGATAAAGTGAGATGCCAAAACTGTTCGGAGGCAAAAAGCTACTAGTCCCGCTCATCTAATTTGGAGCTAAGTTTCATTGATAATTTGGAGTCTATAGTATATTCTCTTCTTTTTATCTTATTTGATTTTCAGTTGCTTGGGGACAAGCAACAATTTAAGTTTGGTGTTGTGATGAGCGGATAATTTATACGCTTTTTGGCATTATTTTTAGTATGTTTTTAGTATGTTTTAGTTAGTTTTTAGTATATTTTTATTAGTTTTTAATTAATATTCACTTTTCTGGACTTTACTATGAGTTTGTGTGTTTTTCTGTGATTTCAGGTATTTTCTGGCTGAAATTGAGGGACCTGAGCAAAAATCTGATTCAGAGACTGAAAAGAACTGCAGATGCTGTTGGATTCTGACCTCCCTGCACTTGAAGTGGATTTTCTGGAGCTACAGAAGCCCAATTGGCGCGCTCTCAACGGCGTTGGAAAGTAGACATCCTGGGCTTTCCAGCAATATATGATAGTTCATACTTTGCCCAAGATTTGATGGCCCAAACCGGCGTTCAAAGTCACCTTCAGAATTCCCAGCGTTAAACGCCGGAACTGGCACCAAAGTGGGAGTTAAACGCCCAAACTGGCACAAAAGCTGGCGTTTAACTCCAAGAGAAGTCTCTACACGAAAATGCTTCATTGCTCAGCCCAAGCACACACCAAGTGGGCCCGGAAGTGGATTTTTATGTCATTTACTCATCTTTGTAAACCTTAAGCTACTAGTACTCTATAAATAGGACCTTTTGCTATTGTTATTATCATCTTGGTTCTTCTGGTTCCCTCTCTGGGGCCGAGGCCAATGATCACTCTTGTTCTTATGTATTTTCAACGGTGGAGTTTCTACACACCATAGATTAAGGTGTGGAGCTCTGCTGTACCTCGAGTATTAATGCAATTACTATTGTTCTTCTATTCAATTCCGCTTGTTCTTGTTCTAAGATATCACTTGTTCTTCAACTTGATGAATGTGATGATCCGTGACACTCATCATCATTCTCACTTATGAACGTGTGCCTAACAACCACCTCCGTTCTACCTTAGGTTGGGTGAATATCTCTTGGATTCCTGATACACGACGCATGGTTGATCGCCTGACAACCGAGCGCTCGCCTGACAACCGAGCCAGCCATTCTATGAGATCAGAGTCTTCGTGGTATAGGCTAGAACTGATGGTGGTATTCAAGAGAATCCGGAAGGCCTAAACCTTGTCTGTGGTATTCTGAATAGGATTCAATGATTGAATGACTGTGACGTGCTTCAAACTCCTGAGGGCGGGGCGTTAGTGACAGACGCAAAAGAATCACTGGATTCTATTCCGGCCTAATTGAGAACCGACAGATGGATAGCCGTGCCGTGACAGGGTGCGTTGAACATTTCCACTGAGAGGATGGGAGGTAGCCACTGACAACGGTGAAACCCTTGCATAAGCTTGCCATGGAAAGGAGTAAGAAGGATTGGATGAAGACAGTAGGAAAGCAGAGAGACGGAAGGGACAAAGCATCTCCATTCGCTTATCTGAAATTCTCACCAATGGAATACATAAGTATCTCTATCTTTATCTTTATGTTTTATTCATATATCATCCATAACCATTTGAGTCTGCCTGACTAAGATTTACAAGGTGACCATAGCTTGCTTCATACCAACAATCTCCGTGGGATCGACCCTTACTCGCGTAAGGTTTATTACTTGGACGACCCAGTGCACTTGCTGGTTAGTTGTGCGGAGTTGTGATAAAGATTTGAGATTGCAATGAGCGTACCATGTTGATGGCGCCATTGATGATCACAATTTCGTGCACCACACGGCTAGGCCCAAGGTGCAAAGCACCAAAGAAAAAATTATTGTGTTCAAGGATTAAATTGAGTTATAAAAGATTAGAGAATTCATAATATTATCCAGATTCTAATTCCAGATGACAATAACATTCTTCTGATTCAAAGGAGAGTGAGATGCCAAAATAATTCAAGATTGCAGTTGTAAACCCCACTATATGAAGAGACATGAGCTTAATCGAATTCTCATTCTCATGCAAATTCACATCCTAAGCTTATATTAGTTCTGGTTGCTTGAGGACAAGCAACAATTCAAGTTTAGTGTTGTGATGCGTGAGCATCTTTCCTATCTTTTTCTAGTGAATTTGCTTCTAATTTGATGAGTTTAATAAAGAATTAATTATCTTTTAGCCAATATGGATGCTACTTTGAGTCTTTTGCAATTTTTGTTTATTTTAGGTAGCATTTGGCTGAATTTGATGGAGTTTTTGTAGCACAAGAACAAAAGGAGATGGCAGCGAAGAGCGACGCGTGCGCGTGACTAATGCGTACGCGTGATTTGGAGCTTTCCATAGCGACGCGTGCGCGTGACTGACGTGTACGCGTGATTTGAAGATTTGCTCAGCGATGCGTGCCTGTGACCGACGCGTCCGCGTGACTTGCGAAAAAGACCATCGACGCGTACGCATGACATGCGCCACGTGCAGAAAATGCAGAAAAACGCTGGGGGCGATTTCTAGGCTATTTTGACCCAGTTTTCAGCCCAGAAAACACAGATTAGAAGCTGCAGAATTGACAAAACATGTGGTCCCCACCCATCAACTAAAGACCTACTGATTATTCTAATTTAAATTCAAATCTTATTTTTAGGAAAAGATATTATTTTTAATTTTAGATAATTAGATTTTAAATTTATTAGGATTAGTTATAAAAAAGGGATTCCATTAGTTAACTTGGACAGGCCATTAGATTGGAACTTTGTACATTTGATTAGAATCCTATTTTTCTTTGAACCATGAGCAACTAATCCTCAATTGCTAAGGTTAGGAGCTCTGTCTATTTATATGGATTGATTTTATTGCTTTTTCTATTTTAATTCATGTGTGGATTTATAATTTAAGAATTATTTTTGCTCTTTATCTTATGAATTTGGGTGGAACGGAAGTATGACCCTCTTTCTATTTGAGTTCTTGTAAAACTTGGAAAAGCTCTTTACTTGAACAACAGCTTGAAAACATGTTCTCCTAAATTTTAATTATTTGGATTTAACAGGATACATGACATATAATCCTCTTATTTTTGGGTAATTAGAATTTTTGTGGCATATAAACTGGAATTTGAACTTCACCCTCTAATTAAAATTAATTGACCAAGGCATTGGCAGTCAATGAATTTTAGAGAAGATTAGAAAGGTCTAAGAAATTAGGGTCTAGTCACATATAGTTTGCCATAAATTAAATCCTACATGATTAAAATAGTTAGTAAGAAAAGTTAATCCGGAAAAATAGATAACTCTGAAGCCTTAACTTTTCTCCAATATTTTATTTTCAATTTATTTACTTGCGTGCCTGCCTTATGAAGTTTTCAACTTAAACCTTTTGAACATCTCAAAACCCTCTTCTGCTTGCCTAACCAAGCCAATCACTCAATCATTGTTGCTTGATCCATCAATTCTCGTGGGATCGACCCTCACTCACCTGAGATATTACTTGGTACGACCCGGTGCACTTGCCAGTTAGTTTGTGGGTTATAAATCCTGCACCAATGACGGCTGGACGGGGCTCGACGATGGAGGGCGAAGGGGCATTCAAAGAACTTCTATAGAGGAGAAAGACGCAACGTTTACCGAGTTGAGTGGTTTAGCCTTCCTTCTCCTTTAGCTTCTTTAAATTTCGTGGGTGGCTAGCTACCGAGATCAATGCAGTCAATTATTGCTAGGATTTTGCCGTTTTGGTGTGCTTCAGAGGGGAGTGGGGCACGAATGATGTTAGGAGAAGATGAAGAACATATTTATTTTTTATTTTTTTGATATGTTTTCTTTTGCTTCAGAGGGGGATGAATGATTAAGGGAATTGGAGAAGACGAAGAACGATTAATTTTTGTTTTTTTTTAAATGTTTTTGTTTTGTTGTTTAAATTAATTGAAACTATAAAATTAGGATTAATTGAATTCTAAAATTTGATTGATTTAAAAGGGTATTTTTGTCTAATCAAATAAAGTAAGGATGTTTAAGACTTTTTATAAAATTAAATAAAAAATATATTTTTATTTTTATTTAATTAAAGGGGTATATTAGTAAAAGTGGTGATATAATATATTTAAAAAAAAATTAAATGCTGACGTGGAAAATAAATTCCACATGACTTATTACTACTTGTTCATATTTTAAACGTTTCGATACATATAAATTTATCATCCTACCGTAACAAACACCTTAAAAAAACGTTATACTTGCTAGTGGTAAGCCTTTCTATTTTGTTTCCAAAAAAAATACGAGGTTTTAACTTTTAACATAACATGTGGATTTTGAGATGCTAGCTTAATTTAACTTAGCTTTATCACAATATGGTAACAATGCAAAAATAAATACTTAACATATTAAGCAAAAATGATACACGCGTTATTAAATGTGTAATGTGAGGAGATTCCTACGATCGAATCATATGACTCATCAATCTTTTACTAATATTCAAAAAAGGACTTCGTTAAATTTTATAAATTTTTAGCTTGATCAATTTTTATTTTTTGGTATACTTGGAAAAAATATAATAACATGTTTTTCAATATGTTTTAGTAATTTATAATTTTTTAATCAAAAATTATTTTTTTATATTAATTTTGATGCAAAATATAATTTTAGTAGAGTGATTGTTATGTTTTAGAAATTTATAACTGTTTTTAATAAAAAAATTATATTGATTTTGGTGTAAAATGTAATTTTATTCGAGTAGGGCGGCGTTAGAATTTTTTAGATATTTGCTTTCTAAACAAATATTTTTATATGAATTTTTGTTGGAAAAATTAGTTTCAAGAAAGTGATGGATATATTTTAAAAATTTATAATATTTTATTTTTGTCAAAGAGATAGGAAAAATTTGAACTCGCAAGTTCTTAGGTGAGTATGAAAAGACTATGCTATTTAAGTTATTATAACTCATTGGGAGTATACATTAGAAATATTTAAATTTTTTCTTTAATGAAAAAATTTTTTATATTAATTTTGTTGTAAAATATAATTTTTAGAAGAGTGATGGGTATACTTTATAAATTTTTACTTGACCAATTATTTTTTTATATATTTGTATCAAATTATAATTTTCATAGATTTATTGGTATGTTTTAGAAAATTTTAAATTTTTCTTAATAAAATCTTATTTTTATATTAATTTTGGAGCAAAATATAATTTCCGGAGTGTGACGTATATATTTTAAAATTTTTTATTTAATAAAAAATTATTTATTATATTGATTTTAAAACAAAATGAAATAATTTAGTGAGAGGTGTATATTAGAAATATTTAATTTTTTTCTAATAAAATATATTTTTAATAAGAACTTTGGTGCAGAATATAATTTGAAGAGAGTGATAGATGGGTATATTTTATAAAACTTTAGCTTGAACTGTGCTTGCATATTTTGGAAATTGGAGAAACGATATGAAATAGTAATTCATTTATCCATATTATAATACTTATCCATAATATAATAAAACGCAGTGAAAATATTGTTCACCCATAAACATTGTTCATCCATTAGGTCAAAGTTTTCATAATTAAGGTCTTACAAAGCCATAAATCCATAGTATCCTAATTAAAATAGCATTGAAAATATATAATTTAAATAAAATAGATGGACAAAAATACTAATTGTTCTATATACATAATAATCTAAGTCTTCATTTTTGGTTCCGAATGGTCTAAATTCAGGATTGGACACAAATTTCATGAATTTTGTAAGTCTTGTAGCAGTCTCCTGTGTTACACCTTGCATAGAATTAGGTGGATGATTCTTTGTTAGTTGAGTGCTAGCTGGTGGAGTGGCAACAGGTGGAGTGCTTGCTGATGGATTGCTGCTTTTTGAAGTTGATTTTGTTGTTTTGGACAACTTTCTTTTGGGAGAGAGTTTTGGTGGCCTAACAGGAGTGGGTGAAACCTATCAGCGAAAATATGTAAAGTAGTTAGTAAAATTGATAAAAATATACTTTTAATAAAATCAATGTCATTTAATATTGTGAACCTGTTGAGAGTCACCAGTTTTGGACAAGGGTGATTGACTGAGTTCAAGTTGGATTTCAGTCTGAGGTTGTGGGACAGGAGTGGCATCACCACCATTAGCAGCAATAACCTCTGCAGCAGCAGCCTCCTCTTCATCAGTAGTTCTTTTTGCACAATTTTTCTTGGTGTGTCATGCTTCACCACAATAATAACAGTGACCCTTTTTATAAATTCTTTTCAATTTGATCCTCTGCTTCTTACTCCCACTTGCCTCCTCGTCTGCATCCTTTCTTCTTTTTTTCTTAAGTGGCTCTGGCTTCTTCTTAAACTTTGGTGCTTGTGGTCTGTTATATGGTGACTTTTTTCATAGTGCTTGGCTTGGAATTGGATTAATATAAAAGGCATATGTGTCATTATATGCTTCCATAGTCAACCACTTGTGACAAAATTTATCCGGTCTTTTACCAACTCTTATCAATACAGCACAAGCATGCACACATGATATTCCTAAACAGAATTAACACAACAACAAAGATAACAATAATAAGCCAATTATAATCTCAATTTCTACTCATGGATAATAATAATAAGATAAGAATAAAGATATAAAAAATATTACCACTCAATTGCCAGAAACTATATGTGCAGAGTCTCTTTCCCAAGTCTACAACCATGTTGGTTGGCCAGTCATGAATTTTAAATTTCTCGTATTTTATGTCACCAGACCACATAAGGATCCAATTTTTTTATTCCTTCCTTATCTTTCCTAATCTGTTGTGCTGTATTGGAGGTAGAATTCCAATCCTCAGACCCTGAATCTGCGCACAAAAACTATCATCCTCAATCATAAATTCATAACAGCTCTCTTTTGTTTAGAAAGTTTTTATCTGTCCTAGTTCTCATTTTAATATTAGTCTTCTTTCCTGCTAATCTCTTCATAGCCACGTCTTTTTCTTCACTAGACACCTCATCACCACCAGGTTGATATGGTTCATCCTCTATATTATCATCACTGTCATGGCTATCTGAGGATTCATCTGAGCTAGACAATGCAATAAAGACTATTTAGGGTTATTTTTTCTTAGTAATTGATCTTCCAATAGTTCCAGTAGCAGCCGCTCTTGTTAAAGGCCTCCTTCCATATGGTGTTGTACTTTTTATATTCTTAGAGCATCTCTTTGGTACATTAGACTTCTTAGTTTCTTTCAATTTGGACCATGGTTTAGAAATTACAATGGATTGGGCCATTCTTTTTGTTGGTGGGTTGGGCTTAGTTTTATTGGGTTGGGCCATTATTTTTGGTGGTGGATTGGGCTTAGATCCAACAGTTGCAGTGGGTTGGGCCAATATTTTTTTTGTTTACCAATAGAAATTGAAGTAGGTAGGATCTTTTGTTTTGGTCCTAGAAACAATTTATCAATAGGCTTTGTTATGGAGATTATTTTTTGGGTAGGAATAGTGGTGTCACTTGGTTCAGAAGTTGGAGTAGATGGTGTTGTGATGGAAATTGATTCGGTTGTAACATTGGTGGTGGGGTTTAGGGTGAGAATAACGTTTTGTATTACCATTAATTCCTTGTCTTTAGATGATACTGGTTTTGCTTCTTCATTATACAAAGGTTCAAAGATTCCATGTTCATAGTATACATAGATAACTCCCTTGTTCTTCTGAATAAGGTAACACATCTCCATGAGCTCCTTATCATATGTGATAGCTCTTAGACCAATTTGCAATGGCCTATTAGGCACCGGCCACTAAGATTGAGTCACCTTGTCATACCTAATGTTCTTGTGGTAGTCTCGAATGAAAAAGACATCTAGTGTGTCTATATCAACTCCCGACAACTCAGAAATCTCTCCACCATTGTAAGACATACTTTCATCATGCTCTATGATAAATGACTTTCCATGGTGAAATATGATGGTAATCAAAGAATCATCTATCTGCAATTTTAAAAAAAAATTGAATGATCAGACTTATTATCTTCAACCACATTACCAAATTGAAAACTCCACAACTAAAACATAAAATCTTGTTCTCAACTCTAAATGCAGTAAATCCTAAACCATAAAAAACAAGTTTTCACCTTAACAAACAACCGCTGCTCAGTCCATAATTTTATTGACCTAGCCACTAAAAAACCTAGTTAAAAGCAAACTCTAGCAAATAGCAAAAAACACAAACATGCATAGCCACACATTACACTTGAAGAAAATCTATTTAACTACTAAAAATATTAAATTAACAACAATATCAAAAAACAGAGCTCTCTTATTATCATATTTTTTTTCCTTTTTTTCCTTACCTGTTTCAGAGAAATCAACCTTTAGAATTCTTCGTCTGATGAAGATGATGAAACTGATCCTCCAGAGCCTGAGTCTTTGATGGAAATTTCTGCGACTATAGTAATCGCACAAATGCCATTGATGAGTATAGGGGAGATGAAAAGAGTTATGTTTATGTTGTCTTTTGAGAGGGGGAGGCAATACGTTAGTTTAACATTGAGGGAGTGAGGTTTTGAGGGAGAAACAATGTTGTTTTCTTCCATTTACGCGCCACAATAATATTACGTCGTTTTCTCTTTGTCAGGTGTCATAGAGGAATTCAAATCAGCTTTTCGATGGAGTTAGGTAGACAGAAATTGCTAGAAGGACGACTATGGATTCCGGTATACAACTTCAAGAATGAAATTGGATAATTATTAAGTTTAGGAACTATTTTAAAATTCGAGTATAACTTCAGAAAACACTTTAAAGTTAAACTCAACAATAATTACAATAAAAGCATGTTCCATATTTCAAGTCTACTGAGGGAAAGAGGTATCTTATAAGTGTTGCTTATAGTCAAAGCAAGATTGGATATGAGTGGTACATGGATGCGTTGACATTGTTGTCGCAGGAAATGGCGAATTGGGCTAGTAGATTCAACAAAAAAATCTGGCTACAACACTGTGATGGCGGTCACCGGTTTGGACACATGACAACGAACCTCTCTGAGTGCATGAATCCCGTTCTCAAGGTTACACGCTATCTACCGATATCGGCGATCATGCGACGTACCTATGAGAGGTTGTAGCAGTTGTTCGTGAAGAAGGGACAGGAGGCACACACACAGCTAGTGGCGGGTAATCAATTTTCACACTGGCATATAGCTGATATTGAAAAGAACAGAAAGGGAATCTCGACGATGCGCTTTGCTCACTACAACAGACGGGCTTCTATGTTCGTAGTTGATGAGATGGAGCCATTCAAGGGTTGGTCGCAAGAGTTGTTCCGTGTTTGCCTGGCGGCGGGCACGTGTGACTGTGGCCTTTTCTAGTCACTCCATTTTCCATGTCATCATGCGCTGGCCGCCTGTGCCACCGTGAGTATCGAATTAGGTCCATACGTCCATCTGGTGTACACGCAGCAGACTTTGTTCAAGGTGTACCAGTCAGAGTTTCCACGATACCAGATGAGAAACTTTGGCTGGAGTGGTATAGGACACACCTTCGACTTAACCTTGCCATGCGTAGGAAGTCCACTGGCAGACCTATTTCCACCAAGTTTCATAATAAGATGGACAAGGGTGAGCACCAAGAGAAAGGATGCGGTCTATGCAGGCAAACTGGTCATACCCGATGAGGTTGTCCAAACCAGCAGACGGACAAGGCTTAGTTTACGGTTGTTACTTTGCGTGTGTTTGGTTTAGGGTTTATGTTTGCGTATTTGATGTGTTTATGCGGAACAAGTTATGTTTAAGGTTGTGTTACTTTCACTCATCATATTTTGTATTCCAAATTTGCCTATGGCGTTTTACATTGAATTTTAACTATTGAAGTACAAACCATAACCACGCTGACATGAAACATGCACAAAGCGAGTTGTATGTAACATAACTATTGGCTTAAAATACATCAAAATGTATCTACTATTCTAGAATAGCATTGCTGATTATATTAATCTAAATACATAAAAAAACAATGGTAAAGAGAAAAGTAACAGCATACAACAATAACTATCCGATGTCATCGACGGTAATCACCCTGGAAATGACACCAATAGCTGGTGCCACACGTCGGAGGCTGCGCCTGTTGCTGAGGTCTGTATGGACGTAGGTTTGTCGGAGGCTGTGGGTGACCCAAAGGTACCTGTGGCTGAGTATGTGGCAGTGATAGGCCTAGATGCTATGTGGCGGTATAACTAACCGAGTAGGACACCAGTGAATACAAAGGGTGGTAAGGCGAAGGAAAAGGTGGTGCTGGCATCGGCTGGGACGTTGTCATCAATCGGCCATAATCCACCGACGACAGTGTCGCATAATGAGCACTGGGTCCAAAGTGTGAACCAGAGTATGTGCAAGAACCTGGGAAAATGTGGCAGACCCAAACAGGTGGACATAGGCGCCGAAGAATGCTGGTATGGCTGACCAATGCTTTGCTCTCGACTTGTGCAGAACTGTTCTGCAATGCGCTGCATGGTGAGCTGGTCGGTGGTATAAATATGAATAGCCTCCTCAAAGTCTATCTCATCGACCATCGATGCCTCAAGGTGACTGCTGGATGGAGCGAAGTCATGCCAACTGATGCGTGAGCATCTTTCCTATCTTTTTCTAGTGGATTTGCATCTAATTTATTGAGTTTAATAAAGAATTAATTATCTTTTAGCTTATATGGATGCTACTTTGAGTCTTTTGCAATTTTGTTTATTTTAGGTAGCATTCGACTGGATTTGACGGAGTTTCTGCAGCTCAAGAATCAAAGGAGATGGCAGCGAGGAGCGACGCGTACGCGTGACTGACGCGTACGCGTGATTTGGAGCTTTCCATGGCGACGCGTGCATGTGACTGACGTGTACACGTGATTTGAAGATTTGCTCAGCGATGCGTGCGCATGACCGAGGCGTCCGCGTGACTTACAAGAAAGACCATCGACGCGTACGCGTGACATGCGCCACGTGCAGAAAACGCTGGGGGTGATTTCTGGGCCCCATTTTAGCACCCAAGTTAGGCGTGGATCCAGTGAAGCCAAGTGGTCCCCCCCCCACGTTACAAGACGCGGAGTAGTTAGTTAATTCTGATTTAAATTCAAATTTGATTTTAAAATAGGAAAAGATATTATCTTAATTTTAGATATTAGATTTTAAATTAATTAGGATTAGTTATAAAAATGGGAGACTTCTCTTCTATTAGGGAGATTCCATTAAGGGGATTCCATTAGGGAATCCTATACAAATTTACATTCCACATTCCATGAGCAACTAATCCTCCATTGTTAAGGTTATGAGCTTTGTCTATTTGTATGGATTGATTCATTTGATCTTTCTAATTTAATTCATGTTTTGATTTATATTTCAATAATTGTTTTCGTTATTTATTTTATGAATTTGGGTGGAACGGAAGTATGACCCTCTTTCTATTTGAGTTCTTGTAAAATTTGGAAAAGCTCTTTACTTGAACAACAGCTTGAAAACATATTATCCTGAATTTCTAATTGTTTGTATTTAACGGGATACGTGACATATAATTCTTTTATTTTTGGATAATTAGGATTCTTGTGGCATATAAACTGGAATTTGATAATCACCTTCTAATTGAAATTAATTGACCAAGGAATTGGCAGTTAATGAATTTTAGAAGAGACTAGGAAGGTCTAAGAAATTAGGGTCTAGTCACATATAGTTTGCCATGAATTGAATCTTACATGATTAAAATAGTTAGTAAGAAAAATCAATCCGAAAAAATAGATAACTCTGAAACCTTAACTGTTTTCTCAATATTTTATTCCCAACTTATTTATTTTTCCTTTTGATATTCTAAGTTCAAACTTAAACCTTTTAATATCTCAAAACCCTTTTCTGTTTGCCTAACTAAGTCAATCAATCAATCATTGTTGCTTGATCCATCAATCCTCGTGGGATCGACCCTTACTCACGTAAGGTATTACTTGGTACGACCCGGTGCACTTGCCAATTAGTTTGTGGGTTATAAAATACCGCATCATGTTTTTGGCACCGTTGCCGGAAGATTGACTGTAATTAATAACTATTAATTGTTTGATTGTTTAGATTAGGCATTTTAATTTTAATTTTATTTAAATATTGTTTTATTATTTTTCAAAAATAAATTTTTTTTAAATTTTTCTTATTTTCTTCCTTTTCGTTCATAACCCTCCCCCTGTCTTCGTTTGGTTTGATTTTGTTTTATTTTTTCTTTATTTCCGTGCATTCCTTTTCTTTTCTTTTTATTAATTTTTTATTTTTATTTTCTTGTTTTCAAAACCTTCGTTCGTTCTTCATTTATTTTTTCTTTTATTTTCATTTTATTTCTTTTCATTAATTTTTATCTTTTTATATTTTATTAGTTTTATTTTATTTTGTCTTTAAAAAAAATTTAATAATAATTTAATACTAGTAATTTTTTTAATTTCTGAAATTAAGTTTGGTGTTTCCTAATTAGTTTTATTTTAATTTTTCTTATTTTAATTTTTAGAATTCTCTTCTTTCTTCTTTACTTTCCTGTTTGCCACGTGGTGCGTTTAATTCTGTTTGGTGTTTTGTGCTAAGAAAAAATAATGGAGAGAGATCATATGGGTTACTACTCACACCCGAGTAATGATTCATATTATTATGAAGGGGAGAACTACCCAAATTTTGGTTGGCAAAGTCAAAACCAAAGAAACTTCAGCGCTCCATGTTCCAACTATCAAGAATCACCATCTCCATATCCATACCAAGAACCACCATCTCTCTATCCATATCAAGAACCATCATCTTTCTACCCATATCAAGAGCCACCATCTCCCTATTCATACCAGGAGCCATCCTCTTTTTACACTTATCAAGAACCATCACCTCCTTCTTATTCATATCAAGAGCCATCATCTCCTTATTCATCTCAAATACCATCAGATCTTGAGCTTCTCATGAAAGAATTCTTACATGATATAAAGACGAGTGTCAAAAATATAGAGAAACATGTACAGTCAATTATCAAGTCACAGGAAGAGGAGCAAGCAAATTCCTTCCCAAGAGATATAATGCAAGATCCTATCGAAGAAAGTGAGGAAATCAATCAAAAGAGTTTATACTCTAGTGAATTAGAGAACTTTCCATCCTCACACATGGAAGAAAAGGAATATGCAAAAACAAAGGAGGAAGATGCACCCACAAAGGAGGAAGATGCACAACCTCCCATGCCCATGGTAAGCAATGAAGAAGAGATTGAATTAGAAGAAAGCTACCAAGAGGAAGATGTTGAAATTGAGGAATCTTGCAAAAAGGTAGAAGAATTCAAAGAAGAACAGAAGGGAGTGGAGCTTGCAAGACCTCTCCCAAAGCCATCACCATCCAATACAACATTCAAGTGGGTAAAATTCCTATCCTTAACCTTTACTTTTCCACTTGAATATGGGCTACTGGAGACGGATGGTCAACTTAGAGCTCTTTGTGGCATTAAGAGTAATAGAAAGATGGTTAGTGGCAACTGGCAAGAGTTGCCAAGCAAGGTTCAATATGGTTGCATGCTCCAAATCAAAGTGTAAGGATTGGTGTAGAGCTCAATTGAATGGATCTAGAAGGTTGTTTGGATGTCTCTGTGAGAATTCAGATTGCTTGCCACCCGGTGGGAACAATGGTGATCCACAAGAAGACGGGTGTAAAAGCAAGGTTTGGGACCCTGGGATTCATTCCCACAATCAACACTTTTGGAGCCTTGTCACTTGCTTCAACTTGCTCAAGGGCGTTATGTGCCTAGTTTGGGATCTCGGTAACCATTGGAATTACAAACATTGGTGGAGATTCCTGGATCAGTACAAGCATAAGCCACCATGACAAGGAGCTCACCACATGTCCAACTTAAGGACTTTAACTAAAAGTGCTTGGTGGGAGATAACCAACCGTGGTATGATCATTTCTTTTCATTCTTAGTTGTTTTTTGTAGTAGTAGTTTCCTTATTTATCTGATTCTTATTAAGTTCTATCTGATCATGTAGCTATTTTAGAAACAGGAACTGAATATAAAAAAAACGTGCACACGACGCGCAAGCGTTGATGACGCGTACGCGTCATATGGGTGTGCGTGAAAAATAAATGAATAGAGAGTTACGCGAGAGTGGCGCAGGAATGATGCCTTTCGCACAAATAAGCCCACGCGTACGCGTCCATGACACGTGCGCGTCATTGGTGATTTTGGCACTCCACGCGTACGCGTCACTGACGCGTACGCGTGACCTGGAAAAACGGCGTAAATATGTGTTTGGGCTGAGAGTTGTGCTGGCTTAGGGCTGGACGTGGGCTAGAAGCACAAAACTTGTTCACGCGTACGCGTCATTTGCAAAGATGGCCATCCACGCGTGCGCGTGCATGACGCGCATGCGTCGTATGAAAATAGTGGTGCCCAAGCCACATGAACAGAGAGTTGTGCATACGCGCGGCTGGCTTCGTGCGAATCACACAAAACTAAGGGCACGTGGACGCATGCCTAACGCTGACGCGTCATTAAAAAAATTCCGTGACCCATGCGTACGCGTCGCCTGCGCTGCACAATTACACTAGTTCGCCGCCCAGTTTTAATTTTCTTTCTCTCTCTCCCAATCCTAATTCTCTCTTGTTCCTTTATCCTTTTATTCTTCTTTCATATTATTATTTATTTTTGATTTCAGATTTTTCTTGCTTGAGGACAAGCAAACATTTAATTTTGGTGTTGACGCTTCGCTTAAAGCTTTTCTGTTTAGCACCAAAGGGAGATGGACGTTCTTCATGGAGGAATGAGATGGCCACCAACATAACTAAGGTGGTTAAGTTCCTTTCATTCTATTTCTCTTCCATTCCTATTTTATTGTCCTCTGTTTCCGTTGCTTTGATTGCATGCATGATTTTTAGTACGTTTAGTTCTTAGATTTAGATTTAATTATAATAGATTGTCTCATGTACCACTCACTGAGCTTGAATCTAAAAAGAAAAGATTTTACATGATGTATTGCATGAGAAATTGGGTCTATATTGAAAAATAGTCTTATTTACTTAAATGTGGTGGTATTTTCTGTGATTCTGAATGCATGACATGAACAGTGCATATTTTTTATAGTGAAGTTTATGAATGTTAAAATTGTTGGCTCTTGAAAGAATGACGAAAAAAGAGAAATGTTATTGATAATCTGAAAAATCATAAAATTGATTCTTGAAGCAAGAAAAAGCAGTGAATAACAAAGCTTGCGAAAAAAAAGAAAAAACAAGCAGAAAAAGCCAATAGCCCTTAAAACTAAAAGGTAAGGGTGAAAAGGATCCAAGGCTTTGAGCATTAATGGATAGGAGGGTCCAAAGGAATAAAATCCTGGCCTAAGCGGCTAAATCAAGCTGTCCTTAACCATGTGCTTGTGTCATGAATGTCCAAGTGAAAAGCTTGAGACTGAGTGGTTAAAGTCGTGATCCAAAGCAAAAAGAGTGTGCTTAAGAACTCTGGACACCCCTAACTGGGGACTCTAGCAAAGCTGAGTCACAATCTGAAAAGGTTCACCCAGTTATGTGTCTGTGGCATTTATGTATCCGGTGGTAATACTGGAAAACAAAATGCTTAGGGTCACGGCCAAGACTCATAAAGTAGCTGTGTTCAAGAATCAACATACTGAACTAGGAGAATCAACAACACTATCTGAATTCTGAGTTCCTATGGATTCCAATCATTCTGAACTTCAAAGGATAAAGTGAAATGCCAAAACTATTCAGGATTGTAGTTGTAAACCCCACTATAAGAAGAGACATGAGCTTAATCAAACTCTCATTCTCATGCAAATTCACATCCTAAGCTTATATTAGTTTTGGTTGCTTGAGGACAAGCAACAGTTTAAGTTTGGTGTTGTGATGCGTGAGCATCTTTTCTATCTTTTTCTAGTGAATTTGCATCTAATTTATTGAGTTTAATAAAGAATTAATTATCTTTTAGCCTATATGGATGCTACTTTGAGTCTTTTGCAATTTTGTTTATTTTAGGTAGCATTCGACTGGATTTGACGGAGTTTCTGAAGCTCAAAAATCAAAGGAGATGGCAGCGAGGAGTGACCCGTACGCGTGACTGATGCGTACGTGTGATTTGGAGCTTTCCATGGCAACGCGTGCGCGTGACTAACGCGTATGCGTGATTTGAAGATTTGCTCAGTGACTCGTGCGCGTGACCGACGCGTCCGTGTGACTTGCGAAAAAGGCCATCGACGCGTATGCGTGACTGACGCGTACGCGTGACATGCGCCACGTGCAGAAAACGCAGAAAACACTATGGGGTGATTTCTGGGCCCCATTTTAGCACCCAAGTTAGGTGCGGATCTAGTGAAGCCAAGTGGTCCCCATGTTACGAGACGCGGAGTAGTTAGTTAATTCTGATTTAAATTCAAATTTGATTTTAAAATAGGAAAAGATATTATCTTAATTTTAGATATTAGATTTTAAATTAATTAGGATTAGTTATAAAAAGGGGAGACTTCTCTTCTATTAGGGGGATTCCATTAGGGGGATTCCATTAGGGAATCCTATACAAATTTACATTCCACATTCCATGAGCAACTAATCCTCCATTGTTAAGGTTAGGAGCTTTTGTCTATTTGTATGGATTGATTCATTTGATCTTTCTAATTTAATTCATGTTTTGATTTATATTTCAATAATTGTTTTCGTTCTTTATTTTATGAATTTGGGTGGAACAGAAGTATGACCCTCTTTCTATTTGAGTTCTTGTAAAACTTGGAAAAGCTCTTTACTCAAACAACAGCTTGAAAACATATTATTCTGAATTTCTAATTATTTGTATTTAACGGGATACGTGACATATAATCCCTTTATTTTTGGATAATTAGGATTCTTGTGGCATATAAACTAGAATTTGATCATCACCTTCTAATTGGAATTAATTGACCAAAGAAATTGGCAGTTAATGAATTTTAGAAGAGACTAGGAAGGTCTAAGAAATTAGGGTCTAGTCACATATAGTTTGCCATGAATTGAATGTTACATGATTAAAATAGTTAGTAAGAAAAATCAATTCGAAAAAATAGATAACTCTGAAGCCTTAACTGTTTTCTCAATATTTTATTCCCAACTTATTTATTTTTCCTTTTGATATTCTGAGTTCGAACTTAAACCTTTTGAATATCTCAAAACCCTTTTCTGCTTGCCTAACTAAGCCAATCAATCAATCATAGTTGCTTGATCCATCAATCCTCGTGGGATCGACCCTTACTCACGTAAGGTATTACTTGGTACGGCTCGGTGCACTTGCTGGTTAATTTGTGGGTTATAAAATACCGCACCCCCAACTAGGAAGGGCAACGTCCTAATCCTCCCGACTAGCCCCTGAGCCTGACCCGGATAGCAGATGTGGTCGAGAAGGTGGAGGAAGGGGTGGAGGAGTCGGCAAGTCACCATGATCCTCAGGGATGTCACCGGGCTCCCCCTGTCGGTGATACTCTGCCTCTTCCTCGAACTCTACATCCAAGAGCTCTCTACAGGGCCTAACCCTATCCCTGCAGCATCTCTGTAATCTCTAACACCTCTCTCTCGCCTGGTGGGCCTCCTGGTGTCCGGTCGAACCTCTCTGGCCCGCCTACGACGGTCAAGGATGTCCTGGGAAAGGTCTAGGACGTCCCTTGACTGGCTGGCAGAAGGTTGTACGTCTCCTGGTAAACCCAACAGCCTGGGTTCATCAACCATGTCCTGCGCCGACAAGTGTCTGACATGGCAAGCCAGTTTATACCAATCCTAATACTCCCGCGTCGGCTGATGGCCAAAGCACGGCTGAATGGATATGCGGTGTCCCTTCTCAAACCGAGTCGTCCAACAATCGTACCACTCACAAAGCTTGGTAGGCCACTAGACATCCTCACCGCGGCCCGTCGTAGTCAGGAACTTGTCGACATTGATCGGGTCCCTAGGCATTGGCTATTCGCCATTGCACTGGTGCTTCACACGATTGGGATTGTAGAATTCCACTATATTGAGACAAATGAAGGAGACAACAGACATCCTTGTCACCAATCTATCTCCTCCTTCAGCCATAGCGGGGAGATATCCTGCAGTGTAGCATCGTTGTTTTGCATCCATGTATGAAAGAAGTGTCAGTGATAGTTGCTATAAAAGTTTGGCTAATCTATGCAACTTAAGCAAATAAAAGGGTACATGGCTTACCTCATCCCAGAGTAATTGATCCAACTCCCGACGCCATCGCGAGACCCTCTACTCGTGCTAGTCCCTGCTTTGTTGCGTCATGCTGATCAACCTGTGGACATTTGCAAGATTAACCACCATTCAGTCAATCTGTCTTAATATGGTTATGCAAAAAACGAAGAATAGTAAAACCAAACTAACCAGTTACCTCGCAGCCATAGGGTACATGTAAATCTATTGCTTAGGTGGACACCACTTAGGAAACCTCTGGTATATCCAAGATACCATCAGAGGAGTGCAACAGGTGATGTTTGTGGTGGAGTGGTGGGCCGCAGAGCATAAAGATGGTACGCCCATGCTAGCACCGGAGATCCCCAAGATAAAGATCGGCACCTCTGAAAGTCGTCCAATAGTGGGAGCTATCAGAGATGAACTTGATTATTGGACTTATCAGTCATTAAGTAACCCCCGATCATCAGTATCGGGTGGCATCTGTCAGACACGTTCCCGAAGCCATGTTAGCTTCAGAGAGAAAGACTCCTTCCTTTGCGCTCCCTGCTACTAGACTACAGGAGGCATAACACCGAGTAGCTTCTCAACTAACCCCCAGGCTCCGGTCCCATACCATGTGTGAAAGTCATGAAAGCAACCACCCACAAACTCTCTATTAGCGCGCAGCCCGAGGTAGTATGCGACGTCCTGTAAGGTGATCGTGCACTGACCCCACGACAGGTAGAATATGTGGGTCTCTGAGCACCAACGCTCAACAAATGTCATGATCAATGAGTTATCGAACACAAAATTCCTGAGTGGCAACGCGTCACTGAACCTGGCCTCCCTCAGGTACGGGACAATAGCGTCCGGTGATGGGAGTGCGTGACTCACTCTTCTCGAAAAAAGTAGGCGAGGCTTCTGGTAAACAATAAAAATACCGATTCAAGAATTAATTTGACTTATAAATAAACTATTTAAGCAAATAATTTCAAACATTTAAATTATAAATTTATTACATAAAAAATTTTACTTGAATAATGAAAAAATTTAGTAAAATAATTAACGTAAACGTTTGTATAATATAATGCAAATGAAAATGTTTGGTAAGATAACTAATAACTATACTAATAAATGTCTATTTTATTTAATTTAAATAAAATTATTTAGTTAAATAATGAATAACAAAATTCATTCCGCATCTCCTCTATATGGTAGATTAAGTGAAAACATTTACATGAATAACCAACAAGTACACCATCAACTTGATAACTTAGTTTAAGTAATAAGAAAATTTAATAAAAAATAATTTACTTAAATATTTAGTAAATATAAACATAAATATTTTGCTACTTAATTAGGTTTATTACAAATTGTTAATAACCTTAATTAATAACTAAATTAATAAACATATGCTTAATAATAACTTATATTAAAGAAAAACAAACCTAAACAAATATTTAACTAACATCCATTTTAAAATATGCCTAACTTTATACCCTAGCATTTAAACCACTCATAACTATATATTCATTTACCTAACATATACTGATACCACCTCTATAAAAGTACTGTAAGTATGGCAATACATCTATGGTTTAACATAAGTATAAAATGAAAAACATGATTATCAGTCTATTAATGTCTCCATCGTGATTATCAGCGCGTGCTATATTCTTCAAGTAATTTGAAAATATGATTAAAAAAGGATAAAAATGAAAGAAAATGTCAAAAAGAAAAGTCAAAGGTGTGACTGAAAGGACTGTGTATACGAGATACATATATATAGACATCTGTTTCTTTTATCTCGTTTACAGTGTAAACAAAATAAGATAACACGTATCTCGTTTACACTGTAAACGAGATAAGAGCATTACACAACACGTGTATAAACGTGATACGACTATGTCGTCTTATGCCTTATCTTGTTTACCGTGTAAACGAGATAAAAAAAGCAATGCATTTTAGTAAAAACGCTCCAAATTATTTATTTCGATAATTAAAATATTTATTTTATTTAAAAAAATCCACCAAAAAGCCTATGAATCTTTGTTTAATCTTTAATGTTTTAAAAGAGAAAAAAATGTCCAAGAAAATAAGAATCATAACCTAAATAATTATGAGGATACGTTAAACAACAAAACAGGGAAGCCTATAATTGTAGGAGAAATAATTGTACGAAATTGCCCTGCTTCCATGTGAGCTCCTCATGCCTTGGGCCTTCGAGGATAGTGCGATACTTTTGCGACGCACATCACGTGCCTTTAATAACTTATTCACATAACCTGCCCTTCCAGCCACCCTTTCTTTGGTCTTATATATAATTGTGCATGTTAGATTGTTAGCAAAATGACATGTGCTCATTTTTAAAGTCTTTGGATAAAAATATCATTTTATGACGGGTCGTGGGACAAAAAACAGAAGAGTAAAAAGAAATGGCTACAAGATAAATCTTCATTATTTTATTTTATTCAATTAATCCAACTTCTCTTTTCTAACAAATTACCTATACATAAAAATAATACATCTCAAATAACTGATTTAAATTTGTAATTAGAAATAAATTTCTTTTTAAAATGAGAGAAAACCACTAAACCTCTTCTCTAAAACGATCATGATCTGTATGATAAAATCATTTACAAGTCACACAAATTATGAATAATGTTCAAATAATAGTTTTGAGAGTATAAAAGATTATACTTTTTTTATTGATAAATAATAATAATTATATATAATAACTAAACAATCTTCAGGTCGATAGTAATATATGTTTAAAATAGAATAAATAATCTCTATCAATATTAAATCAAATCAACTAAATTTAATTTATATGTATATACTTTAAAAATAATAAATTAAATCAACTAGATTTAATTTATTATTAATATAGTATATATAATAAATTAAATTAAATTTATTCAATTTGTATTAAAAATTATAAATTAAATTTAATTGATTCAATTTACATAAAATCAACATGTATATAAATTATTTTATTTTAGAACATTTGTATAATATTAATTCTTATTTAATTTGTTTATATAATTTATTTCAATTATTTTTAATATATATTTTATATTTTAAATATATTTTATATAAATATTTAAATTTTAATATATACGTAACATAATTATTAAAAAAATGATAAAATTATACAAGTTAACATAGTAATTATTATAGATTATAACATAATAGTGAAACCAACAACTTTTCTCTCATCTTCCCCCCCTTTTTTTTATTATTCACTCCACCAAACCTCACCTACCTCTCTTTGGCACACGCATAAAAAACCCACTATAAAACTTCATTTTTGCACACACACTGCTCTCTCGCTCGGACTTGCTCCTTCATTTTTCAATTCCACCCGAAAAGGAGAGTGATCGATCCATCGAGTGAGTGAGTGTCTTTGTGTTTTCATTAATCATTATGGCACTTTCAAGTGTAACAACTTTCTCAACTTCGTTGTCGCATGAGACAACTCAACACTCTCTCTCATCTCACCAACCCTCTTCCAAAATCAAAACCGTTGTTGCCACCAACCATCACCACCAACCAAGACGGATCTTGGCCGTCCACGCAGCCGACGCTCCCAAAGGCGCTGCCACCACTTCCGCCGCCGTGACAACCACGAAGAGCGGATCGAAGTGGAATGTGGACAGCTGGAAGTCAAAAAAGGCGCTTCAGCTGCCGGAATACCCGGACAAGAATGAGCTGGAGACGGTGCTGAAGACGATAGAGTCGTTCCCGCCGATCGTGTTCGCGGGGGAGGCTCGGAGGCTGGAGGAGAGGCTGGCGGAGGCGGCGATGGGGAAGGCGTTCTTGCTGCAAGGCGGTGACTGCGCGGAGAGCTTCAAGGAGTTCAGCGCAAACAATATAAGGGATACTTTTAGAGTGCTTCTTCAGATGGGTGCTGTTCTCATGTTTGGTGGACAAATGCCTGTTGTTAAGGTTTTCTTCTTCTTTTTTTTTTTCCTCCCTTATTCTCTTTTTAGTATTTTTCTTTTACAATTATGATATATCTACACTAAAATTAACTATTAAATGCAGTTACAATATAAAATACATATTAAATATAAATACATATTAAAAATAAATTAAATCACACGTATATTTTTGTGATTGATTTTGGTATACAAATAATATTTTTATTTTTTTTAACAAAAATAAATAAAAGAATTAAGGAAGAAAATCAAGGTCCAACACACTATTTATTATTTAAAAACTAAAATTTAATAAATTTATGTAAAATTTATACTTAAAAATTAAAAAGCGTTAAATAATAATTTAATTAAATATATTAAATTATTTGACAAGTTTTAAGTACCAAATATAGGTTTTCATAAAAAATAAAGATTTTGATACCGGTTAGCAAAATTTTTATTTGGGATGTTCATTTATTCTTTCATTTGAAAACATAATTCTGACACGTTTTATTAGCATTTTTGCACTATTTTGACATGAAAAAGAAAATACGAATTTCGGTCATTAACTTGATATGAATCTAGGATACATTGAATGAATCTGGCTGCAGAGACAGTACATAGAGCGAGGAGAGCAGCAGCCAATAATTTACTTTTTTTGGTATTAAATTTATATCATTAAAGCATACCAAAAATATATATTATTAAAATTAAATATTTAGATTTTTTGTACATAATATTTATATAATTATTATGTAACTTATATGGTTAATTTAAAGTAGTATATGTAACCAAATGAAACTTAAGTAGCATATTTCAAGTATATTCTCATTTATTTTATTCGGTTTACAAAAAGATTGAAGCAATAATTCCATTATAATATGCCATCTTTCATCAAAATCAGATAGTCATTGTGTTTTTCAATTTTAGAAAAAGGAAATTAATTTTTAGACATATTATAATATGATTGGTATAAGCAGATTCGTGTATATCAATGTGGGACCAACCTTTTCTTTTTGATTTTGGCTTTCTAGTGTTTCTTTGTGTGTTCTGTTATTTGATGTTGAAATAATGAGATTAATTCTACGTTAATCATTATAAAATAATGAATTATGTTAATGAAAAAAAATCGTATAATGATTGTTAATTATCATGTATAGTACCCCAATCACTACATAATGATAATTGATTGTCACATATAATTGATAGAAAAGTAAATTTCATGGAAATTAAACTCATTTAAGCAAAATTTATTCCGGTGAAATTTCAAGTTTTTGTATTGTTAACGATTGTTTAAGGTGGGAAGAATGGCGGGTCAATTTGCGAAACCAAGGTCAGACCCATTTGAAGAAGTGAATGGAGTGAAGCTGCCAAGTTACAAGGGTGACAACATCAATGGTGATGCCTTTGATGAGAAATCAAGAATCCCAGACCCTCACCGGATGGTAAGGGCTTATTGCCAATCGGCGGCAACACTGAACCTTCTCCGGTCCTTCGCTACCGGAGGCTACGCTGCAATGCAGAGGATCAATGAGTGGAATCTTGATTTTGCACAGAACAGTGAGCAGGGAGACAGGTAATTACTAATTAATTAAGCTATGCAATGTTGGAATAACCTATATGCTTTGGAACTCATTCGGTTTTTTTTATATCAGATGTCATAATTTGTCCTTAGAGCAATGTTAATTGGTATGCAGCAATAACTATGTTATGTATATACCAAAAATCAGTGATCTTATATACTAAGAGTATATTGTTGATGGTGGAACAGGTACCATGAGCTGGCGAACCGGGTGGACGAGGCCTTAGGTTTCATGGCGGCCGCAGGGCTGACCCTAGACGACCCTCAGGTGACATCTACTGAATTCTGGACATCACATGAGTGTCTATTATTGCCTTATGAACAATCATTGACAAGGTTGGATTCAACTTCTGGATTATACTATGATTGCTCTGCTCACTTGCTCTGGGTTGGTGAGCGTACTCGCCAACTTGATGGTGCTCATGTTGAGTTCCTTAGAGGAATTGCTAACCCTCTTGGCATCAAGGTAACACGCCTTCCCTTCTATTATTTCTTATTGGGTATTATGGGATGTCTTAATTAACTATGTCATATTCATATATTTTCAGGTGAGCAACAAAATGGATCCAAATGAGCTGGTGAACCTCATTGAAATCTTGAACCCCAATAACAAGGCAGGAAGGATAACAATAATAGTGAGAATGGGTGCTGAGAATTTGAGAGTCAAGCTTCCTCATTTGATTAGAGCTGTCCGTAGGTCTGGTCAAATAGTCACATGGGTTTCTGATCCCTGCCATGGCAACACCATTAAGGCACCCTGTGGCCTCAAAACAAGACCCTTTGATGCAATTTTGGTAAGTTCTCTCATTAATCTCGCTCTACTTCATTAATAGCAATTTTATTTTATATATATTATCATTCATTTTCGGCAATAGTACTAAATGATAGATAAATTTGTTTATACAGTATTCTAGGCAACTGTGCCTATAATGTTAGATTCTATATACAGAAATGTAGGGTATCAGAATTTATTAATTTTGACTAGTTATTAATTCAATGTTTTTAGTTTAGTTGTTTTAGTGATAATCCAATAATATATTTTATTTTATATTTTTAAACATTAATAATTAATTAATAATAAAAAATAATAAATTCTAATAATCCGCTTACATTTTTTATTTACATAATACAAGAATATTGAGCGTCATATATCCTAAAATTTATGAGAAATTAATTTATGTATTTTCAAATAAAAGGAGCCTTATATATTATCATATTGTCTAAATTTAACATATGTCTATATAAGTTATCCTTTTTTCCCCTTGCAAATTACAAAAAAATTATTAAGGACAATAAAATAATATAAATTATTTACTTATTTGGAAATGGATATTGTCCATCCTCTTTTAATAATATGACTCTTTTTCATATATTTATTTATATAAAAACACAAAAAAAAATTGTGAAATGATGACATTATTAAACATAGGAGTACCAATATTATTGCCTCCCATAAATATAGCATCTTGTTATATACTTCTTTTTAATCCAATTATTTATTGTAATTATGTATGAATCTGCTCATGTTTATATGTTAATATGTTTTGTAGAATGAGGTGAGAGCATTCTTTGATGTTCATGAACAAGAAGGTAGCCATGCTGGAGGCATCCATGTAGAGATGACCGGACAGAATGTGACAGAGTGCATCGGAGGATCCAACACGGTGACGTTCGACGATCTGAGCTCGCGGTACCACACGCATTGCGATCCGCGGCTCAATGCATCCCAGTCTCTTGAGCTTGCCTTCATAGTTGCAGACAGGCTAAGGAAGAAGAGGATTGGAACCAATGGTTTCCTCTCCAACAAGGCCAATTAATAATTAGTCTTTTATATATTATTTGCTCCTATAATAAGTACTTTCTGTTTGTTTGATTTTTTTTTCTTTTTCTTTCTTCTAAGAGGTTATATTTACAAATTAAAAGCCTCTAAGATATAGTAGCAATAATGTTTCGGTTAATGCTTGTCATTTACCGAAACAACCTAAGCTTTTCATGTGGTTTTTGAAGATATATATGATTTTGTGCATTATTGGAATACATAGAGGAACAATCCATTATTTCTAAGTACGAATGTTCTGAACGTTGATAAATTTTTTTATGAAAAAACAAAATTAACGTTATATCTGATAAAAATAAATTTCAATTGATAAAAATAAATTTATTCACATTAAATTGCTGATATGACAATTAACTCGCTAACATGGCAGTTAAGTGGTTACATGTTACGAAAGGAATAATCCAGTATTTGGAATTTTCATAAAGAAAAGTAAAATCTCAGTCCAATTCCAACTATTATTTAAAATAACAATTCGTCCCTTATCAATTGAAAAATGACAATACGACCTTTAATCACTAATTTTTTTATACTTTTTGGCCCCTTTGTTAAACTCTCCATTTAGAGTTAACGGAACTTATGTACATGTAATGTTAATTAATTACGTGTCAAAGAACCATTTTAAAGGACAAAATGTATGTTCCTTGTCATGTTAGCAATACGTTATGGTAAAGTAGGACAAATAAATTCCTGTAAACTTTTTTATGAGACACTTAAACTCTCAACTAGTTATAAACATAGACACATAAATTCATAATAAACTATAAAGTAGGATAAGTGTCCCTAAATTTTAACAAGTCACTTACCTACTAATACACTAGTTGTTGACATTGGTTGCTAGTGGCCTTAGTTTCTTGCTGTTTTTTCTTAAGTTACAGGAATTTTGTTTGATGATGTGTGCAACAAAGATTTAGTATCAAATGGTGTTACTTTTATCACTTTGATTAATGAGCAATGCAAATATGAAAAAATAACTTGGTCTTGAAGAATTTTTAAGTAATGATCAATCAGGGCACTAGGCCGGACTTAATCGCGTACAATACGCTGATCAATGCACTATAAGAAAGTTGCCGGATACCGTCAGATTTACTAAAAAAATTGCCAGTAACCTGTTTACCGTCGAATTTAGCGGCGAAATGAATCCGATGATATAAAACCTCGCTGGTAACGATTTATCGGTAGATTTTTCGTCCACCGCTAATTAGCGGTGAATTTAGCGGTGGATATAAACTTTTAATTGGCGAAATTCTGGAGCTTGTTACCGTCAGATTTTTCTCCCGATAAATCTGACAGTTGTAAACCCCAGAAAAGTTAATAAATAATTAACCAATAAATTAATTATTATTAAAAAAATTAGAAAATTAAATTTTATAGTTTAAGGAAGTAGAAATATTAAAAATATGAATTTTGACACTAATTTCAAAGATTTTAGCCCAAAATTGGGCTAACGGGCCAAACCGATTAGACCGGGTCCAAAGCCCAACCTATAAAACACCCATACAAAGCTTTCTTCTTCATTTCACCCATGGAATGCACTGAAGAAGAGAGAAAATCCTGTTAAAACCCTAATCTCACCTACAAAAATCCAATCGTCCATAATTTTCAATTTAGAACTCCAATTGACAAGCCGTCAGTGACCATGTGTTCGTCTCGAAATTTTCTTCAATTCTATCTGAAAAAAGTGGTAAGAAACTTGCATTTCTCACCCAGTTCTTTTTCTCCTCAATTTCGTGGGTTTTGAGTTTGAGTATTGAGGAATTGAATTATTTTAATAGTTTAGGTGAACTCTAGCAGCGGATAATCACTGGGTTTTGTCCAATTGATCTGTGGATAAAATAAGAAACTGTTAAACCCTTGTGAATCATTGAATTAGTAAACTCTATGATGATTATAGTGATATTGTGTGAATTAGATTGTGTTCTTGTTGATTTAGAGTTCAATTGGACGGTTTGGAACAAAATCTGAGTGATTAAGTTTGAAAATTAACGTTTGAAAGCTTGGAGCTTGTGAAAGGAAAGATTTTTTGAGAAGTTTTGAGCTTAAGGAGGAATCGGCCAAGGTATGATTTCAATTTTTTGTAGTTAATATTTAATGTCACGTGAAAACTTAGGTTAAAAGACCTTAACATATGAATGAACTGAATAAATTTTGTAAATGATTTGCTATTGGAGTTGGTTAGTTTTTGAAAAAAATTTAATATTGGAATTGGTTTGATTTTGAAATAATTTGATACTGTATATGATTTGAATGACCGAGAGGTGTTTGGTTTGGTGGTTGGGTCCCTTGAGGGGCGGCAAAAGTCCGAGTTTTAGAGAAGATGTTGCCGAAATTTTTATGAAAATCGGAGGCTTCATTTGAAGCGGTTATTTAGAAAGATTTGGGTTTAAGGATTCTATGATTTGATTTTGTGTTATTAAGAAAAAATTACATCTTAAGTTTGATTTATTTAGAAAAGAATGAATTAAGTTTTGAGTATGAATTTTTTATGAATGATGATGACATTGAGACTAATTATTGACCCTCTGTCATAAGATGTGACCCTCTAGAAGGACCTAAGTGGCAAGGAGTGACAGCCAGGAATCCTACACAAAGAACAAGGGAAAGAAGATCACACCAAGGAGCCGGCATTTCAAATTGAAATGTTATGTTTCCTTACATTTTCAGAACCAGCACAATGACCAAGGGAATGACAACCACCAAAGACTTGGCGAGGAAAAACAGGCGAGTACTCAACTGAATAATTTAAAGTACCCAAGATGCAAAAGGTATCATCAAGACAAGTCGTGCAGGACCGGGCTAGGCGTATGTTACAAATGCAGGGAACCAGAGCATATGTCTTGGAATTGTCCACACAGGAAAGGTTGAGATGCAGCTAAATCTGATTCTCAGACCTGAGATAATTATGAACTAGTAGCTGAATTTTTAAATGCCTTGCATAATATTGGTATGTAGCATTCATTCATAATGCATGACTAAATTGTGAGAATCGTGATTTCCAAATGAATGATCAACCGATAACTTCCAGTTATTGAGACAGAGCGATATTTGGTTAACATAGCTGAATGGCTAGGTTATTGGAGGATAATAATCAGAGTGACGCAGCAGAAGTGGATTGAACTATTTTGAGCATTCAATTTGAGTTATATCTAAGGAATCGGAAGTGTTAAAAGTTGCGCGGGATTATTATTTGAAATTCAGTGACGGTGAACGGTGAGCAACAAGCATGACACGAATTTAACCTTTAGCTGCTAATTGGTTAGATGGCGAGAGAAAGTGAGTTTGCGATAGACTTAATGCTGGGAGCTGGACCAATTTTTATTGCATCGTATAAGATGACATCATTAGAATCGGTAGAACTTAGGATCTAATTGAAGGAAGTACTGGAAGAGAAATTTTTCCAACAAAGTGTTTCTTTGTGGGGAGCGCCAATTATGTCGGTAAAGAAGAAAGACAACAGTCGGAAGCTTCAGGCAAGAAAGAGAGTATGCCGATGCATCTTTGCGAGTTGATCTAGCCTTTCTTTTACAACTTACATTGGAATTCTATCTTGAATTTCATCTTGAAAAATGAATTGATTATCTTCCCAACTCTATTCCTTAATTGCATGAATCTTGTCTCTTCTGAGATGAGCCTGAACTTATCTTGGTGTAATCATGTAATCCTTGAATCTTAATAACTTGCTGTAAATGGAGTTGCTCTCCTTCGCGAACTGTATTCTTCTAAAATCCACTGAGATTTACCTGATTCGCTATGCCTTGTTCTCTCTATCAAGTTCTTAATTTAAATTTCTTTTTAAAATGTACCTTAGTTCCTCTTCTTGTGCATTTTGTTATTTCTGTACAACTCTGTTTGACCGCATACAAGACTTTCTTCTGATCTCTTGTGAACACTGTTTGTGTTGCTCGTTCGTCTCTTTGAACCTAACATCTTTTCAAAAATAAACTCGAGCTGAAATTTGCATCGCGTACAACTCCTAGATGCAACCATTAAGACGTTAGTTCCGAAGCAAGTTTTGTGAATGTGGAAGACGGGACTTGTAAGTATGTGGCATCAAGAGGAGTTTTGGAGTTTTAGTTCTTATCAATCATATTTCCTGTGATTAAGTTGACTCAAAGAATGAACCATTTGTATGGATGCCCGACCATGAAGAGAGTTTTCAAACTCGGAAGGAGAGATTGATTATAGCACCAACAATAGTGTTACCTGAACCTAATGAACAATTTGAGGGTTACTGCGATGCATCATTAAAGGGCTTAGAGTGCATGCTGATGCAACATTGTAATAAGGTGATGGACGCCCTGAGCAGGAAGTCTTTAAATGTTGCTTAGATGCAGATTCAGGAGGAAGAATTGTTTAAGTGAATTTAGAGTCTTAAATTGGGTGTTGAGAGAGTGATTGGAAGTGTTGGACTGAATTAATAGTAATTATAAACAATGATGAGGCTGAAGTTTAGAGGACGCAACGAGATAGTAAGAAGCTACCAATGATGTTGAAGTCTGTTGAACAAGGAAATCAAGAAGAAGATCGAGGGAGACAAAGAAGGAGTTGGAGGTACAACAGAATGATTTGCATGCCAAATGTTGTAAGTGAAGGTGTAAACTGTGGCCTGAAGTTCTCAAAAGAAGATTTTCGAATTCATCCTGAAGTTACTAAGATGCACCACGAATTAAAGCAGACATTTTAGTGACCTGAGGCGGAAGGTGGCGCGTCATCACTTGCGACCAAGTGCCTGACGTGTCAGAAGATGAAGATAGGGCATTGGAGACGGTACATTAAGAAGATAGGAAGGTTGCACAAGGTGTTAATCACTTCTATGTTAGTATGAACCCAGAGAATCAAGTGTCTTAGGTCTCGAAACGTAGCCGAGACAACAGAAAAGAGATCAAGCAAATTCGAGTTAAGATTCTCATTACGAAAAGCAGATAGAAGAGTTGCGGACCTGAAGAGGAAACCTTTCAAATTTTAAGAAGGAAGTCCTGTATTCATAAAGGTTACTTTAACAAACTAGAACCGATAAGTAGTCAAGACTGAAGCTGAAGTATAATGGGACCTGAGTTAGTGGCAAAAAATGGACCGTTTCAAATTTAGAAGAAGATTGGGCCGGTGGTGTATCAGGTAACTCTACCTCCTCATCTTTCAAATCGGTACACGTATTTCACGCCTAGCAATTTCAAAAGTATGCTTCTGATGCCAATCACGTTTTAGAACCTGAACCAGTATAACTGAGAGAGGATCTAACGCGATAAGTAACTCTGGTTAGAATTGATAATACCAATGTTAAGCGGCTATGTGAAAAAGGAGTTTCGTTAGTAAAGATTGCTTGGAGTCAAGCTGGAATTGAGGAATACACCTGGGAACTTAAGTCAAAAATGAGAGAAGACTACCCTTACTTATTTTCAGGTAATTAAATTTGAATTTTGGGGACAAAATTCTTAATTAGGTAGGTAGGATGTAAACCCCAGAAAAATTAATAAATAATTAGTCAATAAATTAATTATTATTCAGAAAATTAGAAAATTAAATTTTATAGTTTAGAAAAGTAGAAATATTAAAAATACAAATTTTGATACTAATTTTAAATATTTTGCCCCAAAATTAGGCCAACGGATCGAACTGGTTAGACTAGGACCAAACTGAACCCAAGACCAACCTATAAAACACCCATACGAAACTTTCTTCTTCATTTTACCCATGGAATACGCTGACGAAGAGAGAAAATCCCGTTAAAACCCTAACCTCACCTCAAAAAATTCAATCATGCATAACTTTCTATCCGGAGCTCCGATTGACGAGCCGTGAGCGATCATGTATTTGTCTCGAAATTATCTTCATTTCTATCTAAAAAAGAGTGGTAAGAAACTTGCATTTCTCACCCATTTCTTTCTCTCCTCAATTTTGTGGGTTTTGAGTTTGGGTATTGAGAAATTGAATGATTTTGATGGAGGTGAATTCTAGCAGCGGATAAACATTGGGTTTTGTCCAATTAATCCGTGGATAAGATAAGAAATTGATAAATCCTTGTGAATCATTGAATTAGTGAACCCTATGATGATTACATTGATATTGTGTGAATTAGATTATGTTCTTGTCAATTTGGAGTTTTTTTTATGGTTTGGAATGAAATCCAGGTGATTAAGTTTTAAAAATTGACGTTTGGAAGCTTGGAGCTTGTGAAAGGAGAGGTTTTTGAGGAGTTCCAAGCTTAGAGAGGAATCGGCCAAGGTATGATTTTGGTTTCTCATAGTTAATGTTTAATGTCACGTTAAAAACTTAGGCTAGAAGACCTTAAGATAGAAATGAACTGAATGAATTTTGTAAACGGTTTGCTATTAGAGTTGGTTAGTTTTTGAAAATGATTTAATATTGAAATTGGTTTGATTTTGAAATAATTTGATACTGGAAATGATTTGAATGACCGAGAGGTGTTTGGTTAGGTGGTTGGGTCCCTTGAGGGGTGGCAAAAGTCCAAGTTTTAGAGGAGATGCTGCCGAAATTTTTATGAAAATTGGAGACTTCGTTTGAAATGGTTATTTAGAAAGATTTGGGTTTAAAGATTCTATGATTTGATTGAGTTATTAAGAAAACGATTATGTTTTAAGTTTGATTTATTTAAAAAAGGATGAATTGAGTTTTGAGTATGAATTTTTGATGAATGATGAAGACATTAATACTAATTGTTGACCCTCTGTTGCAAGATGTGACCGGACACTTTAACTCTCCAGGTTCCTCCATGGCCATATATATATATATATATATATATATATATATATATATATATATATATATATATGAGAATTTGAGCTTGGGTTGTCTCACCCATGGATAAATTGAGCTTGGGATTTTTCCATGGAATATTATTGAGCTTGGAGTTTGACTCCATAAAATATTATATTTGAGTTTGGAGTTTGACTCTATGGATATTATTTTTGAGCTTGGGGATGCGTGCACAGGGGGACTGTCCAAAGGTTAACTACCAGGATATGTCGGGTTGGCTATATAACTGACAGATGAGACTCATCAGCCATAGGACAGGCATACATCATATGCATTTATTTATTTTGCTTGAGTGTGCATTATTTTGGTTTGCTTAACTATTTAACTCTGCTTATCTGCTACTTGTTCTACTTGCTATAATTGCACCTCTATCTGTGTTTTCCACCTTTTACATTAACTATGCGGGTACCTTTACCATGTTGAGAATCTTGGGTTCTCATTCTATTCATATTTCTTTTATTTTTCAGATGCAGGTCGAGAGACACCTCGTTGAGCGTCTGGAGTTTTCTGTGCAAGCGAAGTTTGTTTTTTTTTTAGATGCTGTATTTTGTATTTATGCTATGTTTATATGTATATAGATTCTCCTTTGTATATATTTTATGTTTGTCCTCCTAGAGATTGACTTGGAGAAACAGGTGTTTATTCTGTAATTTGAGTTATATTTTGGGTTGTATAAATATATATAATTTCATACTCTGGCTAGTCTTAACTTCGCAGGTTAAGTTTGGTGGTTGCTATCTGTATTTTTGGAACTCTGATCTATATATTATATTTTTTAGCCTTCTTTTGATCTTGCCTATCCGTTTTACGCTTATTCGTACGAGTGTAACACGATTTTCTGTTATTTTTGTTTTCGCTTAACTTCTTTTTCAAGACTCTTAGTTACAAATTCTTTTGACTATATTTATATAAGTCTTTTATTTTAGAGGTCGTAATACCTCGCCACCTTTGCTTTACGACTTAAGCGTAAGGCTCTGCGTGATAGGGTGTTACAACGGTAATATATTATTTATTATTAATAATTAAATTAATAGTTACCGGTGGATTTAACCGATAGTAAATCCGACGGTAAATTTAAATTTAAAATTTTTTTAAAAAATTATTTGAAAATTCAATATATAACTTTAAATATTTAAATTTAATAAATTCTAAACTAACAAAATTTAAAGTTTTATAAGTTTCTAATTTTTAGTTAAAAGTTCACAAACAAATTCAATTACAAAAGTTAAACAAAATTAAATCAGAAATCGAAAGAGTAATTATTTACTTAATATTTACAATGAACCAAAAGTAAATAATTTACTTTACATTTAAAAACATAAATTTAAGCATCCAATCTAAGAATATATTGTCAAAATCAATTATACCATATGAACTACAAATCTATAACAAAGGAAGATAACTCATATATACCAAAAACAATTATATTACATCAACTACTTCCAGGTCATGTTATGTTCCTATCACTAAGCATTATTCTTTTAGAAAAATTATCATAACTAGCAATCTAAGATTATACATAAAAAAAAGGAAAAACTACCAAAAGTACCCATGAAGTTTACGAACGCTGACAAAAGTACCCATAAACTAAGGAAATTAATGATGTACCCATGGAAGATGGGGTTTGTATGACAAAAGTATCTAAACCCTAATTTTTTTTGTTAATTTTTTAATAAAATTCCCAAACTACCCTCACTCTCAACCTCAACTTACTTTTTCAACCTTCCATAACCCAACTTGTACCTTTAAAACCTTTGTCATGGAGTCTAAAACTACTCCTATAATAGACCAGGCCAAAATCAATGGTGGTGGTGGTAGAGGATTTCGACCGATTCCTAGCAGATAAATTTAGTATGGTGAGCTCTTTTCCATTTTTTTCGCCAATCCCTTCACACAAAGAAAGCCTTCAAATTAAGAAAAAAAAGGAAAAAACAAATGAAACGATTAAAAACTATTCATTTATGATTCTTTCTCTGATTCTTCATCGGTATTGATTGATTCTTTTGTTAATCTCGACGCTGCAATCCTCTGTTGCGTTATTATTCAAAATTTCCACCATAAAAGGTTCATTTCATCTGTTGTAGGAGTAGTTTTGGATTCCATAGCAAGTTTTAAAGGTGCATGTTGAGTTATGGAAGATTAAAAAAGTGAGTTGAGGTTGAGGGTGGGGATAGTTTGGGAATTTTATTAAAAAAATAAAAAATTAGGATTTGGATACTTTTGTCATACGGAACTCATCTTCCATGGGTACATCATTAATTTCCTTAGTTTATGGGTATTTTTGTCAGCGTTCGTAAACTTTATGGGTACTTTTGGTAGTTTTCCTAAAAAAAAAAAAAACTTGAAATATTTTCAGCAAATTATAAAAAACTCAACAAGACATTACATTATACAATCTAATGATACACAAGAACATGTTTAATATCTATCGCACCAAACATTCAAAATCGTTTCATACATGATTATTATTTTATGAGAGAATGTGCAAATTATTGTTAATTCATTTTCATTCTATCTTAAGAAAATCAAAATTACAATTATAAGTGCATGTGACTTAAATTAGTGACTTACACTAGAGATACCTTCACATTTCATAATAAAAAAGCATTACTCATTTGAACATCAAAACAACAATTATTTATACAATTCTAGTGTCCTTAAAAATTGATTGTGCCAAATAAACAAAAAAAAAAGTCAATTTTCACAACAAAAAATAGCAAAACCTATAGCAACGGTCACAATAACTTCCATTACTTTCTAGGAAGTTGAAATAGGTATATTATCAATCTCAAAATTTAGACAATTTTGAGTACCAACTTAATTAACACATAATAGAATCCAAAACTATGAATTCAAATGGCATATGAAAGGCATAAAGTCTTAAAACGCCACCTCTCAATGAATGCGCTAACCAAAAGCTCATCCAACTTGAACCAATGATTGTTTAGCCTAGCTAAATGGTATAATATGGTCTCCAAATATGATGTAACCCGGTCGTGTAGAGACATATTTTGTTACCTCATAATACTATAAATACACCTAGTAAGTTGTATCAAAAATAAAAAAAGTAAGTACTAGTCAAATTTTAATGAAAATATTAACAACCAAAAATCAACTAAATACATTTTCATAACTTAAAAATTGGGTCATATCATCTAATCTTAAATAAAATATCCAAATACATGGTCAAACATCTCTCTATATTGCTTCAAATTGTATTAATCAAAAGTAATAGACAGTAAAAAGCTTAATATATAACTTTGAAAATCAATTCAAATCGATTAGTCGAACCACAATTAATATTTAAATAATTATATTAAATAATAATATCTCTAGTTAATTAATAATTTATATTAATTATTTAAATCATAATTAATATAAATAATTATATTAAATTATTATTGAATATTATGTATATTGTTATATTAAATTATAATTAATTAAATTTGTTTACATAAAAAATAAATTTAACTTTTACACATTTCAAAATAATTTTTGGTTGGGTTGTTTTTTTATTTATAAAATATAAAAATGATAACCATATTACAAAACTAGTCGTTGCAAAACTAGCTGTTGCAAAATTAGCCGTTGAAAACTAGCCGTTACTATGTTACCGTTATTATTAATAAATTAATATTTTATTATTCTATATATACTAATTACATACACTTCTATTCTCACACATTTTGTTTTACTCTTCTTCATCTTCTTTCAAGTTTACGAAATCAAAGTTCCACTGATATTATATTTTGTTCGAGATAATGGATCCAAACCAACTCAACTCTTTTTTCAATTACTTACAAAACTTTTTTCAAACTCCAAATACCCAAAAATATCAAACTTCAAGCTCTCAAATTCCAAATCAAAACTTCACACTACTAAATATATTTCAAAATCTAAATTCACAAAATGTTCCTAATTTTAATTTTCAAGCTCCTTATAATAATCAATTTTTATATATTCCAACCACATAATCAAAATTTGCAAACACCACATTTCCCATTTTCAACCATATTTAACCCCTCTATAAAAAATGTTACTCCAACATCCTTGCCGTTTCTAACTCAATTCAATGCATCGAGACATGACTCATCTGGTATTGGTGGCTCTTCTAACACATCCCTTCAAACTACGATACAATCTAGTCCAAATTTGTAACATTCAGATTTTACCAACCCTCATGGATTAGATGCTATCGATCTCAATGATGATGACATTGAAAATCGTAGGCAAGATAGTATTCAACACTAACATTGAAAAGAAGATGAGATGTTGATCAGTGCATGGTTGAATGTCTCAATTGATCCTATAGTTGGTACCGACCAAAAGGGCAAAATATTTTGGAGTCAAATTCACAGCTATTGTATACAATTCAACGCTGACATGAAAAAGGGGCAGTTGCATGTAAGAAACGATGGTATAAGATCAATAAGGCAGTTGCACAATTTGCTGGTTGCTACAATTAAGCTAGTCAAACATAAGGAATGGTTCAAACGCTGATGATATAAAGGAATTGGCCTATAAAATTTATTCCACAAATTATGGTAAAAGTTTCACTTTTGAGGGGCATTGGAATATGCTTCATTTGGAGCAAAAATGGAGAAGCCAACTACCTACACAGAGTGGAGGCTCAAAGAGAATCAAGATTAATGCAACTAGAGCATACTCATCATCATCAAATTCAGAAACACCGTTGGCTGACGAAATCGGTGTGGACTCTCCCATTCTCCCACAATGATCAAAGAAGAGCAAGAAAAAAGATAAGAAAAAAGTACAAATGTCTGAAGATCTGAGCAAAAAGAAATCATTGATTATTAAGAAACTATCTCTCATGGAAGATATTAAGAATGTTAGAAAAAAGGAACTAATGGATAAGGAAAAAAAGAGAAGAGGGGAGGGAACATAGAACAAAGATTATGGCAATCAAAGAAAATGAGTTACAAATTCAAGCAGCGATGAAAGAACAAGAATTACAAACTCAGAGGTATAGTAAAGAAATTGAGATAAATGCAAAGGAAAAGGGAAATGGAAATGATGGCTAAGGAAAGGGAAAGAGAAATTGATATGCAAATACTTAATGCTGGCACGTCTACAATGAGTGAAAAACGATGAGCTTTTCATGAGATTGCATGTGAGAAAATAATTAATAAGTGATTTACTTAATGGTTCCTTGCATTCGTAGAGTTAAGTAGTATGTTTTATTTTTATTGCGTATTATCTTATGTGATGTAGTCTATTTTATCCATTTGTGATGTAACTTTTCAAATTAGTCAACATTATTGTGCGGTTATTGTTTATGAAAGTGACCGTTACAAAACTAGCCATTTTAAATTTAGACAAGAAAAAACTAGTCGTTAAGTATCCGTTGCAAAACTAGCCATTGAAAAGTAGCTACTTGTTGTGGACACACTTATAAATATCAACTATCAATGATTCAGCAACTTCATTTCAAATATAGTTTCTTGCCTTAAAAGAATACTAAAAAATACATTTCAAGATATGGCTAGAAATTTTGATGATATGTTTAATGAAGCTTTGTATAGTAAAAAAAGACGGGGAGATAACACGCTAATAGATAATTGGATCAATGAGTGTTTATTCGATAATTCAAAAGAAGAAGATATCAATAAAAGCTCTATCCCAACTCCTCATAGATGGATCAACACAGATCGAGAAGCAGGACATGATCGCATTTTCCAAGATTACTTTGCAGATGAGCCAGTGTATAATGTTGACAATTTTCGACAGAGATTTTGAATGAGAAAACATGTGTTCCTTCAGATAGTGGACGCTCTCTCAAATGTCTATCTGTATTTCCAATAGAGGGTTGATGCAATTAGGAGAAGAGGCTTGTCACCACTCCAAAAATGCACTGCTGCAATATGGATGCTAGCATATGCCATTGCAGTTGATGCTATTGATGATTATGTGTGCATAGGCGAGAGCACTACCATTGAATGCTTGAAAAAATTTGTTGAAGGTGTCATTTCGGTGTTCAAGGATAAATACTTGCAAAAACCAAATTTAAATTTATGTATGGTGCCTGCTCAAAATGGCGGAGGGTCGTGGCTTTCCTGGCATGTTGGGTAGCATTGACTACATGCATTGGCAATGGAAAAATTGTCCAAAGACATGGAAATGTATGTACATGAATGGTTATCGTGGGTTGCAACCATAGTACTTGAGTTTGTAGCATATTCAGACCTTTAGATATGGCATGCGTTCTTTGGAGTTTCTGGTTCAAATAACAATATCAATGTGTTAGATCGTTCACCAATATTTGATGATATTCTAAATGACCGTACTGTGGAGGTAAATTATACTATTAATCATAATAATTATACATGGGATATTATTTAGCAAATGGTATTTATTTTGAATGGGCCATATTTGTCAAATCAATCTCAAAGTCACAAGGGGAGAAACACAAGTTATTTGCACAATACCAAAAAGGGCAAAGAAAAGATGTGGAACGAGCATTCGGAGTGTTGCAAGCACGCTTTACAATTATACGTGGTCCAGCACACTTTTGGTAAAAGAAGATGCTTGCAAACATAATGAGAGCTTGTATTATATTACATAATATGATTGTTGAGGATGAAAGAAACACTTATGCAGGAAATTTTGCTCAAGACTTAGAGTATAACGATGTCAAAAATGGCTTATCACAACCTCAGCTGGGAGAGGAAGATTTTGCACCATACCATCAATTTCTCCAAAGAAATTCCTAACTTCGAAATAGGCAACAACATAGACAGTTGAAAGAGAACATGATTGAACACATATGGCAATTTCATAATGATTGTCGTCAACTATAGAGTTTAACTATGTGTTTCTTTATATTAAATAATTTTATAAATTAGTGTAATCTCGAATTATATATTGTGTATTATTGTTATATATATATATTTTTTAATTGTGAATTATTTTTGAATCATAAATTTAAATAATATTATTGTAAAAAAATAGTAATTAATATAATCTTAATTATTTTAATTAATTAATTAAGTCGGATCACAATAGGAACTAAATTTAGTTCTTCCGAATGGAGAAGAGAGAGATTCTTTGAATTCTTATTTACTGTTTATGACACAAAAGTTGATGTGGAGTTACTTTTTATGATAGATGGGTCATAAATAGAAATTGGGATGAGTTTCCTACTGGAGATGGTCTTAAGTCATCTTCTTCTCAGAAATCAGAATCTTAGTGTTGCGTTCAGATCTCTCTCCATCGAATTTTGCCATGCTTGCTAACATTCAGATATGTTTTTTTTCAATCGTCAACAGTTTAATCTTTCTCAATGTGGGTAAAAGCATAGAGAATAAATAAAAATAAGAAAAATAGAAAGGTAAAACGGAGAAGATAGGAATATTTGTTGTTCAAAGTTAAAAAAAAAATGGATGTTTTAACATTTAATTGTTTAAAAGGGAAAATGGGGTAATGAGATGAGAGATATTTTGAAGAGTGAAAGAAAAAAAGATAGAGTATGAACACAACCACACTAATTTTTAATTTTTGAGTAAAAAGAGATTTTGAAATTTAAAGTGTCATATAAGAGAAAAGTCAAATAACATAAGAAAAAAAAGAGTGTTATCACTGTTATGGGTGGTTTGAGAAATTATGAGAGTGTCTTGTACAATTTGTGGGTTATGGGCCAGAAATTTAAGCCCAACAAAATTTTTATTTTTTTCTTTTTTTTAACACAAAATTTATATTTAAACAATTAAACTTGTACATTTTTTTGTTTTCTTATTTATATAAGATTTGTATTACCTTATGATAAAACATATGATAAAATATAAGACTTGTATTTTTAATATATGTTTTTTATTAGTTAGATTTATCTTTAAGATATTAATACAAAATAATATAATACATCTTTTATTAAAAATTATATTATATAACATCTAATATAAAGTAAATATATGCTATAAAAGATGTGAGATACACTTATAAATATTATTCTTTTTTAAAAATCATTTTGATTATATTTGTTATTATTGAGTTAGAATTGATTTTGATATATATTAATATGATGACGAATATCATATTGAGTTAATAGTCCAAGTGTGGTTTAATGTGTTAGTAATGCAGACCCAAAACTAAGATCCACACAAGTCTAACAATACATAATTTCAGCAAACAATTCACAATGCTTAAATCAAAATTTCAGTCCAATGCATAGAATGAGAAAAATTAGACTCATTAAGCCAAGAGAGAAGGTTCTGCAATTGCCAAACAATGATACCAGGGAAGAAAAAGTAAAACGGGACATTTGTCAACATCATGGAGAACAAGAGATAGCAAGGACATAAGGACAGTAAAAGTTGGTAGAGTAAAACAAAATGCAAGAACAACAGAAGTTGGTGGAGTAAATAAAAAATGCAGTACAAAGACAGTAGATGTAGTGGAGCAAAATGAAAAAACATTGCAGGCCAAGGAAGGCTGCTGCAAACGGGTAAAATCAGCAAGAAAAATGAAGAGGTAGTGAAGCAATTTGAAGAGTAAGTTTCACACTATATAGCTGGACCTATAACAACATTTGGAGGAAAAGAAAATAGAATGACAATTGAACATCATCTCATACACATGAGTTTGAAATCTCTTACAACTTCAGCTTTCATGAAAACAACTTAAAGAGCTTAGTTTTTTGAAACTAACTTGATTCAACTCCCTTCTCAAGTTCTAGCATTACCATCAATTGGTATCAAGAGCTCGGTCTCAAAGAGTTAAGCTTCACAACTTGGAGCAAAGATCCATGGCCAACAACATGAGTACAAATATTGTGGCTTATACACTCATTGAGGGTCAGCCCAACAATAGACCTTCCTACTTTAGTGGCAACAACTAGGCATATTGGAAAGAGAGAATGAGAATCTTCGTGCAGTCAATCGACTATAACTTTTGGAAGATTATTGTTAATAGACCTGATGTTCTAACAAAGAAAAATGCTAATGGAGAAGTAGTGTCAAAGGAAGACAACGAGTGGATAGAGGATGAGAAGAAAAATGTTGAACTTAATGCCAAGGCAATCAACTTAATAAATGTACTATTAGTTTTGAAGAGTTCAGAAAAATTTTAAGGAACAAAACTGTCAAAGAAATTTGGGACAAGTTACAACTCACCCATGAAGGAACAAAACGAGTAAGAGAGACAAGAATAGACATGTTGATGAAGGGGGACGAAATGTTTTTTATGAAGGAGAATGAAAGCATTGATCAGATGTTCGAGAGGTTCTCAATAATCATCAACAATCTGGATGCTATAGGAAAGAGCTATTCTGAAGAAACTCTAGTGAGAAAGATTTTTTAGGAGTCTTAATAAGAAATTAAAAGTAAAAGGTACAACCATTTCTGAGAGGAATGATTTAATAAAAATCATCTATGATGAGCTAAAAGGAAAGCTATTGGCCTATGAAGCTACCCTTATATCTCAAGACAGAGATGACAAAATATAACATTGAAGTCAAGAATGATGACCAAAGAAGAGGAGTTTGATGACAGCATATCAGATGATTCGACAGTGTTCTTTGCAAGAAAATTGAGGAGATTAATGAGATACAAAGGCAAAGGCAAAGGAGCTACTTCATTCAAAGATTTCAAAAAGGATCAATCCAAGTTTACTTGTCACCATTGCAAGGAGCCTGATCGCTTCAAATCTAACTGTCTTCAAATGAAGAAAAGTGAAAAATCAAGGAAGGACAAAAAAAAAGTGATAATGGCAACTTAGGAAGATTTGGAGAATGATTCTGATTATAAGGATGAAGAAGATTCAGATAATGAAATTCAAATGTGTTTAATGGCTTATCACAAAGATACGAATGAGGTAGATTTTTCTAATTTATCCATTGATGAATTGCACACTATTATTGATGATTTAACTGTGAATTCAAAGAAACTGTTTAATAAATATGCTAAATGCAAAAATGAAAATGAGGCATTGAGAACAAAAAATAGAATTTTGTTAGAAAAATTGAAGTCTACCGTAGCTTATAATGATAACTCTTTGAAAGAAGAAAATAAAGCTTTAAAAGATGAGTTCAACAAATTCAAACTCAAGTATTTGGTCTCAGCCTCAATTGATCTAGTTGTTGAAAATGAGAGATTGCATGAGAAAATTAAGTGCCTTAATGAAGATCTAGCAAAATTTGTTCAAGGCTCACAAAATCTTGACAAATTACTTACTTGTTAAAGATCAAATTTTAAAAAATTTGGACCTGAATTCAAAGAGGAAAGTAAGCCTGTTTTTATACAAAAGTCTGAAAAATATGAAACTTCCTCTTCTAAGAATGTTAAACCAAAAATTTTTAGCAAGTCTCAAAATTCAACAAATTGGAACCATTGCATAAATGTAATAGAGATGGTCATATTCCTCAACAATGCTTCATTTTTCTAAAATTGTTTGGTGATAACAAGTTATATAAAATTGTTCATGATTATAATGCTCTTGGACAACTAAAAAAATTTCACATAAGAGGATCCAAATGAATTTGGATACCTAAGGTTAGTTGAAGAATATACTGATTTGCCTTGCATCCAAAAGAAAGAAAGACTTGTGGTATCTTGATATCGGATGTTCAAGACATATGACTGAAAAGTCTACCTTTTTCACCAAACTAAACAAGTATGATGGAGGATTTGTAACTTTTGATGATAATGGTAAAGGTAAAATAATTGCTATTTTTAAGGTTGGCAAAGATTTTTTAACTTGCATAGATAATGTTTTCTTAGTAGATAGGTTAAAGTATAATTTCCTAAGTAAAAGTCAATTGTGTGATATAGGTTATATTATAACTTTAATTTTAGTAAATTAGATTGTAGAATCATAGATGAAATAACAAGGACTGATTTGTTTGTTGAAAGAGATGTGACAATGTCTATGATTTTACTCTAGATGATCTTAAGATTAAAAATGCAACTTGTTTTTCTTTAATGGAATCAGAAAAATGGATTTGGCATAAGAGATTATGACATGTTAGTGTGTTCCAAATATCTAAACTTGTTAAAAAAAATCTTAGTTAAAGGTCTTCCTAACATTTAGTTTGATAAGGACATCACTTGTGATGCTTGTCAAATGAAAAAATAAATAAAAATCTCTTTCAAACCCAAGGAAGAAGTCTTAACTAAAAATCCATTAGAATTGTTGCATCTTGATCTCTTTAGAACAACTAGGACTCAAAGTCTTGAGGATAAAAGCTATGAAATGTTAATAGTGGATGAATATACTAGGTTCGGTTGGGTGTTTTTCCTAACTCATAAGTATGAAGCCTTTTTCGATTTTGAAAAATTTAGCAAGAAGATTCAAAATGAAAAAGATTTAAAAATTATTTCAATTAGAAGTGACCAGTGTAAAGAATTTAAAAACCAATATTTTGAATCTTTTTGTGATGAACTAGGCATATCACATAACTTCTCTTGTCCTAAAACACCCCAACAAAATGGTGTTGTAGAAAGGAGAAATAGAAGTTTACAAAAAATGGCTAGAATTATGTTGTGTGAATACGATGTTCCAAAGTTCTTATGCGCTGAAGATATAAGTATAACTTGTTACATTTTAAATAGAACACACATAAATAAGTTTTGAAGAAAACATGTTATTAACTTTGGAAATGACACCCTCCCAACCTCAATTATTTTCATGTCTTTGGATGCAAGTGTTTTATACTGAACTTTAAAAAAAATTTGATTCAGAGACACATGAGGGTATTTTTCTTGGTTACTCCACTAATAGCAAAGCTTATAGAGTCTATAACAAAAACTCTAAGGCTATTGAGGAGACTATGCATGTCACATTTTGTGAATCTAACAACACTCCTAGTTTTTACATTGAAGATAGTCCAGATATTGGAGTTAAAATGACAAAGACAGCTGAGACAAATCAATCAAATTGGAACTCACAAGAAACTGCACCTGAAAGTGCTAAGAATCGCAAACTACAGGAGACAATTCAAAATTATCTCCTGTCGCAGCCTCAAATTCTGAAACTGAGGCAAATGCTAACCAAGATAAACCTGAATCATTAACTCAAATAAAAAGGCCCAGAGAGTTAAAGTTTTTGAAAAATTATCAAGATGAAACCATCATTGATGATTTCTCCAAATGTGTAACTAAAAGATATTCTTTGAAAAGAGATTAATTAAACAATATAGCTCTTATATCAAATATTGAACCTCAAAATATCTAAAAAGCACTTGCTGATTCATCTTGGGTAAAGGCTATGGAGAAAAAATTGCATCAATTTGAAAAGAATCAAGTATGGACCCTTTGTACTTGATTTGAATGGAAAGAAAGTCATTAGTACAAAATGGATTTTCAGAAATAAATTGGGTGAAGATGGAAGCATTGTCCAAAACAAAGCTAGACTCGTTGCTCAAGGTTATGATCAAGAAGAGGGAATTGATTTTGATAATTCCTTTGCACCTATAGCACGAATAGAAGCCATCATATTGTCCCTAGCTTATGCGGCACATTATGATTTCAAACCATTTCAAATAGATGTAAAATGTGTATTTCTAATTAAATAGAATAATAGATAGAGAGTTCTATGTGGCTCAACCTCCCAGATTTGAGAACAAAACTTTTTTAAATTTTATTTTCAAACTTACTAAAGCCTTATATAGTTTGAGACAAGCTCCTAGAGTCTGGTATAAGAAGCTTAGCTCATTTTCGCTGAAAAATAATTTTCAAGAGGAGCCACTAACACCACTTTATTTATTAAAAATGTCAATGATCATTTTATTTTTGTGCAAATTTATGTTGATTATATCATTTTCGATTCTGCTGATGAAGATGTGTGCAGATTGTGCTAAGCTCATGATTAGCGAATTTGATATGAACATGATGGGAGAGCTCGCTTTCTTTCTAGGCTTGCAAATTAAACAAAATTCTAATGACATCTTTATTCATCAAGAGAAGTATACCAATGAACTTGTCAAGAAGTTTGGATTAGAATGTGTTAAACCCATGGAAACTCCTATGCATCTAAACATTAAGTTAGACAAAGATGAGCATGCTAGAGATATAGATGAGACTAGACATAGAGGAATGATTGGCTCTTTAATGTATCTCACATCCTCAATGACAAATATATTCAAAGTGTTAGAGTGTGCTCAAGATTCCAATCAAAGCCTATAAAATCTCATCTCTCAACAGTGAAGAGAATCATCCAATATGTGCTTGGTACCACTAATTATGGTTTATGATATTCGGAAACTGATTTCTTTCAATTAGTGGATTATTGCGATGCCGATTTTACTAGGGATTAGTTGATAGAAGAAGCATAAGTGGCATTTGTTGCTTTCATGGCAAATCTCTCAATGTGTGATCAAGTAAGCTAAGAAGCAAGCAACTATTGTCCTGTCCACAGTCGAAGTTGAGTACATTGCAGCCTCTTCATGTTACTCTCAATTATTATAGTTGAAAAGTCAGTTGGCTTTATTAAAAGTTGAATGCTACTAATATTCCATTATTTTTTGATAATATGAGTGCCATAAATATTTTAAAAAGTCATATTTTGCACTTTAGAACTAAGCACATTGAAGTTAGATTTTACTCTATTAGATAATATGTGCAAAATAAAAATTTAGACATTCAATTTGTTAAATATGAATATCAGCTGGCTAATATTTTCACCAAACCATTGATTGAGGAGAAATTCTGTAAACTACGTACTGCTTTTGGTTCCTCAAATTTTTCCTAATCAATTTATGCTCTGATTAGTGTTTTTGTCTCGCAGGTCGCTATGAGATCATTTGGACAAATGATGAGTGGGTTTTATTTTTTAAGTTAGTAACTTGGAACTAGTGGACATATCAGATATTGTGTACTCTTTATGTTTGTTTCTTTATTTAAAAATGGGTCATGTGTGTCTGATTTTGTTAGACTAGTTTTGAACTTGTATTTAAAATCATTATTTTCATGTCATATTTCTAATTAAATGCATTTTTCTGATACATTGTGAACTGCATGTAACATTTTTCATAGTTGAATAAAATAAAATAATAATATTGATTTTGGTGCTGAGATATCTTGAGAGTATAACTCTTTCATAAAAAGGGGTGGTGTAGTAAAAAAAATCCGCAAGCAAGCGTCACAGGACTGATGAGGAGACTGAAGATCCTGAACAATGTTCTATATCCTTGTGTCCTAAATCCAATTCTGCCAAGATTAGAATTTTAACTGGGATTGTGAAAGATGTGCTTTAAGAGTTTGTGAACTTTACTAATCTTCTCATGAACTTTGGGGCTGAAAGAAAGACAGCTGAAGGTGTAACACCCTAAATAGCCTAAGCTTTACCTCGCGTCATAAAGCAAAGGTTATTCAAGAGTTACGACAGTTCTATAGCTGATACATATGATACATATAGAAGAAATAATATAATCTAGAAGTTTGATGAAGGATATAGCTCAAAAATAGGATTTAAAAGCGCAAAACGTAGTAGCGAAGCTACTAACTTAAAGCACAAGAAACATAAACAATATAACAAAAGATTATAGTATAATAGGGTAACATCATAAGAAACTAGCCACGGCTCACGAAGTTTAAGCTGGCTAGCTAAATATACAGACAAAAAAGAAACTGAAGTTTAAAATGGCTTATATAAGTTTTTCTCTCTCAAATACAAGCCTCTAGGCCAAACCTAAATACAAAAGTGAGAGATATGTAAACAAAATAAACCAAAAAGACTCCAAAATATATCAGGATCCTCCGCTTCTGTCACCAACCAAATAACTCACTGAGGTGGGTTGCGACCTACATCTGAAAAACACAACAGAAATATGGTATGAGAATCGGAGGTTCTCATCATGGTAACAGTATCCAGTGATGTAGGATATAAGACACCGGGAGCCCAAAGGCAATCCTAGACTCCATATCCATCACGATAATTCAAACTTAAAGCATTCTAAAACAAATAAGCATAATTATATAAAACCTTAACATATCTCAAAACCTAAGCATATAAAATGGGTAGTCTAACTTAAAGAATTTTCTAGTCTAACAGTCTCCGCTGTCTCACAGCCTTCACCAACCCATCCTCCGTGCGATCCCATCGCCACCGCCTGCCGAACCTCCTCAATCCCAGTAGAAATCACAATTATATAAAGAACAAGTAAATCACAAGTAGAAGCATATAAGGCAAGTAATACAAGTAGCAATTAGGCATGTTATACAAATAGGCAAACAATTACAAGTCGGCAAAGCATACAAGCAGATAAAAGATGCACATGATGAATGCCTGTCTTATTGGTTGTGATATCACATTGTCGGTTCAACTGCCGACCCGACACATCTCCATGGAGATGTTGCCTTTTGGAAATCATAGTGGGAACCCCTGAGATATCGTGCTCGGATCACCGTCCCAGATATAGTGCTGGCACACTATAATGATTCCGAAAGGATGCAAGCGGTATACTATTGCCACGGACCTCACATCTCAACGCAAGCGGGACAAACAACCGCCGCCGCTGCCTTGACAAGCAGGATCCAACCGTCGTCCCTGCCGGGCGCATAGTGTCTCATAATCTCAATATACAAATGATACGTCAGTGGTTTTCCGAAAACATTTTCAATATCACATGGATCCATCATCTCATTCAGAGTCCTCGACTCACCTCAACCACTGTCAGTTCAACATTTCCATTCTTCTTTCTCACTCCATCGGGCCCATCCTCAGTACACCAGAAACCTAAACCTCCGTTTGCAAATTTTTATAATAATAATCATCAACTAAAACCCTTAGCTTATTTCCACTATTCCCATACTCAAATTAAGCCCAAAAGCCTTAAAATGGTGTCATAGAAGCTTACAACCTTGTTGGGAAGGTGAAATAGTTGAAAACAAAATTTAAGTTTGAGAAACAGGGCGTGTGCGTACGCACAGGGGTGTGCGTACGCACAAGTATTAAGATTTGTAAAGTCTGTTCACTCGCATAGGGTGTACTAGCGCCCCTAACAAACGACCCTTCCCGACTTATGCGTGCGCACAGGGCTGTGCGTACGCACAAATTGTGCTAACGCTGTAAGCAGAGAGCCTTTTTCTCCCTGTGCGTACAAACAGGTCTGTGTGTTTGCACAGAATAAGATTTTCGCAAGATTGTGTGTGCACACAAGGCTGTGCGTGCGCACATATCAAAAATCCTGAAATTTTGTAACTTTTCAGAATTTCAGATTTTCAACACCATCTTTGAATGATCATAACTCCCCTTACAAAACTCAAAATTTTACAAACTTTATATCGATTCGAAGAGTTTTCAATGAATTTTAAATCTAAACTAATTCCAACAGATTTTGAAAACCGAGGCAAAAGTTATGATCAGACAAAGTTCATTAAAATCAATTTTTACCCAAAGTTCATAATTTACCAATTTTCCCAATTTTCATATCTCAAACCAACCAAAACAATATCAAACTCCCATCTACAGAACAATCTACCCTCTTGGATCACTATTCAGAATTAATACCAATCATTCCATTCTACTTCATCAATCTTAACCTCAGTAATCAATTATATAAATAGCATTCCAAACACATATCCACCAATCATCATTTATCACTATAAATCTTCATCATCAAGTCAACCATGCTTCATATTATTAACCAACAATATTCATTTATCCAAATCCATCATACCTCAACATCATCAATTAACAAAATCAACAATATCAATTCATTGTACATCATCAACCAACCAATCATCAACACATATAAATTTTCAACCTATCCTATGGGTCACTAGCCTAAGTGTGCATGAATATTATATACTACATAGAGAAAACCGAAACCATACCTTGGCCGATCTCCAATATGCACCAAAATCCCAAATTGAGTCCAAGATAAGCTTTCAAGCACAATCTAAGCCACCAAGAATCTCCAACAAGCATCAACAACCATCAACAAGCTCCAAACTCACCATAATCAAGCTATATATACATAAATCATCCCAAATCAACCTAGGGCTCATTATAATTGAAATTTCACAAGATTTTTACGGCCTCTTACCTTGCCCAATAGTTTTGGAAGCCAAAACCAACATCAATAAAGGCTAGAATGTACCTAAACACCCAAAAATCACAAACCTCACTTAGCCAAAAACCCTAAAACTAAAAAATTTGAGGAGAAGAACTGAGAGAGATTCGAGCTTGCCTTACCAAATTCTTGGGTGGGATTTGTAGAGCTCTTCACAAGAAACGCGTAGCCGTAAACAGTACGGCGATCGGAGCTCTGTAACTCAAGATATGAGCTTGAGAAGAAGAGGGTGAATAGTGTCAATGGAGGGTTTCTTCTCCTTCCTTTCTCAGCTGTGTCACTGTGTGTGTTGTGTTTGTTAGTGTGTTATGCTGATTGGGTTCATTAATGAACCCTTTTATATGTTGGGCTTGGGCCCGGTCCAACCCGTTAGCATTTTTAGCCCGTTCGGTATAACTTTGGGCCAAACCTTTAAAATTAACGCCCGGTTTTCCATTTCTAATATTTTTCTAAGGTTTTTGGCTATTTTCACATTTTCTCGCACAGTACCAGGCAGACTTGAACCAGTCAACCGATTCAACTGCCGGTTCGCGATTTTTTACGGTTTTTCGCAGAAAATACATTTTCTGACTCAGAAAAATCTACTGACTCCAAAAATCATATTTAAATCCCAAATTCTTATTCTAACTTTTTGGAATTTAATTTGGGCATTTAAATGATTTTATTTGTGAAAACTCCACTTCTTACATTCTCCCCTCCTTAAAAAGATTTTTGCCGTAGAAAATCTAAATCATGCGATGTAATACATGCACATATATATATATATATATATATATATATATATATATATATATTCTCCACGAAGCATCCTACTTTCAACGTTGCCAATCCAACAAGTTGCCCAAGTATCTCGTCCACCATCATGCTACCGTGTCGATGTTCTCTCTCGCCTTCCACTACGTCACTCTGATTATCGTTGTTAAGACTCCGAAATTTTTCCTTAAACTAAATACCGATTTTGTAATATTTTTCAAAACCTTTAAAACAACTTCAATCTAAATGAGTCCATTGTTAAAACTTTATCAAAAGAGTAAAAAAAAAACCTTTTATTTGTAATTCAATCACTTTGAAGCATGATTTTTCCTAAATTCATTAGAATCCTTAAATCAGAACCTTTCAATTTGAACCCCTTTTGTTAAGTTAAAATTTACAAACCAAAATCACAAGTTAACAAAATCTTAGGACTCACTTTCCTTTTTAAATCTATCATTTGATCAAAAGTTCCAATCCTAGTTTCAAAACTAAATCATTCAAAACAGTTTATTCTAGACCAGATCACTGTTGAGCTTTCTGAAAGGAGTCAAAATCATTTACTCGAAAGTTGATTGCTTCAAATCATGATTTTCTTAAATTAAAACTTTTCAAGTTGAATTCCTTTCGATAAGAGAAATTGGAAATCATTTTCACAATTGAACAAAATATAGAGAACTCCCTGTTCTTTTAAACCATATCTCTTAAATCAATAGTTTCGACTAACTTTCAAGACCGAATCATTTAAACCAAAGATCCAAACCAGATTTGGAAATAATTCTAAACTTTAAAATCGCAAAAAATCATAGTTAAAAATCGCAAAGGGGTCAGTCGGTCCTTTCGTTGCCACTAGTGCTGAACTGTACCCATCACCCATACATGGAACCGCCAAGACTTCTAGTCATACCTGGTAACCATTCCGGTACGTCCACTCTGATCGTTCGTCATCACAAGTCCGAAATCCTCGACTACCATCACTAGAATCTTCCTTTCCCATGGTTCACTCCCACACAACTCTAAGCCCTTGTAATCCTAACGATGACTTTGTAAAAGATAGAACCAAGCTACCCTCAGGTCCAAGAAATATAGTACTCAAAGCATACGCTTACCTCTCGTCGGAGGATCCGAACCCGTCGCATCACGTGCATCTAAAGTACACACACGGCCTGACTGTTGATTTTGACCCTCATCTTGGCTGTTCCCACGACGGCAATTTCTGGCAATATGTCCAGGTATTCCACATGCATAACATTGACCATGTCCTTTTGCCCGGAAAAACTGGGAATTGTTGTTTCTTCCGAAGTTTCATTGACCATGAGGATGTTGAGTGGCATGTCCATCCCTTTTGAAGATCTGGCCTTTTGGTGGAAAATAATTCTCATGACCTCTGCTACTTATACCCCCGCGAGTATCTCTCATGAAAGTCTGCTTCTTAATGCAATCCTCCACATTTCTTGCCTTGTTCACCAATTCTAAGAATCCCGTAATCACCAATGGAGCCACTACACGCATGATATCTTCTCTCAACCCTACTTGGTTCTTAATACATTTCCAGCCTTCATAGGACTCAGGGGCACCTTGACTTATTCTCGAGAACTTACAAAGTTCCTCAAACTTACTAGTGTATTCAGCTATAGTCATGGACCCTTGCTTCAGCTGTAAGAACTCCAACTCTCTGGCCTCCTTTATTGACTCAAGAAAGTACTTCTTGTAAAAAGCTTCCTCAAATAACGCCCAGGTAATGTTCAGGTTCTATTGGTGTAGTAGTCGGCGCTCTCCTTGCCACCATTGCTGAGCTTCTCCCACTATTTGATAAGCCGCATGCTCCACGAACTGGTTATATGGTACATGTTGAGTTAGCAATGCATGCTCCACAGCTTAGAACCAGTTGTTTGCTTCAGTATGGTTTCTTGAACCATTGAAAATCGGCGAATCAGCTTTCCGAAAAGCAACTAGAGTTCTCGGAACACCTCTCAAGCTGTCCTTAACACCCTCTCCATTTTTGTTTCCGCTTCTGGCTGGTTGGGCTAACCTCTGCACAGCCTGCAGAGTCGCAGCAGCATTCGCTTCCATGGTGTTCGCCAGATTCGCCATCGCTGCCATGAACTCGGCATAATAGTAATCAACCGGTTGCCCATTCCTACTATCTCGTGAACGTGCTCGACCTCGTCCGCGAGTGGCCATTGGGTTTCCTGTCTATACTAAACAATCGATATCAAGGTGATCAGTCTCAATATCAAAAGTTTAGTGTTTCAATTATCCCAAACAGGCACTCATAAACAAGCATGCTATGCAATATCAAGTAGATAACCTAATAGCATCAAAGAAAAGACACACAGAGTATGCAATGAAGCACAATTGATCCATCCCTCAGGCTCACGAGGACGAACCGCTTTGATACCACTAAATGTAACACCCTAAATAGCCTAAGCTTTACCTCGCGTCGTAAAGCAAAGGTTATTCAAGGGTTACGACAGTTCTAAAGCTGATACATATGATATATAAAGAAAAAATAATATAATCTAGAAGCCTGACGAAGGATATAGCTCAAAAACAGGATTTAAAAGCGCAAAATGTACTAGAGAAGCTACTAACTTAAAGCACAAGAAACATATATAATATAACAAAAAATAATAGTATAATAGTGTAATATCATAAGAAACTAGCCACGACTTGCAGAGTTTAAGCCGGCTAGCCAAATATACAGACAAAAAGGAAATTAAAGTTTAAAATGGCTTATATAAGTTTTTTCTCTCAAATACAAGCATCTAGGCAAAAAAAAAAAAATACAAAAGTGAGAGATATGTAAACAGAATAAACCAAAAAGACTCCAAAAGATATCAGGATCCTCCGCTTCTGTCACTAACCAAATAACTCACCGAGGTAGGTTGCGACCTGCATCTGAAAAATACAACAGAAATATGGTATGAGAACCGGAGGTTCTTAGCATGGTAATAGTGCCCAGGGATGTAGGATATAAGACCCCGGGACGCCAAAGGCAATCTTAGACTTCATATCCATCACGAGAATTCAAACTTAAAGCATTCTAAAACAAATAAGCATAATTATATAAAACCTTAACATATCTCAAAACCTTAGAATATAAAATGGGTAGTCTAACTTAAAGGATTTTCTAGTCTAACAGTCTCCGTTGTCCTACAGCCTTCACCAACCCATTCTCCGTGCGATCCCATCGCCACCGCCTGCCGAGCCTCCTCAATCCCAGTAGAAATCACAATTATATAAAGAACAAGTAAATCACAAGTAGAAGCATATAAGGCAAGTAATACAAGTAGCAATTAGGCATGTTATACAAATAGGCAAACAATTACAAGTCGGCAAAGCATACAAGCAGATAAAAGATGCACATGATGAATGCCTGTCTTATTGGTTATGATATCACATTGTCGGTTCAACTGCCGACCCGACACATCTCCATGGAGATGTTGCCTTTCAAAAATCATAAGGGAACCCCCGAGATATCGTGCTCGGATCACCGTCCGGGATATATTGCCGGCACACTATAGTGACTCCGAAAGGATGCGAGTGGAATACTATTACCACGGACCTCACATCTCAACGCAAGCGGGACAAACCACCGCCCTTACGCCACCGCCGCTGCTGCCTCGACAAGCAGGATCCAACCGCCGTCCCTGCGGGGCGCATAGCGTCTCATAATCTCAATATACAAATAATACGTCAGTGGTTTTTTGAAAACATTTTCAATATCACATGGATCCATCATCTCATTCAAAGTCCTTGACTCACCTCAACCGCTGTTAGTTCAACATTTCCATTCTTCTTTCTCACTCCATCGTACCCATCCTCAGTATACTAGAAACCTAAACCTCCATTCGCTAATTTTTATAATAATAATCATCAACTAAAACCCTTAGCTTATTTCCCCTATTCCCATACTCAAATTAAGCCCAAAAGTCTTAAAATGGTGTCATAGAAGCTTACAACCATGTTAGGAAGGTGAAATAGTTGAAAACAAAATTTAAGTTTGAGAAACAGGGCGTGTGCGTATGCACAGGGGTGTGCGTGCGCACGCCCAGGAAGATTTTGAAAGTATGCGTACGCACAGGGGTGTGCGTATGCACAGGTACTAAGATTTATAAAGTTTGTTCACTCGCACAGGGTGTGCTAGCGTGGTGGGCGAAATCGTGATCACTACAACTTCGCACAACTAACCAGTAAGTGCACTGGGTCGTCCAAGTAATAAACCTTACGCGAGTAAGGGTCGATCCCACGGAGATTGTTGGTATGAAGCAAGTTATGGTCACCTTGTAAATCTTAGTTAGGCAGACTCAAATAGGTATAGATGATGAATAAAACATAAAGATAAAGATAGAGATACTTATGTATATCATTGGTGAGAGCTTCAGATAAGTGTATGAAGATGCTTTCCCTTCCGTCTCTCTGCTTTCCTACTGTCTTCATCCAATCCTTCTTACTCCTTTCCATGGCAAGCTATATGTAGGGTTTCACCGTTGTCAGTGGCTACCTCCCATCCTCTCATTGGAAATGTTCAACGCACCCTGTCACGGCACGGCTATCCATCTGTCGGTTCTCAATCAGGCCAGAATAGAATCCAGTGATTCTTTTGCGTCTGTCACTAACGCCCCGCCCTCAGGAGTTTGAAGCACGTCACAGTCATTCAATCATTGAATCCTACTCAGAATACCACAGACAAGGTTTAGACCTTCTGGATTCTCTTGAATGCCGCCATCAGTTCTAGCTTATACCACGAAGATTCCGGTTAAAGAATCCAAGAGATATCCACCCAATCTAAGGTAGAACGGAGGTGGTTGTCAGTCACACGTTCATGGGTGAGAATGATGATGAGTGTCACGGATCATCACATTCATCAAGTTGAAGAACAAGTGATATCTTGGAACAAGAACAAGCGGAATTGAATAGAAGAACAATAGTAATTGCATTAATACTCGAGGTACAGCAGAGCTCCACACCTTAATCTATGGTGTGTAGAAACTCCACCGTTGAAAATACATAAGAACAAGGTCTAGGCATGGCTGAATGGCCAGCCTCCCAAAGTGATCAAAAGATCTAAAGAACAAAGGATTCCAAAGATCAGAAGATTAAAATACAATAGTAAAAGGTCCTATTTATAGAGAACTAGTAACCTAAGGTGTACAGAGATGAGTAAATGACATAAAAATCCACTTCCGGGCCCACTTGGTGTGTGCTTGGGCTGAGCAATGAAGCATTTTCATGTAGAGACTCTTCTTGGAGTTAAACGCCAGCTTTTATGCCAGTTTGGGCGTTTAACTCCCATTTAGGTGCCAGTTCCGGCGTTTAACGCTGGGAGCTCTGAAGGTGACTTTGAACGCCGATTTGGGCCATCAAATCTTGGGCAAAGTATGGACTATCATATATTGCTGGAAAGCCCAGGATGTCTACTTTCCAAAGCCGTTGAGAGCGCGCCAATTGGGCTTCTGTAGCTCCAGAAAATCCACTTCGAGTGCAGGGAGGTCAGAATCCAACAGCAACTGCAGTCCTTTTCAGTCTCTGGATCAGATTTTTGCTCAGGTCCCTCAATTTCAGCCAGAAAATACCTGAAATCATAGAAAAATACACAAACTCATAGTAAAATCCAGAAAAGTGAATTTTAACTAAAAACTAATAAAAATATACTAAAAACTCAACTCAAACTACTAAAAACATACTAAAAACAATGCCAAAAAGCGTACAAATTATCCGCTCATCACAACACCAAACTTAAATTGTTGCTTGTCCCCAAGCAACTGAAAATCAAATAAGATAAAAAGAAGAGAATATGCAATGAATTCCAAAAACATCTATGAAGATCAGTATCAATTAGATGAGTGGGACTTTTAGCTTTTTGCCTCTGAATAGTTTTGGCATCTCACTCTATCCTTTGAAATTCAGAATGATTGGCTTCTTTAGGAACTCAGAATCCGGATAGTGTCATTGATTCTCCTAGTTATGTATGATGATTCTTGAACACAGCTACTTTATGAGTCTTGGCCGTGGCCCAAAGCACTCTGTCTTCCAGTATTACCACCGGATACATACATGCCACAGACACATAATTGGGTGAACCTTTTCAGATTGTGACTCAGCTTTGCTAGAGTCCCCAACTAGAGGTGTCCAGGGTTCTTAAGCACACTCTTTTTGCCTTGGACACAACTTTATTTCTTTCTTTTTCTTTCTTTTTCTTTTTCTCCCCTTTTTTTTCGTTTTTTTTCACCTCTCTTTTTTTTGTATTCACTGCTTTTTCTTGCTTCAAGAATCATTTTTATGATTTTTCAGATCCTCAGTAACATGTCTCCTTTTTCATCATTCTTTCAAGAGCCAACATTCATGAACCACAAATTCAAAAGATATATGCACTGTTTAAGCATACATTAGAAAACAAAAAGTGTTGCCACCACATCAAAATAATTAAACTGTTATAAAATTCAAAATTCATGCACTTCTTCTCCTTTTCAATTAAGAACATTGTTTATTTAAGAAAGGTGATGGATTCATAGGACATTCATAACTTTAAGGCATAGACACTAAGACACTAATGATCATAAGACACAAACATGGATAAACATAAAGCATAATTTTCGAAAAACAGAAAAGTAAAGAACAAGGAGATTAAAGAACGGGTCCACCTTAGTGATGGCGGCTTGTTCTTCCTCTTGAAGGTCTTATGGAGTGCTTGAGCTCCTCAATGTCTCTTCCTTGTCTTTGTTGCTCCTCTCTCATGATTCTTTGATCTTCTCTAATTTCATGGAGGAGGATGGAATGTTCTTGGTGCTCCACCCTTAGTTGTCCCATGTTGGAACTCAATTCTCCTAGGGAGGTGTTCAGTTGCTCCCAATAGTTTTGTAGAGGAAAGTGCATCCCTTGAGGTATCTCAGGGATTTCATGATGAGAGGGGTCTCTTGTTTGCTCCATCCTTTTCTTAGTGATGAGCTTGAGGTCATGCCTTCTTAGTTGAACCGGCTTTCCTCTTGAATCTCTCTTCCATTGAGCGCCCTCTTTACAAATGTCTATGAGGACTTGGTCCAACCTTTGATCAAAGTTGACCCTTCTAGTGTAAGGATGTTCATCTCCTTGCATCATAGGCAAGTTGAATGCCAACCTCACATTTTCCGGACTAAAATCCAAGTATTTCCCCCGAACCATAGTAAGCCAATTCTTTGGATCCGGGTTCACACTTTGATCATGGTTCTTGGTGATCCATGCATTGGCATAGAACTCTTGAACCATTAAGATTCCGACTTGTTGAATGGGGTTGGTGAGAACTTCCCAACCTCTTCTTTGGATCTCATGTCGGATCTCCGGATATTCACTCTTTTTGAGTGAAAAAGGGACCTCGGGGATCACCTTCTTCAAGGCCACAACTTCATAGAAGTGGTCTTGATGCACCCTTGAGATGAATCTCTCCATCTTCCATGACTCGGAGGTGGAAGCTTTTGCCTTCCCTTTCCTCTTTCTAGAGGTTTCTCCGGCCTTGGATGCCATAAATGGTTATGGAAAAACAAAAAGCAATGCTTTTACCACACCAAACTTAAAAGGTTTGCTCGTCCTCGAGCAAAAGAAGAAAGAAGAGAGTAGAAGAAGAAGAAATGAGGAAGAAGGGAATGGCTTTGTGTTCGGCCAAAGAGGGGGAGAAGTGGTGGTTAGGTTGTGTGAAAATGAAGGGGTGAAGAAGGGTTTATATAGGAGAGGAGGGGCTCATGGTTCGGTCATGTATGGGTGGGTTTGGGAGGGAAAGTGGTTTGAATTTGAAGGGTGAGGTAGGTGGGGTTTTATGAAGGATGGATGTGAGTGGTGAAGAGAAAGATGGGATTTGATAGGTGAAGGGTTTTGGGGGAAGAGGTATTGAGGTGATTGGTGAATGGGTGAAGAAGAAGAGAGATAGTGGTGGGGTTGGTGGGGTTGGTGGGGATCCTGTGGGGTCCACAGATCCTGAGGTGTCAAGGAAAAGTCATCCCTGCACCAAATGGCATGAAAAACCACGTTTTTAGCCAATTCTGGCGTTAAACGCCGGGCTGGTGCCCATTTCTGGCGTTTAACGCCAGGTTCTTGCCCTTTCCTGGCGTTTAACGCCAGTCTGGTGCCCCTTTCTGGCGTTAAACGCCCAGAATGGTGCCAGACTGGGCGTTAAACGCCCACCTGCTAGCCTTACTGGCGTTTAAACGCCAGTAGGTTCTTCCTCCAGGGTGTGCTGTTTTTCTTCCTGTTTTTCATTCTGTTTTTGCTTTTTCAATTGATTTTGTGACTTCTTATGATCATCAACCTACAAAAAACATAAAATAACAAAAAGGAAATAGATAAAATATAACATTGGGTTGCCTCCCAACAAGCGCTTCTTTAATGTCAATAGCTTGACAGAGGGCTCGCATGGAGCCTCACAGATACTCAGAGCAATGTTGGAACCTCCCAACACCAAACTTAGAGTTTGAATGTGGGGGTTCAACACCAAACTTAGAGTTTGGTTGTGGCCTCCCAACACCAAACTTAGAGTTTGACTGTGGGGGCTCTGCTTGACTCTGATTTGAGAGAAGCTCTTCATGCTTCCTCTCCATGGTGACAGAGGGATATCCTTGAGCCTTAAACACAAAGGATTCTTCATTCACTTGAATGATCAGTTCACCTCCATCAACATCAATCACAGCCTTTGCTGTGGCTAGGAAGGGTCTGCCAAGAATGATAGATTCATCCATGCATTTCCCAGTCTCTAGGACTATGAAATCAGTATGGATGTAATGGTCTTCAACTTTTACCAGAACATCCTCTACAAGTCCATAAGCTTGTTTTCTTGAGTTGTCTGCCATCTCTAGTGAGATTCTTGCAGCTTGCACCTCAAAGATCCCTAGCTTCTCCATTACAGAGAGAGGCATGAGGTTTACACTTGACCCTAAGTCACACAGAGCCTTCTTGAAGGTCATGGTGCCTATGGTACAAGGTATTGAAAACTTCCCAGGATCTTGTTTCTTTTGAGGTAATTTCTGCCTAGACAAGTCATCCAGTTCTTTGGTGAGCAAAGGAGGTTCATTCTCCCAAGTCTCATTACCAAATAACTTGTCATTTAGCTTCATGATTGCTCCAAGGTATTTAGCAACTTGCTCTTCAGTGACATACTCATCCTCTTCAGAGGAGGAATACTCATCAGAGCTCATGAAAGGCAGAAGTAAGTCCAATGGAATCTCTATGGTCTCATTTTGAGCCTCAGATTCCCATGGTTCCTCATTGGGAAACTCAGTGGAGGTCAGTGCACGCCCATTGAGGTCTTCCTCAGTGGCGTTCACTTCCTCTCCCTCCTCTCCAAATTCGGCCATGTTGATGGCCTTGCACTCTCTTTTTGGATTTTCTTCTGTATTGCTTGGGAGAGTACTAGGAGGGAGTTCAGTAACTTTCTTGCTCAGCTGTCCCACTTGTGCCTCCAAATTCCTAATGGAGGATCTTGTTTCAGTCATGAAGCTTTGAGTGGTTTTGATTAGATCAGAGACCATGGTTGCTAAGTCAGAGGTGTTCTGCTTAGAACTCTCTGTCTGTTGCTGAGAAGATGATGGAAAAGGCTTGCCATTGCTAAACCTGTTTCTTCCACCATTATTGTTGTTGAAACCTTGTTGAGGTCTCTCTTGATTCTTCCATGAGAAATTTGGATGATTTCTCCATGAAGAATTATAGGTGTTTCCATAGGGTTCTCCTAGGTAATTCACCTCTTCCATTGAAGGGTTCTCAGGATCATAAGCTTCTTCCTCAGATGAAGCATCCTTAGTACTGCTTGGTGCATTTTGCATTCCAGACAGACTTTCAGAAATCAAATTGACTTGTTGAGTCAATATTTTGTTCTGAGCCAGAATGGCATTCAGAGTATCAATCTCAAGAACTCCTTTCTTCTGATTTGTCCCATTGTTCACAGGATTCCTTTCAGAAGTGTACATGAATTGGTTATTTGCAACCATTTCAATTAGCTCTTGAACTTCTGTAGGCGTCTTCTTCAGATGAAGAGATCCTCCAGCAGAGCTATCCAAAGACATCTTGGATAGTTCAGAGAGACCATCATAGAAAATACCTATGATGTCCATTCAGAAAGCATGTCAGATGGATTTTCTGATCAATTGTTTGTATCTTTCCCAAGCTTCATAGAGGGATTCTCCATCCTTCTGTCTGAAGGTTTGGACTTCCACTCTAAGCTTACTCAATTTTGAGGTGGAAAGAACTTGCCAAGAAGGCATTGACTAGCTTTTCCCATGAGTCCAGGCTTTCTTTAGGTTGTGAGTCCAACCATGTCCTAGCTCTGTCTCTTACAGCAAAAGGGAATATCATAAGTCTGTAAACCTCAGGGTCAACCCCATTAGTCTTGACAGTGTCACAGATTTGCAAGAATTCAGTTAAGAACTGATGAGGATCTTCCAATGGAAGTCCATGGAACTTGCAATTCTGTTGCATTAGAGAAACTAATTGAGGCTTGAGCTCAAAGTTGTTTGCTCCAATGGCAGGGATAGAGATGCTTCTCCCATAGAAGTCGGGAGTAGGTGCAGTAAAGTCACCAAGCACCTTCCTTGCATTATTGGCATTGTTGTTATTTTTGGCTGCCATGGGTTCTTCTTCTTTGAAGATTTCTGTCAGGTCCTCTATAGAGAATTGTGCTTTAGCTTCTCTTAGCTTTCGCTTCAAGGTCCTTTCAGGTTCAGGGTCAGCTTCAACAAGAATGCCTTTGTCTTTGTTCCTGCTCATATGAAAGAGAAGAGAACAAGAAAATGTGGAATCCTCTATGTCACAGTATAGAGATTCCTTGAGGTGTCAGAGGAACAGAAAATTAGAAGGAAGAGGTAGAAGAATTCGAACTTTAATCAGATAGAGTTCGAATTGTGCATTGAGGAGGAGTGGTACTCCATAAATAGAAGGATGTGGGAAGAGAGGAAGAAATTTTCGAAAATCAAGTGAAAGATTTTGAAAACATTTTGAAAAACTCTAGTTAATTTTCGAAAACCAAGAGTGGGAAAGAGGTCAAATGATTTTTGAAAAAAATTTTGAAATTAGAAGTTAAAAAGATATGATTGAAAACTTATGGTTTTAAAAAAAATATGATTGAAAAGATATGATTTGAAAAACAACATTTTAAAAAGATTTGATTTTAAAAATTAATGACTTGCCTAACAAGAAAAGATATGATTCAAACATTAAACCTTTCTCAACAGAAAAGGCAACATACTTGAATTGTTCAATCAAATCATTAATTGTTAGCAAGTATCTTTGAAAAGGGAAAGAAATTGATTTTGAAAATATTTGATTGAAAAGATATGATTTGAAAAAGATTTGATTTTGAAAAACTTTGAAAACTTGAAAAAAATCTGAATTAAAAACAGAATCTTCCCTCTTGTGCCATCCTGGCGTTAAACGCCCAGAATGGTGCACATTCTGGCGTTTAACGCCCAATGCACTACCTTTTTGGGCGGTAACGCCCAACCAGGTACCCTGGCTGGCGTTAAATGCCAGTCTGTCCTTCTTCACTGGGCGTTTTGAACGCCCAGCTTTTTCTGTGTAATTCCTCTGCTGTATATTCTGAATCTTCAATTCTCTGTATTATTGACTTGAAAAGACACGAATTAAAAATATTTTTGGATTTTTAATAATGAGGAATAATCAAAATGCAACTAAAATCAAATAACAATGCATGCAAGACACCAAACTTAGTAGTTTGTATACTATTGACACTAACAAAATGAGAATGCACATGAGAAATAGCAAAACACTCAAGTCAAGAGAATTCAAAGATCAGAGCAAGGAAATCATCAAGAACAACTTGAAGATTAATGAAGACACATGCATGAATTCGAAAAATGCAAGAAGAACAGAAACATGCAATTGACACCAAACTTAAAATGAGACACTAGACTCAAACAAGAAACATAAAATATTTTTGGTTTTTTATGATTTTTATAATTTTTTTGTGCTTTTTCGAAAATTATATGAAACTAGAAAAAGTTTCAGAATTCTCAATTTGGATTCTAGGAATCATTGCAATGTTAGTCTAAAGCTTCAGTCTAAAGGAATTAGACATGGCTAGCCAAGCTTCAGCAGGACATTGCATTCAAGAGCTAAATTGATGAGGATCAATCAGCTTTGGTGATGATAAGAACATCACCTTGAAACACTAGAATTCATTCTTAAGAACTCTGGAAAAAAAATACCTAATCTAAGCAACAAGATGAACCGTCAGTTGTCCATGCTCGAAACAATCCCCGGCAACGGCGCCAAAAACTTGGTGGGCGAAATCGTGATCACTACAACTTCGCACAACTAACCAGCAAGTGCACTGGGTCGTCCAAGTAATAAACCTTACGCGAGTAAGGGTCGATCCCACGGAGATTGTTGGTATGAAGCAAGTTATGGTCACCTTGTAAATCTTAGTCAGGCAGACTCAAATAGGTATAGATGATGAATAAAACATAAAGATAAAGACAGAGATACTTATGTATATCATTGGTGAGAGCTTCAGATAAGTGTATGAAGATGCTTTCCCTTCCGTCTCTCTGCTTCCTACTGTCTTCATCAATCCTCTTACTCTCCATGGCAAGCTGTATGTAGGGTTTCACGTTGTCAGTGGCTACCTTCCATCCTCTCATTGGAAATGTTCAACGCACCTGTCACGGCACGGCTATCCATCTGTCGGTTCTCAATCAGGCGGAATAGAATCCAGTGATTCTTTTGCGTCGTCACTAATGCCCCGCACTCAGGAGTTTGAAGCACGTCACAGTCATTCAATCATGAATCCTACTCAGAATACCACAGACAAGGTTTAGACCTTCCCGGATTCTCTGAATGCCGCCATCAGTTCTAGCTTACGGAGGTGGTTGTCAGTCACACGTTCATGGGTGAGAATGATGATGAGTGTCACGGATCATCACATTCATCAAGTTGAAGAACAAGTGATATCTTGGAACAAGAACAAGCGGAATTGAATAGAAGAACAATAGTAATTGCATTAATACTCGAGGTACAGCAGAGCTCCACACCTTAATCTATGGTGTGTAGAAACTCCACCGTTGAAAATACATAAGAACAAGGTCTAGGCATGGCCGAATGGCCAGCCTCCCAAAGTGATCAAAAGATCTAAAGAACAAAGGATTCCAAAGATCAGAAGATTAAAATACAATAGTAAAAGGTCCTATTTATAGAGAACTAGTAGCCTAAGGTGTACAGAGATGAGTAAATGACATAAAAATCCACTTCCGGGCCCACTTGGTGTGTGCTTGGGCTGAGCAATGAAGCATTTTCGTGTAGAGACTCTTCTTGGAGTTAAACGCCAGCTTTTATGCCAGTTTGGGCGTTTAACTCCCATTTAGGTGCCAGTTCCGGCGTTTAACGCTGGGAACTCTGAAGGTGACTTTGAACGCCGATTTGGGCCATCAAATCTTGGGCAAAGTATGGACTATCATATATTGCTGGAAAGCCCAGGATGTCTACTTTCCAACGCCGTTGAGAGCGCGCCAATTGGGCTTCTGTAGCTCCAGAAAATCCACTTCGAGTGCAGGGAGGTCAGAATCCAACAGCAACTGCAGTCCTTTTCAGTCTCTGGATCAGATTTTTGCTCAGGTCCCTCAATTTCAGCCAGAAAATACCTGAAATCACAGAAAAACACACAAACTCATAGTAAAGTCCAGAAAAGTGAATTTTAACTAAAAACTAATAAAAATATACTAAAAACTCAACTCAAACTACTAAAAACATACTAAAAACAATGCCAAAAAGCGTACAAATTATCCGCTCATCATAGCGCCCCCAACAGACGACCCTTCCCAACTTGTACGTGCGTACAGGGCTGTGCGTACGCACAGGTCGTAATTCTTCATTGATGTGCACGCGCAGAAGCTACGCTAACGCTGCAAGCAGAGAGCCTTTTCCTGCCTGTGCATACGCACAGGTCTGTGCGTCAGCACAAAATAAGATTTTTGTAGGGTTGTGCATACGCAAATATCAGAAATCCTGAAATTCTGCAACTTTGCAAAATTCCAAATTTTCAACACCAACTTTGAATGATCATAACTCGCTCTACAAAATTCTAAATTTTACAAACTTTATATCGATTTGAAGAGTTTTCAATGAAATTTATATCTAAACCAATTACAACAGATTTTGAAAACCGAGGTAAAAGTTATGATCAGACAAAGTTCATTAAAATCAACTTTTACCCAAAGTTCATAATTTACCAATTTCCCCAATTTTCATATCTCAAACCAACCAAAACAATATCAAACTCCCCTCTACAGCACAATCTACCCTCTTGGATCACTATTCATAATTAATACCAATCATTCCATTCTACTTTATCAATCTCAACCTCAGTAATCAATTATATAAATAACATTCCAAACACATATCCACCAATCATCATTTATCACTATAAATCTTCATCATCAACTCAACCATAATTCATATTATTAACCAACAATATTCATTTATCCAAATCCATCATATCTCAACATCATCAATTAACAACATCAACAATATCAATTCATTGTACATCATCAACCAACCAATCATCAACACATAAATTTTCAACCTATCCTATGGGTCACTAGTCTAAGTGTCCATGAATATTATATACTACATAGAGAAAACCGAAACCATACCTTAGCCGATCCCCAATATGCACCAAAACCCCAAATTGAGCCCAAGATAAGCTTTCAAGCACAATCTAAGCCACCAAGAATCTCCAACAAGCATCAATAACCATCAACAAGCTCCAAACTTACTATAATCAAGCTATATATACATAAATCATCACAAATCAACCTAGGGCTCATTATAATTGAAAATTCACAAGAGTTTCAATGTCTCTTACCTTGCCCAATAGTTTTGGAAGCCAAAACCAATATCAATCAAAGGCTAGAGTGTACCTAAACACCCAAAAATCACAAAACCTTACTTAGCCAAAAACCCTAAAACTCGAAACTTTGAGGAGAAGAACTGAGAAGGATTCGAGCTTGCCTTACCAGATTCTTAGGTGGATTTTGTGAGCTCTTCACAAGGAACGTGTTGCCGCAAACGGCGCAGCGATCGAAACTTTGTAGCTCAAGATATGAGCTTGAGAAGAAGAGGGTGAATAGTGTCAGTGGAGGGTTTCTTCTCCTTCCTTTCTCAGCTGTGTGCGTTGTGTTTGTTAGTGTGTTATGCTGATTGGGTTCATTAACGAACCCTTTTATATGTTGGGCTTGGGCCCAACTTGGGCCCAGTCCAATCCGTTAGCCTTTTTAGCCCGTTCGTCCCAACTTTGGACCAAACCTTTAAAATTAACGCCCGATTTTTCATTTCTAATATTTTTCTAAGGTTTTTGGTTGTTTTCACTTTTTCTCGCGCAGAGTCAGGTAGACTTGAATCGGTCAACCAATTCAACTATCGGTTCGCAGTTTTTTACGGTTTTTCCCAGAAAACACATTTTCTGACTCAGAAAAACCTACTGAGTCCAAATATCATATTTAAATCCCCAAATTCTCATTCTAACTTTTTAGAATTTAATTTGGACATTTAAATGATTTTATTCGTGAAAACTTTGGTTCTTACAGAAGGAATGGCTGAAACTGCTCTCAAGAAGACTAAATGCCACATTTGCATCCTTAATAACTTTGTTGAAGATATTAAAGCTTGTTCCAATACTACTGACAATGAGGAGGATGATGACTCTGATGACTCCAACTCTGATGTCTGACTTATCTTATATCTGATCTAGACTTTTTTCAAATCTTCTCTAATTTCGTTTAGAGACTTTTTAGACTTGTTTTATTTTACTTATGTTGGATGATTGTACACACTTTAAAATCTTTTTTTGGTTGTTATTTATGACTGCTACTAATATGCCTCTAACATTCTTTTGTAGGCTCTTTATTTTTCCTTCTTGATAACAAAAGGGGGAGAAAAGAAAAAAAACCTCAATTATGAGGCCTTTGATGCTTAATGCTTATTCTTGATATTACCTTTGCTATAATCTTTGCATGATAGGCATTATGTGTTCATTATTAAATCTGCTGCATCCTTTGCATAATGGATTAATGGTACTTCTGTTGAATGATTATTAGTTTTGTACTATTGTTGCTAAGCCATATTACTTTGGTGCTGGTTTTTACTTGTTTTGAGCATTTCTATTTCAAGAGAAAGCCATGATTAAGGAGAAGAAATGCTGACATTAAGGGGAAGTACTTCATATCCTTACTCAATTCAAATGGTCATCAAAGAGAAGTGATTTATACTCTACTCATTTAAAATTCTTTCCACCTGACTTATCATATTTTATCATGTTTGTCATTAAGAGAGAGATTGTTAAGTTAGAATTGATTTTGATATATATTAATATGATGATAAGCATTAATTGGGTTAACAGCCCAAGTGTGGTTTAATGTGTGTTAGTGATGCAGGCCAAAACCAAGATCCACAATAGCCTAACAATGCATGGCTTCAGCAAACAATTCACAATACTTAAATCAAAATTTCAATCCAATGTATAAAATGAGAAAAATCAAACTCATTAAGCTAAGAGGGACGATTCTGCAATTGCCAAACAATGATACCAAGGAAGAAAAAGTAAAACGGGACGTTTGGCAACATCATGGAGAATGAGAGACAACAAAGACAATAGAGGTTGGTAAAGTAAAACAAAATGCAAGAACAGTAAAAGTTGGTGGAGTAAAACAAAAATGTAGTACAAAGACAACAGATGTAGTGGAGCAAAATGTAAAAACATTGCATGCCAAGAAAAGTTGTTGCAATGGACAAAATCAGCAAGAAAAATGAAGAGGCAATAAAGCAATTTAAATAGCAAGCTTCACACTATATAACTGGACCCATAACAACATTTGAAAGAAAGGAAAATAGAATGACATTTGAGCATTATCTTTGAGTTACATTTAAGATTTCATTGTTATGGTTTTTTGATGTCTATCTTTCTGTAAATGAAAAAAAAGGTAAATCATGGTGAAGTGAAAAATAAAATAGTCATGAGTGAAAAAAGACCAAAGAGATAGATTGAAAAAGCCAAATTTATGTTCTGTGTATTTGGTTTGATTGAACTAGGATTAGTTCCCTTTATTAAGTTGGGATAACACTTGGTGATCATTGAATTAGTTGAGTTTTCTTTTGTCAAATTTGGATAATACTTGGTGACTGTTGAATTAGGTTAGGTTCCCCTTTACCAAGTTGGGATAACACTTGCTGGTTACTAAACTTGGGTTAGAAGCTTAATAATTCATACTAGATGAATTAGATTGTAATTTATTGGTATTGGTGCACGTAATCAGTTTGATTATAATGAAAGTCAACCATAATTGTAGTAGAGATTGGATGTGGATTTCATTGCACATGAAAACCGAACCAAAATATATGCTTATGTGGTTTTCTCATTTTCTACTTTATTCTATTCTGGTTTTAAAGACAAAACACAAATAATCTCCTACAACTTCAACTTTTGCGAGAATAGCTTAAAGAAATTAGTTTTTTGAAATTAACTTGATTTAACTCTTCCTCTCAAATTCTAGCATTAGCATCTGTTATTATAATTGATATTTAATTTCTGCTCCATAATGTATCATTATATTTAATTTAATTTTTTTTAGTTAATTTTTCTTCCGGTTAAAAGAATTTGGTTCATAACGTATCATTATGTTTACTTAAATCTTTCTATTTTAATTTGTCTTATTTTGATTTGATCACTTGATTTATTAATTTGATTTACTTATTTATCATCAGTTAAAACTGAATTATTATTAGTATTATTTCTTATATCATTTGACTTTTAATTTGTGATACTTAGATTAAATTATAAATTTTTTATTTGGATATGATGTTGTATTTTTTATTTGTGTAATTTTATAAATTTATTTATAATTTTATATATTATTTATTATAATTTAATTATTTCCATTGATGTGAAATAGTTTTTTTTTAAGTACATAGTTTAACACAATAGATGGAACAAATAGAAAAACAGAAAAAATCAGAGACTACAACCCAATCATATATAAATTAAGATCACAACACAAAGAGAAATTTTCATGTCATCTTTAGTATAGTCATCAACAACTAAAGGGATCCACACTTTTCCACTTGTTAGAGCTCATCATCACGGTCATGTTGATTCCAACCCTTTTGTTTTTATTCTGAAAATTTCTTCTATTCCTCTCCATCTAGATGTTTCAAATAATCGTATAAAAGCATCTCAATGGCTGCTCCCTATCCTTCTTTCTCTTCGTTTTTTCTTTCCAACATAGGAAATGTTCTTTTATCGAACCCAAAAAAAACTACTGTCAGTCAAATATTAATATCTACGCACTCCACACCTGTTAAATAAATTCACAACAAAAAAATAATTGATTTACATGTTTCATATCATTATTACAAAAAACATATAAATTATCCTCGTGGTTTATAATCTCAAATCGACTTAGTCTTTTTTTTGTAACTAAATCCGTTTGACGGCCGATTCAATTATCTAAACCTTACATATAACATACTATAATCAATACTTTACATACTACCATTCCAAATATACTTCTAATCAACAATAGCACTACTTTTATTTTTTTAATCTAACAGAGAACAGGCTATTGCATTATCCTTTTTATGGATGCTTTTAACAACGTAAGCAACGCTGTTTAGTCGTACACACCATTTTCTTCTTCCATGACCCCACCCGTGCGAGATCCTTGTGTGTTTCTTTCTAGAATCTCCCAAATCGCAATAGCTCCTAGAGTTTTATGGCTTTTATAAACCACAACGACCCTCAGCAATTCTAGTCCACGTTAATTTTGTCATGAATCGTGACACCTCTAAGTAGTTTTTGAGTTTTCCAATTTTTAGTTTTTTACATTAACCGCGATAAGTCATAAGAGGAGATTAATTTATGAATAATACTATGTGTACACTAAAATCAGCCACCAATATAAAATATATGTTGAAATATAAATACATATTAAAAATAAATTAAATTATACATATATTTATACACAAATACATTAGTGACTGATTTTAATAATTAATTTTAGTATATAAATAATATTTTGATTAATTTATTTATGTCATTTATCCTCTATAATCATCTTTTGTAAACTTGCCGTATTTCATGCCATCGCATTTATAAGCAATGTAATATATTTTGCAACGCATCCAAATCTTTCACCGTAACACATCCATACACATGCCTATATATTACATCCGATCCGTATCTCCTACAATGTTTTTGCATTATCCAACATAACATATGCGGTAGTAAGAGTTTTTAGTTTTTAGTCATCTATCATTTGATTATTATAATTTCTTCTTATATAATCATCTCTTATAAACTTGTTCAGATTAGGATATTTCATGGGCTTATATTTATAGATTTCATATTCTATAGCACATTAAAATTTTTCAACTATAACACATTTATGCACATGCCTATTGGCAAGAGCACATCCATATCGCTTGTAATATTTTTATATTACCCAACATGCAGTAAATATTTCTAATAAATTATCGATCTGATTTTAATAAAAGTTAATTTTTAATGTCTATCTACTTAATATACTAAAACTGGGTTTTCCCACAGCTAATAAGAGTGACGTGTCGATCTCTCGTGAGTCCGTTTTCCCTCCAAAACGAATGAAATTTTTCATCTATTCTAAATTATTTTATAAAGAATACCTTTATTATAATTATATTATTATATTATATTTAATATTTAATGAATAATATATAATTATACTAATTTAGAAACATATCTTCATTATAATTATATCAAATCAATATTTAATGCACTATTAAACTACTTATCAATTATAATGCGTAATTACTGTACATAATAAAAAATTGCCTTAATAATAAGTAATTTACATATTTATTTTTGTTTTACTAAGGTCTATAAATAGTGTTTTTCTGTGGTACATGAATCTAAATTTGAGAGTCAGCTCATAATTTTATATTTAGTATTTTTTTACTACTTCATAGAATAAGAATGTATTCTTCGTTTTTTATTGAAGTTGATCCTTTTAAGGTACAATTTATAATTTTTATAATATTTTTCATATACTCATTCTATTATATTATTTTTTTAATAATTTATTAATTGTTGTTACTCTAAGTTATTCTTATCGTCTAATGTTCCAGTTCGATTATCTTTTACCACAATCGTTTACAATGCATCACATCCATGAAATACCTCATTGAGTTGTCTTCACTGATTTAGGTTCCAACTACATAGATGTAAGCCTTCAAAGAATGGGCAATAATCTCTACTTTACCGAAGGATGGTTGGATCTACTCACATATTATGACCAACCTAATGGAATGTGGTTAAAGTTAGCTTTCTTGAGAGGAGCTCGATTTTTGATTGAGAAATTGCATCCATGAAATTTTATAGGGCAAGTTCAAGTTTCATCCCCTCCATGCTTTTTACGCCTGTCCGAAAATCTTCAAAGTGGAGTACATAATAAGATTGAATTCTCTCAGTTTAAGTTCAGTTTTGCTAAATTTGTGACAAACTCATATATACAATTTCAACGATTGGTAATATATTTAAATTTTTTTATTTTAAGTTGTTCATTATTAGAATAATTTTATAATATATTGTGATTTTTTTTAGAAATTACCGGCTTTCTTTTGCATGCATGCAATGCCATTGAGAGGAATAAGGGTTAGTTTGGTTTCTCGGTATGACAATTCTATACCTTGCCGCATTGCATGGATAGCGGATGATGAAGCTTATTTAGCAAGAGGATGGTTTGAATTTGCACGAATTCTAAATGTTGATATTTACGATGTTATTTCAGTTGGTTATCGTTACGTGAATGACTCTATATTATATGTGATTAAAAACTATAATAGATTCAATATTGTTTAAGTAATTTGGTTTTAATATTAGTATTTGATTAAATTATAATTAGAAAATTTTAAATTATTGCCTCAATTTATATATTATGAGTATTTTTTCGTGGATGTACTATTTTTAAATAATTTAATAATTAATAAAATAAAGTGGTATCAGATATATTATTTAAGTTTATTTTTATCCTTTATTTCTTTATTTGTATTTTCATTATATTTGATAAAAAATTCTCTACCTAAACATATAGTTTTCGTTGACCTAAACACAATATAGTTGCTAATAAAAACCGATTTTATTTATAAAAAATAATGAAACATGTATCTTTTTTATATTATATTAATATAGTAAGTAGACATTATGATATAATAATATCTTTAATTGTATTATAATTAGCTCATAAATAATGTATGATTATATTATTTTAGGAAATTTTTTTCATTATAATTATATCAAATCAATATTTAATTATGATAAAATATGTTAATTATAATTATATCATAAAATTATAATAATTAGATAGTTATGTTATATATTTTAATCATTTATGTAAGTAAATAAACTAGAAAACAATCAAATCAAATCATGACGTAAATAAATAATATAGAATAATATTATAGATTTAATTACATTATAATTAGCTCATGAATAATGTATGATTATATTATTTTAGGTAAATATTTTTATTATAATTATATTAAATTAATATTTAATATATTATTTAAATCTATTTATTATATAACAATAATATTATATATATTTATATATCGCTTTTTTAAACTCATTCTTACAAATATTGGCATATAATTAATATAGATAATATATACTTAATAAATATTTTTATTAAATTAATTATAACGATTAATACAAGATAATCTCATAAGTATAACCTAATTATAGCAAGAATTTTCATAAAAATAATTGACTACTAATTTGAATATAATTGATATAGTTAAATTGATACAACCGATAAGATAATTGAGAATATGTAGCAATTATAGCAATTATTATATCAATTATAATAATAATTCACATGACTTCATATACAGTAATTTTTGAATTATAATTGTCATATAATTATACTTGAATATTATTTAATTTTAGATATTTTATAGGTAATATTCATTTTCACATGAATTATTATCATTACTCAATAATAATAATAATAATAATAATAATAATAATTTTGAATTTATATAATTAATATAATTGATATAGTTCTAATTCTCATTTGTATGTAATAATTTTATTAGTATGTATTCACAGTTTTAATCAATATATAATAATAAGAATATTATATGTGACATAAAATTAATTAGTTAACAAATTGAATTTAGCTTATGAATTTTTATTTTCTACTCAAATTTTTAATTATTAGTGATTTTATTTTTTATACTTACAGTAAATTTTGACTATAAAAAAATTAGTTTTGATTGTTTCCTATTTTATTTATTTACAGTCATAATTAAATTTGATATAATTATAGTAATATAAAGCTGCTTCATATATAGCAATAATATTATAAAAAATAGTATTGCACGATTGTAGAATAAAAAATAATTATATATATATATATATAATGAAATAATTATAACAAAAAAAATTAATACATGTGATTTAAATGTTTTTAATAGCTGGTAACATGGAGTTTAACAAAATATAATTCATATATTTTTTATTTATGTATATGTATATAATTATTTATGTATATATATATATATATATAGAATTATTTAACAAAATTAATATATACGTATATATAAATAAAAAATTTATTATAATTTCTGAAAATTATACATGAATTTTTTTCTCAAATAAATTTATTTTAATTATATTACAATTAGCTCATGAATAATGCATGATTATATTAATTTAAGAAAATATCTTCATTATAATTATATCAAATTAATATTTAATGCGTTATTAAACTACTTATAAATCATCGATATTTTTAATCATTCTAATTATATCAATTGATATAGTTCTAATTCTCATTCAAGTGCAATAATTTTATTAGGAGATAATTGATGCACACATTAATAGTGACCCATTTAATTTGATATCAATGGATAACAATAATAATAATAATAATAATAATAATAATAATAATAATAATAATAATAATAATAATAATAATAATAATAAAGTCTACACGGTACATGCATTATATTTTAAAAAGGTAAAGTATATTTTAAAAAATTAGAGTATTAATAATCAATTATGATTAATATCAATATCAATAATTAATTTTTATAATTATTTTTTGTACTACTAAAGTCTACATATAGTGTTTTTCTTTTTTGTAGAATAAAAAATGTTGTGATTCATAACATTTTTGTAAAGTTATATCGTATGAACACAAGATTAATTAGATAACAAATTAAATTTTAATTAATATATTTTATTTTCTACTCATGTTTTTTCATTAATTATTTTACTTTTTATATTTACAGTAATATTGAATGTAAAACAGAAAAAAATAATATTGAATGTTATCTATTTTATTTATTTAGATTCATAATTAAATTTGATATAATTATAGCAAATATCTAGAATTAATAATAATATGATAGTATAATTTTAAGTTGTATAACATAATAAAAAAATGTAGCAATTTATGTATGCTTCCTATAGCAATAATATTATATATATTTATATATCTCCTCTTTTAGCTCTTTCCTAAAAATATTGGCATATAATTAATGTCGATAACATATATATTGAGTAAGTATCTCCATTGAAAATATTAGTTAACTATTACCGTGTATAATTAGTATGTATATATATATATATATATATATATATATATATATATATATATATATATATATATATATATATATATATATATATATATATAAGGATTAATAGTGAATTGTTACAATTATTTATCATCTAGAAAATTCGTACCTTAAACATAGAACTTTTTCTGTTTATTATTTTTCATACCTAAAGGATACTAACTACGATTCTATCAACAGTATTACCTATGATAGATTATATAATAAAAAAGTTTGAAAAATAAAGGCAAGAATTATAAGGTTATGAAAAGTCTCATCCAAATTTGACAAGAACAACACGACTTACATAGAAATGGTTCTTATGGATGATAAGGTAAGTTGATTATTTTTCATGATTCTTTCAAGTGATGCTAGGTCCATTTTATAAATATTTTTTTGTTTATGTTTTAAGTTTATTTGATAAATAAACCCTTCCACGAATTAAAGACAGTACGATTTTATAGATTTATAAGTGCGTGCTAATAGCCTTTATATCTAATTTGTTTTAGATTGTGATAATAGCCAATATATTTGTGGGTAGATTTAACTATTACTATATTATTTATGATCACATTCAGTATATATGTCTGATTTATTAAAGAAAGTAGATTATTAAAATCGATTAATAACTATTTTAGAGTTAATCCAATTAATGCTAAATTTAAAAAAAAACAAATAATGCATAACATATTACTTTTTTATTAATCAAATTATTATAATGTAAATTAATTTTAAAAAATAATTTAAAATTATAATTTCAATCTTATCACGTGCATGGCACGGGTAATTACACTTGTTTTAAAAAATATAATTGAATGAACGACAAAGGTTTCATGTTTTCATACTTAGTAAAAAAAATAAATAAATAAAAGAGACTGATTAAACACAAGATGAGAGTTTTGATTCTTATTTAATTTCTTTTTAAATATACAGAAATTTCTTAAGAATATTAATTTTAAAGAATAAATTATTATTTTTATTTAAATTGATTAGAATAATACTAATAAATTTATCTATAAAAATTAAAATTAATTTTATATTTATAAAAAATAAATTTCAATAGATAAAATTACTAAAATTTTAAAAAATTATCTAAAATTTTTAAGTTATCCCCCTAACTCGACTTATCCCACCTTTGATATTCAACCCTTCACCACAATACTTAATCCCTAATCATTTACCACCAAACCTAAATCATTTCTCATCCAACTCTCATTCTCAAGTACTATTATTATTGCCATTTTCTTCTATTACTATCACCACCATCACACAATTTGAAATCTGTTAGATACTAAATAAATAATAGTTAAAATATAGAAATAAAAAATTTAAAATTTTTATAAAATATAAAAAAATAAATAATTTTTTTTAGGTTGACAATTTCTCTCTATTACAAAAAGATTATAATAACACTCTTTTTTTATAAATGAATAATATCCTTTCTTCTAAATATATAGAAGAATACATTTCGAAAAAATTTTTATACTTTTTTTCCTAAATAATTTCTCTCTTGTTTGACAAATTTTTTTAAATAAAATAACCTATTTATATTAAAAAAAATTTCACCTTAACCGTACAACAACTATAGATAGATAATGCATATTACTTTTCACCATCAATGTTTAATGATTTATAAGTAGGAGAATTTTTTTCTTTTATTCTGTTCTGACTTATTTTAAATTTTTTGTAGGAACATTTTTCTCCTTTTATTTTTTTCAATGACTTATTTTAAAATTTTTTTTATAAAAATTAGCTTATTAATTTTACAATCCTTCACTTAAAACTAATTTTGATAAATTTTCAAAATCTATATTAATTATGTATTTGATAGGCCATAACAAAATCAGTATTATTTTTTTGTGTTAATTGGCTTTGTCATGACATCTGTTAGGTTATTTTTAGTGTGAATCTTCTATATATCCATACTCTCTTCTTTTATTATTTTTCGAATAAAGTGATATTGTACACCAATATGCTTTGTTCTTGAATAAAAGACTAGATTCTTTGCAAATATGCAAGATACCCTAACAGTCACAATACATAAGAATCTTTTACTGTTTGCGTTTGAATTCTTCCATTAACTTTTGAATCCAAATAGCTTCCTTGCATACTTAAGTAATGGTCATATATTCAACTTTTATAGTAAATAGAGTTACAATAGGATGTAACTTATATAGCCAACTTACTCCTCTTCCTACAAATGTGAACATATATAGTTTATAGTAGATTTTTGCGTTTATCAAAATTACCTACATAGTCTGAATCAACATTTCTATAGACAATGAGTTCTCGCAGCCCTCCAAAACATAATGCAATATTTGAGGTCCTAATTGATGTATCTTAGAATCCTTTAAACAGCATTCAAATACTCTTTACCTGAGTTTGTCATAAATTGATTAATCACCGTAACTAATTGAGTAATATCTGACATTGTACAGATTATGATATACATAAGGCTTTTAATTATTGATGTATATGATACTCAAAATATTTTAATTCTCTTTGCTTTCGTACTAGAACACATATTTGAGGATAATTTAAAATTTAAATAAAGTGGGATTGAAATTGACTTACATTCTCACATATTGAAATGTTATAAAATCTTCTTAAAATAATTCTTTTAAAAAAGTCAAATCTTTTTATTCCTTTTATCCCAATAAATTTACATTCTTAAAATTTTATTTGTTTATCTCAAGTCCTTTATATCAAATTCTTTAACCATGTCTTTAATTCTTGAATTTAATTTTTATTGGGATCTATTATCAATATGTCATTCACAATACGTACGGTAGTAAAATAATAAAATCATTATTATCAAACCTCCTATAATAAATACAATGATCTAAACTAATAAGTATGTTGTATTCAAATTAAAGTTAATAATAAACGAATCAAATTTCTTATACAAATATCCCTTAAATGAACCGAACTTTTATTTTAGAGTCTTGTATATATAATTATCCCACTAGTTAAGATCATCCTCTGATTCCTATTTTGTTTTGTTTTTTATTGTAACAGTTTTTTTTTCCAAATTTGCTGAAAGAACCGACTAAAACATTTGTGGTATTGGGCGGTATCACTGGTCCTATTCTTTATAGATCGAATTCTGTGCGGGGTCAACATTTGTCATATTAAACTTTGTAAATTATGGTAGTAAATTTCATTATTTGTTTAATTTTTAAGAATGTGTTTACCTACATATCTGTAGGTAGGAATTTAAGATGGTACCAGTGCAGAAGCATGGTTGGAGATAGGGTTCTATCCGTTGTTCTTAATTTTATTTTTTCTACTTGACTCAGTTTTTAACCTGTAGTAAAGTAACATTTTCTTTTATCCTTTCATCACTTAAGTCCAACCCAACCTAACTCATTCATGTGTGAGACTTAATGAGTAATTTGGTTTCAGAAGATACATATGACATTAGTTTAGTTTTTAAGAATTTTGTGATATCAAGTTAGTCTCTCAAAAAGTATAAACCATTTAAAAAATAAACTACAAAATGCCATTTAGAAAACTAAATTCTTAGTCAAGTCAATGGGTTTAAGTAGGTAATTTTTCAAAAAAAAAATATTTTAAACATATAAAAATAATTTAATATTTAGACATTAGATATAAAAACAATTTTGTTTATTAATTATATTTGAGTATAATAATATAAAAATATTGTTTTATTCATTTATAATGTTAAACTAATTTTTTAAGTAAAAAATTATTTTTCAAAAAAATAAAAATTGTTATTTTCAAATAAAGATTTTTATTTTATTTTTTAATAATTTTAATTTTGCTTTAAAAAAATTTTAAACATACTAAAATTTTTTAAAAGAGATATTTTTCTTGTAATTTGACACAATGTATCATCATGAAATTGAACAATAATAAATTATGAAAAGTAAAGCGTTCAACTTATTAGCCTAATAAAAATTATAAAATATGGGGGTGATAAAGTAGTAGATTATTTGTCCTGTCTTATTTCGTCCTGTGAAATTAATGAGTTGAACTTGTTAAACTGCCCCGTTATAAGATAGATTGGTAGGTTAGTGGACTGACCCATTTATCATATTTTTTTTTAAATTACAAATATAAATAACTCAAATGACAAAATATCATATTTAAAAACTACAAAATCTTTTTTCTAAATCATTTAAATTAATATAAAAAATACAGATAAAGTAAATTACCTATTTATCCTTTGAAATTCAGGAATCATAAGCAAAATTTTATGAAATCAAGAAATCATGAATCACATTTTTGAATGAGAAATTCTAGAATGGCAATAATTTTTAGTATTTTTTGCTATTATTTAACTAGCACAAATATTAAATTATTTTTAAAAAAATTTTTATTAATTTATGTGTGCAAACTTTAAAAAATATGTGTAAAATATATTAATTCACGTGTGTAAATTCAGATAAATATAAGTACAAACTATATACTTTTTATATGTAAAACTCCAATAAATATAGGTGCAAATAATTATTGGATAAGTACTGGCCAAAAATAAAAATATTTACTGGCCATATAACATTACTCTTTTTTGAATACGAAAGAAATCACTAAATATTAAAAGATCATCATCACTAATTTCAACTTGAGAAAAGAATCATTTAACAAAAAAAAATTGTTACTTGCACTAGTAGAGAAGCTATTGCGGTGCTGCTCGTGGCCAAGAAAGATAGCTGGATTGCTGGAGTGAAGGGCTGGGGAAGAAGTTGAGAGGCAAGTTATGTGGGGTGAGAGAGAGTTTGGAGAGCATCACTACCAGTCGTCAAGAAGAACGTCATCGCCGCCATTGCTAGTACTTTGACGAAGAGGGACATAGCTCTAGGAGGACATCATTGAAGAGTGAAGAGAGCAACAAAGAAAAGGACATTGAAGCCAAAAGAGAAAAGAGATCTGAGACTGCGCAGCAGAGATTTGAGAGAAAAGAAGAAAGATATGAGATTTTTGAAGAGAGAAGAAGAGAGATATAAGATTTAAGAGAAGAGAGGGTGACAAAACTAAACGCTAATACTCTCTGGCCTATGCAACTCTTTACATTTTATCATTTTTCCTAGATACCCTTTATGCAAAAGAAAGAATAGAGATCAGAATAATGGATAAAAGTATACATGAATTTTCTTATGAAATTAATGTACACTTTAACGTTTTAATGAGTCATATGCATACACCAATATCAAGTTTCAATTCATTAGCCATTTCTACTCTTCCGTCACCTAAGTAACTTTTACAGTAGTAATGGTTGCCGGTGGCATGTTATTTGCCTTGATAGCTTTGTGTATTGTGTAATCTTATTTTCTAATGTTCTATAATAATTGATTAATTCCATCAATTATTTGTAGCATCTTTTTCATCTCTTCTTTATCTTTCCATTTGCTTTCTTTTACATATTTTCATTTACTTTCTTCATTCTTCTCCTGAATTCCATAATTTTTTTTTAGTATCAACAATTTCATCCGTCCAAATGAAATAATCACACCTTAATTCAACCTACTGCATTCATGAATTCGAAAATATTTCACATAAGTTGCATAGTATTTATCATCATAAACAAAATAAGAAATCACATATTTCTCATAATGGACAATGAAAAAATAATCTCTCTGAGTTTCACTCCGTCGCAGACTCAAGCACCATTGTGTCAAGTCATGTAGACACTTGACATTATTGTAGTCGAACTTCTTTTTATTCTTCGGCATAAAAGAGGAGCCACCACAAACACTTGCACAAATTTAGGGTATGTTCTTTCTTTGTTGATATTGTGATATTTTAGTACGTTAGAGTTTACAAATCTCCAATATGAACTCACGTAAAGAAGATTTACAAAGATTTCACTTTAACGTTTAATTTTTTATTTATTTTCATTTATTAAATTCAGGTCACACAATGCACAGTTACCATGATGAATAACGTGCCACTTGGCAGCTAATATATACTAAAAGTTATTCACGTGATGTCGTGATAGAAGGATAGAAAAGACTAATATAACTTGATATCAGCGTATACATATGACACATTAAAATATTAAAATATACATTAATCTATACTATGTAAAAATTTATATATACTTTTATCTATTCTTTCTATCAGAAAGAGTTGTTGGAACAACCCGCTCGTCTCACCTTGCCAAAGCTCGCAGATTCAAAATTTGAGCCAGGCCTGCTTTTTTAATGAATTTGATTCGTCGATCTGATGACTTTGATTCGATTTATCATTTCTACTAAAAATAGATTATTTTATTCTTTAAATTTATACAAATATACATTGTAAAAAATATATATATGTAAAATTATCAGCATTATATAAAAAATAGAGTGGAATTCGCATTTTCCGAAACACTAAAGTGTTATTACATAGATAAAAAAAAATCAATTAAGAAAATGTAACAAATAATACTATGGCTCGAGTAAGAAAAAAAAACGTATAACAGATAGTATTATTATTATAGTATAATAATGACTTGAGTGTGAAAATTAAATGACATGAAATCTAAATTAAACGACGAGTGGTGGCAATGAATCGTTTATATATAGGTATACAAAATAATAATAGAAAAAAGAATAATTCGGTCCTATTTTTTAGTTTGTAAATATTTAAGTTCTTAAAAATTTAAAAATATATTTAAATTTTTAAAATTTGGATACATCGATTTTTGGGTTTAATTTTTCATATTTTAAAAAAATTTTACGTGTACATTCGTATCAACTAAGTCAGTGCAACGAGAGTCACATTTGAATTTTTGTTAAGTCTGACAGATCCAAGTATACATGATAGACCGATGTGACCAAATTTTAAAAAAATAAAAAATTTAAATGTATTTTCAAATCTTTAAAGACTTAAATATTCACAGGTCAAAAGATCAAAGATCTATTTATTATATTCTCGTAATAATAATAATAATAATAATAATAATAATAATAATAATAAATTAGTTAATTAATTAATTAATAAAATTCAGTATAGCTCTTCATTAGAATATTATATTAGTTCCGCTTGAATGATGAAAACTTTACTACCCATGATATATAATAATTCTCCGTTTGTTACTATTTTTACAGATCAAACAAAAAATTGCCACATATTATTTCAGTTTCTTCAACGTATAACACAATAATATCTAAAAATGATTGTACAAGAACGATAATTCATGTCAAAATAAGAACAAATTAAATAATGTCGGCATATATATACATACGACTTATGAATCTACGTACAGCGTACAATTTTTAAGGCGTGACCGTGGAAAATTCACATGAAATAAAATCTGGTTTGAAATTTATTTCGAAAATTGTTTGAACATTTGAACTAATAACAATGCAATTACAAGCCAACAAAACTTAACCCGGAACATACAACAAACTTCAACTGATACAACTATTCTCTACTCTTGGTCTTCTCCTTCCTTTATTCCTTTTCCTATTATCCCATGGATCATTTTATCACCATCTTTTCCAACTGCTTGTATATCTCTTCTTAGGTGTTGCATCTGTTTATCTATAGTTAGCTTATTTTTAACTACGTCACGTGCATATAAAAAATTAATCACTAAGTCATCAGCTATAAATATAAAATTAATTATGATAGATATGTATTAAAATTAACTATTAAAATTAATATTAATATAAAATATAATAAAAATAAATTAAATAATATATATTAATATATAAATATATAATAGCTTATTTTAGTATATAAATAAAATTTTTAATATAAAATATACATTAAAATAAATTAAATAATAATATCTTTATACACATACATCAAAATTAATTTTGATAGAAAAAATTTAGGGATCAATAATTTCATTGAAATCTGGATAATATTTAACTAGCAAAAGCAACTATTAAAATCACCAATGATAATTAATTGATAACTACAAATCACAAAATTTACTACTCCTAACACTCCTTATTTTGATATGCACTTGTATTTTTGGCTTATTTTTGTCTCTTTTTAGCTGCTTCGTCTCTCTCTCTCTCATTCTCATGTTCTTCTTTGTCTGTTCTTAGCTGCTTCTATTGCCATCTCTCTTTTCCTTCTTTCTTCGTTTTTCTTATCTGTTGCATGTTTCTTCTTAACTTCTATTTCCCTTTCTTTTTTCTTCTTTTCTTTCTCCATAGCATGTTTCTTTTTAGCTGCTTCTTTTTCCCTCTCTTTTTTTCTTCTTTTCTTCTTTTTCTTTCTCCTTAGCTTGTTTCTTCTTAGCGGCTTCTTTTTCCTTGGCTTTTTTCTTCTTTTCTTCTTCTTTTTCCTTTTCCTTTTTCTCCTTCCTTTTTCGTTGCTCTTCTTTTTCTCTGTCTCTTCCTTTGTGATAATCTCCAAAACAACGATGAATATTGAAGTTGAAGTTGAATGTGAGATTTAGTACCATGGGAAAATATATAATTGAATACCGATCTGGATAGGAAAGACAACTAGAGCTGAGAGATTATGTGAGGAATGAGTGTAAATTAAACGACATTTGTATTTGGATTTGGGTTTAATAGAGAATTTTGAAGGAAGGTGGATAGAAGTTCAAGTGAAAAATATGAGGAAAGAGAGAGAACTTTATTTTTATTGGAAGACTAATAACGGAAGACCCAGTTTATTAGTCTTGCAGTACATGTACATGTACAACTTAGCTTGATCGATAATTTGACACGATACACTATATAAAATCAACAATAATTGGTTTAGGGATGAAAATCAAAAGCCACTAAATCGGGTATCTACTAAAATACTCGATCGCTACATGAACGAAAACGTAGATCTGTCAAATTTTCATGTAAATGGGTACAGGTAAAGAAAGAGGTCTTTGTCCTCCACATACTCCTGCTAAATAAATTTTTATGGCATGAAACTATATAATATAATATTCGTATTTATGTAAAAATCAGTGAGACTAAATTAGTGATTTGGTTTTCAAAAGATACATACGCGCTTTGTTTAGCTCTTACGAGTTTTGTGATATCAAGTTGTAGTCTCTCAAAAAGTATGAATCATTTAGAAAATGGACTAATATATAACACGCCTTCTGGAAACCTGAATTCTCAGTCTAGTCAATGGGGTTAATTGGGTAAACTTTTAAGTTTTAACCGGTAGGGGAGCTTGAAAAAAAAATCCGAAGGGCCAAAAATCTTAACATAAAAATTATATAATAATATTAATATAAAAATAAATTTATAAATATAATTTTTTTACGTTTGTTATTAACATGATAATAAATAAATAATTATAAAATATTTTCTAATGATATTCTGAATTTTAAATGATATGAAATCTTCAATAATTAAATTAAAATTAAATTACTTAATTTCTAAAAGATAATTCAAAAAATATAATTGTTTTGAACATAGTTTTTGGAAGTTTAAAACTTCGAAGTTATCTTTTATAAATTTTTTATTAGTCTACACAAATATATTGACACTAATATTTATTAATATTTTTATCTAATATATAAATAAATTAAAAATTAATAAAATATAAAATAATATTAAATTTAAAGAATAAAAAATTTATTTTTATTACACTACATACTTTACTGATATTGAAAATTAAGCTCTGTAGTTGGCCACATAAAGTTGAACGAATGATGAAATTAAGAATCGATCAGGGTTGAATTGAATTGAAGAAAGAAGAGTGTTACCAACAAAGATAAGAATAATGAAAAATTATCTACTCAAGCAACATGTATATAAGTGAGAAAAAGTATATAGTATAATCCAACATCAATAAGGACCGAAGAAAAAAGAGGAGTATCGATGAAGTAGCCTTGAGAAATCACAATGTACTCTATCCTTGTCTCCCACCTTCTCATGTCTTTTAATAATTTTCTCTAACCAATTTAGTTATGGTGCAACATACTCTTTTCATCCTCTCCATTGGCACATAAAATGGGCTCTCAGGTGTAACTGTTCCTTTCTTTATATCATTACCCTCTCCTTTAGAAAAGACCTTACCCTCAAGGTCGAAAGTAGAAAATTGCTATTGCATTTCTTCATATGATTCCCATGTTGCTGCCTCTACTGGTACCCCATGCTATTGGATAAGAACTTGTTCTTGTCCATGATCATTTTTCTTCACCATTCATTGTCTCAAAATCTACTGTGGTTAGACCCCAAGCCTTGTTTATCCAGCAACAATGGTGTAGTAATATTAATAGTTTCTGGGTCTCCCCTACACTGTTTTAGTGCCGAGATATGAAAAACGGGGTGTATCCACGCCTCAAGTGGTAATTGTAGTCGACAAACAACTTTGCCAATCTGTGTCGCAATAGGAAAAGGACCAAAGTATCTCATGCTCAACTTATAATTTTTTCGCAATGCGACCGAATGTTGGCGATAAGGTTACAGTTTAAAAAAACAAAGTCGCCAACATTGAATTCAACTTCTCATTGCTTACTATCTGCGTTGTGCTTCTTATGCAGCTGAGCTCGCTAGAGGTTCAACTTCAGGGTGGCTAGAACCTCATCATGTTGTTGTGATTGTTCTTGCACGGCTGGTATATCGGACACAGTAGGTTGGGTCACTGCCGAACACAGGCTTGAATAGGGTCATTCCTATTGCTGAGTAATGAGACACATTGTAACTATAAGCTGCCCAAGAAAGTAGATGGTACCAATCGCGAGGATACTCTTGAGTATAGTAGCGCAAGTACATTTCCAAACAACGATTGAGGACCTCGGTTTATCCATCAGTTTTCAGATGATACACAAAACTCTGGGCTAAAAGAATGCCTTGCTTGCCACAACATTGTTCCCAAAATTTACTGGTTAATACTGTATCTCGGTCCGAGATAATAGAACGAGGAATGCCATGAACGCTTACCACATTTCGAAAGAATGCATCTGCAACCTTAGGGGTTGTAAAATCTACCAGCAAGGGAATAAAATGAGTAAACTTCGACAAGTGATCCACCACCATCAATATAACTGAGCATTCATGGGATAGTGCTAGCCTAGTAATGAAGTCCATGGAGATGTCCTGCCAAATATGAGATGGGATGGGAAGTGGTTCCAATAACCTGGCCGGTGGTTGAGTACTATATTTGACTCGTTGACAAGTTGAACATATGGCAACATATTCCTTAATTGCTTTTGCCGTATATTTCCAATAAAATTACGCAGAGATCCTTGTTAAAGTTCTATAGAACCCAACATGTCCACCAAGCAAAGAGTCGCGATACTCTTGCAAAATGGTGTTAATCAGTGGAGAGGTAGCCGGAATCACTAAACTGTCACCCCAGTACCATAGGCCTTGTCGCAGTTGGAGTTTTCCTGATTGAATTTCATCTTCAGTGAACTCCTCGACTGGTGTGTAGGCCTAAAGTTTTTGTCATAATTGGGACAGCAAAGCACCACATATCATGGTGAGGCTGAGGAAGGATCTTGACAAAGCATCTGTGCCCTTGTTCTCCATCCCTTTCTTATATTCTATAGTAAAATCATAGCCCAACAATTTTGAAAGCCATAGTTGTTGTTTCGGTGTTTGTATGGTTTGAGCTTGCATCTCCTTGAGGCTCTTGTGATCGGTGTGAATCACAAATTTGTGGCCTAACAAGTAGTGGTAAAACTTAGCCACCGCCATAAGGATCACTTGCATTTCCTGAACATATATGGACTACTTTTGATTCAAACTAGAAAGCTTCTTAGAAAAGTAAGCGACGGGGTGACCTTCCTGACTTAGAATGGCCCCCAATACCATCCCCAGATGCATCCATTTCGAGCACAAATTGCTTGGAAAAATTAGGTAGTGCTAACACTGGGGCGTTTGTAAGGGCTATCTTCAACTGTTGAAAGGTGTCTTCCGTGCGACGAGACCAGTGAAAATTATCCCTCTTTAATGTGGGGCAGAAAGTAAAGCAAAAAATTTTATAAACTTTAGGTGATAATTGGCAAGTTCGAGGAATGCTCGAAGTTGTTTGATTGAGGTGGGAGATGGCCATTGTTTAATTGCCAAATTCTTGGAGTCTTCGACGTGAACACCTTCTTGAGAAACCACATGTCCCAAGTAATCAATTTGTTGCCTTCCAAAGGAGCATTTGGATACCTTAGCATATAAGGTGTGGATGCGCAACACTTTGAAGACATGCATTAGATGCTGTATGTGGGAGGACCAATCCAGCTATACAAAAGGATGTCGTCGAAGAATACGAGTACAAACTATCACAACACATTTGTAAAAATTGAATTCATTAAGCTCTGGAATTTAGCAGGAGCATTGGTGAGACCAAACGACATAACGAGCCATTCGTATAACCCTTGGTGAGTGTGAAAAGCAGTCTTACAACAATCTTTCCCTCTTACTCTAATTTGATGATACCCAGAACGCAGATCAGGAGTTTCAAAAAAATTGTGCACCGAACAATTCATCAATCAATTCATCTACTGTTGGCATTGGAAAAGAGTCTTTAACAATGACCACATTAAGGGCATGGTAGTTAGTACAAAACCGCCATGAGCCAACTTTTTTCTTAACCAATAACAATGGAGAATAAAATAACTGGAGCTTGATTAAATAATGCCTTTAGCTAATATATCTCTCACCGTTCTTTCAATATCGGTCTTCTGGTTGTGGGGGTATCGATATGGTCGCACCTTCACAGGAGGAACATTTGGAAGTAGCACGATTGAATGATCATGGCTTCATGGTGGTGGAAGGCCACTAGGAATGCTAAATATATCCACAAAGTCACGAAGGAATGAAGTAAGTTCAGGGTCCAAATCGGATGGTAATATCAACATAGAAGGTTCCGTGCTGTCTTTCGACTGCACCTGCATAGTGTATAGTTCAGCGATCTCATCTGTGGCCTGGAGTCATTTTAAATGATTGAATTGTGCCTTGGCTGGCAGCTGTTGTACCTCACCCTGCAGGGTTACCAATTTTCCATCATTAAAGAATGTAATAAACTTCATTTTGTAATTTACCAAATGTGTATCAATAGTTTCTAGCCATATATCTCCCAACACTAATTCCTCATTGGCTATTGGTAGCACAAAAGCATTCACAAACAAAGTGTGGCCCTGGATGTTTAATGGCAATCGCTGCACTTCTCTTTCACATTGCAACAAAGTGCCATCTCCTACCTTCACCTTGAGTGGGGGTGCGTGATGCACAATGACAGCAAGTTTCTTGGTCAAGGTGGGGTGAATAAAATTGTTAGAGCTACCTCTATCCATTAAAACACGCAGTTCTCAACTCTTTACTACCTCTTTGAAACGGATTAGCCTTTTTACAGGGATACCAGTCAAGGCATTGTAAGAGAGATGATGGGAATCTTCTGGGATGTGTTCTCCCAAATCATCAGGCTGTTTGATCTCAATATTTTTCTCTTCAATTGATGGATCCTCTAGTATGACTTATGTAGTTTAGATGAGGAAGTAATATTTGGTTGCACATTTATGGGATGGAGAGAAACGCTCATCACACGTGCTGAGTTTACGCAACTTAGTGGAGCTTGTTGGAGTGGAAAATAGTGGGGTTGTGGGGTTGGGGCTATGGGGTATTAGGTTGGACCCAAGTGAGGGTTTGGGTATAGTATGTTGGGGTGGAGGGTAAGCGGGTTTCCATCATGAGGAAGATGGGAAGAAACGCTCCTAAAAAAAGCTTGGCTAAAGAAATTCCCAGAAGAAAAGATGCGGTGATCGTGCCTTCCCCCCGCGTTTCAATTCTGGGTGTAAACCCCCTACGAAGCAATTGATGAGCGGATATTTTATATGCTTTTTACCATCATTTTCACATAGTTTTTAGCATGTTTTGTTTAAGATTCATTATGTTTTCCTAGGTTTTAGTGTAAAATTCACATTTTTGGATTCTAATTTGAGTTTGTGTATTTTTATGTAATTTTAGGTATTTTCTAGATGAAATTAAGGAGCTGGAGCAATAGTCTAATTCAGAGGCAGAGAAAGCACTGCAGATGCTGTCAGGATTTGACCTCCTTGCACTCGAAAGAGCTTTCCTGGAGCTGAAGAAGTCCAAATGGGACGTTCTCAATGTCTATGGAAAGATAACATCTAGGGCTATATAATAGTTCATACTTTACTTCAGAATTAAAGGCCCAAAACAAGCTTTCAACGTCAGCTATCTGTCCTATTCTATCGTCCAACGCCCACAAGGGAGTAGCCATCGTTCCAATGCCCAAAAAGGACCCCCAAGCAGGCGTTCCACGCCAAGGAGCCACCCTAGCTCGTGGAGACATGCAAGGCTTAGCCCAAACACTCACCAAGTGGGCCCCAAAAGTGGATTTTCTCACTAAAAGACTATTTTACCCTTCTTATGTAATTCTTAGTTATTAGTCTAGTATTTGTTTGAGAACTTTGATAATTTTAAGAGACCTTTGACACTTTTACACGTTTACATTATATTTTCTATCAGTATGAGTCTCTAAACCTCCTAGGTAGAAGGGAGGAACTCTTCTGAGTTTTATGGATTAATAAAAGTATTATTGTTCTATCTTCAATCCGTGTTTGATTCTCTATTATAAGATGTATCTTCATTCTTCATCCTTATGAATGAGTTGAACCGGCACAAGGTTATCTCATTCAACATGGGTTCAGAGTGAGTTTTTCATCCAACAATGATGAACCACTAGCTTGATTATGCATCTCTTAGATGGCTAATCCACGACTTCGTTGGAGATTTCTTGAGACACTAGTTCAGCCGAGGTATGGGAAGATTAGAGTCTTTGAAGTAGAGGCTAGAACCAAAGGCACAACATTCTCTGATCCAGAATATTTGACCTTGTCTGTGGTGTTTTGAGTAGGATCACTAAGGGGAATGGACTGCAGAAGCTTCACCCTCAATTAGACTGGATCCGTACTAACCCTGGGGTTCAGCTCTAGAGGAGAATTGGCGACCTCTTGAAAGAGCAAGACCGTCGGCTTAGAATTTCACAAGAATATAATTCCGTTGCAAGTATAGTTCTGAGCCGACGAGTAATGCTCAAATCTAATTTTTATGCTATTCAACTAACAAAACAATATAAACCGAGAGTAATGAAACCTCGGGTCGTCTCCCTAGGAATGGCAATCGAAGCGTTACGCTTTTTGTTGTGAAAATACGGGGGTTTCAAAATTAAAGAACAAAAGATGAAAAGAACTACGCAATAAAAGAACTAAGGAATGATCAAAATTGAGATTAATGAAATTAAAAAGGAAACAATGGCAAAACTAGTGGAAATGCAATAAACGCATAAAGAGCCTTGACTTGGGAATGAGAATCCAAGAAATCCTATCATTGCCATAACCACAACTATAGTAATTATCATGAGTTAATCTCGCTTAGTTAACCCCCCTAACATCGAGGAGTAGGTCAAGAAAGCATAATTGACCTTGATCCATAAGTCCTAGCTAACTTACCAAACTAATTGATAAAAAGCTAGCTTCAATGGGCACAAGAGTCAAATAACTTCCCAAGAATTACCACTAAATGTTGGACATCATGACTCTTGTATCCTAGGAACTCAAATCCCAAGCCTAAGGTGTGAAAATCTACTTAAAATTACCAAGTGATATTTTCACAAACACTTGGTGGGCACAAAACCAAAACATGAGAATTTGCAAAAGAAAATGGGGAACTATAACCAACTATTCACAATATCCACATTAAACAATCAAACAAGCATAAAAAAGCATAAGGCATTAAATTCATCAATCAAAACTTCAAGAAACTCAAAATTGAAAATACGCACAAAGTAACTTGAACCAAAAGAAAATGAAAGTAAAAGTGATGTAATTAAAGAGAAAATTGAGAGTACTTACAATTAAAGAAGCAAAATCCAGAATCAAAGCTTGCTATAAAATACTACAATGGGAATGGAAATAAACCCTAAGAGAGAACTCTAACTACATTACTCCTACTCCTAAAATTATGTTCTAAAACTAATAAAACCTCATCTAAAGCCTCATGCTACCTAATGCCTTCATTTGTGTTGATATCCCCTTCATATAGCACTTCCTATTCAGCATTCAAACTTCTAAAACTGGACCAAAGGCCCCCAAAATTGTGGATATCACGTGTTTCATTAATGAAACCACGTGCAGGGTCCTGTGCGTACGCACAGATGTGTGCGTATGCACACTTTGCTGAAATTGGCTCTTGTGCGTACGCACAGGTGGTTGTGCACACGCACACGTCGGTGAGTGCTTCTCCTTTGTTTTCTTGATGTGTTCTCCCTTGTACATGCTTTGTTCCACTTTTTACCAACCTATTCTTACCGAAAAGACCTAAAATCACTCACAAACATATCACGGCATCGAATGGCAATAAAGTGGAATTAAAATCACTAATTTAAGCACAAAATCACATGTTTTCACTTTTATGCCCAAATTAGGAAGAAATCACAAAAGTATGCTATTTTGGTGCTTAAGTGTGTGTTTATACTTTATATGATGAAATCCATCCAAATCATACTAAAATATCTCAGAAAATATGGACTCATCACCTCCCAAGAAAAGCGTTGATCACATACAGTCTACCATAGAAGAAATCATTCATAGTTGGAGGAGATAGTAAAACCAAATTGATCCAGAAGGATAAAGCATCTCCGAAGCCTTAACCATCTTCTTATTATTGCATTCACCATCAATTGAGTAACATTTTATTTATTTTCCTTTTATGAACTTTAAACAAACAAACAACTTTTCTATCCGCCTGACTAAGATCTACAAGATAACCATAGCTTGATTCAAATCACAATCCTCGTGGGATCGACCCTGACTCACTCAGGTATTACTTGGATGACCCAGTGCACTTGCTAATTCAGTTGTGCAAAGTGTAATTTCGTGCACCAAGTTTTTGGCGCCATTACTGAGAATTGTTTAAGATTGGACAACTAACGGATTGTTTTGTTGCTTAGATTAGATACTGTCTTTAATTTTTGAGTCTTTTATTTTCTTTTTTTCAAAAAAAAAAATTTTCATAAACCTTTTCTTTTCTTTGTTAATATTGAATCTTCTGTTTGAGTCTTTATTTTTGTTCTTGTTTGAGTCTTTTTCAAATTTCTTGAGGCTTTCTCAAAAAAATTTTTAAAAATAGTGTCTTTTGTTTGAACCTTGTGTCAATCTTTAAGTTTGGTGTCTTCTTGTGTCTTTTCTTTTAAAAACTTTCAAAATTGGTATCTTTGGTTTTCAAAATTTTTAAATTTGGTGTCCTTTGCATGTTCTTATTTTCTTTGAATTCTTTGAGTTTTGTTCTTTGTGTTCTTCTTGATCTTCAAAGTGTTCTTGTTTTTCCTCTTATTTTGATCTTAAATTTTTTAAGCTAAGTTTGGTGTTCTTTGGTGTTTTTTTAAGTTTTCAAAAATTTAGTGTTTTAGATCTACAAAATTTTAAGTTTGGTGTCTTTTGGTTGTTTTCTCTTTCTTCATTAACTCAAAAAATAAAAAATATCTTTTCTATCTTTTTACTTTAATTTTTGAAAATTGCAACAAATTTTTCAAATTTTAATTTCAAAATCATTATTTTATCTTATCTTAGTTTTAAATTTCAAATTTAAATCTTTTCAAAATCAAATCCTTTCAAAAATCATATCTTTTTCAAATTACTATCTTATCTTTTTATCTTTCTTTAAAATTCAAAAATCTTATCTTATCTTATTTCAAATTCAAATTTCAAAATCAAATCTTTTTCAAAAATCAAATTTCAAATCCTTTTCAATTTCTTATCATATCTTTCCTAATTTCAAATTTTAAATCAAAATCTTTTTCAAATCTTTCAATTTCTATCTTATCTTTTCAAATTTTAAATTTTAAAATCAAATCTTTTCTAATCTTTTATCTTATTTTATTTTCAAATCTTCTTTAATTAGTTACTTGTTTTCTCTTTTGTCTCTTTCAAAACTTTCTAACTAATTCTTCTCTCTCTTCTATTTTTGAAATTCATCACTCAATTTTCAAATATTTTTAATTAATTAAGCTTCTATTTCAAATTTTATTAATAAAATAAAAATAAAAACAAAAATATCTTAATTCTGGCTTCCTTTCTCTTCTTAATTTTCGAATTCTTCTTCTCTTTTATTCGAATTCTTTCTCTCTTCTTTTATTTCCATTCTTCTTTTCTTTTCTTCTTCACATCTCACTGGAAGTCCTCTACACTCAAGCATAGAAGCTTTCTTCCTTTCTTTTTTGTCTTCTTTTTCTTGTTTATGACTAGGAACAGAAATAAAGAGCCTCTCTTTAAACCTGATCCTAAACCTGAGAAAACTCTAAGGAGGCGTTTACAACAAGATAAAGTACAACACTCCGGAAGAAACCTCTCAGAAAATTTCGAACAAGAAGCTGAAGACATGGCAGCCAATGTTAATAATAGAGAAGATGCAAGAAAGGTTTTTGGTGACTACACCATACCTACCTTTGACTTCTATGGTAGAAGTATCTCTATACCTGCCATTGGAGCAAATACAATTTGAGCTTAAGCCTCAGTTAGTTTCTCTTCTGCAATAGAATTGCAAGTTCCATGGAGTTCCAGTTGAAGATCCACACCAATTTTTGTCAGAATTCTCGCAAATCTGTAACACTATTAAGACCAATAGAGTGAATCCTGAGGTCTACAGACTTATGCTCTTTCCCTTTACTTTTAGAGACAGAGTTAGGATATGGTTGGACTCTCAATCTAAAGAAAGCCTAGACTCTTGGGAGAAGCTGGTCAATTCTTTCTTGGCCAAGTTCTTTCCTTTTTAGAAGATGAGCAAAATCAGAGTGGAAGTTCAAACCTTTAGACAAAAAGAAGGTGAATCCCTTTATGAAGTTTGGGAAAGATACAAGCAACTCATCAGGAGGTGTTCTCTTGACATGCTCTCAGAATGGTCTATCCTATGTATCTTCTATGATGGTTTGTTTGGGATATCCAAAATATCATTGGACAGCTCTACTGGTGGATCACTCTACTTGATAAAAATGCCTGAAGAGACAAGAGAACTCATTGAGATAGTTACAAACAACTAATTTATATACACCTCTGAGAGAAATCCTGTGACCAATGGGGTCCCTCAGAAGATAAGAGTTCTTGAAGTTGATATTCTGAATGCCATATTGGCTCTGAACAAGATCTTGACCCAGCAGGTCAATATGATCTCTCAGCATTTGACTAGAATGCAAGCTATAGTTGGCAGCACTCAAGAAGCTTCCTCTGAAGTAGAAGCTTATGATCCTGATCAACCCACTATAGAGGAGGTGAATTACATGGGAGAATCCTTTGAAAATACCTATAATATCTCACGGAGGAATCATCCTAACCTTTCATAGAAGGATCAATAGAAGCCTCAGCATGGCTTCAACAAAAATCAAGGTGGAAGAATGCAAAATAGGTTCAACAACAGACCACCATTTCCATCTTATCAGGAACATATGGAGACCCCTAAGCAGAGCCTTTCTGACTTAGTCACTATAGTCTCCAACCTCTCTAAGACCATTCATAGTTTCATAACTGAAAAAAGATCCTCCATTAGAAATTTAGAGGTACAAGTTGGTCAACTGAGCAAGAGAACCCCTGAGACTCCTCCTGACACTCTTCCTAGTAACACTGAAGTAAACTCAAGAGAAGAGTGCAAGGTCATCACCACTGAGGATAAGGCCGAATCTGGGGAAACTGAAATGGCATTGAACGCCAGTGAAAACGTGAGGAAGACCTCACTAGGTGTTCAACACCCAGGTTGGCACAGAAGCTGGCGTTGAACACCAGTGGAGAATACCTCACTGGGCATTCAACGCCCAACCAGGCAACAAAGCTGGCACTGAACGCCAGTGAGGAAGCCCTCACTAGGCGTTCAACGCCCAAAATGGAACTAAAGCTGGCGTTGGACGCCAGGAAGGAGGTCCCTCCTGGGCGTTCAACGCCCAACTTGGCAAAGGAACTGGCATTGAACGCCAGTGAAGAGATGCATGATGGGCGTTCAACGCCCAAGGAACCACCAAAACTGGCGTTGAACGCCAGTGATGGCATACCTACTAAATGTTCAACACCCACTAAAGAAATTCCTATTCAAGAATTAAAAGAAGCCAAGGCTCATATAGAGACCATAGAGGTTCCCTTGCATGCACTCCTGCAGTGCATGAGTTCTAATGAATACTCATCCTCTGATGAGGATAAGGACACTAGGGAAGAGCAAGTTGCTAGGTACCTAGGAGCTCTCATGAAGCTGAATGCTAAGTTATTTGGTATAAAACCTTTGGAGGAAGAATCTCCAGTGCTTACCAAAGAACTCAATGCTTTGGTACAGCAGAAGCTACCTCAGAAGCTTCCAGATCCCGGACGCTTCCTAATTCCTTGCACCATAGGCACCATGACCTTTGAGAAGGCTCTGTGTGACCTAGGGTCAAGTATAAACCTCATGCCACTCTCTGTAATGGAGAATCTGGAAATCTTTGAGGTACAAGCTACAAATATCTCACTGGAGATAGTAGACAAATCAATGAAGAAAGCATATGGCTTAGTGGAGGATGTATTAGTAAAGGTTAAAGACCTTTACATCCCTGCAAACTTTATAATCTTAGATACTGGGGAAGATGAGGATGAATCCATCATTCTTGGAAGACCTTTCCTAACCCCTGCCAATGCTATCATTGATGTAGCTAAGGGAGAACTGATTTTACAACTAGGGGAGGATCACTATTGTTCAAGATGCCTCACCCCAACTCTCCCTCTGAGAAAAGAGAGATAATTGTGCAACACTCTTTTAGTGCAGAGCTTTACTAAGCCTCCAAACATCAATTCTAGGTTTGGTGTTGGGCAGCCATCAACAAGCACTAAGAACAAAGGTACTAAGAAGAAAGTACCTAAAGGTTGGAGGGACAAGAAAGTCCCCATTGAAGGCCTCACACCTGGCATGAGAGTTGTCTTCACCAAGAAGCCAGTCATACCACATACAGTGAGTTGTATCCTGTCTTTAGAGTATGTGGAGATCCTTCATGAGAAGACAAGAAGAAAGTTCACTGTAAGAGGCAAAATTTTGAGCCCATATCAATCTCCGTAAGGACCTAATCGTAAAGCTAATGAAGTTAAAAAAGCTCTTATTGGGAGGCAACCTAATCCTATTTAGTATTTTCTAATTCTTTTAATTCCTTAAGTTTATTTTCTTTAAGTTATTTCTTTAGGTTCATGATCATGTGCAGCAGTCAAAACAGAGATAGAAAGGTTCAGCAATGAAAACAGAACACTCTGGATGGAGTGTCTTGCTGGCGTTGAACGCCAGCCAGGGAGCACTGGTTGGAAGTTCAACGCCCAAATTGGCAGTCATGCTAGTGTTGAACGCCAGCCAGGGAGCATTGGCTGGGCGTTCAATGCCCCAATTAGCAGTATAGCTAGCGTTGAACGCCAGCCAAGAGCATAGTGCTGGGCGTTCAACGCCCATGAAGAAGGGCAGGGAATCTGAATTCCCTAGCCACTCAGGACCAGTAGGTCCCACAACATCTTTACCTACCCCACTTCTTCCCTCTTCTTTTTCACACTTTTCCATATACTCTTCCTCATAAACCCTAGCCCAATTACATCCATATCACTTCTTCAAAATCATCATAACTCCCACCAACACCCACCCACTTTAAAATCAAATTTCCCTCCCATTTACCCCACCCATGACTGAACCCTAACCTAGCCCACTACTATAAATACCGCCTCTTACTAAGCCTTCATATACACACTTCAAACACTCTAAAAGCCCCTTTTAGCTGAATTACCTCTCTTCCTCCATCTCCATCTATTCTCTTCTTTTTCTACTCCATTCTTCTCTTTTATTTTTTTTTTTTGCTCGAGGACGAGCAAAGTTTTTAAGTTTGGTGTGGAAAAAGCGTTGCTTTTTGCTTTCCATTACCACTTATGGCACCTAAGGTTGGAGAACCCTCTAGAAAGTGGAAAGGAAAGGCCGTAGCCGCCACCTCCGAATCTTGGGAGATGGAGAGATTCATCACCAAAGCCCATCAAGACCACTTCTATGAAGTAGTGGCAAAGAAGAAGGTGATCCCTGAGGTCCTTTTTAGGCTTAAGAAGAATGAGTATCCAAAAATTCGAAAAGAGATCCAGAGAAGAGGTTGGGAAGTCCTAACTAACCCCGTCCAAGAGGTTGAGATCTTAATGGTGTAAGAGTTCTATGCTAATGCATGGGTCACAAAAAACTATGACATTAGTGTGAATCCAAATCCTAAGAATTGGAGCACCATGGTCCTAGGGAGAATATTGGACGTTAGTTCGAAAAGTGTGAGGTTGGCGTTTAACTTGCCTTTGATGCAAGGAGACCCACATTCTTACATGGTGCACGAAATTGTGATCACTACAACTCAAATAATCCCCGGTAATGAATCCAAAAACTTGGTGCTCAATACCATGGCATAAACACAACTTCGCACAACTAACCAGCAAGTGCACTGGGTCGTCCAAGTAATAAACCTTACGCGAGTAAGGGTCGATCCCACGGAGATTGTTGGTATGAAGCAAGCTATGGTCACCTTGTAAATCTCAGTCAGGCAGACTCAAATGGTTATGGATGATATATGAATAAAACATAAAGATAAAGATAGAGATACTTATGTAATTCATTGGTGAGAACTTCAGATAAGCGAATGGAGATGCTTTGTCCCTTCCGTCTCTCTGCTTTCCTACTGTCTTCATCCAATCCTTCTTACTCCTTTCCATGGCAAGCTGTATGTTGGGCATCACCGTTGTCAGTGGCTACAGTCCCGTCCTCTCAGTGGAAATGTTCAACGCACCCTGTCACGGCACGGCTATCCAGCTGTCGGTTCTCGATCATGTCGGAATAGAATCCAGTGATTCTTTTGCGTCTGTCACTAACGCCCCTCAATCGCGAGTTTGAAGCTCGTCACAGTCATTCAATCATTGAATCCTACTCAGAATACCACAGACAAGGTTTAGACCTTCCGGATTCTCTTGAATGCAGTCATCAGTTCTAGCTTATACCACGAAGATTCCGGTTAAAGAACCCAAGAGATATCCACCCAATCTAAGGTAGAACGGAGGTGATTGACGGTCACACGTTCATAGGTGAGAATGATGATGAGTGTCACGGATCATCACATTCATCAAGTTGAAGAACAAGTGATATCTTGGAACAAGAACAAGCTGAATTGAATAGAAGAACAATAGTAATTGCATTAATACTCGAGGTACAGCAGAGCTCCACACCTTAATCTATGGTGTGTAGAAACTCCACCGTTGAAAATACATAAGAACAAGGTCTAGGCATGGCCGTGAGGCCAGCCTCCCAATACGTGATCTCAGATCTAAAGTGATCAAAAGATGAAAATACAATAGCGAAAGGTCCTATTTATAGGGAACTAGTAGCTTAAGAATTACAAAGATGAGTAAATGACATAAAAATCCACATCCGGGCCCACTTGGTGTGTGTTTGGGCTGAGCATTGAAGCATTTTCGTGTAGAGACTCTTCTTGGAGTTAAACGCCAGCTTTTGTGCCAGTTTGGGCGTTTAACTCCCACTTTGGTGCCAGTTCCGGCGTTTAACACTGGGAATTCTGAAGGTGACTTTGAACGCCGGTTTGGGCCATCAAATCTTGGGCAAAGTATGGACTATCATATATTGCTGGAAAGCCCAGGATGTCTACTTTCCAACGCCGTTGAGAGCGCGCCAATTGGGCTTCTGTAGCTCCAGAAAATCCACTTCGAGTGTAGGGAGGTCAGAATCCAACAGCATCTGCAGTCTTTTTCAGTCTCTGAATCAGATTTTTGCTCAGGTCCCTCAATTTCAGCCAGAAAATACCTGAAATCACAGAAAAATACACAAACTCATAGTAAAGTCCAGAAAAGTGAATTTTAACTAAAAACTAATAAAAATATACTAAAAACTAACTAAATCCTACTAGAAACATACTAAAAACAATGCCAAAAAGCGTACAAATTATCCGCTCATCACAACACCAAACTTAAATTGTTGCTTGTCCCCAAGCAACTGAAAATCAAATAAGATAAAAAGAAGAGAATATACAATGAATTCCAAAAACATCTTTGAAGATCAGTATTAATTAGATGAGCGGGGCTTTTAGCTTTTTGCCTCTGAACAGTTTTGGTATCTCACTCTATCCTTTGAAATTCAGAATGATTGGCTTCTTTAGGAACTCAGAATCCAGATAGTGTTATTGATTCTCCTAGTTAAGTATGATGATTCTTGAACACAGCTACTTATTGAGTCTTGGCCGTGGCCCAAAGCACTCTGTCTTCCAGTATTACCACCGGATACATACATGCCACAGACACATAATTGGGTGAACCTTTTCAGATTGTGACTCAGCTTTGCTAGAGTCCCCAATTAGAGGTGTCCAGGGTTCTTAAGCACACTCTTTTTGCCTTGGATCACAACTTTATTTCGTTCTTTTTTCTTTCTTTTTCTCTTTTTCCCCCTTTTTTTTGTATTCACTGCTTTTTCTTGCTTCAAGAATCATTTTTATGATTTTTCATATCCTCAGTAACATGTCTCCTTTTTCATCATTCTTTCAAGAGCCAACAATTTTAACATTCATGAACAACAAATTCAAAAGACATATGCACTGTTCAAGCATGCATTCAGAAAACAAAAGCATAGCCACCACATCAAAATAATTAATCTATTATAAAATCTGAAATTCATGCAATTCTTCCCTTTTTCAATTAAGAACATTGTTTATTTAAGAGAGGTGATGGATTCATAGGACATTCATAACTTTAAGGCATCGACACTAAGACACTAATGATCATAAGACACAAACATGGATAAACATAAGCATGATTTTTCGAAAAACAAGAAAATAAAGAACAAGGAGATTAAAGAACGGGTCCACCTTAGTGATGGCGGCTTGTTCTTCCACTTGAAGATCTTATGGAGTGCTTGAGCTCCTCAATGTCTCTTCCTTGCCTTTGTTGCTCCTCTCTCATGATTCTTTGATCTTCTCTAATTTCATGGAGGAGGATGGAATGTTCTTGGTGCTCCACCCTTAGTTGTCCCATGTTGGAACTCAGTTCTCCTAGGGAGGTGTTGATTTGCTCCCAATAGTTTTGTGGAGGAAAGTGCATCCCTTGAGGCATCTCAGGGATTTCATGATGAGTGGGATCTCTTGTTTGCTCCATCCTTTTCTTAGTGATGGGCTTGTCCTCATCAATAAGGATGTCTCCTTCTATGTCAACTCCAACTGAATAACAGAGGTGACAAATGAGGTGAGGAAAGGCTAACCTTGCCAAGGTAGAGGGCTTGTCCGCCACCTTATAGAGTTCTTGGGCTATAACCTCATGAACTTCTACTTCTTCTCCAATCATGATGCTATGAATCATGATGGCCCGGTCTAGAGTAACTTCGGACCGGTTGCTAGTGGGAATGATTGAACGTTGGATAAACTCCAACCATCCTCTAGCTACAGGCTTGAGGTCATGCCTTCTCAATTGAACCGGCTTCCCTCTTGAATCTCTCTTCCATTGGGCGCCCTCTTTACAAATGTCTGTGAGGACTTGGTCCAACCTTTGATCAAAGTTGACCCTTCTAGTGTAAGGATGTTTATCTCCTTGCATCATGGGCAAGTTGAATGCCAACCTTACATTTTCCGGACTAAAATCTAAGTATTTCCCCCGAACCATTGTAAGCCAATTCTTTGGGTCCGGGTTCACACTTTGATCATGGTTCTTGGTGATCCATGCATTGGCATAGAACTCTTGAACCATTAAGATTCCGACTTGTTGAATGGGGTTGGTAAGAACTTCCCAACCTCTTCTTCGAATCCCATGTCGGATCTCCGTATATTCACTCTTTTTGAGTTTGAAAGGGACCTCGGGGATCACTTTCTTCAAGGCTACGACTTCATAGAAGTGGTCTTGATGCACCCTTGAGATGAATCTCTCCATCTCCCATGACTCAGAGGTGGAAGCTTTTGCCTTCCCTTTCCTCTTTCTAGAGGTTTCTCCGGCCTTGGATGCCATAAATAGTTATGGAAAAACAAAAAGCAATGCTTTTACCACACCAAACTTAAAAGGTTTGCTCGTCCTCGAGCAAAAGAAGAAAGAAAAGAGTAGAAGAAGAAGAAATAGAGGAGATGGAGATGGCTTATGGTTCAGCTAAAGGGGAAGAAGTAGTGTTTAGGTTGTGTGAAAATGAGGGGGTGAAGATGGGTTTATATAGGGGTGGAGAGAGGGGTGGGGTTCGGTCATGTAAGGGTGGGTTTGGGAGGGAAAGTGGTTTGAATTTTGAATGGTGAGGTAGGTGAGGTTTTATGAAGGATGGGTGTGAGTGGTGAAGAGTTTTTGGGGAAGAGGTGTTGAGGTGATTGGTGAATGGGTGAAGAAGAGAGAGGGTGGTGGGGTAGGTGGGGATCCTGTGGGGTCCACAGATCCTGAGGTGTCAAGGAAAATTCAACCCTGCACCAAGTGGTGTGCGAAAAATGCACCCTTTGCCAATTCTGGCATTAAACGTCGGGCTGGTGCCCATTTCTGGCGTTTAACGCCAGCTTCTTGCCCTTTCCTGGCGTTTAACGCCAGTCTGGTGCCCCTTTCTGGCGTTAAACGCCCAGAATGGTGCCAGACTGGGCGTTAAACGCCCATTTGCTACCTTTGCTGGCGTTTAAACGCCATCAAGTTCTCCTCCAGGGTGTGCTATTTTTCTTTCTGTTTTTCATTCTGTTTTTGCTTTTTCAATTGATTTTGTGACTTCCCATGATCATCAACCTATAGAAAACATAAAATAACAAAGGGAAATAAATTAAATATAACATTGGGTTGCCTCCCAACAAGCGCTTCTTTAATGTCAGTAGCTTGACAGAGGGCTCTCATGGAGCCTCACAGATACTCAGAGCAATGTTGGAACCTCCCAATACCAAACTTAGAGTTTGAATGTGGGGGTTTAACACCAAACTTAGAAGTTGGTTGTGGCCTCCCAACACCAAACTTAGAGTTTGACTGTGGGGGCTCTGTTTGACTCTGATTTGAGAGAAGCTCTTCATGCTTCCTCTCCATGGTGACAGAGGGATATCCTTGAGCCTTAAACACAAAGGATTCTTCATTCACTTGAATGATCAGTTCACCTCTATCAACATCAATCACAGCCTTTGCTGTGGCTAGGAAGGGTCTGCCAAGGATGATGGATTCATCCATGCACTTCCCAGTCTCTAGGACTATGAAATCAGCAGGGATGTAATGGTCTTCAATCTTCACCAAAACATCCTCTACAAGTCTATAAGCTTGTTTTCTTGAATTGTCTGCCATCTCTAGTGAGATTCTTGCAGCTTGTACCTCAAAGATCCCTAGCTTCTCCATTACAGAGAGAGGCATGAGGTTTACACTTGACCCTAGGTCACACAGAGCCTTCTTGAAGGTCATGGTGCCTATGGTGCAAGGTATTGAAAACTTTCCAGGATCTTGTCTCTTTTGAGGTAATTTCTGCCTAGACAAGTCATTCAGTTCTTTGGTGAGCACAGGGGGTTCATCCTCCCAAGTCTCATTACCAAATAACTTGTCATTTAGCTTCATGATTGCTCCAAGGTACTTGGCAACTTGCTCTTCAGTGACATATTCATCCTCTTCAGAGGAAGAATACTCATCAGAGCTCATGAATGGCAGAAGTAAATCCATTAGAATTTCTATGGTCTCAGTATGAGCCTCAGATTCCCATGGTTCCTCGTTAGGGAACTCGTTGGAGGTCAGTGGACGCCCATTGAGGTCTTCCTCAGTGGCGTTCACTGCCTCTCCCTCCTCTCCAAATTCGGCCATGTTGATGGCCTTGCACTCTCCTTTTGGATTTTCTTCTGTATTGCTTGGAAGAGTACTAGGAGGGAGTTCAGTAATTTTTTTGCTCAGCTGTCCCACTTGTGCCTCTAAATTCCTAATGGAGGACCTTGTTTCAGTCATGAAACTTTGAGTGGTTTTGATTAGATCAGAGACCATGGTTGCTAAGTCAGAGTGGTTCTGCTTAGAATTCTCTGTCTGTTGCTGAGAAGATGATGGAAAAGGCTTGCCATTGCTAAACCTGTTTCTTCCACCATTATTGTTATTGAAACCTTGTTGAGGTCTCTGTTGATCCTTCCATGAGAAATTTGAATGATTTCTCCATGAAGAATTATAGGTATTTCCATAGGGTTCTCCTAGGTAATTCACCTCTTCCATTGAAGGGTTCTCAGGATCATAAGCTTCTTCTTCAGATGAAGCATCCTTAGTAATGCCTGGTGCATTTTGCATTCCAGACAGATTTTGAGAAATCAAATTGACTTGCTGAGTCAGTGTTTTGTTCTGAGTCAATATGGCATTCAGAGTATCAATCTCAAGAACTCCTTTCTTCTGATTTGTCCTATTGTTCACAGGATTCCTTTCAGAAGTGTACATGAATTGTTTATTTGCAACCATTTCAATTAGTTCTTGAGCTTCTGTAGGTGTCTTCTTCAGATGAAGAGATCCTCCAGCAGAGCTATCCAAAGACATCTTGGATAGTTCAGACAGACCATCATAGAAAATACCTATGATGCTCCATTCAGAAAGCATGTCAGAAGGACATTTTCTGATCAATTGTTTGTATCTTTCCCAAGCTTCATAGAGGGATTCACCTTCCTTCTGTCTGAAGGTTTGGACTTCCACTCTAAGCTTACTCAATTTTTAAGGTGGAAAGAACTTTGCCAAGAAGGCATTGACTAGCTTTTCCCAAGAGTTCAGGCTTTCTTTAGGTTGTGAGTCTAACCATATCCTAGCTCTATCTCTTATAGCAAAAGGGAATAGCATAAGTCTGTAGACCTCAGGGTCAACCCCATTAGTCTTGACAGTGTCACAGATTTACAAGAATTCAGCCAAAAACTGATGAGGATCTTCCAATGGAAGTCCATAGAACTTGCAATTCTGTTGCATTAGAGAAACTAATTGAGGCTTAAGCTCAAAGTTGTTTGTTCCAATGGCAGGGATAGAGATGCTTCTCCCATAGAAGTCGGGAGTAGGTGCAGTAAAGTCACCCAGCACCTTCCTTGCATTTTTGGCATTGTTGTTGTTTTCGGCTGTCATGGGTTCTTCTTCTTTGAAGATTTCTGTTAGGTCCTCTACAGAGAGTTGTGCTTTAGCTTCTCTTAGCTTTTGCTTCAAGGTCTTTTCAGGTTCAGGGTCAGCCTCAACAAGAATGCTTTTGTCTTTGCTCCTGCTCATATGAAAGAGAAGAAAACAAGAAAATATGGAATCCTCTATGTCACAGTATAGAGATTCCTTGAGGTGTCAGAGGAAAAGAAAAATAGAAGGAAGAGGTAGAAGAATTTGAACTTAGTGAGATAGAGTTCGAATTGTACATTGAGGAGGATTGGTACTCCATAAATAGAAGGATGTGAGAAGAGGGGAAGAGATTTTTCGAAAATTAAAAAAAAAATTTTAAAATCATTTTGAAAAAGATTTTGAAGAAGATATGATTGAAAACTTTTTTTGAAAAAGATGTGATTTAAAAGTTATGATTTTAAAAAAATGTGATTGAGAAGATATGATTTGAAAAACAATTTAAAAAGATTTGATTTTAAAGATTAATGACTTGGCTAACAAGAAAAGATATGATTCAAACATTAAACCTTTCTCAACAGAAAAGGCAACATACTTGAAATGTTGAATCAAATCATTAATTGATAGCAAGTATTTTTGAAAAAGGAAAGAAATTGATTTTGAAAAAGATTTGATTGAAAAGATTTGATTTGAAAAAGATTTGATTTTGAAAGGATTTTGAAAACTTGAAAAAAATTTGCATTAAAAACAAAATCTTCCCTCTTATGCCATCCTGGCGTTAAACGCCCAAAATGGTGCACATTCTGGCGTTTAACGCCCAAAACACTACCCTTTTGGGCGTTAAACGCCCAGCCAGGCACCCTGGCTGGCGTTTAAACGCCAGTCTGCCTTCTTCACTGCCATTTTGAACACCTAGCTTTTTCTGTATTATTCCTCTGCTGTATGTTCTGAATCTTCAGTTCCCTGTATTATTGACTTGAAAATAGAACCAAGATCAAATAAACAATGCATGCAAGACACCAAACTTAAAATGAGACTAGTGTCTCAATAAGAAACATAACATATTTTTGGTTTTTTTATGATTTTGTAAATTTTTTTGGATTTTTCGAAAATTAAGTGGAAAAGAAAATAAAGGTATCAAAATTCTTAATGAGAATTCCAGGAATCATGCAATGTTAGTCTAAAGCTTTAGTCTAAAGGAATTAGACATGGATAGCCAAGCTTCAGCAGGACATTGCATTCAAGAGCTAAATTGATGAGAATCAATCAGCTTTGGTGATGATAAGATCATCACCTTGAAACACTAGAATTCATTCTTAAGAACTCTGAAAAATACCTAATCTAAGCAACAAGATGAACCGTCAGTTGTCCATACTCGAAACAATCCCCGGCAACGGCGCCAAAAACTTGGTGCACGAAATTGTGATCACTACAACTCAAATAATCCCCGGTAATGAATCCAAAAACTTGGTGCTCAATACCATGGCATAAACACAACTTTGCACAACTAACCAGCAAGTGCACTGGGTCGTCCAAGTAATAAACCTTACGCGAGTAAGGGTCGATCCCACGGAGATTGTTGGTATGAAGCAAGCTATGGTCACCTTGTAAATCTCAGTCAGGCAGACTCAAATGGTTATGGATGATACATGAATAAAACATAAAGATAAAGATAAAGATACTTATGTAATTCATTGGTGAGAACTTCAGATAAGCGAATGGAGATGCTTTGTCCCTTCCGTCTCTCTGCTTTCCTACTGTCTTCATCCAATCCTTCTTACTCCTTTCCATGGCAAGCTGTATGTTGGGCATCACCGTTGTCAGTGGCTACAGTCCCGTCCTCTCAGTGGAAATGTTCAACGCACCCTGTCACGGCACGGCTATCCAGCTGTCGGTTCTCGATCATGTCGGAATAGAATCCAGTGATTCTTTTGCGTCTGTCACTAACGCCCCACAATCGCGAGTTTGAAGCTCGTCACAGTCATTCAATCATTGAATCCTACTCAGAATACCACAGACAAGGTTTAGACCTTCCGGATTCTCTTGAATGCAGTCATCAGTTCTAGCTTATACCACGAAGATTCCGGTTAAAGAACCCAAGAGATATCCACCCAATCTAAGGTAGAACGGAGGTGATTGACGGTCACACGTTCATAGGTGAGAATGATGATGAGTGTCACAGATCATCACATTCATCAAGTTGAAGAACAAGTGATATCTTGGAACAAGAACAAGCTGAATTGAATAGAAGAACAATAGTAATTGCATTAATACTCGAGGTACAGCAGAGCTCCACACCTTAATCTATGGTGTGTAGAAACTCCACCGTTGAAAATACATAAGAACAAGGTCTAGGCATGGCCGTGAGGCCAGCCTCCCAATACGTGATCTCAGATCTAAAGTGATCAAAAGATGAAAATACAATAGCGAAAGGTCCTATTTATAGGGAACTAGTAGCTTAAGAATTACAAAGATGAGTAAATGACATAAAAATCCACTTTCGGGCCCACTTGGTGTGTGTTTGGGCTGAGCATTGAAGCATTTTCGTGTAGAGACTCTTCTTGGAGTTAAACGCCAGCTTTTGTGCCAGTTTGGGCGTTTAACTCCCACTTTGGTGCCAGTTCCGGCGTTTAACGCTGGGAATTCTGAAGGTGACTTTGAACGCCGGTTTGGGCCATCAAATCTTGGGCAAAGTATGGACTATCATATATTGCTGGAAAGCCCAGGATGTCTACTTTCCAACGCCGTTGAGAGCGCGCCAATTGGGCTTCTGTAGCTCCAGAAAATCCACTTCGAGTGCAAGGAGGTCAGAATCCAACAGCATCTGCAGTCCTTTTCAGTCTCTGAATCAGATTTTTGCTCAGGTCCCTCAATTTCAGCCAGAAAATACCTGAAATCACAGAAAAACACACAAACTCATAGTAAAGTCCAGAAAAGTGAATTTTAACTAAAAACTAATAAAAATATACTAAAAACTAACTAAATCCTACTAGAAACATACTAAAAACAATGCCAAAAAGCGTACAAATTATCCGCTCATCATTACACTAGAAGAGTCAACTTTGATCAAAGACTGGATCAAGTGCTCTCAGACATCTATGTGGAAGGAGCACAGTAGAAAAGGGATTCCCAAGGCAAGCTTACTCAACTAAGAAGGCTTGACCTCAAGCCTGTAGCTAGAGGATGGTTGGAATTCATCCAACACTCTATCATCCCTAGTAGCAATCGGTCAGAAGTAACCATTGACAGAGCCATCATGATTCATTGCATCATGTTGGGAGTGAGATGGAAGTACATGAGGTGATACCTTAAGAATTGTACATGATAGCTGAAAAGCCTTCCACCAAAGTAAGGTTGGCTTTCCCTCACCTCATTTGTCACCTATGCAATTTAGCTGAAATTGTCATAGAGGGAGATATCTTCATTGAGGAGGACAAGCCCATCACTAAGAAGAGGATGGAGCAAATTAGAGAGCATGCACATGAGCCAGTGCAACTGCCTCAGCAAGAAATCATTGGGATATCTCAAGGGATATAATTTCCTCATCAAGGCTATTGGGACCAATTGCATAATTCTCTTGGAGAATTGAACACTAATATAGAGCAATTGAGGTTGAAACATCAAGAGCATTCCACCATCCTCAATGAAATAAGAAAATATAAAAGGACTATGAGGGAAGAACAACAAAGACAAAGGCGTGACATTGAAGAAATCAAGCACTATATTGGATCCTCAAGGAGGAGTAGTAGCCGCCATCACTAAGGTGGATTCATTCTCTTAATCCCCTTTCCTTATGTTATTTTTCTATTTTCTGTTATGTTTTAATGCCTGTTCTCTTGTTCTTGTTGCATGATCATCTATGTCTTAAACTTATAAAATGTTTCATATATCTCTCACCTTGCTTAAAAGAAAATTTTATTTGAAAAGAATTGAGAGATACATGAATTTTGAGTTCTATAATAAGAATAGTCAATTATTTTGATGTGGTGACATTGCTTTTGTTTTCTAAATGGATGAATGAATAGTGCATAATTAAAGTTAGAATTAATAATGTTGGCTCTTGAAGGAATGATAAAAAAGTGAAGTATTATTGGTAATCTGAAAAATCCAAAAATTGATTCTTGAAGCAAGAAAAAGCAGCAAAAAGAAAAAAAGAAAAAACATGTTGCAATAAAAGAAAAAAATATATACATGCATGCGAAAAAAATAAAAAAGTAAAAAGCAGAAAAAGCCAATAACCCTTTAAACCAAAAGACAAGGGTAAAAAGATCCAAGGCTTTGAGCATCAATAGTTAGGAAGGCCTAATATAAATAAAAATCTTGGCCTAAGCGACTCAACCAAGCTGTCCCTAACTATATGCTTATGATGTGAAAGTGTCAAGTTAAAAACTTGAGACTGAGCAGTTAAAGTCGTGATCGAAAGTAAAAAGTGTGCTTAAGAACTCTGGACACCTCTATCTGGGGATTCTAGCAAAGCTGAATCACAATCCGAAAGGGTTCACCCAGTTAAGTGTCTGTGGCATTTATGTATCCGGTGGTAATACTGGAAAACAAAGTGCTTAGGGTCACGATCAAGACTCTAAAAGCTATGTTCAAGAAAAAAAAAAAAGAACTAAACTAGGAGAGTCAATAATATCATCCGGATTCTGAGTTCCTAAAGAGGCCAACACTTCTGAGTTTCAATGGATAATGAGATGCCAAAACTATTCAGAAGCAAAAAGCTACTAAGTCCCACTCATCTAATTGAAACCGAGCTTCATTAGAAACTCTGAGATTTATTGTATCTTACTTTTCTTTTTATCCTAATTTTATTTTAGTTGCTTGAGGACAAGCAACAGTTTAAGTTTGGTATTATGATGAGCGGATATTTTATACACTTTTTGACATCATTTTCATATAGTTTTTAGCATGTTTTGTTTAAGTTTCATTATGTTTTCATAGGTTTTAGTGTAAAATTCACATTTTTTTATTATACTTTGAGTTTGTGTATTTTTATGTAATTTTAGGTATTTTCTGGCTAAAATTGATGAGCTGGAGCAATAGTCTGATTCAGAGGCAGAGAAAGCACTGCAGATGCTGTTAGGATTTGACCTCCTTGCACTCAAAAGGGATTTTCTAGAGCTACAGAAGTTCAAATGGAGCGTTCGCAATGGATATGGAAAGCTAACATTCAGAGCTTTCCAGAAATATATAATAGTCCATACTTTGCTTCAGAATTGAAGGCCCAAAATGGGCGTTTAACGCCAGCCATCTACCCTATTCTGGCGTCCAACGCCCACAAGGGAGTAGCCAGCGTTCAACGCCAAGGAGCCACCCTATCTCGTGGAGACACTCAATGCTCAGCCCAAACACTCACTAAGTGGGCCCTGGAAGTGGATTTTCATACTAAAAGACTGTTTTACCCTTCTTATGTAATCCTTAGTTATTAGTCTAGTATTTATTTGAGAACTTTGATAATTTTAAGAGACCTTTGACACTTTACATATTTACATTGTATTTTCTATCAGTATGAGTCTCTAAAGCTCCTAGTTGGAGGGGAGGAGCTCTGCTGAGTTTTATGGATTAATAAAAGTATTACTGTTCTATCTTCAATCCGTGTTTGATTCTCTATTCTAAGTTGTATCTTCATTCTTCATTCTTATGAATGCATTGAACCGGCACAAGGTTATCTCATTCTACATGGGTTCAGAGTGAGTCTTTCATCGGACAATGATGAACCACTAGCTTGATTATGCATCTCTTAGACGACTAATCCACGACTTCGTTGGGGACTTCTCGAGACACCAGTTTAGCCGAGGTATGGGGAGATTAGAGTCTTTGTGGTAGAGGCTAGAACCAAAGGCACATCATTCTCTGATCCGAAAGATTATTCGACCTTGTCTGTGGCGTTTTGAGTAGGATCACTAAGGGGAATGGACTGCAGGAGCTTCACCCTCAATTAGACTGGATCCGCACTAACCCTGGGGTTCAGCTTTGGAGGAGAATTAGCGACCTCTCAAGAAAGGCGTTGATCACATACAGCCTGCCATAGAAGAAATCATTCATAGTTGGAGGAGACAGTAAAACCGAATTGATCCAGAAGAATAAAGCATCTCCGAAGCCTTAACCATCTTCTTATCATTGCATTCACCATCAATTGAGTAACGTTTTCTTTATTTTCCTTTTATGCGCTTTAGACAAACAAACAACTTTTCTATCCGCCTGACTAAGATCTGCAAGATAACCATAGCTTGATTCAAATCACAATCCTCGTGGGATCGATCCTGCCTCACTCAGGTATTACTTGGATGACCCAGTGCACTTGTTAGTTCAGTTGTGCGAAGTGTAATTTCACACACCAGCAATCCAATAACAAGGTGTCGTCCATGCCATAAGTTCTTGAAGCTAAATCATTGAAGGATTCAAAATACTTGCCAGCAAAGGAATTTTGTTTTAATTTTAGTAACTCATTTTAGTAACTCTTCTCTAGGGTTATCAAATTGAGAAGGGCCAAATTGTATCTGAATAGCAATTGACAAATTCATCCAATTTCATACCTGATTTAATTTTTCCCAAAGCTGAAACCACGCTAAAGCCCACCCTTCGAAGTTGACGATGACGACGTCGAGCATTTGATCCTTTGGCATATCATAAATCTTAAAAAATCTCTCTGCCTGGTAAAGCCAATGGAGTACATTATTTCCTCCATTAAATTTAGGAAGATCCACCTTCAATTGTAGCAACGGTGTGAACCCAGACGAAGAATGGGGTTGTGTAGGCGAGTTTGCTGTTAGGGATATGAGCTACACTTGTATCGCTGCCAACGACTGGGTAATCATGGTGAGCTATTCATTGTGGATATCGGCTTGTTCAGTGATCTTGTTGATGGCCACTTGCATAGTTTGCATTCGATTATTATCCGCCATGGAGTCAATGAAAGCACCAATTTGTTACGAACAGAGGTAAGGAGAATGAAAAATTATATACTCAAGCAATATCTGTATAGGTGAGAAAAAGTATATAGTATAATCCAACACCAATAAGGACCGAAGGAAAAAAAAGGGTGTCGATCAAGTGGACTTGAGAGATCACAATGTACTATGCCTTTGTCTCCCACCTTCTCATGGTTTTTGATCATTTCCTCTAACCAATTCAGTTATGTACGACATACTCTTTTCATCCTCTTCATTGGCACATGAGATGGGCCCTCAGGTGCAACCGTTTTGCCTTTCTTTGTATCATTACTCCCTCCTTTAAAAAGGACCTTTCCTTCAAGTTCGAAAGTAGAAAATTGTTGTTGTATTTCTTCATATGGTTTCCATGTTGCTGCCTCTGCTGGTACCCCATGCCATTGGATAAGAACTTGTTCTTGCCAATGGTCATTTTTCTTCACCATTTAGTGTCCCAAAACCCATTGTGGTTGGACCCCCAAGCCTTGTTGATCCAGCAGCAATGGTGTAGGAATATTAGTAGCCCCTGGGTCTCCCCTACACTTTTTTAGTGCTGAGACATGAAAAACGGGGTGTATCCGCACCTCAAGTAATAATTGTAGTCGATAAGCAACTTTGCCAATCTGTGCCGTAATAGGAAAATGATCAAAGTATCTCATGCTCAACTTATGATTTTTTCGCAATGCCACCAAATGTTGGTGTCGAGGTAAAAGAGGCTCTAAAGCAGATGAAAAATGGCAGGGCAATAGGACCTGATAATATCCTGATTGAGGTTTGGAAGGGTCTTGGAGGAAAAGGCATCAACTGGTTAACCAAGCTTTTTAATGAGATTTTAAGGTCAAAGAAGATGCCTGATGAGTGGAGAAAGAGCACCTTGGTACCTATCTACAAGAATAAGGGGGATATACAAAGTTGCGGAAACTATAGAGGGATTAAGCTTATGAGTCATACTATGAAGTTATGGGAAAGGGTGATAGAACGGAGGTTGAGAAAAGAGACACAAGTAACAGAGAACCAATTTGGATTTATGTCAGGCAGATCTACCACTGAAGCGATATACCTATTAAGAAGGATGATGGAGAGGTATCGTAGTAATAAAAGGGATCTGCACATGGTGTTTATTGATTTGGAAAAAGCGTATGATAGGGTACCAAGGGAGGTCTTATGGAAGGTTTTAGAAAAGAGGAGAGTAAGGATCGCATATATTCGGGCAATCAAAGACATGTATGATGGGGCCACAACTAGTGTGAAGACTCAAGGTGGTGTGACAGAGGAATTCCCTATTGGTATAGGATTACACCAGGGATCATCCTTAAGTCAATACCTTTTCACATTAGCCTTGGAAGTACTCACAGAGCACATCCAAGAGCCTGTGCCATGGTGCATGCTTTTTGCCGATGATATCGTCCTTATGGGAGAGTCAAGGGAAGACCTAAATAAGAAGTTGGAGTTATGGAGAGAAGCTCTAGAAGTGTATGGTCTGCGCATAAGCCGTAACAAGACGGAATATATGGAATGTAAATTCAGTCTGAGAAGGGAAAACTCCAATATAGAGGTGAAGATTGGAGAAAACATCCTACGAAAAGTTAAAAGTTTTAAGTATCTTGGGTGCATCATACAGGATAATGGAGAGATTGAACAGGATGTAAATCATAGGATCCAAGCAGGTTGGTCAAAATGGCAGAGTGCATCTGGTTTTATATGCGACAAAAAAGTGCCTTTAAAACTTAAAGGTAAATTCTATCGCACCGCTATAAGACCGGCTATGTTGTATGGTACGGAGTGTTGGGTGGCTAAAGGGGAGCACGAACATAAGCTGAGTGTGGCAGAGATGAAGATGTTGAGATGGATGAGTGGTCATACGCGATTGGATAAAATAAGGAATGAAGATATAAGGGAGAGAGTTGGAGTAGCACCCATTGTGGAAAAGATGGTTGAATCGCGTCTCAGGTGGTTTGGACATGTGGGAAGAAGACCGATAGAACATCCAGTCAGGAGGGTGGATGAGATGGAAGATGGACAAAGAGCGAAAGGCAGAGGAAGACCTAAGAAGACCATCCGTGAGGTGGTCAAACGAGATCTACATGTAAACGGTCTCTCTGTAGACATGATACATGACAGAGCACAATGGCGTCGTTTGATTCATGTAGCCGACCCCACTTAGTGGGACAAGGCTTTGTTGTTGTTGTTGTTGTTTGCCACCAAATGTTGGCGATAAGATTGCAGTTTAACTAAAACATAGTCGCCAACATTGAATTCAACTTCTCTTCGCTTACTATCTGTGTTGTGCTTCATACGTAGCTAGGCTCGCTGGAGGTTCAACTTGAGGGTGGCTAGAACCTCATCATGTTGTTGTAATTGCTCTTGCACGGCTGGTATATTGGACACAGTAGGCTCATAACGAATGAGAGGGAGAGGGTCCTTGTCGAACACAACCTTAAATGGGGTCATTCCTATTGCCAAGTAGTGGGACGTATTGTAACTATAAGCTGCCCAAGGAAAGAGATGGTACCAATCACGAAGATTCTCCTGAGATAGTAGTGCAAGTACATTTCCAAACAATGATTGAGGACCTTGGTTTGTCCATCAGTAGTTTCTGGATGATACGCAGAACTCCAAGCTAAAAGAATGCCTTACTTGCCACAATATTGTTTCCAAAATTTACTAGTAAATACTTTATCTCGGTCCGAGACAATAGAATGAGGAATGCCATGAATGCTTACCACATTTCGAAGGAATGTATCTGCAACCTTAGTGGCTGTAAATTTTGCCAGCAAGGGGATAAAATGAGCAAACTTCTACAAGCAATCCACCACCACCAATATAACTGAGAATCCATGGGATAGTGGCAGCCCAGTAATGAAGTCTATAGAGATGTCCTGCCAAATATGAGATTCCAATAACCCGGCCGGTGGTTGAGTACTATATTTATTTGACTCGCTGATAAATTGAACAAGTGGCAACATATTCCTTAATCGCTTTTGTCATATGTTTCCAATAAAATTGTGCAGAGATCCTTGTTAAAGTTCTGTGGAACCCAGCATGTCTACCAAGCAAAGAGTCGTGATACTCTCGCAAAATAGTGTTGATCAGTGAAGAGGTAGTCAGAATCACTAACCTATTACCCCAGTACCATAGGCCTTGTCGTAGCTGGAGTTTTTCTGATCGAATTCTAGCTTCAGTGAACTCCTCGGCTGGCGTGTAGGCCTCGAGTTCTTGTCGTAATTTGGGCAGCAAAGCGCCACTTATCATGGTGAGGCTGAGGAAGGATCTTGGCAAAGCATCTGCGCTCTTGTTCTTGCTCCCTTTCTTATATTCTATAGTAAAATCATCGCCCAACAACTTTGAAAGCCATAGTTATTGTTCCGGTGTTTGTATGGTTTGAGCTTGCGTCTCCTTGAGGCTCTTGTGATCGGTACGAATCACAAATTTGTGGCCCAATAGATAGTGGTGAAACTTAGCCACTTCCGTAAGGATCACTTGCATTTCCCAAACCTATGTGGACTACTTTTGATTCACACTAGAAAGCTTCTTAGAAAAGTAAGCGATGGGGATACCTTCCTGACTTAGAATGGCCCCAATACCAACTTCAGATGCATCAGTTTCAAGCACAAATTGCTTGAAAAAATCAGGTAGTGCTAACACTGGGGCAATAGTAAGGGTTGTCTTCAACTGTTGAAAGGTGTCTTCCATGTGAGGGGACTAGTGAAAATTATCCCTCTTTAATAAATCCGTCAGTGGGGCAGCAAGTAAAGCAAAATTTTTTATAAACTTACAATAATAACTGGCAAGGCCGAAGAATGCTCGAAGTTATTTGAACGAGGTGGGAGATGGCTATTGTTTGATTGCCAAAATCTTGGAGCCATCAACGCGAACACCCACTCGGAAAACCACATGTCCCAAGTTATCAATTTGTTGCCTTCCAAAGGAGTATTTGGATAGATTGGCATATAAGGCATAGGAGTGCAACACTTTGAAGACGTGCATTAGATGCTGTATGTGGGAGGACCAATCCAAGCTATACACAAGGATGTCGTCGAAGAATACGAATACAAACTGTTGCAACACAAAAATTAAGTAAACTTTAAAAAAAAGTCATTTTCTTTATAAAAAAACTAATCTCTTAAAAATATAAAATCATTTGATATTTTGATATCATATATAAAAATTTTTATTTATTAATTATCTTTGGTTATAATAATAATATAATCTTTTATTAATGTTAAAATATTTTCTAAGTAAAAAAGATTAAAAAAATAAAAAAGTGTAACTCTAAAATATATTTTTATTTTATTAATACTTTTAATTTTACTTAAAAAATTTGACAAATATAATTTTTTTTAATTCTGATAACTTAATGTCATCCAAATATAGACAATATTATCATATGATTGAATAATAACACCACTTAGGCTCTAAGTCACATTTAAAAACGGTGGTCATATAAGAAAAAAAAAGGTTAAATACGATTTTGTTCTATATAGTTTAGGCTAAAAAATTTTTTCATCTTTAATCTTTTTTTGTATACAAAATCATCCCTAGGGTTCAACATAGTTTTAAAATCGTTCTTCTGGACAAATTAATTTTTTAAATGACAAAAATATTTCCCTCTCTCTTCTCACCGCCATCATCATGACTCTTCACACCGTTACCATTACCACCACCGTTAAACACCCATTTCTCTCTTCTCACCACCACCACCACCCACTACCACCTCTCACCATTTGTTCATGAATCTAATAAGAAAACCCAACCTTCATAAAAAATCTCAAATAAATAAATCAATATAAAAACAGCAATTCAACAATACCACTCTAACAAATAAAGAAAATCATCATCATCATCATCATCATCAAAATAAACATTAACAAGAAAACCAGACATTAACAAGAAAAACGAACTTCCTCCAATTTCTCACCAAAATCAAAGAACCAAGAAAAGCAACAACAATCCAGAGGATTCTCTGTTAGCTCAGCCGCAAGGTTTGTGATGAATTCGGGAATTAGGGATTGTGATGAACAAGAACAAGAATTAGGAACTTGAATCTTAACTTATTTGTGATTGTAGTGACGGTTGAGCTGCATGGTGGTGGTGGCAGTGAGTCTGGACGACGGAAGGCAGGGAAGGAAGGGGAAGGGAGGCACGACAGTGATGTTGGAAACGCGAGAAACACGACGACAACCACCACCACCACCTCCCCGATGACGACGAGGAACACGAGGCGAGGGTGAGGGCCAGGCATGCTGAGGTGAGGCAAAGGCGAGTCGCGGTGCTGCGAAGGCAAGGGTGAGGCCTGGTGAGGCGAGAGCGAGAGCGAGAACGACGACAAAGGCGAAGAATGGCGAGAGCGAGGCTTCCTTCTCTCTCTCTCTCTCTCTCTCTCTCTCTCTCTCTCTCTCTCTTCTCTCTCTCTCTTTCTGTCTCTCTCTCTCTCTCTGATTTTTTGCTTCTCCCTCTGAGTCTCTGCTTCTCTTTCTTCTGAAAGGTGTGAGTGATGAGAAGAACATAATGGAGTTGTGATGGAGATGATTATACTGAGGATATAACCGTTCGAAAGACGATTTTAAAACCAAATTTAACCTTAGGAACGAATTTGAATGCAAAAAAGGTTAGAGACAAATAAAACTTTTGGCATAAACCTTAGAATTAAAATCGTACTTAACCTTAAAAAACTATAACCTTTTCTCTATGGTAGTTGTTTTTTAGCAAATGTTACAGTTTTCAACTGTGCCTAATACTACCGTGACCATAGAACAAATGTCATGATTTTTTAAGCAAAGGTTACGATCCTTTTTTCTTTGTGAAAAATGTGATGATAGATCAACAGTCACGGTTTATAATTGTGACTTTAGGTATTCTATAGTCACATTTTATAACTGTGACCTTAGCCCTTCTAAATCATGGTTAGACCTTCTATAGTCACGGGTTATAACCTAATCTGATCTTTTTTATACTCATGATTCATAATCGTGATTTTATCTTTTCTATTGTCCCTCTTTTTAATCGGGATTTTGGCTCATTATGTGGTGACGGCTTTTTAATTGTGACCCATAGTTTTTTAATGGTAAACATAGCTTATTACTTTATTGTCACTATTTTTAAGTGACGTTAGCCTTATTCTGTAGTCATGGCTTTTAACTGTGACATTAGGCTATTCTCTATATTGTCATAGTTGATAATGGTGACTTTTGTTTGTTTTTTTAGAAAAAATAATCATTTTTTTTCCATGAATGGTTATAAGATGAAAATTTACCTATAATTGTCTTCATGTGAAGTTATAATGGAAAATTGCTAAATGATTTGATATGTTTGACTAAATTATTATGTAATAGTTCTCAACTATCATCTCCATATGAAAATAACTGCATGTAAATTTTTATCTATTTATAAATGCTTGACAAAACTACTAAAAAAACTAATATTATACTTATAAAAAAATGAATTTCGTTTGCCAAAAATACCTAAATTCTAAATTGTAGCCGACTTCATTAAAAAATAACTCAAAATTCCATTATATACTATCCTTTTCATTTCCACTGCAATCTTCATCACACTTTCATCTCTCCCCAACGATCCACTTTACCATCTCTATCGGCAATATAATATCATTATCTTTATTATTAGTATATGTAGTTAACATTAGCCATGATGGATACACCCTTCAATTCATAATCGTACGTCGTCTTATTGAACCTGACTTTTAAATAGGCCTCAAACACCTTGGTCTTCCAAATTTAAACTGTGATTGGGCCATTCTTGGAGAATTGGTTCAATGTTGACCTCATCTTTGAATACCTAGGCATTGCACTACTCCCGTGGTAATTGGATGAATCTCACACGAATAAAAACTTTTTTTTTTCAATTTTGGGAGGGAAGTCATCATCCCAGAAAAAGTAATCCCTAATTGCTATCTCGATTGTTCTTTTTATGTCGACCAATTCGACGATCATGGATTGATAAATAAAAAAATTTCAATAATATCTTTAAAAAAATTAACATTGGTTCGATTTTCTGATCTCGGATTAAGTGTTGGCCAAAATTTAACAAAAGTACTGGCCCGCACTTCTCATAATCATGTCTTAAAGAAATAATGTTGTAGTGCAATAAATTATAAAAACTAAAGCGTTTGACTTGTTAATTTAAATAATATTCAATTAGCAAGTATTATTACATAGGTAAAAAATAAGGGGGATGCTACACATCCATGTAACTATGTAACCAAGTTGACCCAACACTAAAAAAATCCAATGCTATTAAATGAAACGTGAAATACACGTGTCCAACACACACGAAAATCGCTCTTGCTCAACGCTTCTTCTCCTCCACGCTTCTTATTCTTCTCCCCTTCTTCTTCTTCTTCTTCTTCTTCTTCTTCTTCTTCTTCTTCTCACGCTCGTTTACGCACGGATCCGGAGCGTCTTCTTCTTCTTCTTCGCATTCCTCCTTTTCCTTCTTCTCCTCCTTTTTTGTGTTCCTTCTTCTTTACGTGTTTTCTCCTTATCGTCATTCTTTTGTTGTTGTTGCTGCTATATTTTTTTATCTTTTCCTCCTTCTCTCTCTGGTGAAGAAGCAGTAGAAGGTGAGGAAGAAGAGTTTTGAATAGTGCAGAATGAACCGAACACAGTACTCATGGTGAACCGAACATAGTACTCATGGTGAACCGAACACAATACAATTGTATAGTACTGAATGAACGAAACATAATCCATTATATAAAATCAAATTCAAATAGCTTTCTACAGAATAAACCGAACACAGTACTCATGGTGAACCGAACACAGTACTCATGGTGAACCGAACATAGTACTCATGGTGAACCGAACACAATATAATTGTATAGTACTGAGTGAACGAAACATAATCCATTCTATAAAATCAAATTCAAATAGCTTTCTGCAGAATGAACGGAACACAGTATTCATGGTGAACCGAACACAGTACTCATGGTAAAAATTGTATAGTACTGAGTGAATGAAACATAATCCATTATATAAAATCAAATTCAAATAACTCTGCCTACAATTTACATATTATCAATTCAATTCAGTACACCTCCGTCCATTTAATTCAATTCAAATTAGCAATTGCATTATATTCAATTTGATTCAATCCTAAACCCTAAACCCTGAATCCGAACCCTGAACTCTGAACTCTGAACCCTCACTAAACTCTGAACCCTGAATGCTAAACCCTAAACCTTAAATCCTAAACCCTATCGTAAACCCTAAACCCCTAAAACCCTGAATCCTGAACCCTAAATCCTCAACCATGAATACGGTGAACCGAAATTAATATACGGGGCAAACCAAAAGTTTGAAACACACTAAACCCCTGTAAAATGAACCCTGAACCCATAAACCCTAAACCCTAAAATCCTAAACCCTGAAACCCTAAACCCTAAACCCTAAACCTTGAACTCTGAACTCTGAACCATGAACCAAAAAACAAATTCTAATTATTCAACTTAGAAATTAATACACTAGACAAATAAAAAAACTGCATATATCAATATAGAATTTCACAAAAAAGTGACTATTCATTAAAGACTATCAACATTCAGAAATTAAACATGCTATAACCATGGTGAACCAAAATTTGTTCATGGGTGAACAAAAATTTACATTAATAAAAACTAAAACTTGTACAATCTTCTCTTGGATAATTCATATCTGGTGTATTGTAAAGAGTGGAGCTTGACTAAATCAATGATCCCGACAATTTAACCCAGCTGAAGGGTTTGTCTTCAAAGTTGGAGATATCTTGGATTTCCACCTCCCCTCTCTGGTGCATACAATTAGTTGATTCTTAATCTTGTCTCCGTCCCGAGTCATGTTCCTTATTTTCGTAGAAAAACCGGCAAGTTTGGAATAATATTTTTAGAACTTTCCAACTTCTTCTAGTGTCTTGAAATCATTCCCACATTTGGGACAAATTTTTCATCCACAACACAGCTGGTCTACACGGTGAACCGAAATCTTAATTATGATGAACCAAAATCTTAATTACGGTGAAACAATTATATAGTGCTTAGGAAAGAAAACAGAACATATTCGTCTAATTTTTTTAGACTCCTTTCTGGGGACCGAACCAAAAATATCCACGTGATGAACAACCTCTTTAGTACTTACCAAATCGAAAAGTTACTCACATTTACTCAGAGTTACTCACAGTTACTGACACTCACAGTTACTCACAGTTACATATTATCAATTCAATTCAATTCAATTCAAATGTAGATCAACTCAGTCCATTCAATTCACTTCAAATAAAATTAGCTATTTCATTCCATTAAATTCGATTCAAAATTCAATAATCCAAATCTCATCAAATTGATGCGTTTCAGAAGAATCATCAAAATCGCACTCATTCAACTGATTTGAAGTTGATTCATTCATTGTTTTAATTCAAAAGTACAGACCGAAGAAGAAAACGAAGAAGAAGATGAACGACGAAGCTAATTGCGTTGAATCAATCTAGATCCATAATGCAGAGAAGAAAAACGCGAAAGAGGAGAACAACGAATTTAATTAGGCTGAAGAAGAAGAAGAAGAAGAACATGAAGAAGAATGCGAAAGAGGTTTACGTTGTATGAAAAGATTTACATTGAGAAACGTTGATAACGCAAAATAAAAATTCGTTATATACGTTATAAGAGGTGTGTGTAAAACAAACGAGTGTGTGAGACGTAAAATGAAAATTACTTGAATACCATCCATGTAATTTTTACATGGATATAGAATTTTTTCCAAAAAATAAAGGTGTAATAAATAATAGTATGACTCGAGTAAGAAAACGTAAGAACTAGTACTATTATTGCATACATGACTTCATCAGTGAGAAAATGGCATGAAACCTAATAAATAAACGATGAATGGCAACCAATAAATAGGTGTTATTATTACATAGATTAAAAAAAATTAAGAAAATGTAACAAATAATAGTATGACTCGAGTAAGAAAACGTGTAACAGATAGTAGCTAGTATTATACTATAATATATATATTATGACTTGAGTGAGAAATGACATGAAATCTAATTAAATGATGAAGGGCAATGAATCCTATGTATATATGTATGTGTGAAAATAATAATAAAATAAATAAATACATAAATAAAATCTTCATTAGACTATTATTTTATTTCCGGTTGAATGATGAAAACTTTAATAATCATGATAATAATTCTCTGTTCATTACTATTTTTACAAATCAAACAACAACTGCGACAAATTATTATTTCAATTTCTTCATGGTATAACAATAATAAAAGAAATGTACAAGAACAATAATTCATGTCAAAATAAGAACAAATTAAATATTAATGTCAACACATGCATATAATCTTTCTGATGTAAACATGTGAAATATATATAGTCTTATTTGAAATTTCTTCTAAAAATTGTTTGAGCATTTGAACTAACAATTAAAAAACAACAAAATTTAAACCGGAATATACAGCAAACTTTATTTAACTCATGCTTCTATTTTCCTCTATTTAACTTATTCCTTCTGAAAAAAATGACAAATAAATAGTTCCTAATTTTTTTTATTTTAAAGATAAATAAATTTTTTTAAATCCAGTACGAGAAAACTCATGTATTTTTCCTTTAGAAAAGTTAAAAACTTGTATTTTATTTGATAAAAAATTATTTATCTTTATAATAAAAATTAAAAAATTTATTTATCATTTTCTCTGTTTTTTTTTCTATTATTAATCCCTTTTATTCTTATATAGTTGTTTCTTCTTAGCTGCGACTTCTATTTCCTTCGCTTTTTTCTTTCTTTCTTCTATTTTTCTTTCTTTTTTCTTCTTTTCTTCTTTTTCTTTCTCAATAGCTTGTTTCTTCTTTGCTGTTGCAGCTTCTATTTCCTTTGCTTTTTTTTCCTTTCTTCTTTTTCTTTTTCGTTGCTCTTCTCTTTCTCTGACTCTTCTCACAATAATCACCTCATGACTATCTTTCTGATTATCTCTACAGCAACGACAATTGAAGTTGATTGTGAACTTTAATATTGGAAAATACATAATTGAATTACCAACAATCTAGATAGGAAAGACAAATAATTAAAGTTGAGAGAGTGTGTGAGGATGAGGAATGATAGAAGTTAAGTAATAAGAGGGTGAATGTGCAATGAACCTTTGAATTTAGGTTTTATAGAGAATTGTGAACGAAGGTTAGGTGGAAAATACGAAGAAAGAAAGTATATATTAGTAAATACCAAATAGACATACGAGAATAGTTATTAACCTTAACCTAACCTTAACCTAACCTAACCCCACCTTACCGCCACTCATCACTCAATTTCCCCCCCCCCCCCCCAAGCCCCAAATACAACACAGCACTAGCTGTGAACAAACAAAAAGAGAAAGAGATAGGGATCTAATAAGAGAAGAGAGAGAGAGATCGGAGGGAGCAGAGAAGAGTGAGGGAGCCGCTGCCAGTTGGTCGCCGCCACACCCGCCACCTACGCCGTCCGTCCTTAGCGCTGTCAGTTGCGCCGTCGTGGAAGAAAGATGTGACAGAGAGAGAGGGTCCGTGGAGGGTCGCCGCCGTTCGCAGTCAGCTTCGCACAGGGGAAACCATGGCCGTCGAGGGTCCATCCACGCCGTCGCTGAAGCTTGAACGCCGCTGCAACCACCGCGTGTTATCATCTTTAGATCCGCCGCCGTTGGAGTCGCAAACAGGGAACGCGCGCAAAGGAAACCGTTGCGAAGCTGCCGTCACCGCCGCGGTGATGGGCTTGTCGTCGTTCTGCCCGCGCGGCTGCTGCGTTGCCGGAGCTCCTCGCCGCCGCTGCTAGCGCCGGAAACCGCCTTTCAAGCCTGTATCTATTGGTAAGCCCTAACCATGCTTCAGCTTCTTAAGTGGCATTAATTTGTTATATGTTTTGTTTGCTTTTCTCAATGACCATAAATTTGTGTACAAGGCTGGATCTACTTTCTATGTTGGTTGTTGTTTTTTCTTCTTCTATTTGTACTGAGATGTTGATTAGCACAAACCCTTGGTAATTTCTCACAAGACTATAATTGTATATCTTGTTCTGCCAACTTCTTTTGTGGTTTCTCTTGTCAATTAACAGAGAATGTTGTTGCAGCTTTCTTTCAAGAATGGACACAACAAGTGCAAGATATATTGAACACAAAAAAGTTTGGGGATATTGCATTTGGAGACAAGGACTTCAAAAATGCAATTGAGTATTATTCTAAGGTACTAATGCACTTGTTCACCTCTAATGTGATTAAGAATAATTATAATCTTATAAACTGCAAATGCATTTAGGATAGCTCCTGTACAATATTTTCTTTTTTAGATATGACACTACTAGACATCCTATATTTGTCTCTCTTATGTGTTCTGTATGAATGTTAGTCTGATCTATAATATCTCTTGATGCAGATTCTGCTTTCATCTTCAATGGATAAAACCTAAATTCAGGTGCTGTTGAAGTCTAAACTTTGATAAGGGAAGTCTAAACTCTTAGGTGCGTAGATACACGTTCAGTCTTAATTCATGTGCTGTTGAAGAACTTGAGCTTGATTCATTTGGACTATCAATTATGCCTTCAAGTTTGGTAAGTTAGTGCCTCGTTGTAAGATTAATAAAACCAAGTTCAGAACTCAAAATAGCATGCAATTTTTGCCAATCCAATTGGAAATGAAAGTCTACATCCTTTGTTAACAAATCCAAGTCATAATTCCTTCATTTTGATCATTTGTGACTCCTAAGGGATTTAGTCTACAAATTATAATTCTTGATTGCCATACTTTTAGGTGAGTACTTACTCTTTGCTAGTCGAGGATGTACTGGAAGTAGTATCTGATGCTGTTGTGGTTCGCAAAGTTGCAGCGTCGCGTATACAAAGGCTTTCAAAGGTACCTTCATTTCAATAATGGAAGTTTGAGTGTATGAGTGTATCACATTACTATTTCACATTTTACATTTTCTTTTGCCCTTCCGACTGATGGACTAAGTAGGATATTGATTTCGGCAAACATTGCTTACTTTTCTGATTAGAGAGCTTCATGATATACTTCGCCTCTGTTTCTTAGCTGCTGAATTTTTCGTTTCCTGCTTATATTTCAAGTCATGCTTAATTGCTTATTATGGCTTGTAGATGGGAACTTGTGATTCTCATACTTTATTTTAAAAAATTATTTAGAATATAAGGTTTAACAATATCATTGGTTTAGGTAAAATACTGAATAATTATTTAGAATGAAGTGCATCAAGCCATGCATTTATTATTATAAACTTCATTTAAATTCAATTTGCAAGAAGTGCTAAATGCCTTCCATGTTTTACATATTAGTATATTACTGATACGTGCGTGGTGTTATGTAATTGCTTGTAGTTACCTTATATTTTAGGTGTTAACTTAAATGATGTTTATCTTTTAGAGTTTCTTCAGCAGGTTTAAAAAAGCCTTATCTGAGCCTTTGTTGTGTTTTAATTGTATTCCTTCAATAATTGAACATTATTGCACATTATCTGATTTCTTTATCTTAGTTTGCTGACATTGATGGATCATCAACTATGCCGTCCTCTGTTATATGAGTCCTAAATTTGATTGTTTGACAATTGATATTTATGTAAATTTAATAAATTTGTTCACTAAGTTGTTATTGAATTGTGATTAGTTAGCCCAAGTTTATATATTGAATTATTAATTCTTGATAATTTGCATTTTTGATTGGCTAGTTTTGAACTTTGAGAATATATTCTTAAGGAATTAGTTAATTTTAACTTCTAAGTTTTGAACTCGTAGATGATTCCCATTTTATATTAGTATACTTTAATTTGTATATGGATCTATTTATCATATTTTACTTGCGTCATGGTTGAAAAATGATAAATGTCCTATTATTTGGTTTGATAAATTTGATTGGGTATGGCTGAGACATAAGTTGTGAATTAGTTGTGTTTGTTGAAACCATAGACGGTGAAAATATCCAAGTTTTAGGGGAGGTTCTGCCGAAATTTTTCTAAACATTTTGGATAAAACTTAGTGGAAAAATTATAATTAGTGTTATATCTTGTTTCTAACTTTTTTGTTTCAGTTTTTCTTATTTACAGGAGTGATGAAATGGTGACCATATGCTACCTTGAGGGCTCAAGAATATTTTGATGCATAGAGACACTAATCTATATTAAAACTTTTATGTTTTGGTTGAACTAATCAATGTACTCACTAGCTAATGTTATTTTGTTTCAAGACAATTTTAGCTAAAAGGATCTTGTTTGACTTATGTATGTTTTTGCATATTATATACATGTAAACTTGCTTATTAAAATCGTTAATATATTAGTTAATTTAAAAAATGATTTAGTAAATTATGCATGTAATTTGTAATAAAAAAAGTTGTTATAAAATAATTAATTTGCTTTCGTAACTAAAGAAAAAAATGTTACAAAATCATATTACATTTTGTAACAAAATTTTTTGATAGGAAAAAAATTGACTGTCACGAAAAATACCTTCAAGATCAAAATTTATTACCACTTTTGTAACGGCTTCTGGTTTTTTGTATCAGAAAAAATTGTTACAAAATATGGTATTGAATTGTAACAGTTTCATTTTTCGTTACAAAAACTTTTTGTAACGGGACTTACTGCAATGGACCCTTTTTTTGTTACAAAAAACTTTTGTTTCAAAATTTCGACGTTTTGTAACAATATTTTTTGTTACAAATGCGCCTTTTTCTTGTAGTGTAATCAACAACAATTCAATAAATCTAGAAGTAAAAAACACTACAAAAAATTTATCGAATATCGTTGCAATATAAACTTCGCCGATAATTGTTTATCAGCGGATTTTTCGTCCGTCGTTAATTACTGTCGAATTTTTTTCTTGTAAATCCGACAGTAATATATTATTAATTCGACGATAAATTCGACGATAAACTTCAATTTAATTATTTTTTAATTTGTTTAAAAATTAATATAATTTTAAATATTTAAATTCAATAATTTATAAACTAATAAATAAGAAAATACAACACTAATTAACTCATAAAATAATTAACTCAGATAATAATAAACTTAGAAAATTAATAACAATAACCAATAAGTCAATAATTAACTCAGAAAATAAATAAGTTAAGATTAACTCGGACAATTAACAACAATAAACTAGTTAACTTATAAAATAATTAACTCAGATAATAATAAACTTAAAAAATTAATAATAATAACCAATAAGTTAATAATTAACTCAAAAAATAAACAAGTTAAGATTAACTCGGACAATTAATAACAATCAATTAATTAATTCAGAAAATAATAAATTTAAATTACAACTAAAAAATTGCTTAATACAAACAAATTTATAGACAAATTTAATAGTATCACTAGTCATTCTCAATTCTTTGACAAAGAAATGTTTAATATTATCAAGTGGATAACCTAAGAAACAACACAAGCATATAAACTGCATAAGGCATTAAACATAGCGATAAATGGGTAACATTGTCTATATAAAAGAATTAATAACTATTGCCTTAGAATTTTTTAACAAACCGTAGCAGTATTTTTATCAAATATAAACCAATCAGTAAAACAATCAAAAGATCTCTATTGTTAATAGTAATTTGAACCCATTGGCAATAGTTAAGTCGTGAATCAAGCATTACCATTTTCAGCATTTGAACCCATCGTGTAGCAGATAATGCACCAAACCAAAGCAAGATGAAATGAAAAAACAAATAAGTAGAAAGTAGAAACCTTATGACTTCTGTAGCTAGTTTATGATTTCTAATGACGTCTACCAATTAGTTACAGAAGTCAGAAAAAATTGATAGCAGATATCATCATGTATTTAGCTAATAAATGAACAAAAATATAACAGAAAGGAATCTAAAATCAGAAAGCAGGCCATAAACTATAGAACAATAAAGGAGCACAAAAGCAATATGATATCTTTGGCAATCACTGTATCGCTATCTGTAGCTCCAAGATGTCGCAAAACTACCTCCTCAAAATGACCATCTCTATATGCATGCTGTAATTGAGACATGAAACACAATTAGGCTCCTTCCGATTTTTAAAAGATGCCTTTTACTCACCAATCAAGCATCAATTTTAACATGGTTGTAAAAGCAATACCTTTTCAACTATTTTGAGTTCAAAAAATTTGCATTCATGTACCAATTTCATTTAATAATGTCTCAAATCTAACTAATCAGAAAACAACCTAAAAATCCTATTTTAAACATTTCTCAGCTATTCAGAATCAAAACCTAATCTAATCCTATTTTAACAACCTAAAAATACACTAATCAGAAAAAAATCTAACTAAACTAATTATTAAAATCAAACTAACTAAACAAAATTAATTGAACTCAACAGAAATTAAAAGAACTTTGAAACCAAAACCTGGTCTCAACGGTTCGAACAGGGGGAAAGAGAGAGGTGGAACCGCAGCTGACAGAAGAACCGATGTTGGTCGCCACGGAGCTAGGGCTTGAGCGAAGGTTGCCACGACATTGACTGGAGGAGATGATGGCTGTAGCGCTAAGAAGATATGCGAGCTTGAGGGGCGGTGGTGGTGGAGCTTGAGCTTGCTTTGTTCTGGGAACGAGAAAGAACGAGAGAGACATGGGTTGTGTTCTATTGGTTCAGTGTTTAAAAAAGAGGATAAGAAGGAGAAGGCAGCTACGACGGTTAGGGTGGCCGGCGGTGGCATTGTGGGTGAGGAAAGGAGAAGAAAAAGCTCGTCGACGGAGAGAAGAATGCTAGGTTTAGCTCGTTTGATTTGGTACTGTGAATGAATGGAGCTCGGGCACAAACAATCATAAACGCAGAATATCAACATTTCTGACGAAAAAATTTAAATTACAGATAGATTTTTTGTCTGTAATAATCTAATAAAATGCAGCGTTTTTGTCCATTTAATTACAAACGGATTTTTCGTCGGTAACCATTTCCCACGAAAAAAATTAATTCTGACAGAATTATCGACGGATTCTCTTTTCTGTCTGTAATTTATGCTAATTCATTTTTTTTGTTTCCGACAAAAAATCTCTCGCAAATTCTGTCTGTATTTCCGTGAGATAAAATCCGTCGAAAATATCGGTCTATAATAACTAGTTTTCTAGTAGTGAACAACCCCAGAACAGAAATCAAAATAATACAGTTGAGGATCTCACACGTGCAGATTCAAACAACAATCAACTAATCAGAACAATACAGATTTTAAACACAGAATTATCAAAACCAAATTAAAAAATCTTAAATCAAAACAGAATTAAAAAATTCTAAATCTAAACTAATACATGAAATAAATCTGAAAAAATTAGTTAAATCTCTAATACAAAAATCCTAAATGCAAATTTTCTAATATATAACAAATTAAAATTAGATAAATTAAGATTTAAGATTTAACTATCAAAAACTAATTAGTGAGTTACCTGGAGACAGTGGCGGCGCAGAGAATTTTACTGGAGTGATGGCAGCACGGACGGCAAAGTGGCGGCGGCAGTGACCAACCGGCAGGGCTGCATTAGGATGTTTTTTTAAATAAATTGAAAAAAATAATAGGAAGAAAGAGGAGGACAACATACCTAGAGGAAGGAAGGAGGCATCTCCAGCGACACAGGGAGCAGCGATGGCAGCTGTGGCGGCTACAATAGTGGCGGAAGCGACAAAAACAGTGGCAATATAGCGACAAAAATGATGCAAAAAATCCACACAGTCTTCGAATACTGTTTGGTGGTGGTCATCGCTGGTGGAGGGGCTGCCAGAGGTGGTTTGTAAGGGGAGGGGGAGAGAGAGAGAAAGGAGCAGGTTAAAGAGAGATTGGTTCAAAAATGAGGGAGGAGAGGGTTTGCGATTCGAATTTAGAGCAAAATTACCGGTGGATAAGTTCGACGGTAATGCTTTGTGAATGACCAAAATACAGCGTTGCACTAATTTGGATTACTGTATCTACCGATAAATCTAACGGTAATGATTACGTCATTTTTCTTTTTTTTCTCAAATTATTACTGGTGAATTTACCATAAAAAAAAACAAATCCAACCGTAATTCTTTTACCTGACAAATTTATTAAATCCACTGCTGATGTTCGACGGTAAATCTAAATGTATTCAACGTTTTTCTTAGAGTGAAATTCATTAACCGCAGATATACAATTCCAACATTTAGATTCCGAATTATGAAGATGCAGAATTAAAAATGCAACAACAAAAATTTTAGAATTCGAAATGAATACAGAACACACAGAAGAAGAAGCAATAGATCCGCCCGAGGAAGAAGATGCTAGCCACAGCAGTGGCCCAACACAGGAGGGGTGAATCAACCACCATTAAAGCCACCTTACTCGTTTATAGATGCGGTGATTGGCCTGGCAACAGCTAGCGGCGTTGGTGGGGCTGCAGTTCTGCACCGAGGCAGTAGTGGCGAGGACGACTCCAGTCGCGAAGGGAGAGTGGACACTCACAAAGACCTAGTGCATAGTAAAAGATGGTATATTTGTGCTCGACAGTTTTAGCTTCACATTTTTATCACTGGTTGCGTTCTACTCATCTTTTGGTTGAATTTTGTTTATCTCCAATTCCCTTCCCCATCCAATAACATCTATTTGGCTGTGAATTAGGTTATCTTAGTTTTCTAATTTTAGGGTTTTCTAATTTTCAAGATTCTTTGTTTCTAATTTGAGGATTTTTCTAATTTTGAGTTTCTTTGTTTTCTGATTTTACGGTTTTCTAGTTTTTGCAAAGGGGTGATGGTGACCTCACTTCCAATGCACAGTGAACGATGGTACATTTGTGCTTGACGGCTTCAACTTTGTATTTTTGCCACTGCTTGCGTTCTATTCATCTTTGGTTGAAGTTTGTTCGACTCTAATTTCCTTCCCTATTTGGTTACATCTATTTAGCTATGTTATATGATTAGCTTAGTAAAATTAAACCCTAACTCTAGCATAAGGACCTATTTTTTATTATGTTTTCCTTAATTATGTTTTTGCAATATTTTTACTTATCATTTTCACCAATTTGATTTTAATATATTATATTCAAATTTAGTTTTCAAGTTTAACCCCGAGGGGAGCTTTAAAAATGGAGAGCTTATTTTTGTGATTGGGAAAAATTATAGTAGTTTCACCTGGATTTTGTTTTTTTCGATCTTTACAGGAGGTGTCAACCAAACTTGTATCAAAATCTTAATTTGAGGAGTAGATACAACTTCTTTTGTGGATTGCTCTTAGGATTTAGAAATCGTGCCCAATAAAAATGTAAAAAAGATCAATAATTATAGAAAACAAGAAGTAAAAAAGAACAAATATAAAAATAAAGAATTAAAAATTGCAAGACTTATATTAAAATATGCAGAAATTGATAAGAGCTTAAATGAAAATAACATAATTTAAATAACAGAAAGAAAATAACATAATTGAAATGACTGAAAGAGAAAATAGAGTCTCCAATACTTACATATGGACTCGTGACTCATGTTTCCATGCGTCAGTGTGACTAGAAATTTTTAGAGTGAGTGAGTGTGTGAATGAATGGAAGCTCCTCTAACTTATTGAAACTAATCCTATTTACAAAGAAAAATTCTAAGTTAATTAATATAATCTTGGACTTAAAGTAAACTTACACTTCAAGTAGTCTTGCACTTCAAGAAAATTTGGACTTCAAGTAGTCTTGAACCTCAAATAGTCTTAGACCTCAAGCAAATTTGGACCCCAAGCATAAGATAACTTGACCATCGAGCCTAACTCATTCTTATTTCCTTCAATAATGGTGTGCTTTATGTATATATGATCTTCGACTTTAACTGTCGAATTCTTTTCGACGTCGACCATTTGTGCCAAATTTTTAGCACAACAAAATGTCCCTCGAAGTTTTGGATGGCTTCGATTTTGATGAAAAAGCATTAAAAACTTTGAAACTACCTCTAAACTTAATCAAAGTAGTAAAATTGATTCCCGTCTTCTATATCAATCTTCACAAGTACATCTTTTATCTTGACTGTTTGTTGACTACTTCTCTTTTTCCCTTTTGCAATACGCCTAAAGCTCATAGTTATATTCATTTTTGACCTTCTTTGTCAGGTCAGAAAGTCTAAAAAATTTTCACCAACCTTAGGGTATATAGGTCTTACTTTGAGCATGTTGGTGTCAAACCGAATTTCTTGATTCACCATCGCATTCACAACAAACTCCTCAAATCCAGCAAAGTTCGAGGTTAACTAGCAAGGATTTTTTCCAACCTTTGTATCTAGTATCTTGTTAGAAAATCTTAGTTTGCTTTTAATAATTTCCTTCTTTGGAAATACCTTTTCTTCAACAAAATTAAGAGATTAACACATAAAATGAGACTTGTTTTTTGTTTCGATTGCAAACACATCATTTTCAACCTTCACCTCATAATACATCACACAACAATCAAAAGCTAGTATTTCTTCTTCAGAAAAATTCCCATCCTCTTGCTCTTTTTTTTGTAACCTTTTGATTTGTCGGACATTGTCTATCAATTGAGCAAGGTCAATAAATTGTTGGTTAACTAGCTTTTTTTTTTTAATTTTGAAGTCAAGTCCGTTAATCAATATCTTGACAATTTCAGGCTCTAGGATCAAATTATAGCACTTATTTCTCTATTTTTTAATCAAATAAGATAATCTTCCATCGTCTCCGTCTTGGATTTTTTATTGAGAACAAATTAAAAAGTGTAACTTTTAGTTCTCCTCTAAAAAATTGATCATAAAAACTCTTATCTAACTATTCCCATGAATGGATCGACTTAGGCTGTAAATTTGAAAACTAAGTGAAAGTATTCGTAGTCAAAGAAGAAAGAAAGTATCTCATTTTTACTTGCTCATTGCTAGCTAGAAGTCCGATTTCGACTGTGTAACGAGCCACATCCTCGACAGTCGACTTACCACTTTCTCCTGAAAATTTAGTGAGTAATTTTGGGGATTTGACTCCTCTAGGAAGTTCTGCTTGCAATACATAATCAGAAAATAGAGATATATAATATGATTGGTGAGTCAACTTTACATTGAAACCTACCCTATTTAGCATATACTCGATAGCTTGTGAAATATTCTGCTCATCAGTTTGTGCAATGTCACATTGGACAAACTGATTTTGTCGAATACCATTCACTATATCATTAGGGTTTTGCCCCTTATTAATTATTACGGGCGACTGACAACCTTTCAAGTGAGGTTGATGACATCCTAGTGGATTTAGTGTTTTATAATTATCCTGGACTGCTCTAGTCAATTCATTCATCTGCCTCGTTATTTGTTCAAACTTATATTATTTTCTATCAAAGGGTTTAAGATAGTTGTCATTTGCTAAGTCAAGTGTTAACCAAACTATGATGACTTTCTACTATTTATTGTCTAAAATCTGCTAAAAAATCAATAGTGTTAGGCAGAACTCCACCTAACATTAGTAATTCCCTCGACCTTCCTGAGAAAAATGGGCCTTTATGCATTTCAATAGATGTCAAAAGTATAACGGGGTCGAACAAAGCATCTCTATTTGTATCGACGATTTGAATCGACAAATCAGTCTGAGTTGATATTGCATCTACATATGGTTGTGTCGACCTTGTTGAGTTAGTTGTGATATCATGAGTCCCAATATCATTGGTCCCAAATAGGAAGGATTGACCATTATATATTGATATAAGTATGGATTGTATCCTTATACAAAACCTTGTGAATTTATTCTAACAATTGAGTTCGACTGAACATCTGTATATACCCCAATAATAAGTAGATTAGCAAAAAATGGAGAATATTAAAGTAACTCATATATAAGCCAAGTAGTCAGATTTACTTCGACTACGCTAGGAGAAGCCACTAAAATCACATTTGTATTGTTCATATGCTTAGTCGAACTTCTAGCAAAAGCCATAGGCACTTTTGTCGATTCAGTGACTTGTGGTTATGGATATAGTACTATTCCTTCAGAGTCGTGGTCTGACCCTTCTGTTGAAGAGGACAACTAAGATGACATAGAAATAGATATGTTTGGACCGTTATAGGATATAAATTTATCACTTCACAAGCGCATACACAACAACCACTTTAGGCAACCAATCTTATCCAAGGTCCCACTAGGCGTACCAATTTATTTCGCCTGGATTTTTCTTTTTTCAACCTCAACGGGAGGTGTCAACTAAGCTTGTATCAAGATCTCAATTCGAAGATCATATACGACTCCTTTTGTGGGTTGCTCTTAGGATTTAGAAATCGTGCCCAATAGAAATGTAAAAAAGAACAATAATTATAGAAAGTAAGAAGTAAGAAAGAACAAGTGCAAAAAATAAAGAATTGAAAATTTCAAGACTTGTATTAAAATATGTAGAAATTGACAAGAGTTTGAATGAAAATAATAGAATCTATTATATCTATTCTATTATATAAAAATTGGATTTCTACACTTAATGATGGAGCTGACGTGGCATGCTTTTGAGAGTGTTTTCCGATTTATTTGTTTTAACTCATTAAATACAAATTATGATAATTTATATTAGTTTGATTTGATAATATTTTTTAATTTATTTCTTTTAATGTTCTGTTAGTATTTTTAATTAATTAAACCAAATTTATTGTGTGTACTAATTAATTAATTAGTCATTAAATAATAAATTTTTGAATAAAATAGGCAATTGAGATATTTTTAACTAATAATTAAATTAAATCAAACCAAATCATATATATTGAGTCAAGCTCAAATTATGTGAATTAAGGACTAAGTTAAAATAAGATGATTTCTTACTTATTCAAATTGAATGCAATAAATACAAATTAATTTTGTTAGATAATCATAGTCGTTTGATCTACTATATATAGATGGTCACACAAAATTATAAGACTCATGATTTTTATCGCAAATGCCATTTCAACTCTTCTTTTCTTCTATTTTTTCCTTTATGTATATTTTTTTATGTATAAATATACCCAAAATGAGAAAGTATAGATGATATTTTATTGATTGCTTGTTTGATTAATATATCTCAATTTCGGCATTCTACCACTATGGATGGAAGTTGACCCATAGTAATTCAAGGTGATCAGTATATTTTTTTTATAGTATTAGATAAAAGAATATTTGTTAAAATGAATATACTCATTGTAATGAATTTTTTTTTCAATTATTAGATTTTTATGTTAAATTCTTTGAAGGTACAAGATAATAAAATAAGTTGACTTTAATATTATTAGAAGCTAAATTTAATAATTCAAGTAAGCACCACTAATTATGTTAATAAAGTAATTTTATCATACTAATGTGATTTACATATTAATTTTTTTGAGTAAATTCATTTCAAAATGTAAAAATTAGACTCAATTACGCTAAAATTTTAAAGGTAATATAGAATTTTGCAACGAAATAAATTTAACATTCATTTAGGAAATAAATTTATATAGGGCTCTTTCCTAATTATAAATAATAACAAGACTTATGAAAAAATATTCATGTCAACGTTCTTATTAACTAAATCATAATATTAGGTAATTGATAGTTTCATAGACAGAATTTATTAAGTAATTACGTTAAAACTAGAATGAACAAGTAATAAAGATTCATAAAAAAATCTATTACATATTATCAATTTTATAATTAAAATATGTCACATATCATATTCTCATCTCTTTTATTTATTGTCTATTCTATTACATAAAAATCAAGTTTTTACACTTAATGCTGGAGTTGACGTGACATGCTTTTGAGAGTGTTTAGCAATTTATTTTTTTAATTCATTAAATATAATTTATTACGATAAATTAACTATATCAACTAATTAGTTTTATTATATATTTAAGTGTCACACAATTTATTATAATTTATATCAATTTGATTTAGTAGTATTTTTTAATTTATTTTTTTAATATTCTTAGTATTTTTTAATTTATTAAACTAAATTAATTATACTAATTATCTGTATTAACTAATTAATTAGATTAATTTATTAATTATTAAAATAACAAATGTATGAATAAAAGAGGCTTTCCAGGTATTTTTTACTAATAATTAAATTAAATCAAAAAAAGTCAAATCATACATATTGAACTAAATTCAAATCATGTGAATTAAGGATTAAACTAAAATAAGATGATTTTTTACCTATTCAAATTGAATGTAATAAATACAAATTAATTTTATTAGATAATCATGGTCTTCTGGTCTTTTATATATAAATAGCCACACAATAAGAATCATAATTTTTATCGCTTTTGTGATTTTAACTCTTCTTTTCTTTTTTTTTTTTATGTATAAATGTACTTAATTAAAATGAGAAGGTATGGATGAGTGTTTCATTAATTGTTTGTTTGACAAATATTATAGTCCAAAAATATCTCAATTTAAGCATTTTACCGCTGTTGATAGAAGTTGAACCTATAGTAATCCAAGGTGACCATGATATTTTTTATAGTATTACGTAAAAAATATTTCTTATAATGAATATATCCATTGTAATTAATTTTTTTTTCAATCTGTTATCTTTTACCTAATAAACAATATTCATGTTGAATATATTATTTTCATCAGAAGCCATACATAATTGATTGATAATTCTATATATAAAAATACTCCTGTGGTAACTAAATACCATATTGTTATCTCACTAAAGTTAATTCTCATATGATTATGCCAATGTATAGTACTATAAGATGAAAATTGATTAAATTACATTTATTTCTAATGAGGTGGGTAATCTTTTAGGCCTAATCACGGTCGGAGTTGAGAAAGGTTTGAAAAGTGTTAACAATACAAATACTTTTTATTTTTGATACCCAATAATAAATATATAAATTAAAACTAATATTGTTTCGTACAAAATCATAAAATATATATTATACTTAAAATATATATTCCATATTAACTGTCATTGTTTATCAATTACGTAATAACAAACCTGGTTATTAAAAAAGATTAAAATTAACTTAAATATACGCAATATTATTCCATGTCTTTTATTTTTATTTTATTATCATAAAAAATCATACATATTATAAGAGAACATCATCTTTTTACCAACGATTCTTCTATTCAATGGTTTCTATAAAGAACAGATGGATGCTTTTGTTATTTTCAGTTCTTTGATAAATATGGACGACGCATAATAATATTATGCTTGGCAAGAATATATGAGATTTTAAAAGGTTGAAGCATAGGTTTAGTTTTTAACATATTCGTAGATAAAGTATAGAGTAGATAAAAAGATAACTAACAAAATAATAAATTGTTAAAACTTCTTCAATGTTAACAGTCGTAGTGTATGATAGGTGTTTTATAACTTTTTTAGATTTGATTATTTCTTTATTATTATATGTTGTTCTGTTTAATTTATACTAAAAAGACTTGTGATAATCATTTTATCGTAGTAGTGTAAAAGTTGTAGGTGTTATATTTTTTTGTATGCTCTTAAATTCCATATCTTTGATGAATATTTGTGACTGAGTAATTATTAAAATAAAATGGTTTAATATCTATTATGTATTTTATTTAAATTATAACAGTGAATAAATTTTTTTTCAAAGTAAATAATGAGATTTTTTCATAGAAACAACGTTTGAATAATTGTGAAATCAGATTATATTATAGATAATGATAAATATCTTAGCATTAGATTTTCTATAAAACAAACTTCTAGGAATATTATATTATAGTATATAATTTAGTTATATTTTTTCATCAATTTATATTATTTGGATTGACATATTTTAAAAAAGGGTTATTCAAATTTTTTTAAATTATTAAATCAAATCCATTACAACTAGTTAATTAGGTTGATTAAATATATAGATATCTTATAATTTAATATAATTTAATTTATATAGATACATGAGTTTTAAAGTTTTACAATTTATTGTAATAAATTCTAGAGATAATTTTTTTAAGTTATAATTTATTTTTTTATCTACATATTCAACTTTTAAGAATAATTTTTTTATTTATAAATAGATTATTTTCTACTTTAATATATGAATTTTTTATGAATTTGTTATTACATAATTCACTTTAACAAAAATAAATTAATTTATGAAAAAATAAATTTAAATATATTATCTATAAAATTATATGAAAATTTAATTATATAAAATTCAATAGTTTCTTTCAAAACATACTTAAATATATTATCTATTAATATAATCATTAGGATAAACAAGCAAATATATAATTTAATTTTAATTTAAAATAAAAACTAAATAAATTATAAAAAAATTGCAACTAATTTTGTTTTTAATATTTTTATAAGTTTATTTAAAAGTAAAAATTTGTCTATAACCACTAACATCATTGATAAAAAAAAATTATAAGTCTTATAAAATAAAAAATATATAAGATAAATAACACATATATAATTTTTGTATTTTTAATCGTAAACTATGGACAAATTTAAAAAAAATCTTATGGATCAACATGCAATTTTTTAATATTTTTATTTTTTTTTTATAAATTTTTCAGACTATCAATATTTAAGTTATCTATACATCACTCCTCAAAATATTATGATTTCACAAGTTATAATATATGATATTAGTGATTGTTATATATATGAAAAATGTGACTTATTTACATATTATTTGAATTAGAAGAATTTGTAGGAAAATAAAATGTTAGAGAAGAAAATGGATGAAAAAAAATAATTTTTCATTGTTTGGATCAGCAAAGAAATTGAATGAAAAACAAAAAAGGTGTATGTGGAACTCATATAAATTTTTTCTCTTTAAAGTTGCAAAAAACTGACAGAGAAGTGCAAACATGGGTAAAAGTACCGAGTTATCCTTTAAATTATAATTTATATATAATATATATAAATATTAATGTAATTTTACTCTATTATAATTTTCTCTCTTCTTACTTTTTCTTTCATCCAAGTAAAAGAAAAATTTTCTTCTATTTTCTTTCCATTCATTTTTTCTTCATCTAAACAACACAAAAAATATATTTTTCTTTTCATTTTTCTTCCCTCTCATTTCTTTCTTTCCATTTTCTTTTCTCTTATTTTTCATCTTATATCCAAACAATAGCTTAGTGTTTATCCATTTATCTCCTATTAATATTGTTATAAGAAGGATACATGTGACTTTATAAAAAGGGATATATCATAGATTTTGATTATTTGAGAATTTACTGAGTGACTGAAATAGCTCCACGTAATCCACCAAAAAGGGCGGGGTGGACTGAAAATTTGAGACTGCCAAATTTAAAAATGGATTTTGGCGAATTTCGATGGGGCGAGGCGGGGCAAGCTTCCCTTCTGGGCCAAACATTTTTTTGTTAGGGCTATTTTTTTACAAATTTCAATAATGTTATTGATCTATAAGAGGATAAAAATGATAATTGAAGATATTCTAAATTATATTTTGGATTATGTTTTATGTTTGATTGATTATAAATTTGAAGATGTTTAATTATATGTTTTGAACAATATTTGTTTTGCTTTGGACAATGTTAGTTTTATTATTTTGTTTTAAAAAATTGATTTATAATTATGTTTATTATATATTTATAATTATAAAGACTTTAATGTTTGTAAGTTTAGAAATTATAATTTTTTATATCTTTAGAAATTATAAATTTATTGAAATGGTTGTGAAATTATATATATTGTTTAATATTTAATTATTTGTAAAAAAAGGGAGATTTGGCGGGCTTGGTCTGTCAACCCGCCAGCCTACCGTTAGGAAGGACGGAGGAGGAATTTAGTACCGTTTCACTAGGTAAGGTGGGGCGGTCTAATCCGTCAGATGGCACGCTTTTGGCGGGGTAGGGCAGGCTTTCCCGTTTGCTACCCCTAATGAGAACACAGACATAAATACCTGCCCATGAAGCCTATTAAATACACGCGAATATAAAATTATTAATTTATCCTAATTTAAATATGTTAATAGTATAAATTAATACTTTTTTGTATAAAAACAATAATAAAGGTTATATAATTAAAAAATTATAAATATTATAATTTTTTAAATAATTAAAAAATGAGATCATTATTTTTATATATTATAAAGTTTATGAAAAAAATTTTTGGATAATAAATCAGTTTTCAATAGATTATGCATTAGTCTTGTAAAAAAATAATTAATACATTAAATATTATTATTTTCGTACTAATATAATATATATTATCGATTATTAAGTTTATAATTAATTTTAACCTAATTTTTGGTAACTAAAATTTAAATGATTGAAATTATTAAATGCTGAATATTTTGTCTAACCAATTTTATTTTTGTTATTGAAATTAAAAAAGGATGAGTTTTTAATCAATTCTAAATTTAAATTTAGATTTGAGTAAGAAAATAAAAATATTTTAAATTTTATCTCACTAATTATAATTAATTTTAAGATAAAAAGTTATTTTGTACATCATATATATTGTAGGATAGTATGGTCATTTGTTATTTTTTAACGGTGAATATTGTAAAATAAAATAGTATAAGAAATTAGAAAGAAATGTATTTACCAGTTCAAGAAATATTAATTTATTTTTCAATAGAATTAATTATATATTGAATAACAAAAATTGTTATTGGTTTCTCTTCACACTTATTAATACTTAACGATGGTGTCTCGGTACATCATCTTACCAAGAAATATTAATCCATCTAATAACTTTTGTAATGATATAAGTTTATAAATTTAAAAATTTAAAAATCATTTCATAAAAAGTGAAGTTTCAACAACTAATAATGTTGATCATATTGTTTTGACTTCAAAATGAATATGATACTGACAAATAAAATTATCCCAAGTAAATTTTAATAAAGACAAAAGTCTATAAATTTTTTTATTAATGAGAAATTAATCTATTTTAAAGACAAATACAATTTGTTTTCTACGAATTTCCTAACTTGGCAAGTCGAGGATTAATTCAGCACATATTGATGCTCTATTTATTAAATGTATGCTTTTAACTAATGGATTGTTATACACATAAAGTAAGATTCGAACTTCAAATATTTATTTAAATAGACAAATGAGATGACTATTCAACCAATTCAAATTGATTGAAACAAATATTAATTATTTTTAATATTTTTAAATTATAAAATATTTATAATAATTATTATATATATATTTTTTTATTTTTTAATAAAAAATTTTATATAATTTTATATATCATCCCGTGCAGGACACGGAAACATCCACTAGTATTTCTAATTTTACAACAAAAATGTGCCACATGTCACTTTCTTATTGTAATTGGAATCAAATCTTTCCCTCCAAAATTAAGGAGAATTCTTCTCTCCTCCATACTAATTTTACAACCAAAATGTGCCACATGTCACTCCCTCATTGTAATTGAAATCAAATATTTCCCTCCAAAATTAAAAAGTTCTCCTCTCCTTTTTCCTTTCTCTATCTCTCTCATTCCTTCAACCACTCTATCTATTTTATATATCATTATCAATATCAATTACTAATTACTAATTTGACAATCAAAATGTGCAACATAATATTCTTTAATTATATTAAAATTAAAATTAGAATATTAAAATTGAAATTGAAATTGAAATTAAAATATACCTATATTATGTATCATATATTACTATCTAATTTAAAAATCAAATGTGTCACATTACACTCTCTTATTAAAAATTGAGAGAAAATATTTTTCTCCAAAATTAATAAACTCCTTTCCTAAATTCTCTCAGCTATCTCTCTCCATTTTTCTATTTCTCTCTACCATTTTCACTCTATATATAATTCATATTTTATATTAGTAATTTGACAAATCAAAATATGTCATCTGATATTTTTTTATTACAATTAAAATAAAAATTTTTTCTTCCAAAATTAACAAACTCTCACTCTCACTCTCATTCTTCATCTTTATCTTTCTCTCTCTTTTCTCTCATTCTCTGTTTTTTTAACTTTTTGTTCTACAGAGAAAAGTAACAAAATAATATAATGCAAATAAAAAATTAGTCTTTTATATAAAAATAATAACTAAAAATTTTGTTATTTGATTTTTTTTATCCAGAAAGACCTTGGTCTTCTTAGCTAGAAACTTTTGTCAACGTATAATTTTTTTTTGTAAAAGTAGTTTGATTTTATAAATCTTTTGTGTCATGCATAATCTATACTGTCAGAATAAAGGGGACCGTAGTTTTAAAAAATTTATATTCCTGTAATATTATTACGAATAAAAATACTAGTTTAAATAAAAGAAAGGAAATAACATAATTGAAATTACTGAAAGAGAAAATGGAATCTCCCAATACTTACATGAACTCGTAACTCATATTTCTTTGCATTAGTGTGACTAAAAATTTTTAAAGTGAGTGAGTGTGTGAATGAATGGAAGCCTTTCTACCTTATTGAAACTAATTCTATTTATAGAAAAAAAATCCTAAACTAATTGATATAATCTTGGATTTCAAGTAAATTTTCACTTCAAGAAGTAGTCTTACACTTCAAGTAAACTTAGACTTCAAGTAGTCTTAAATCTCAAGTAGTCTTGGATCTCAAGCAAATTTGGACTCCAAATAGTCTTAAACCTCAAATAAATTTAGACATTAAACATAAAGCAACTTGACCATCAAACCTAACCCATTTTTATTTTCTTCAATCATAATGTGCTTTATGTATATAATCTTCAACTTTAACTATCAAATTTTTTTCGATATCGACCATTTGTGCCAAATTTTTAGCACAACATTAGCTATTTGATACATCTCCTTGTGTTGTCTGCGTTGATTTGCATCTTTTTATTGACTTAGGAGTTGAGGTATTTAGTTACAGGATTGATGATCATTATTATCCAAGTAATGACCGAGGTCCTCATGTCAAGGATAAGAACCTAAGTTACAATACTTCATTTACAATCTGTTGTTGCCCTACATTTGTGATTCAACATCATATTCGTTTGCAGTGTCAAGGATGATGACTTCGAGGAACTTGAAGGCATGATCATTAATCCAACTGGTTATGTCATTGATTATGTGCATATTTATCCTTTGATATTTGTTATGTGATGCATTGGTAGACTTATATAAGCTGTGTTTTTTTCTACTACAAGCTTTTAAATCAAAGATGTAGTTATAGTTAATGTTCATGGTGACATATACAAGGATTTAACTACGAAGATGAAGTTATAGTTAGTATTGATGGTGACATATACAAGGATCTAACCACGAAGCAAGTACCATGTGTATATATTGATAAGAGAATGGTTAACATGTACAACTATAACAATTGCAGTATGGAAATGGGTAAGAGAGTTTGTAAGAATAAAGATAACGTACGGAAGAACGAAAAAGATATTAATGTTGTAAGTGTGAGGAGTGTATGAAATTAGTCTCATATCAAAGAAAGCAACAAAGAGTGAGGAGTTTATAAAATGAGAGACCTATATGATATATTCCTCTCTTCTAACTAACTTCGCCTTTGCCAGCTTTTCTTTTGTTAATCTTTTTTTAATTTTTTCCCTTTTCTAGCACATCCTTTCATTTCCCAAAATTTAAGTCATATTGAGCTAAGTCGAGAGAGTTTAACTGCATATTCTTACTAAGATTCTCATTATTCTTCTCTTCAACTTAGATAGTTAATTCAAGTTTTAATGGATATAATAATATCTTTCACTTATTTTTTTTTTTTTTTGAACATTTAATTCTTAATTCTGATTTTGTAGATATATTTTGAGTTTCAAATTTAAATTGCACACTTAGTTTAATTATGTATAGATGCAAATAAAATTATAATTAGTTTTGACTTTTTATACAAAATTCTTGAAAAAAACTACAAATAAAATATTAAAAATAGTTTTTTCAAAGGTTATAACCATAAGACCTCACAATGCACATACAAAATCATCGCCACCATTTTCGATATCATCAATTTCAGCATCCATGTCATCAAGATCAATGTCACCCGCAACAAATTGTCCACTGAGTTTTTTTCCCACTCCTAAATTCCTAGCCTCTTGAATTATTGAAAGTATTGACTCAATGCTTTGACATGATGAATCATCATCATCCACACCAATATTTTGCAACTTGCATCCACTTTGGTCCATCAATTCCTCTGGCAAGTTATTTAGGTACCACGGGTGCATTTTAACTTCAGGTATGGTTATTCTCTTCAATAAAATTAGAACAATTTGTCAGAAAAATTAGGTGACAATTTAATAACTAAATTACGCTAGTGATATAAAGCTAAATATTAATTATATCAATAATTACAATGTATTTTGATAATTATATAGTACCTTCTCTGGGTTTGCTACAAATATTTGAGATAGAAGGTGCCCACAATCCTTTGAGACACGAACATAGTTTGGAATAGAATAGTGGGCATTGAGAATTCTCTGTCAAAATATTAAAAAATGATAATTAAAATTATAAAATTGTTTTCATAAATTATTATACTATCTCCACTTGTTCGTTGGGCAAATGCAAGCAAAAGGCAACTAAAAGAAAATTTGTGTTTTGTCTATAATTATACAATATAATAGTGGTTTAGGCAAAAACGTTTAAAACGTCTTTAAATAAGGATGTTTCATCTCGTTCATTAATTAAATTATTATGTATTAAATTTTTTATTTAAAAGTATTGTCATTATTAAAAATGTTGCTATATTTTTAAAATCGTTACTCTAGTTTTGATACTAACTTTTTTAATTTGTTTAAAATTTAAATTTTTAACAAAAATTTTATTAAAGGATTGTTTTATTTTTTTATTTTTTTATAAATTTTATAATAGTATTTTTCTACTTCCATTTCATTATTATTTTGATATTTCTCTCATTTTTTATGAATTTAATAATTTTTTTACCAGTTAAATTTTTATTTACAGTTTTTACAATTCTTTTAATAATTCTTTTTTTTAATATTTGAAGATTTATATTTTAATATACCAATTCTTATTTTTAATTATTTCATTTTTAGTCTAACAATTCTTATATATTTTTGAATTTCTTGAATAAAACTTATGGTAAATTTGAGATTTTGAAAAAAAATTATTTTATATTAATTTAAAAATTTTGGTGTCATTTGATTTAATATTAGTTAGAATTATTAATTTTTGGTTTATTAATTTAGATAATTTAATTATTTTTTTATTAAATCTTTTAATTTACTTGTTGATTCAATTGTATTCATAATTTACGTTTTTATTATTAATCCACGTTTTTTAATTGCGGCCAAATAAACAACTTTGAAAAAAGTTGTTTTTGTTGTCTTTATATATGAATAATGCCTATAAAATATATTATTTATTTTATTCACAGCAAAAAAAATCATTTCTTTTCTTATATCCGCAATCATTATTAGTGTTATTGAGAGATGCTAAAAGAGTGCCCGTGAGAATCAAGTTAGTTTTTTTTACTACGGTATTTCTCAACTCAACAAAGCAAGGACTAATTTGTTATAGATCTGAGTTTCATTTAAAGGTTTGTCGCTGGCTAACGAATTGTTACACGCACAAAGTGGAATTCGAACTACAAACCCTTGCTTAAGCGGACTAGTTAACTAACTAGTAAACCAATCCATGTTGGTTGAGAGTCAACTTATTTAATAAGTTGGTTATACTATGTCAGCAAAGTTGTGAGAAGTTGTTAGATTAGCTCAATTACTTTGTAAAAAAGTAACTCAAATTCATTTCATTCAATATAACAGAAATTCTCTTATCTTTTAAAAACTTTAATTTCTTCTCTTTCTCTAGTCTCTCCATTCATCTTCTACAAAATCTGATACCTCACATAATATCAAAACTGCAAATCCATAATGCCTAAAGACAATTTGGTTGCACCAAAAGTTCCTACAAGCTTTTTTCGTCAAAATTTATTTTCGATATTTGCCTCCGTCAAACTCAACAAAGTAATTTTAAATTATTGAAGAACCAAGCATTAATGTGCATCAAGATCAATAAACTCCAAAATCACCTTAATTTAAGAAAGATTCCTCAAAAGTTCAACTTAAAATAAGGTTGGTGCAAAGAAATAGCCTCAAGCTTTTATGGATTGGAAAGTTCAACATCACTGTCTTATAGCAAGCTCATGTTTTAATGATGAAGCTTTGTCAATAGAGTTGTTAAGTATGAATTTATATTGCAAATCTTGAAAGTCTTAGGCAGAATGGAACAAATACTAAAAAGTAAGCTTGAATTAGAATCACTAATAATGCAAGAGGAATTTATAAATACGATCGAAGGAGTGGAATTAGGGCCAATACAAGCACATGCCACTCAAAAAAATGAGAATCAAGATAGTTCAACACAAGGAAAAGACTATGATAGAGGTTGTGTTCGCTACAATAGAAGATGATATAAATGTGGTAGAGGTTTTGGCATAATAGGAGCTTCTAAAAGGCAGAACTTTTGAAGATTAACAATGTTTTTATTTATTCAAATAAAAATTTGCTAATCCTTATAGCAACCTTTAAAAGCTACACCATCACTATCAATGTCATTTCATAGCAACACACAAGTGACCTCTCAACCATCAATTTCTAATTCCAAGTCATTTTTGCATTGTCCCACTACAATGTCAGACACAACATGGTATCCAGATACTAGAGCATCTCATCATATCTCCTTTGATTAGAGGAATCTCATCATTGGAGCATATTATGAAGGCTTATAATAGGTATACGGAGGTAATGGCCAACATATGGGTATTGTACATGTCGGAAGTTCATTAATGCATGCATCATTGTCTAATCATCCTTTTAAACTATAAAATCTACTGCATATGTCTAGTATCTCTAAGAATTCGATGAGTGTAGCCAAATTTGCTTTAGACAACTTCCTATTCTCTGAATTTTGGCTTCATTTATGCAATGCGAAATGTTAGACCAGCAAGAAGATAATCCTCCAAGGTCTTATTAGAGATGGATTTTGTAAATTTTGAGGGAATATGCACGCTACTAAGGAATGTTGCATTTAACAATCATAACTTTGGTGTTGACAATGTTGTTATTAATATTATTGCTATACCAATTTTGTTGATCCTACCAATGTTAATGCTATTTCTACCAATACATATGATTCTGCTATTGTTAATACTTCTGCCATTGTTGATAATAATGGTAATATTGAAAAAAGTTTGTAAAGTTGCATATGTTAGTGAAAATACTGAAAAATGTATAAAAAATTCTCAATGTTGTAATAGAGAAAAAATGTCATAAAAATAAAAATAGTATGTTGAATTTAAATATCAGTATTAATATCTCATGTAAAAGTATAAGTCACACAATGCAGCTATGCCATATAAAATTAGGGTATCTATCTGATAAGGTAGTAAAACTTGTAATGGAACAATGTGACGCCGGGACGTCGCTTGGGTCACCAGTCTTGGCGAAGTTAACAACTCCACTATGATGGCATAGTTTAGATTCACCAATCTTGACAAAGTTAGCAATCCCACTATGGTGAAAATAGCCATAAACTCACCTTAGTTGGCCAAGCCAAGGATGCAAACTAGTCCTTTTACTCTAAAGAGAGCCTAGAGTAAAATAAGCACGAAGCTTATATCATATCCAACTCAACTCCATTTCATAAACAAAAGGTACATGAATTATTTATACTACTAGAGGAAGAAAAAGCCTTCATGACTTGGACAATGTGGGACTAATATATAACACAAAGTTTACTATTCTAAATAAGATGGAACTTGTATTCCCTTATTACAATTAACTAATATAATTAACCTACTAACTCTATTTGCTCCCGCATCACAATGTAATGTCACTAATGATTCAATAAATAAAGATGATTTTGTACCAACCTTGTGTAATATTTGTTATATAAATAAATTGCATCAACTACTTCATCTTAAATCCTACACCACCTATGCACCTTCAGAACTAATTTTTTTCTAATATTTGGGCTCTTTCACAAGTGTATAGTAGATTAAGTTGTAGATTCTGTATTTATTTTGTGGATGTACCAGATTCACATACACTTATTTGTTAAAAACACTGACACAGGAAATTAAAGCTTTCTTACGATACAAGACACAAATTCAAAACACATGACTTAAGATCAAAGCATTGTAGACAGATAATGAAGAATAGTACATTACTTTATCCTTCAATTATTACCTTAAAACCCAAAGTATCTAACATAGACTCACATGTCCTTACAAATACCAACAAGATAGCATAATTGAAAGAAAGCATAATCATATCATAGAAACAACACTAACTATTAGCTTGCCCTTCCACTATGATTTTGGGATGAAGCCACACTCTTAGCTACTTATCTTATCAACAAACTACTAAGGTAAACATTCAATAATAAGTTACCATTAGAAGCCTTAACAGGAACCAAACCTAATTATACTTTTCTCAGTCCATTGGGATGCACCTATTACCCCTTCCTTAGAGCATACAAGAACTTCAAACTTGATCATAGATCACAAAAATGCATCTTCATAGATTTTGCAAAAAAAAAAAACGAAAAAGATATAAATTTATTTCGATTGACCCCCGAAGCAAAGATTTTACCTCAAGGAATGTTTTCTTCAATGAGTCTAAATTTCCAAATCATCATCTATTTTATCAAGTAGCAAAACTCTCTACAACAACACAATCTATTCCCCAACCAACCTTCACAAACTTACCAACATTAAACCTTCCCACCAAAATTGAACATCATATCACGAATATTCCAAATTTTTCACTTTCAACCACACAATACAACATAACCCAAAACACAACCCCCCATACCAAACATTGCCACACAACAACACCAACCTCATTAAGCACCTGTTTTAACTGCTGCATTTAAATCCTCATCACCATTTGTATTTTATAACATTGTGCATACATTACACGACACTTACAGCAATGTCAATAACATAATTGCACCATCATCTTCTACATCATTTTTTTCCTAATAATTTGGTTTCCATTTTCACTTCTAATACTAATCAAATCAGTCCAGATTCATATAACACAGTAGACTTACAAGTTGTGCTGCCAAGTATAACACTAATTGTACTAATCAACTTTCATCCAATACAAACTAGAAGAAAATTTGGCACAGCTAAACTAAAGATCTATGCAATAGTGGTGGCTAAAGAAAATATTGATCTGTCCCGAAAATTATTTCAGTTAGTTGAGCAAGCACTGCATTGTGTACACTAAAAAAAGAGAAATAGAGGAGGAATATGAGACTCTAGTAAGAAATCAATCTAGGAAACTCTTTGACAAACTTGGCAACTCTACTTGAAAGTCTCATCTTAGTCAATCACCATCAAGTGTGCAAACTCTAAAGATCTCTCTGGCGTAAAG